>NC_134020.1:45121750-45806118 GCF_040712315.1 Castanea sativa | reverse complement strand
CCACATGACAATCAAGCAGAAACAAGACGATATTGAGCCAGTGAACAAAGGGGATAATACATAAGTCTCTACCTTAGACTTGCAACTCCTGGTGTATTTACAAAGAAATTTTGGGCACACAATTGATTGTAAGCAAACTGAACTTACCTCAAAAACACCTCCACAGCTCAATCTATCTACTTCCTCAAGCAGCACTCTACCTCAAGCTGTACTCTACTATGATACAGCAAAGTGCAGACGAATATACTAGGGACTCTAAAAATAATTCTCCTCTATAATCAGGAAAAGAAACCATTTTACTTCAAGTTAGACAACAAAATTCTTATTGTAATGCTTAACCAGATGCTAATTAGACAACACTTGAAAGGGATACTAGTCAACCTTTGGTCTCAAAACAGGATGTCCATCCATACCTAGTTCAATCTCCCATTAACGGATTAATCACTGAGAAGATTTAAATGAGCTCTGCACCCCATACTTGACAGTCGGCAGCAATTTTCATATTGAGCTATTAGCTCCATCCAAATCTCCAAAATTACTTTGTAAAGAGCCTTTTTGATACTAGAAAAACACATAGGTGAGCATGGTCTTTCTGAAGTGGAGTTAGGTGAGAGGGCTGGGTTGAGATCCCAAATTCAGAATCTTCTCTCTTTGGAAGAGATTTCGTGGAGACAGAAATCGAGGATGCTTTGTATTAAGGAAGGAGATAATAATACCAAATTTTTCCACAAGATGGCCAATTCTCGGAGAAGGTATAACCATATTAGTATGTTGGAAGTGAATGGGGTTACCTATGAAGACGAATCCGAGATGGCCGACCAAGCTGTACAGTTTTATAAAAATTTGTACAAGGAGACTGAGGAGTGGAGGCCTTTCGTGGAAGGATTGGAGTTTGTTCAGATAGAGGGGTTGGAGAGGGACTGGCTTGAACGGAGGTTTGAAAAGGAAGAGGTCCTTCGAGTTGTCAAAGAGATGGAAGGAGATAAAGCTCCAGGTCCTGATGGTTTCTCTCTGGCTTTTTATCACCAGTGTTGGGGAACTGTGGAAAGAGATGTCCTAGCTGTGTTTGAAGAGTTTTATCAACACAGTAAGTTTGAAAAATCTCTAAATGCAACGTTCCTAGCCTTAATCCCTAAGAAGAATGGTGCTTCCAATATTCGAGATTTTAGACCTATTAGTTTGGTGGGGAGTGTCTACAAGATTTTGGCCAAGGTGCTGGCAAATCGCATGAAAGAGGTTTTGGATCAGTTGATATCTGAGTCTCAGAACAGTTTTGTGGGTGGTAGACAGATTCTTGATTCAGTTCTCATTGCTAATGAGTGTGTAGATAGTAGGGTGAAAAGTAAGATTCCGGGGGTTATCTGCAAATTAGATATTGAGAAGGCGTATGATCATGTAAATTGGGAGACTCTTCTTGATTTGTTGAGGAGAATGGGATTTGGGGTGAGGTGGTGTAGGTGGATCCGCACTTGCATATCTACAGCCCAATTCTCGGTGTTGTTTAATGGGACCCCGGCTGATTTTTTTGGGAGTTCGAGGGGGTTGAGACAAGGGGACCCGCTGTCGCCCATGTTGTTTTTGGTTTTGATGGAGGTTCTCAGTAAGATGCTGCAAAGAGCTGAAGGGGCTGGTTTAATTCGAGGTTTTAGGGCTCACGGTAGACGAGGGGGAGGGGTTTGTGTATCGCATCTATTGTTTGCGGATGACACGATTCTGTTTTGCGATGCTGATGAGGAGCAGATTCTTTATATTCGGATGCTTCTTCTTTGTTTTCAGGCAGTGACAGGTCTTAAGGTTAATGTGCTGAAAAGTGAGATGGTTCCTATTGGGGAGGTTCCTAATATCCATATCTTAGCAGAGCTTTTGGGATGCCGGATTGGATCTTTGCCTATGACCTATCTTGGTATGCCTTTGGGGGCGTCCTTCAAGTCCCCTATTGTTTGGAATCCTATCTTGGAGAATTTTGAGCGTAAGTTGGCCGGTTGGAAGAAGTTGTATCTGTCAAAAGGTGGAAGACTAACGTTGCTTAAAAGCACTTTGTCTAGTCTTCCCACTTATTATCTGTCTCTTTTTACCATCCCTACGCATGTGGCCAATAAAATTGAGAGGTTGCAAAGGGATTTCTTGTGGGGGGAATCCAAGCTTCATTTGGTGGGAGGGGATAAGGTGTGTGCACCTTTGAAAAATGGTGGGTTAGGGGTAAGGAAATTAACTACCTTTAATAAAGCTTTACTAGGGAAGTGGTTATGGAGGTTTGGGATTGAGGAGACAAGGCTTTGGAGAAGAGTCATAGCCCTTAAGTTTGGGGAAGATTGGGGGGGATGGAAGTCCAAGCTAGGTAGAGGGGCGCATGGGTGTGGCTTGTGGAGAAGTATCCGAATGGGATGGGAGGATTTCAGCAAGAATACTTACTTTGAGGTAGGGGTGGGGGATAGAGTGAAGCTTTGGACTGACCATTGGTGTGGGGAGTCTCCTCTTCAGTTGTCTTTTCCGAGCGTGTATGGGATTGCATCCAATAAAGAGGCATCGGTGGCCTCTTCTCTTGAACGGTTGGGGATTGAGGAGCGGAGAAGCTGGAATGTTCGTTTTATTCGGAGTCCTAATGATTGGGAGATGCGTGAAGTGGATGATTTTCTTCAAACATTGGGCTCCAATCTTCCTCACACCGAAAATGTAGATCGTATGCGATGGAAGTTGACAAAGAACGGGGTCTTTGATATTCGTTCGTTTTACAATAAGTTGAGAAGCTCCACGCCTATTATCTTCCCTTGGAAAGGGGTTTGGAAGGTTAAGGCTCCTCGGCGTGTCTCTTTCTTTGTGTGGACTGCTGTTTGGGATAGGATCCTTACAGGGGATAATTTGAGGGGAAGAGGGTTGGATTTTGTCGATTGGTGTATCATGTGCCGCTGTAATGGGGAGACGGTGGATCATTTGTTATTACATTGTGGAAAGGTTTCTAGACTGTGGAGTTTGGTTCTTAGATCTTTTGGGTTTTCCTGGGTCTTGCCTAGATCGATTGCGGATACTCTATTCAGTTGGTGGAATTGGCTTGGAAAGCATTCGTCTAGCATTTGGAATTTAGCTCCTTTATGCTTGATGTGGTGTCTCTGGAGGGAACGCAATAGGAGGACGTTTGAGGACATGGAAAGCTCAGACGACCAGCTTTTGGCCTCTCTTAGTGGCACTCTGTTTGATTGGTCTAGGGCTTGGGGACTCACCTCTAGTGAATCCCTCCCTACGTTTCTTAGTTCTCTTATGTGTTCTTAGTTTATTCTCCTCTTTTTTCTTTTTTCTTTTTCTCTTCCCTGTGTACTTATCTCTCTGCCTTATGTCTTTTGCATAAGGTAGTGTTTTTTTGAATGCACATATTTTTACCTATCAAAAAAAAAAAAACACATAGGTGAAGTTTGGACTGCCCTTATCTGTTGTTATGAGAGTTGCCTTCTTTTGAGTGAGTATCACATGCATTTTCTCCAAACTGACTTAACACTTTCCCCTAGGATCAGAAGTGACTATGCACTTGGTATTGACCATATCCCTCATAGATGGGGAAAAATGCATCTAGCATTCTAGCTCACAATATAAGCAAGACAAACCTTGATAAAATTCAACCAGATATCAGCCTAAGCAGATAACAAAAGCTCTTTGGGTGTCTTCACATTGCAAAACTTCTTGATAGGAGAGAGAATTATTGGGAAAAGATGCATATTCTTCAAAGATTTCATATTATCTTTGAAGAAGAGAAACTTCACTTAATTTATAAAGGTTCAATCACAATGCCGAACACATTACTCCCCATTGAAGTTGGATCCTATCATGTTTTGTGATCATCTTCCAAGGTTATATGATTGTGTTGAACTGATATAAAGGTTTATTTTAATTTAAAGCACTACAGATTTTCTGACAGTGGGATTAATTTTAGAATTTGAACAAAAGCAGGAACTCCTAGAAATATAGAATGTTAACAACACTGCACTTCTCAATTCCATCCAGGCTCGTCAGTGTCTTCTCTAATAACTGAATCATACTTACTTGTGCATAATGTTTTGACTATTCCTTCTATCTATCCTCCACTTAGGTTAAGGGAGCCATCTCTTTAGAAAATTGTTGTCTTTCTTGGGTTCTTTTTTCTTGTTACAAAAAGTAAACATAAGAAGAGAAGAGAGGGGACAAAACCAATACAAGAGAAGTATAGTTGACAAATAAATAGCTAAGCAAAAAATTCTCATTTCCCAACATTCTACTTCTATTCTTCAAACGAAATTAAAAAAACACCCTTTGAGTTGGACAAGAACCCTTCGTCGCCTTTAAGGATTCTCCTCTCTCTCTCTCTAAAGACTAGAGCAAGGTAGCATAGAGAATTCACTTTTCTAAAATGTCTTTCTATTTTATCAATCTTTGAAACCCCCACTGCCCCCAACTTAGCCGGTCATCATTAGGCATTTTGTATTAACTTTCTGTTTGCCCTCAACAAAGAAATATACCTTAAAATAGCCATTTTCCTCAAAACTACATACATTTGAATAATGGTCATATATAGGTTTCTAAATTCATCTTATGTGAATGAATGAAAGCAAGTGGTATAAAAATGGAGATGGGGTGATAGAGATTTTGAAAGCTAACCATGAAGTGAGGCTTTAAGAGGACCGAGAAAGTGGGAAAACTCGATTTCTTGAAGAGCAGTGAGGACATCATCAGCATTGATAGTCTGCCTCTTCGATTCCTTACATATGTCATTGGCACTGCAAATTCACATTCAACAATTCAACACACAGGAACCCTAAGTAAGAAATTGAGAGAGAGAGAGAGAGATAGAGAATGAATAGATACGTGGCAGAGAGGTAGTGGATGAAGATGCGAGCGCTTTCGGAGAAAGCAAGGAGGGCGTCCTTGTGAACGGACATGTCATCGCCGTCATGGGACAGCTTTTCCTTCACCACGCGCCGCACTATCGTTCTCGGCAGCTCCTCCGCCTCCGATATCACTTTCTGATTCTCGCTCTCCATCTCTGTTTCTTCTCTTCTACTCTTTTTTAGGTTTTGTTGTTTCCCTTTCCCGCCATTGGTTCTCTCTCTTGGTCCGCTTTTACTTTGGGTGCCCTCGTGATGATGGGCTTGCTATGTTGTTAATAATAATAGCTTAGGTAAGGCCCCCATGGAAAAAATCAAATTGGATTCTCAATTTTTTTGCTAATTGTCCCATTTAAAATTTTGGTTAAATTACAAAATTGGTCCTTATCTTTTACATCATATTTTAATTTGGTCTCTAAGCTTTTAATTTGGTCAATTTAGTCTCTAACATTTTTAGTATCGTGTTAATTTAGTCACTGCCGTTATCTTTTGGATGAAAAAAACTGATGTGTCAAACAAAACAATAAAAAAATTATTTTTCATATCACGTTTGTTGCCAACTACATTGCCACATCAGATTAAAAAACAACCACATCAACAACCATGTGTCCTTATATATTTAACGCTCTGTTTGTTTCATCAACATTTTCTAGAAAATGGTTCATTTTCCAAAGAGCATTTTCTAGAAAACTATATCATTTTTCAGTGTTTGGTAACGACCTTAAAAATGAGCTTGAGAATGTTTTCTGGTGTTTGGTATGCAAATTTTTATTTTTATTTTTTATATTTCTTGTGTAATTTAAAACATGCGTATTATGTAAACTAACTAATGTAATCAATATTAAAAAAAAAAAACCAAGGATGAATTTGGTTTTCATACTAAAATTTTGACAATAAATACAATAAAAATTAGTTATCAAATTTTCATGATCTCTATCACTCATTTTACTTATATATATAGACAGGAACGTCCACACATACACACACATTTATATATATATATATATATATATATATATATATATATATTAACCATTTTTCTATATACATAAAATTGACAGGAGAATACATCTTTAATAAGTACAAAATAACAATAACTTTTCATTGTCTACTCTTTTTGGTAGTACACTAATTGTCTACTATGATCAACCAGAAATCTTTAATATTACTCAAAATTATGTATTTATATAATGTATCTACATAATATATCATCACTACATAATATCTGCATAATGTATCTATTAACAAAAAAGATTATGCTATGTAAAAGTAATTTAGAGCCATATAGGCACTATATTTGAAATTTTCGTCTTTTACTTCATTCATTCATTCTTTCTTCTTTTTTATTATATATATATATATATATATATATATATATATATTTTTAGCACTTTTATGTGCAAAAAAAAACTTATACATGGAATCCATCAAACCAAAAGTTTTTTAGAGAAAAAAATAAAATCAAGTTTGAAATTCAAAGTAAAAAATTGAGATTATGGTAGAGAGGAATGAATAATTACCGCTGCAAATATGTTCTCTTTTGCAAGTTGGTAGAGAGGAATGAAATAATTACTGAGCAATGAGAGAAAAAAAAATTTACTCAAAGAACTGTGTTATAAAAGGGAAGAGAAATATGGAGAGAGAGATCTATGGAAGAGAAGAGACCAGAGTGAGTGATAGTGAGGGTGTGAGAAAAGAAAAAGAAAAGAGAAAAGAGAAAGAGTGAGAGTGAGAGAGCGTATTGTGAGATAGAGATTGTTTTCCAAAAAATTTTTTTGGAAAACAAGCTATAAAAAACAAGCCTTATTTTTATTAGGATTTTCCATTGACTAAAGATAGTTTTCCGTTGACCAGTTTTTTTTTGTGCTACCAAACACTGGAAAATGTGAAAAACTATCTTTACAGAAAGTTTTCCAGCAAAACAAACAGAGCGTAAAAACAAAAACAAAAGACTAACTTTTCTCCCCCAAATCTGAAACCTCTCCCTCCCAATCTCTTTGGCCGACGCACCTTCATCCTCTCCAAGCCCTTTCCTTCCTCTGCTCCCTATTCTTAATAAAACAATGTCCTATTCTTAATAATAAAACCATAGTGAGAGCACTAACGGTAATGAAGCCAAAAAAAAAAAACCCACAATCACAAAAATAGAATATGGATCTACATCATATGAAGGTTCTAACCCAAATCTGCAGTGGAAATAAAAAGATACAAACTTTTTCTAAAAAAAAAAAAAAAAAAAAAAAAGAAAAGATCCAATCTTTAGTTGGTATTGGGAGAGAATAGTCTGCCAGCACACCCATTGTGTGATCTTCTGGCTGGTTTTTCCTCTTAAACTGCAGCTCTAAAAAGTTACCCTGATTGTAATTTGTAAAAATTTGTCATATTCACCTCCAAATCCTTTATCACAAACATATGCAGCAACTACTTGATTGTTTACGTCGACTGTCCAGATTCATGGAGCAGGACCCCAATCATCGTCATACAAGCAAGGCTGTTACAACTTACAACCATTGATATTCATGGTACAAGGTTCACAAGTGATACCAATTAGACAAATGCTATTATTTAAACCTCTGATTTCTTTTTATTTATTTATTTATTTAAATAAATTAAGGACGTGTGGCTATTGATGTGCCAGCTCAATTGGCAAAAATATTAATATTTTAATATCACCGTTAGCCACGTTAGTATTGTCCATCCGTTATCTAACAACATGGACTATTTTGACACAATAGCAAAAGCTTAAGGACTAAACTGACACATTTGAAACGTTAGGGACCAAATTGACATATAGTGTAAAGGATAGGGACCAAATATGTAATTTACCCTAAAATTTTTAATTTTTGTGCCAAATAAGTTATTAGTGCAAAACCCAAAGAGTTTATATATATATAAACTATACAAATGCTAAGCCAAACCCGAATAAATGTTGCAATAGAGAAATTGGATTGTCACAAAAACTAAACTCTTCGAATTCGCTCTATTTAATGGAAACTATGAAATTGTTGATGAAGTTTTAGAGAAGCTTCGAAATCGCTCTATTTACTCAAAGGTTTTAGAGAAGCTTGTTGTCTTCACTGTGCAGTCATTTTCTACCTTAGGCCCTTCCCCCCCCCCCCCCCCTCTCTCTCTCTCTCTAAGTAAATACTTCTTTATGTTCAATTATTGTCTCTGGATTTTTTTTTTCCTTTAATTTTTTTAAATCATTTTCACTAAGGTTTATAGCTCTCTTTGTGCAAATTTCTCATTCATTTTTGATACTCTTATTTGGAATACTAATGGGTTTGAGTCAATTTAGGAATTTTGCAACTTCAATAGTTTAATTTTTATTGATTTTCATTCCTTTCTATCACCGTTGTCTAATGTTCCTATGCATAAGCACAGGTTACAAGTTAGTTCTTCTAAAAGTAATCTCTTACATTCTTCTAGTGAAAAACTAGAAAAATAATAAATCCTATAGGTCGACAACACAGAATTCAACCCTAGAACCCATATTTTTTTATTGAGCATCGATTTTACTTGGGAAACAAAACCATTTATTCATGGGTTTCAATTAGATCTATGGATAAAATTTTTCTTGCCATCAAACAAGGGACCTAAGTTCAAATCCCATTCATACCAATCAATTTATGTATTGACTTTTTTTTTTTTTTTTTTTTGAAATCATAGTATCTGTGTATCTAACTAAGAAATATTACTTTTGGAATGAAAAATAAAAAATGGAAAATATTATCATTTTAAGTGACATTTATGGTATAAAAATGTCAATTTATTGTGGCAGTAGCATTACTATGTGTCTTTAGGTCCCCATGCTAAAGGGAGTTTTATTTTCTTAGTGTCATTGGTGAAGATCTATCAACAATGCTTTTTATTTTTTAAATTTTTATGGGGTCTATAATACTTTTGAACAATCGTTAATAAGTGATTTGAGCAATGTATGATTTATCTAATAAAAAATTAAAAAGGACGTGCACATTGATTTCAAAAAAAGAGAAAGCACGCGCACTTTCAAAAGGCAAAGACTTTAGAGGAGACTTTATTAAGTAAAAACATACTTTAGAGGGGGTAAAAAAATGGGCAATTACAGTTATAACTATGAACTATATCCTTCATTTATACTTATCATCTTAAAATTTTAGAACGCACAATTATCACCCTAAATTATAACTTGTATTTCACGTTACATACTACCATTAATTGAGTTATTAACTTGGAAGGAAAAAGCATGTCAAGTGTGACTCATGTGACCTCTACATAAGAGATTGACATGTGGATCTCATAGTTATGATACTCACAAATTAGTCTCACATAGATACTTTTGAATAGACCCAACATCTAAACTTTTATTTTCCTATACAACACATTAAAATAATATATATACACAAATATACAACACAACTTTTATTTTCCTAGAGAGTGAAAGAGATGAAAGGGAGAGAAGTGGAAATAAAATATATTAAAAACTTATACCATTTTACTACAATACTATCATAAATTTTAGCACTATTGTAAAAAAAAAAAAATTGCAATTAAAAGACCGGGTAATGGGCTTGTTTTGTGCTTTAATGCTAAAATTCACCAACATATACCATTTGCAAAACCCAATGCCAATACTTTTATAAAATGATATAGAATAATTGATAAAATAGCATTTGAGAAGGTAAAATAGAATAGTTTAAAGATAGCAAATGTGAATATTACCAGTTTTGACTGATGAATGATTCTTGTAAATACCATTTAGTTTTTTTAAGGCAAAAATGTAAAACTAACCCTCTAACTTTCATTGTTTTTCATTTCAGACCTCTAACTTTCAGTTTTGTTAATTCAGTCCTCTAACTTTCAATTTTTGTCAATTCAGGGCTTCGTTACAACTCAATTAGTGCTACTGTTAGAACTCCTGAAACGACGTCGTTTTGCATTTTTTTTTAAATTCAGAATTAAAAGAAAAAAAGAAAAATCTGGAAAAAAAAAAAAAAACATTAAGGTGTGGCAACCTTGCAAGAAGAAGAGGTCTTGTTCCATTAGCTCTGAAAAGAGAGAAACCATTTTGATTTTGGAGGAATTGATTGTGTTTTTTTTTGTTTGGAGGGAGAGAAATTTTTTAGAGAGATTGAGAGAAAGAAGATGGCATTGAAGTCATCGTCGGTGGCGGCCAACAATAACGGCAGGACACGTGTGAGGAAGTATGAGCTTGGTCGAACCCTAAGCAAGGGCAATTTTGCAAAGGTCAAGTTTGCTAGGAATGTCGACACCGGTGAGAACGTCACTATCAAGATTCTCGACAAAGAAAAGATTCTCAAGCACAAGATGATCACTCAGGTACTCATTGTAATCCTAATCTTTCATTCATTTTTTTCGAATCATTCGAATCAAATTTTTTTTTCTCTATTTTTCTGATTTTCTGGTTAGATTTATTGATTCAATTAGTTGAATTAGAGGAATTTCTTTGATTTTACACCGAGTAAGACCGTAATAGTATTTGTTGTTTGATTGTTTGGCTACCAAGAAAAAATGAACAAGGAAAAAGAGCAAGCGAAATGTAATTTGTTGTTTTTGATTTTTAACTATTTCAAAGAGTTTGCACGAGCTTACAAATTGAAACATATATGGCATCAAGTTTTGTAATTTCTCTCTCAAATAGACTCAGTCTCTCTCTCAAATCGTTTCTCCAATTTCTCTGAGTTAGGAGTGATTTCTTTGTTTTGATTTAGGGGAAGGGACGTCGTTCCCCTTAATTTTTTTTTTTTTTTTTTTTTTTTCAGATTTTTCTTATTTTCTTTTAATTCGAATTAAAAAAAAATGCAAAACGGTGTTGTTTCAAGAGTTCTCACGGCAACACTAACTGAGTTGTAACGGAGTCCTGAATTGACAAAAATTGAAAGTTAGAGAATTGAATTGACAAAACTGAAAATTAGAGGACTGAAATGAAAAACAGTGAAAGTTAGAGGGTCAATTTTGTATTTTTACCTTTTTTTTAATGAGATTGATGAATGATCCTTGAAAATACCCTTTAGTTTTTTAAAGAATGAGAATATTTGATCAAGAGTAGGTAGACGACGTACAACACATGTTTGAACAATAAAGCTACAATTTTTTTTTGAATGAATAAGAGTGGACCGCGTTCAACACATGGTTGAACGATAAAGCCCAAATTTTTGTTTGTTTGTTTTTTTTTTTTTAATGAATGAGAATATTTCAACAAGAGTAGACCACGTCAACACATGGTTGAACAATAAAGCTGCAGTGTCAATGTTTTGTAATTCTAGGACTTTGATTGACTTAAAAGAAAAAGGAAAAAAAAAAAAAAGACTAGAAAGAAAGATAGAAGCTTTTTATTTTTATGAATGAGAAAATTTGATCAATAGTAGGTAGACTCGTACAACACATGGTTGAACAATAAAGATACAATTTTTTTTTTAATGAATGAGAATATTTCAACGAGAGTAGACCACGTCAACACATGGTTGAACAATAAAGCTGCAATGTGAATGTAGTTTTGTAATTCAAGGACTTGATTGACTTAAAAGAAAAAAAGGCTGGAAAGATTTTTTTTTTTGTTTATTTGAAAATACACTTTTGATCCTTATATTTTTGGTCTATTTTTATTTTGATCCCTATATTTAATTTCACGCCTACCTTAGTCCCTGAAAACGAAAAATCATGTCCATTTCAAACCATGCCGTCGACCAAGTAACGGAAAATGCACACGTGTTAAACCGAATGCAATGTTGGCATGTTAGATACTGATGTGGCTAATAAAATAATAATACAAAATTTATTTGGCATTTAAAAAATGCTACATCAACATATAAATTAATTGAAAATAAAAAATAAAATTTTTTAATTTTAACTGAAAATTTTCAAAAACAAAAACAAAAACAAAACAAAAAAAAACAAAATTCAATTTTAAATACTAATTTATAGCAATTATCTCAATTTTTCTTGAACTTTCTTAAGAAACAAACACTAAATTAACACTCCTTCTCACTCTATGTTGGTGTGTCTGTGTTTTTTTTTTTTTTTTTGACAACTTGGTGCATTTGTGTTTGTATCTATTTCATTTTCTTCTTTCTTTTAAGATAAACCAACAAAGAAAAAAAAATCTTTTGTGAATAAATTTGTGTTTTGATTCTCTTATTTGGAATACTTATGGGTTTGTGTCAATTTAGGAATTTTGCAACTTCAATAGTTTAATTTTTATTGATTTTCATTCCTTTTTATCAACATTGTCTAATGTTCTTTTGTATAAGCACGGGTAACAAGCTAGTTCCTCTAAAGTTAATCTCTTACATTCTTCTAGTGAATAAATTAGAAAAATAATAAATCCTATAGGTTGACGCCACAAAATTCAACCCTAAAACCCATATTTTTTTATTGAGCATCAATTTTACTTGGGAAACAAAACCATTTATTCCTGGGTTTCAATTAGTTCTATTGATAAAATTTTTCTTGCCATCAAACAAGAGACCTAAGTTCAAATCCTGTTCATACCAATCAATATATGTATTGACTTTTTTTTTTTGGTTTTGTTTTGAAACCCTGTTAATCTAATTAACTAAGAAATATTACTTTTGGAATGAAAAATAAAAAAATGGAAAACAATATCATTTTAAGTGACATTTATGGTATAAAAATGTCAATTTATTGTGTTGGTAGCATTACTATGTGGCTTTAGGTCCCCACACTAAAGGGAGTCTTATTTTCTTAGCGTCATGGGTAAAGATCTATCAATAATGCATTTTATTTTTTAAATTTTCATGGGGTCTATAATGCTTTTGGACAATCTTTAACAAGTGATTTGAGCAATGTATGATTTATCTAATAAAAAATTAAATAGGATGTGCACATTAATTTCAAAAAAAGAGAAAGGACACGCACTTTCAAAAGGCAAAGACTTTAGAGGAGACTTTATTAAGTAAAAAAAATACTTTGGAGGGGGTAAAAAAGGGGGCAATTACACTTAGGACCGTAAATTATATCTATATCCTCCGTTTACACTTATCATTCTAAACTTTTAGAATGCATAATTATCACCTTAAACTATAACTTATGATTCACTTTACATACTACCATCAATTGGGTTATTAGCTTGGAAGGAAAAAGCATATCAAGTGTGACTTACATGACTTCCTGAGAAGAGATTGATATGTGGGCCTCATAATTATGATGCTTGCAAGTTAGTCTCACATGGGTACCTTCTCACAATGGTGAGGTCCATCATTAGTTTTTTTACCAATTTTGACTGATAAATGATTCTTGAAAATACCCTTTATTTTCTTAACAAAAGAGAATATTTTATCAAAATTTGGTAGACCATGAACAATACATGGTTGAACAATAAAGCTACAATTTTTTTTTTAATGAATAAGAGTAGACCACGTACAACACATGGTTGAACAATAAAGCCACAAATTTTTGTTTTTAAATTTTTTAATGAATGAGAATATCTATATATATATAAATAAATAAATAAATAAATATATATATATATATATATATATATATATATAAAGTGCCAATGAGTAAAGGAACAGTGCATTTGGTTTATTCAAGTGGCACTGTTCTTGTTCCGCTAGCCTCCTTCTTCTTCTTCTTCTTCTTTTTTTTTTTTTTTTTTTTTATTTTAAATATTGCCTGTTAAACTCGGTTAAAACAACAAATTTTCACAATTGTTAGAAGTGTTAAATCCCTATAAATCAAAATAAAATAACAAAAATATCATACTGGAATTAATCACAACTAAAAATAAAGGTATTGTAGGAAAAGAAGTGTCACATCTACAACATTTTTCACAATATTTTCATAATAAATCGTAGTGGTAAATTTTTATTGGTTTTAATTTAAATTTCTATATATAAAAAGTGTAAATGAGTAAAGCTACCGTGCATTTGGTTTGTTCAAGTGGCACTATTCCGCTCACCCTTTCTTTTTATTTTTTTTGTTAATATCACAAGTTGAACTCTATTAAAACAAAAAATTATCACAATTATCACAATTGTTAGAAGTGTTAAGTCCTTATAGGTCAAAATAAAATAACAACAATATCATACTGGGACCAACCCAACTAAAAATAAATGTATTGTAGAAAAAAGAAGTGCTACATTTACAGCATTTTTACAACATTTTCATAATAAATTATAGTGATAAATTTTTATTGGTTCTAATTTAAATTTCTATATATAAAAAGTGTAAATGAGTAAAGCAACCGTGCATTTGGTTTGTTCAAGTGGCACTGTTCTGCTGGCCCTTTTTTTTTTTAATGTTAATGTCGCATGTTGAACTTTATTAGAATAACAAATTATCACAATTGTTAAAGGTGTTAAGTCCTTATAGGTCAAAATAAAATAATAAAAATATTATATTGGGACCAATCACAACTAAAAATAAAGGTTTTGTAGAAAAAGAAGTGCTACATCTACAACATTTTTCACATTATTTTCATAATAAATCATAGTGATAAATTGTTATTGGTTCTAATTTAAATTTCTATATATAGAAAGTGTAAATGAGTAAAGCAAATGTGCATTTGGTTTGTTCAAGTGGCAAAATTTCGTTGGCCCCTTTTTTTTTTTCTTTTTTCTTTTTTTGTTAACATCGCCTGTTGAACTCTATTAAAATAATAAATTGTGATAATATTTTCACAATTGTTAGAGGTGTTAAGTCCTTATAAGTCAAAATAAAATTATAAAAATAACATATTGGGACTAACCACAACTAAAAATAAAGGTATTATGGAAAAAGAAGTGTTACATCAACAACATTTTTCACAACATTTCCATAACAAATCATAGTGGTAAATTGTTATTAATTCTAATTTAAATTTCTATATATAGTAAGTGTAAATGAGTAAAGCAACCGTGCATTTGGTTTGTTCAAGTGGCATTGTTCTGCTGGCCCTTTTTTTTTTTTTTTTTTGTTAATATCGCATGTGGAACTTTATTAAAATAACAAATTATCATAATATTTTCATAATTGTTAGAGGTGTTAAGTCGTTATAGGTTAAAATAAAATAATAAAAATATCATACTGGGACCAACTGCAACTAAAAATAAAGGTATTATAAAAAAAGAAGTGCTACATCTATAACATTTTTCATAACATTTTCATAATAAATCATAGTGGTAAATTGTTATTGGTTCTAATTTAAATTTCTATATATAGAAAGTGTAAATGAGTAAAGCAACTGTGCATTTGGTTTGTTCAAGTGGCACTGTTCCGCTGGCCTTTTTTTTTGGTTAACATAGCCTGTTGAACTCTATTAAAACAACAAATTATCATAATATTTTCACAATTGTTAGAGTTGTTAAATCCTTATAGGTCAAAATAAAATTATAAAAATATCATATTTGGACTAACCACAACTAAAAATAAAGGTATTGTAGAAAAAGAAGTGCTATATCTACTGATGAGTCCATAGAAATTACTAAGGTCGTCTATCTTAATGGACAACCTTGCATCATTAGTAGGCCAAAAGATGTAACCACTCAAGCACATTCAACACATTAATAGCAACTGTTACTCATCGGTCTTAAACGCCCATCAATACGATAACGGTTACATATGGGTAATAATCACCTCCAATTATGTACAACAACTATCCAAATCACCTATAAAAAAGACAGTCCATCTCACTTGTGAAGGTACGTCACAAACTATTACAAAACATTATCTACATACGAAAGATATGGATTGATACTAACTTGAGCATCGGAGGCTCCCCCACCAGGCACAACCTGGTGGTCTCTTCGATTAGTTCTCCTTTATTTTGCAGGTCCTACAAGGTCGTCAAGAGCTCTAGATTGGACAAGTAACCCAACTGATGATTTTGGCATCATCAGTTTGGCGCCGTCTGTGGGAAAAAGATTAGCCATTAACCTCTTCCTATGACAAAGGGTTACTCAGTTCAATCCAAAGTTATAAAATACTGAATTACTGTGCTCATCCAAGGTAGCAACAAAAAATGCATAATTGTGAATCAGATAGACGTTGTGGAGTTGAGTTTCAATGAAGATGTCATGGTCAAAAGTCTTAAAGTGGGCATACAATAATGAGGGAAGAGCGAAGAGGCTACCTCTTGCCAAGGAGCAAGGCCATGAACGAAGCAAATGGAGGAAACAATATTGGAAAGTAAGTACCCAAATTTTCTATTTACTTCTTGATTATCTTAAGTGGCTCCATAATGCATATTTTGGCATGTTTGGACCGTAATGGATCCTTTATCCATCTGTTATCCATGATTCACGCCCCTCATTAATTCACTCAAACAATATTGCTTTGCTAAACTCAAATATAAGGCTATTCATAAACTAAATAGTGAAGCATATATTTATTTAGAAAAGTGGAGAATGTTTGGTGATATCTCATGTACGAGAGATGTGCTTGTTCCAAAGGGGATGTAAATATTTGTACAACTGTAAGGCTTTAATAGTTACAGCTTACATAGATATAATATATATGGGAAATAAAATGGATTTGTCAATGGGAGACTAACCGTTTCCTCTATAATATTCATATTGGAGCCAAATTTTTTGGCCTTGATATCCTATTTATGGCCATCAAAAATGTCTTATTACATTTCCTAATATACTCATAGCATAACATCCTAGTTGATAGGCAAGCATTATGACTTTTCATACCACCACTTTTCTTTCCAAGTGCATCTTGCTAAGATAAGAAAAAAAAAAAAAAAAAAGGGAGATATTGCTTCGGTTTCAAACTAAGATTCCTCAAATATCTTCTTTACATGGTGAATAAGTTTATGTGATGCCTATATGCTCATGCACCATATGATATAATGCTCATGTTATGTTTATTGGTCGAGGTTATGAATTTATGATATTCCAACATTTAAACATTGCTGTTAAGAATTGTTTAAGGTAAAAACTCCCAACCTTTGTTTTCCTGCCAAATTTAAAGATATTAATTTTGAGTATTAAAGAAAAATGAAACCAAAATTTATCTCATAATTTTGAACATTAAAGAGGTGGAGTCAAATTTTACTGCCTTTCCAAATTTATAAGCCCTAAGTTTAGGCATTAAAACCAGAAGTTATTTGGTTGCATTTTTAGAATTTGTGAAATTAAATCTAAGGTTTTCAAAGAAAATTCTGCCTAAAGAAAGGTAGTGAATTTCCTAATGGGTGTTAAGGATCCTCCTATGAATGCTCCTTGGGGCCTTCAGTTAAATGTGTTAAATGTTATTTTCTGGTCAAAAGATCTGATTATCCATATCACATAAAAAAGGAATGCAAGTTTGCAATTGACAAAATCGTAAATTTTATGCCAATCTATATAAAGATATTTAGAATCAATATCTTGAAATGTTCTACCATAGAACAAACAAAGTTTATGGTTCAAAATTTTCCATGTAAATATACATTTTGCTTTGACTTTGAAAATAGAGCACGAAAATTGTTCCATTTATACACAAATCTCATCACATGGTTTCATGAAAACTTTGGTGGTATCTATATGTCTGTGCATCATACTTTCATAAATTGAGCCATAATTTTAATGCTCAGTACGAAATAAATTGCATTTTATTTATGCACATACATATTTGTGTTATGTAAACACACTAAGGGATACTATGCTAAAGACTATGTCATAGATGCATCAACATATACCGTCCCTAAGCCACAACAAATTTTATTCATTTGTTGATAATATTTTTTGTGAATTTCTTACTTGACAATGCTGCTCCAAGTCTAACACTTTGCATAGTGAAAGTAATAGACTATTTACCGTACCTATATTCTTAAGTTCATAAGCTTTAGAATGATAACTTGTCAAAAAGAAACAGCCAAGAAAGAGATCAAAAGCTCTTAAGTGGAAAAGGGGAATACAACCAAAGATTGTGAAAATTCCTTTGACATCACAAATGGCGAATCAAGCCCTAGTAACTTTGAAGCCAATATCAACCCAACAAAGAAGAGCTCATTGAAAGGGAATCAACTTAAAAGGATACCAAAAGTCCCACACACACATCCAAGTCACTTGTCATGTGTGCAAAGTGGTTCTAAGGCAAGCATGCATGTTTTAACATCCTTGCAAAGGTGGGCTCAAATATTCAATTTTCAAAAAAATCTCCAAGGCGATAGGTAATTAAATCTTACTCACTCTCTCTCTTGTTAACTTAATCTCCAAAACTTGATTGTGATGTGTGTAACGTATATATCTTAAATTTAAGGCATTGCATAAGTTACTAACTAAATGTGATAAAAAAAAAAAAAATCCAAGGAAATTTTATACTTTCCTTTAGTCTAGCTCTATAATTACTAAGATTGTGAGGTCAAATTGCATTTGAAAATACAAGTTTTTGGCATAAAAACAAATATCATTACGGTTTTGCCACATTAAAAGACCATTTATTGTCTACAAAAATTTAAGAAAAATAAAGAATAAAAAGAAGAAAACGGTTGAAGAAAGCCAGCGACCGGGTATATAATTTTAATTGTATACTCATCATTGCATTAGGCAACGTAATTTCTGGGAACGTATACCAGAAAGTTGCTTAATAAAGAATGGTACCAATTAAGGAAGTCAACTTTGAAAATGGTAGAAAATACAAAGCAAATCAAATTCTTTTGATATATTTACCATGATTGTTGTTGCGGAGAAGAATTATGTGTATCCCATATGGAATCAAATCAAAATTTATGTCTCATAAATGTTGGGAATAGGCCTTTTTTTTACTTTCGATCTTAAATGATTTTAAGATAGCCCCTCTTATTATTCCATCAAAAGCCTAAAAACTTAAAAGGAAAGTTTCAAGAAAAATCAGCAATTTGCCTAAAAGTAAGAGAAGCTGATTTTTGACTTTCCAAAGTTTAAAGATCCCAATTTTGGGTACTTAAAAGCATGAAACCGGATATTTTTGAGCTTGAAGTTCTTAATTGCTCGTTTAAAAGGGAGCACGACATGCCTAAGTTCTAGATTTAGCATATGCACAAGCACAACTAATTAATTACGTGTGCAAAACATTGTTTTCTTTTGATCAATATCATATGTTATAGTTCGTCCAAAAAAAAAAAAAAAAACTCATGTTATACACTAATGTATGCAAGTAGTGGAAGAAATATTTTTCAGTGGCTCTCTTTTTAGGAGAAATCCCACGAGCATATGATTGATTATGAACTCACAAATAATAATCATGACCCATTATTCCAAACATTTCTAAATGATATTGGCTGCTTTAATTTTGAGAAGGAATTCCAAAATATATTTGTGTTATGTAAACACTCTAAGGGACATTATGTTATATCAACATATATCGCCCTTAAATTAGAGAAAATTTTATACATTTGTGGTTAATATTATTTGTGAATTTCTTCATTGGTATCGTTGCTCCTAGTCTAACACTTAGCACAAAAAGAGTACATGTAGTACATTAACTGGACTAGAGCAACTATACTATCTCGATTGTACATATACTATCAAATTCACAGGATTGAAAATGAAAACTCATCAAGAAGAGCCTGCTAAAAAGAAGGTCAAAGGTATGTGACATGATAGCATCATACCACCACATCTCTATATAATTGTGGAAACTACTATAAGGTAATTTTATACCAAGGCCAAAAATCATGGAAAGGCCTAGACTCTTTCCATAGCATCACAAATATTTCTTTCACAATGGCACTGCTATATGTCTATAATTGTTGGCACTGCTATATGTCTATTACATAATGGCTCACACAATGGTATGTATGAGATGTGATATTAAAATATTAGCTTGAATATTTATTGAATATGAAAGTATGATGACAAATCACATGTCAAGCATAAGTACTCTCTTTAAATTGTAGTATATGTGTAACCAATTAGGCATATAATAATAGAAGCACTTGGCATAACCTTTGTCCCTAAAGGAAGGAGATATAACCTTGAACGAACAAAGTGCCCTAGTCCTTGCACCTTCAAAAGAACGAAGCAAAAGAGATCTAAGCCTTAAACATGAAATATCATGTTAAGCTTAAAAAAAGAGATCTTAAAGGCAGGAGAACTTGTTAAGAAGAATACAACAATGAAAAGATCAAAGTACATACAAAATTGTATCGTGGTTTAAGGTCTCTTGTTAAGGTAACTCATTTATTCCTTTCTTTTTAATTAGCCATGCCAAATATTATCTTATTAGAATTAAGTGCATATCAAGCTTGTTTGATTATCTACAAATATGTACATATAAATCATGTTGAAAATATTGCTATAAAATTATTACAATTATCACAGCTAATATGACTATATGTTCCATCATCATTCTATTAAGTCTCCTAGACTTAAAACATTAGATGATCATATTCACAATATGGTCATGAGTTTAAGTCTCAATAAATTCTTGTCTTCGTCAACTCACCAAAATTTTTTTAAATTGCTTTGAAAATTATATACGGTGCAAGCACCTAACAAAGCTCAGTTTAAAATAAGCATATAGTCAAATAGCTTCAATTTTTATATATCATAGAATACTTCTCTATGATTCATATGGAATGCACTTCGTCAATTGACATCCATAATTGTATAGCAAGTAATTGCATATTTGTACATTGTCATTCTTAACAGCTAGTATTAGTGAAGTGACTTAAGCATACAATTAAAAAAGAAGGAAGAGGAAATTGCTATTACAATCAGCAATGACCATAATCATCAAAGCATGAAAAAAGAAAAAAAGAAAAAAAAAAAAGGGTTCCAATCATAGTAGACCACTCCTATAGTCGTCAACAAACGAGAATTGCCCTTTTCGTGTTTGAACGCGGGCAACAACGTGGCCTAGTTTTTACACCTTCAAAAAAGTTGAAGCAAAAAAAATCTAGGCCTTAGACTCGAAGTATAATGTTGAGCTCAAAGAATCTTGAAAAGAGAAGAGCTCGTGATCATCTTAAAAATATAAGAGCTTGTCAAGAAGATCCCAGCAATAAAAAGATCAAGGTATGTGACAAAATGATATCGTCATTTAAGGTAACACATTTATCTGTCTCTTTTATATTCGCCTATAAAAATTTACACCTAGTAAGGTTTCATGCAAAAATGTATGCATTACTAGACAGATCACAAAAGAGGTAAAACTCTAGTATTACAAGGAAATAAGAAAAAGGTCCACCTAGGCTATTGGTAACTTATTATTTATATATGAATTGTTCTAAAATTCTTGTTTAACCAAGCCTTGGCAAGTGCATGTGCTACTTAATGCAGATATCAACATGGCCTCAAGAAGGTCCAAAATGACATAGCAATAAGGAATGTTTCTAGCAACAAGTGACAAGATTCCTTAAATGGATGTAAGTCACTAAAAAATGGCTAAGTGATAAGATTCCGCCAAGACGGATGTAAATCACTAACGAGGCCTAAGTGACAAGATTCCTTAAATGGATGTAAGTCACCAAAAAATGGCTAAGTGATAAGATTCCGCCAAGACGGATGTAAATCACTAACGAGGCCTAAGTGACAAGATTCCTTAAATGGATGTAAGTCACCAAAAAAAAAAAAAAAGGCTAAGTGATAAGATTCCGCCAAGATGGATGTAAATCACTGACGAGGCCTAAATGACAAGATTCCTTAAATGGATGTAAGTCACTAAAAAATGGCTAAGTGATAAGATTCCGCAAAGACGGATGTAAATCACTGAGGAAGCCTAAGTGACAAGATTCCTTAAATGGATGTAAGTCACCAAAAAATGGCTAAGTGATAAGATTCCGCCAAAACGGATGTAAATCACTAACGAGGCCTAAGTGACAAGATTCCTTAAATGGATGTAAGTCACCAAAAAATGGCTAAGTGATAAGATTCCGCAAAGACGGATGTAAATCACTGAGGAAGCCTAAGTGACAAGATTCCTTAAATGGATGTAAGTCACCAAAAAATGGCTAAGTGATAAGATTCCGCCAAGACGGATGTAAATTACTGACGAAGCCTAAGTGACAAGATTCCTTAAATGGATGTAAATCACTGATAAAGCCTAAATGACGAAGCTCTGTAACTGAATGTAAGTCACCCAAAAGTGACTAAGTGACTAAGTACCCTTAGACAAGTGTAAGCAGACAAGGATTCTCACACAAACGAAAGTCGCACGCAAATCAAGAATATCAAACGTGACAACCAGAAAATGAATAAAAAATGGTTGTCTAAAGAAATCACCTCGCTCTTTAGCAGTGATAAAAAATGGTCGTCCAAGGAAATTACCTTACTTTTCAACAAGTGATAAAAAATGATCGTCCAAAGAAATTAGCTCACTTTCAAGATCAAGCTATGTTTACTCGAACGTCCAAAACGACCTTCAAAAGGCAGATACTAAAAAGTCGTTACAAAAATACTACCATTCTGAATCTAAACAAGTCAAGAATTCCCAAAGCCTGATTAGCAAAAAGCAAAATCAGATTTGGGAATGGGGGGCAATTGATGAGTCCATAGAAATTACTAAGGTCGTCTATCTTAATGGACAACCTTGCATCATTAGTAGGCCAAAAGATGTAACCACTCAAGCACATTCAACACATTAATAGCAACTGTTACTCATCGGTCTTAAACGCCCATCAATACGATAACGGTTACATATGGGTAATAATCACCTCCAATTATGTACAACAACTATCCAAATCACCTATAAAAAAGACAGTCCATCTCACTTGTGAAGGTACGTCACAAACTATTACAAAACATTATCTACATACGAAAGATATGGATTGATACTAACTTGAGCATCGGAGGCTCCCCCACCAGGCACAACCTGGTGGTCTCTTCGATTAGTTCTCCTTTATTTTGCAGGTCCTACAAGGTCGTCAAGAGCTCTAGATTGGACAAGTAACCCAACTGATGATTTTGGCATCATCATCTACAACATTTTTCACAACATTTTCATAACAAATCATAGTGGTAAATTATTATTGGTTCTAATTTAAATTTATATATATAGAAAGTGTAAATGAGTAAAGCAACCATGCATTTGGTTTGTTCAAGTGGCATTGTTCTGTTGGCCCCCCCCCCTTTTTTTTTTTGTTAATATCGCATGTGGAACTTTATTAAAATAACAAATTATCATAATATTTTCATAATTGTTAGAGGTGTTAAGTCCTTATAGGTCAAAATAAAATAATAAAAATATCATATTGTGATCAACCGCAACTAAAAATAAAGGTATTGTAAAAAAGAAGTGCTACATCTACAACATTTTCATAATAAATCATAGTGGTAAATTGTTATTGGTTCTGATTTAAATTTCTATATATAGAAAGTGTAAATGAGTAAAGCAATTGTGCATTAGGTTTGTTCAAGTGGCACTGTTTCGCTTGCCCTTTCTTTTTTTTTTTTCTTTTTTTTTGTGTTAACATAGCCTGTTGAACTCTATTAAAATAAAAAATTGTCATAATATTTTCACAATTGTTAGAGGTGTTAAATCTTTATAGGTCAAAATAAAATTATAAAAATATCATATTGTGACTAACCACAACTAAAAGTAAAGGTGTTGTGAAAAAAGAAGTGCTACATCTACAACATTTTTCACAACATTTTTATAACAAATCATAATGGTAAATTGTTATTAGTTCTAATTTAAATTTCTATATATAAAAAGTGTAAATAAGTAAAGCAACCGTGCATTTGGTTTGTTCAAGTGGCATTGTTCTACTGACCCTTTTTTTTTGTGTTAACATTGCTTGTCGAACTCTATTAAAATAACAAATTGTCACAATATTTTCACAATTGTTAGAGGTGTTAAGTCCTTATAGGTCAAAATAAAATTATAAAAATATCATATTGGGAATAACCATAACTAAAAATAAAGGTATTATAGAAAAAGAAGTGTTACATCTACAATATTTTCACAACAAATTAATGGTGGAAAATTGTTATTGGTTTTAATTTAAGTTTCTATATATAAAAAAGGTTAATGCTCAAAGCTACAGTAGCAAAGCTATAGTAGTTTTGGTTTATTCAATCCAAACTGTTTCACTGGCTTTCTTTTTCTTTTTTTTTTGGAAATATCGCCTATTGAACACGCTATTTATTTTACTTTATTTATCTGCATATGAGCTGTTACCCTAAAAGAATAAAATATCATAAAAACAAATTGCCATAATATTTTCACAATTGTTGATGTATTAATTCTTTATAGGCTAATAAAAAAAAAAATTGCATATTGAAACCAACCACAACTAAAAATAAAGGTATTGTGAAAAAAAAAAAAGTGCGACATCCACAACATTTTTCATAGCACTTTTATAATAAATTATAGATGGTAAATTGTTATTGGTTCTAATTTAAACTTACTAATGAAAATATTCTTTTGCCTACCAACAACAACCTATTACTTTATGATTTGTTGTGAACATATCATCTCTCTTGTGAAAACTAGCTTTTTCTTGGGGGGATATCGCCTATTGAACATGAATTTTATTTATTTATTTATTTTTATCTACATATGAGCTATTACCCTAAAAGAATAAAATATTATTATAAAAAATTGCCACAATATTTTCACAATTGTTGAGGTGTTAATTCTTTATAGGCTAAAAAAAAAAAATCATATTGAAACTAACTACAACTAAAAATAAAGGTATTGTGAAAAAAAAAAAAAGTACGATATCCACAACACTTTTATAACAAATCATAGATGGTAAATTCTTATTGGTTCTAATTTAAACTCACCAATGAAATTACTTTTTTTTTTCTACCAACAACAACCCGTTACAACCTACTACTTTATGATTTGTTATGAAAATATTGTAAATATAGCATTTCTCTTATAAAAATATTAAGATATTTTGTTATCATCGTAATATTTTCGCAACTACTAAAGTGTCAATTTTTTATGAGTTAAAATAGAATATAACAAAATTATAAAGGCATTACGAAAATATTGTACCATTATGTTGTGTTTTTAGAAATGTTTTTTTTGGTTTAGTCAACTTTATTAAGCCAAAATTCATAATTTCACGGACAATTTCATTGGGTTGACTTTTTGTATTTTTTTTATTGTATTTTTATCTTTACGCATTATTTTAAGTAAAAACACATCGTTTAAAAAAAAAAAAAAAAAAAACTTAGGATAAAAACACTTTTCATCCTTTATGTTTTGGGTAGTTTACAATTCCTCCTTAAACTTTAGAATCAAACAATTTTCCTTTTAATATTTTAGAAGAGAACAAATATGTCATATTATTATTCTCTCAGTTAAACCTTAATCAAAACTTATGATTCTTAAAATATTACATTGTATAATGTCTAAAATACTCCTACTAAATTTTAACATTTCAAAATTTTCTTCACGTATTTTGAGTTTTAGATGGTAGTAATGCTTAGAAAGTTGGAATGGTGATATAAGGTGTTTTATTTATTACCTAAAGAATATTGATTTTCTAAGTTTAAATCTTCAAAAATTATAATTTATCTAATGGGGAATTTGATGACACATGCCTTTTGTTATCATTTTTTTCTTCTTCTTTTCTTGCCTAAAATGAGTGTTCGTTAAAAACTAAGTAAACTAAGGGGGTGTTTGAGAGAGTAGTTTAAATTATGTTATTTGAGTGTTTTTGATATATGTGTGGGTGAAAAATTGTGTGGAAATGTGTAGAATGATAAAGAAGAAAGTATGAATGAAATTATTTTTCATTGTGTATGATTGAAAGTGTTTGATGAAAAAACTTCAATTGTAGCATATTACATCATTCATTACAAAAATTTAATATTGTAACAATGTCTTAGCAAAACTCAGTTGCTTATTGTTGGAAGATGATGATATTATAGTAAAATAGATATTCATATTTTTTTTTTAAGAGAGTTTCAACCTATGGCGCCCACTCCTGATGATAGCTCTTTATCATTAGACTAAGACACCAATCAGTTTTTGGTGTAGGCGGGGATCGAATCCCAGATCTCTTATACAACCATCGAAGACTTTATCAGTTGAGTTAATTGGAATCCACAATAGATATTCATATGTTAAATAGATATCATAACTTTAATTTATGTGTTATTAACTATTAAAATTATTATAAGAATAAAATTAATTTTGTATGACATATTTTTTAGGATAAACTACATATTTGGTACCTAATATTTACATTGTTTATCAATTTAGTCTTTAATGTTTCAAATGTGTCAATTTAGTCCCTAATATCTTGATATTGTGTTAGATTGATCCTTGCTATTAAGTGATGGATGAAAAATGATGACGTGACTAATAGTAAAAATAAAATATAATTTTTATTCCACATAGACTGCCACATATATTACCACGTCAGCACAAACTAAAAAAATAATAAATAAATAAAAAGTTAGGGACTAAACCTTGTACCGCCACCTATCCTTAGTATATTTTCAGATTTAAAATTTTATTTCATTTTTTCCTTTACTTTCTTAGGAAGCATACGGGGTAAAAAAAAAAACCCAAAATTGAAAATTCAATATACTTCATTTTCTCATATTTTTCCAGCAACCAAACAAGGAAAAAACAAAACAAATTCCAAAACCCAGAGAGAGATGCAGAGAGAATCACAATCACAATCACAATCAGATTCTTTTGTTTTTGCTGAGTGCGCTTGATTAGATTTAGAACTCATTTTGTTTAGGTGCTTAGGGGTTTTTTATTTTTTTTTTGTTTGGAATTTTGGATCTATCATTTGAAGAAAATGGGATTGGCCTGATTGGGAGTTTCGAGAATGTACAAAGGAATAGAGGGAAGGATCTTTGAATTGTTGAATGGTTAGATTTGGGATTAGAGTAAGGTCGAAGGTTTTAAATAGTTTGAACCCAACCCAGCTGTTGATTTATGGCAGTGATTGGTTTGAAAATTTTTGAAGTGGGAGTGGACATTAGTGAACTTGGAAGCCCAATACGAGTTAATTAGTTGGTTTGAAGTTTTTCTTTCATTGTGATTCCCTCTGCATCTCTTTCTTTGAGTTTTGGAATTTGTTTTATTTTTTCCTCATTTGGTTGCTGGGAAAATATGAGAAAATGAAGGAAATTGAGTTTTAAACTCCGGATTTTTTTAACCCCCGTTTGGTTCCTAAGAAAGCAAAAAAAAAAAAAAAAAGTAAATGAAAGAAAATTTTAAATCTGAAAATATACTAAAGACATGCGGCAATACAAGGTTTAGTCTTTTTTTTTTTTTTTTGTGTGCTGATGTGGCAATACATGTGGCAGTTTATATGTCATGAAAATTATATTATATTTTAACCGTTAGTCATGTCAGTATTTTCCATTTATCACTTAATGGTAGGGACCATTTTGACACAATACCAAAATATCAGGGACTAAATTGACACATTTAAAATGTTAGAGACTAAATTAACAAATATTGTAAAAGTTAAAAACTAAATATGTAATTTACCCTATTTTTTATGTATATAATTTTGTACTTCTTCAAATAAAAATTTTATTTTAATTTTATCAGAGCTTTGCAAGGGCCACCCTACCTAGTTTTTCAAAAAGATTAGACCACGTCAACACGTGAAACAATAAAGCTGCAATGTTTTTTTTTATTTATTTTTTATTTATCAAAATAAAGCTGCAATGTTGATGTAACTTAAAAGGAAAAAAAAGAAAAAAAAGAAAAAAAAAGAAAGAAGACCGGAAAGAAAGATAGAAACTTTGATTGACTTGGCTGCCTATATAAATGTGAATCTAATATATCACCCCATCCCATGCCTTACCGATAACACATCACCAAATATTTGCGTCTTTTGCTTTTTTTTTTTGTTTTTGTTTTAAGGGTATCAATTATCAATTATCAAATCAAAATGGGCAAGTGTTTAAGTTGGAAGTATTTCAGTCTACTACTGTGTGTTTTTTCATCCATGTATTCAATTTCTTTTCTTTTTTAATATGGGACTCACACTGGCAAACCTTAAGAAAGCACGCTTGTTAACGTTTTCCACTTACTTTGACTAACGAAGGTTTCTTGAAAATACCCTTTTTTTTTTTTAATTAATGAATGAGAATATTTTATCAAGAGTAGGTAGATCACGTACAAGACATGGTAGAACAATAAAGCTACAATTTTTTTTTTTAATGAATGAGAGTAGACCACGTCAACACATGGTAGAACAATAAAGCTACAATTTTTTTTTTAATGAATGAGAGTAGACCACGTCAACACACGGTGGAACAATAAAACCACAAATTTTTATTTTTTTAATGAATAAGAATATTTCAACGAGAGTAAACCACGTTAACATACGGTTAAACAATGAAGCTGCAATGTCGATGTAGTTTCGTAATTCAAAAGGACTTTGATTGACTTAAAAGAAAAAATAAAAAAAGACTGAAAAGAAAGATAGAAGCCTTTGATTTACTTGACAGCATTTATATAAATGTGAATCTTACTATTCATTCTGTCACACGTCTTACTGATAAGTGAACGGTATCATCACAAATATTTTTGTCTTTCGTTTTTTGAAGGGTATCAACTATCAAAATCAAAATGGGCAAGTGTTTAAGTTGGAAGTATTTCAGTCTACTACTTTCCTTGCTCTTCTTCCATTCTCAATTTCCCTTTTCTTCTTCCTTGTCTTCAAACTCCCAATGCTCTGCTCTACTCCATTTTAATCACTCTCTTTCTCTCGATAGAGATGCTTCTTACTGTGGTTATTCTTATCCAAAGACAGGGTCTTGGAAGGAGGATAAGGACTGCTGCACTTGGGATGGTGTCGTCTGTGACAATTCCACTCGCCATGTCATTGCCCTTGACCTTAGTTGCAGTTGGCTTTATGGCTCCATTCCTTCCAACAGTACCCTCTTCCTTCTTCGCCATCTCAGGACCTTGAATCTTGCTAGGAATGACTTTGATTTGTCCCTAATTTCACCTGAGTTTGGCAAGTTTCAGAGTTTGACTCATCTTAACTTATCTAATTCCCGTTTTTCTGGTGAAATCCCATATGAAATCTCCCAGTTGTCTTCGCTTGTTTCCCTTGATCTTTCTGACAACGGTGATCTTATTGACAATAGATTATCAATCGAAACACCAGTTTGGAAAAGAGTCATTGGTAACCTTACCCAGTTAAGGGTACTTCTTCTGGATTTCACAGATATGTCCTCAATTACACCTAATTCTTCAATGATGAATCTATCCTCGTTGACAACTCTTAGTCTCCATGAGTGTAACTTGCAGGGAACATTCGAAATGAACGTCTTCCGCCTTCCATGTATACAAACCCTTGATCTTGGGAACAATTACTTTCTTGAAGGTTCTCTTCCAAAGTCTAATTTGAGCAGTAGTTCTCTCAAGTTCTTATCTCTCTATATGACAAACTTTTCAGGAGAATTACCTGATTCTATCGGCAGTCTAAAGTCCTTGGAGTATTTGTATCTCTCTATGTGCAGTTTTACAGGGGCAATTCCAACATCGCTTGGAAACCTCACTCAAATGATTTATTTGGATCTGTCCTATAATAATTTCAACGGTGAGATTCAAAAATTGCCCCTTTAAAATTTAAGTGTTTTTGGCTGACACATCAAACTGACAATTTTTTTAATTATTGTGGATTCAACAGGTTTGCTGCCGTCATCAATATTTGACTTGCCGAATCTCTCCGTTTTAGACCTTGAAAGAAATCAACTTGTTGGTCCCCTTCCTAATCACGTAAGTGGTTTGAATCTCCTAATTGATCTCTCTTTAAGATCAAATTTCCTAAATGGGACACTCCCATCTTGGTTATTCAGTTTGACCTCTTTGATGAAGTTAACTCTTCATCAAAATCAATTCATTGGTGAGATTGGGGAATTCAAGTATAATAATTCCTTGGACTACCTTGATTTAAGCTATAATATGATACAGGGCTCTATTCCTAGCTCAATATCTAGACTTGTGAACCTTACTACTCTAGTTCTCTCATCAAATAACCTACAGGGCTCTGTTCCTAGCTCAATATCTAGACTTGTGAACCTTAATTATCTAGATCTCTCATCAAATAACCTGAGTATTATGTTGGACTTAGAATTGTTCTCAAACCTCAATGTTTTCAATTTTTCATATAACAATTTATTCGTCAGCATCAACAACAATCTAACATTTACCATGCCCAATCTGACGGAATTGTACTTGTCTTCTTGCAACATTAGTGAATTCCCAATTTTCCTAAAAGTAGCTACAAATTTAGGATCCTTGGACCTTTCCAATAACAGAATTCATGGTCAAACTCCAGAATGGTTGGGAGCTGTGGGGAGGAATTCATTATCATTTTTGGATCTTTCTCACAACTTTTTGACTAGTATAGATAAGATTCCTTGGAAGAACCTATATTCTGTTGATCTTCGTAACAACTTGCTTCAAGGACCATTCCCCACTTTAAATGCTCTTAACCTTCGTTATCTCTTTGCCTCCAATAACAATTTATCTAGGGGAATTCCTTCTTTTATTTGCAATGCAAGTTCCCTTGAAGTTCTAGATTTGTCTCATAACAACTTTCGTGGCAAAATTCCAAAGTGTTTAGTACTCTCTAATGCACTCTCAGTGTTGGATTTGCGAATGAATAGCCTTAATGGTTCCATACCTGCATCATTTTCATGCGGAAACTATTTGAGGAATATTAACCTTAATGGCAATCAATTGGAAGGGCCATTGCCACGATCTTTAGAAAATTGTACAAACTTAGAAGTTCTAGATCTTGGAAACAATAAGATAAATGACACCTTCCCCTATTGGTTGGGAAGTATTCAAAAATTGCAGGTTCTAGCCATAAGATCAAACAAATTTCAAGGTCATATAGGCAATCCTGAGGCTGAATTTCCTTTCCCAAATTTGCGAATCCTAGACATCTCTAACAATGAGTTTAATGGTCCTTTGCCAATAAAATATTTCAAATATTTGGAAGCCATGATGAATGTGGATGAAGGAGAAGTTGGGTTGAATTATATGGGAGATGCTTATTATCATGATTCTTTGAATGTGATGATAAAAGGGTCGTATATTGAGTTGGAAAGAATCCAAACTATCTTCACAACCATTGATTTTTCAAACAATAGATTCATAGGAGAGATGCCACAAATAATTGGAAGGCTTAAATCACTCAAGGGGCTCAACTTTTCTCACAATAACCTTTCAGGTTCTATTCCATCATCTTTTGAAAATTTGACTAATCTTGAATGGTTAGACCTCTCTTTCAACAAGCTCGGTGGGGAGATTCCAAAGCAATTAGCAGAGCTTCCGTGGCTTGCAGTTTTAAAGTTATCACATAACCAACTTATAGGACAAATACCTTCAGGGAAGCAATTCAATACATACGACAATGATTCATACACCGATAACTTGGGATTATGTGGATTTCCGTTGACAAGATCATGCAACAACCATGGGACAAAGCAACCACCACCATCGACCTTGCAACAAGAAGACAACTTAGAGTCTAAAAATGGGTTTGGTTGGCAAGCTGTATCGATAGGTTATGGATGTGGAGTGATATTTGGAACATTAATGGGATATGTTATGTTTAAAATTGGAAAACCAAAGTGGATTGTCAGGATGGTCAAACTAGAGCAACATATCTTGCTCAGAAGGCTGAAGAATAATGCCCGCAGAAGTGGTGGATAAAGATGAGGCTTCCCTTTCAACTTGCCATCTTCATCATCCTTATTCACTCTCATCTTCTTCATCTTTCATGTTTCCCAAAGACACAGGACACCTTTCATTGCCAAGGTATGCCTCCTTTAGTTTCATCTTGGGTTGACTTTGTCACTTTCTTCTCTCTCTTTCTCTAAATGTAAAGGATCATTCATAGGGAAATCAAGCAGCTGAACTTTGTAATTATTATTTATAAAATAAGTATTTGATTTGATTTGATTTTTTGTTTTGTTTTTGTTTTAATGCAGCTGGTTGGTTTTGTCGCTTTTGAAATAATTGGTAGGCCCAAGATTCCTTTCCGCCTTGCATTCTGGTTTTCAGTTGTTATAATACTTGTATCTTATTGATCTGATTTGTTTGCTTTGGGTGCATAGTTTCTGCTTTGCTTAGCATCAAATGCCCAGTAACGTGCAAGGTTGATGTCTTTGATGTTTCGGAAAATATCAATAACCTTTGTGCTCTCGAATAGTTCAAGTCCTCTATGTAGACAGTAAGGCCTCAGTCTCTCTTTCTTATTTTTATTATTGGGTTTGGTACTGTATCCTTATATATGTAAATTTTGCTTTTGTTTTTCATGTCCATTTTTTTGATTCTTTGGTGAATGCAATTCTTAATATTTCAATGTTGTGGAATTTATGATGGTTTTTAATTACACACTTTCTTTCTATGTTGAATGTGAGTATTGTCACTTTTCGACTAAAAACGAAAAATTTGAATTCAATTTGATTGAAGATGATTATGAGATTATATATAGAAATTGGGAGTTCTGTAGGTCAACTTGTAGGTGTATACTTGATATGGTTTATTCTCTTATTTGCATCTTCAAGTTTTGATATATGAATTTGGAGTGAAGGTATATATAGTATCTCACTGTATTTTTTTTGAATAGTTTCACTGTATTAGGTTATAGAGGAAACTTTCCTGGTTTCATTTGTCTTTTGTTTTTCCCATTTCTTTTCCCTTTTAGGAATAGTTGGTATGCAAAAGGTTAGTTTTCTACCATGTTTGATTTCAAGGTGCAGCCCCTTTTTACCTTGTAATTAATGTATAAAAAGATCTATGCCTTAAACCATGTTGCGAGTAGGAGGTAGTGAGATTAATCACATTTAGAAGAAGCTGCTAAACTTTATTCAATCTAACTAAACTTTGCAATTCTCTTGCAAATAAGCTTGGGAGCAAATCAAGACCAAATGTACTGAAATGAAGATCTGGAAATTAATCTAGCATTCGTATAGTATTCCTAGGATTCCACTTGTTGCTGACTTGCTTTGAGAAATTGACTTTCTACTCGAGACAAGCTGTTAAAAGGGTTATCAAGGTGACGTGTTGTGTGTCTTCTACAAGACCTGTCTTGAGAGTGGTGATCACTTGTTCTTTGAGTATCATTTTCCAAAGAGGTTATGGGAGCTTGAGAGTGGTGATCACTTGTTCTTTGAGTATCATTTTATTAAAAGAAATGCTTGTGTATTCATCGGCAATGTCAAGTCTAAGGAGGCATAAAGGCCTGATTTGAGTTTGTCAAGAGAGAAAAATTCTTAGTGAGTAGTCTTTTTTTTTTTTTTTTTTTTTTTTTTGTGGGGGGTGTAGGGAGGTCCATTCCTTTGATTTGGTGATAACCACAATTGAGGGTTTTACTTTGATGCTTTGTAAGTTTAGTTGCAGCTTCCATTTAGTTTTATGCTTGCTCTGTAAGTTTGACTCTTTTTAAGTTTAGTTGTAGCTTTATGTTTTGTGTCTTCTGCTGGTGTTTGCTGATTGTATGGTTTGTTTCATTGATAAATTCATTCAATCATCCACTTCTCTATTTTAGTGAAATAAATTTTCCACTTGAGATAGGCTGTTAAAACGATCAAGGTGACATGTTATATGTCCTCTGTAAGAGCTTCCTTTGAGAGTATGAATCATCAGTTAGGCTGTTGAAATGATCAAGGTGGCATGTTATGTGCCTCTGCAGGCGCTACCTTTGAGAGTAGGAATCATCAGTTGCCATTTTAGTATCCTTTATCAAAGAGTCTTATGAGAGAAAGTTTAGTCTAATAAAATCCCAGGTATATAGCTTGTGTAAGTGGTTCTGTGGGGTAGGGATAGGTTGAAGGGTAAAAGTTGTAAAAGAACCATATGCTGTGTTTAGCGACAATGTCAAGTTTGAGGAGGCTATCCTGCATCTGATCAGAAGAAACAATGCCCAAGTTGAGTTTGTGAAGAGAGTGAAAAATTTGTTAGTGAATAGTTTTATGTTGTAATTCTTTGGAAGAAGGGGGAGGGGGGATTGCATTTCTCTATCTTGTATGATAGCCATATTTGAGGGGTTTTAGTTTGATTATTTTTAAGTATGGTTCTTGTTGCTATTTACTTTGTTGTTTGTATATTTTGTCTACTTTAAAAAATTCATTCAGAAAAAAAAATTACGTTTATCTATGATTCTCCTTGACCATTTTTCTTACTTATTTTCTACCTCGCCAAACAAACTACAAAAATAGCATGCACTCTAAGCTGAATTCCCTTGCTGTCAAACCTTAGTGTTCTCACTTAAGTAACACTTTTTTGGCCAAACTACACTTTCATTTTTCTTTTTAGGTTGTTTAAAGTGTTCATGAGTGTTTAAAACCTCTAAGGCAATACCGTAGAGATGTTGATGTTGTTTTGTGGATTGTTTGCTTTAGTGATATTCTAGTGAGTATCCATGAATGGGAGGATCAACACTAAAATTACGTACGCTGCTTGAAAATATTTTAAATCAAATATTCCTTTCCATTCAATAGTAACAAAATGCGTTTTTTTTTTTTTGGGTGCCTAGTTTCAACTTCAACACTTACAGGAACATGTTTGATTGTAAAGCAAAAAGTAAGCTCCTCTGCTATAGCATGTACTAAAATTTTATTATGAGCTTTCATTTATGATTAGGAATTCAATTATTTTTGTAAAAACTAATTGTTTCAAATCTTTATTTGGCTATCCATTTGACTAAGAATGCAAAGCTGCCATTACAACAGATTAATGTCAAATTCATCAAGATGTTACTCTGCTGCTGCTAATAGGGTAGGTAACTCATTTTGGTTATGTTCAGAAAACCATCTTTGGAAGTGCTCCTCGATTTTGAATTGCTAAAAATAAGTGCAAGTTTTGAATTCAAACATCAAGACAACAATTCGAGTGATTAATCCAAAAAAAATATTTGGTCTTCTAGATTCATATTAATAGATTTTTAATATTCCATTGCTTTGGATAAGAGAAGAAATTATAGTAACTTACGGGCTTAACCTAATGAAAAAAAAAAGAAAGAAGATATTTAGAACCTAAGATCTGTGCTACGTCTTGTACATGTTCTTTACCTTAGTTTTCTTGGCCAAAAAATAGATAGTTGTTTGTTGAGATATTGGTTTTTTTGTATTTATGATATTCAATTATTTTGGATCTAATAGATCCATGCTATGTCTTACTAGGAAAAGAAACGGGCACAATAAGTTTCGTCATAAGACTACTCAAGCAGCTTGTTGCTACAAATTTGGGAATTCTTGCCAAAGGAAGATGATTTGCAATTGAAATAATTAGGATTGCTATAAGTTTGATCATAACTCTACTCAAGTAACAAAATCAATTAGTTTGAATGCTGCATGTTCTAAAAAGTTGAAAGTATTATTCAAGTTTATGTTTTGTATGTATTGGGAAACAATGTAAATATATTATATATATATATATGTTTTGTATGTATTGGGAAACAATATATATATGTGTATATATATATATATATATATATATTTATATTTGAAACCAAAGCTCAGATAAAATTCAATTAGATTCTAAATTGGAGGCCTAATTTTGCGCCACCTGTCTAATTCAATGTCTTAATTTTACTGCAACTATTTATTAGTCATTACAAATATCAAAGAGTCATATTGTTTATAATGAGTACAAATGATTTTATTAACAAATAGGAGTGAGTCTATTACTGAAGTCTAAGGGAGTAGATTAATTAGATTTACTCTTCTATTGCTGGGATTAGGTGGTTTAAATGTATCATTAAGAAAAAAATGGGATTGAGAGAGTGTTGAATTCTATGGGCAGAGACAGATAGAATTTTGAGGACTTCCAGCAAAAGGTCTTCTTCTTCTATTTTCAAATTTGTATGTTCTTTTGTTGATGTTATCATTTTCTTCTATCTTCTTAATTCAAATTCATTATCTGAATTCTATTTGGTTTTACTTTCTTCTTTCTCTTTTTCTGCAACTCTTTCGTGGCAGGTGCTGTTTTGGCGTGGTGGCTTTGAAGAACAGAGGGAAGCATACTCTTGACTGCCTTAGTGGAATTATATCAGTAAGATTTCCCTAATTTCACGCCATTGTGATTTTTTTGTTCCTAGTGATGCAGTTGAAGCACAGAGTTGCTTTATTCAGAAATTGATACTAGTTTTATATTTCTTCTTATTATAACTCTGGATTTTTTTCCCTTTACTACACAAAGAAAAAAAAATTCCAATATGTTTTTTTATTTCTGGAGTTGTCCCAGATTTTTTAAAATTTGGGTTGCCAACCATTGCGGACATAGGTATATATGATTTAAAGTCAAACCGTAAATTACAACCATTTGTTGTGAACTTGTGATCAGATTGTATTGAAATTATGCACCATAAATGTGTATTATCCCTACTTCTAAGAGCATTGGCTCTGTTCCTTCTGTGCCTACTTAGATAAAGTGGATGTGGTTTTGTAAGGTGCGACTAAGTGTCATCATCAGAGGCTTATTTGAGACTAATTATGAGACTGTGGTATAACAAAATTTGAAAAATAATTATTTTGAAAGCTAACACAAATCTATCTTTGAGATTTTCTGGTTGATAAGAAATTTCTTTAAAATTGAGTTTGCACTGATAAGCAAGTGTTCAATGCAGTTGTTGGTCGTGTTGGAGCTAGAATTTGTCATGATATATGCTTTGGTAAACTTGCTGCATTCATGTCAAGGTAAGCAAAATACTTAAATTTTGAATTGCTGTAGAGATAAAAAAACAAAAGAGACATGCCTAACATGTCTTCAATTATAATGTCATTGGTTTTTAGGCTTTATCTTGTGACTATACAAAGTATTCTCACCCTTTCATTTGCTTATACCACTTGGAAGACCTTTTTTTAGTTATTATTACATGACGTGTTTTGTGAATTTTTTTTTAGACATGTGATATGTAATATTTAGTCTTGATTTCCATTTATTCTCATCGAATTATAGATTTGCATCTCCTCTATAGGACTCGCAAATCACATTGGATTCTAGCTTGTCACGAGTGTAGACCATGTTGGTAAGGTTTTGCTTGCTTTGCTGAGCTAAGTTTGTTTTTTTGGAGTTCATGTATTTGTATTAGTGTGTGTGTGTGTGTATGTATGTTTGTATATTTTTTAACTTCATTGGTCACAATTATGCATTGTGTGCTATTTGAACATTTGAGTTAAATAATCAATATTAGTTTGGTTTGAGAAACCCAAGACCTTATCAGGGGTGGCCAAGAGCTTCCTTAGTCTCTGTACTATTAGGTGCACCAAGAGCTTTCATGTCCATTTATTTCTCTTTTTCTAGGGAACACCATTTTCATTCTATGGATAGCAATTGTATTATGAGCTTTCATTATTGTTTTAACCATTTCCAGGTGTGGATTTTAAGATTAAGCTGCTCGCAATTGGTGGGAAAAGATTGAAGCTTACAATTAGGGACACAGGTAACTGCTGTAATTATTTTGAATTATAATTTCATTTTAATCTTTGATTAATGATGCTTTTGGAAGTGATAGTTTATGGTAACATGTAATTTTTTTTCTCTTCCTTCAAGTTAGTCACTGCTTTTGATGCATAGATAAATTGTAGAGCTATTAACAATTGATGAAAGATATGTATATATGATGTTTAGTTAGGTGAACTTTCAGGTTTTAATTGAAACATTTAACCCTTGGATGTTGAAAAATCAAGAAGGTAAAAAGTTATGTTAATTTAAATTTTGTGAAACTGATCAATGGCAATTTGAACTGTTAAATAGACAACTGTGTAGACTTCGGCTTGAAACATACTCAAAAGAAACTCAAGGACAATGCATTAAACATGTCTATAGGGACAAGTGCTGTCTGATGGCATCTCCACCAAAAACTGTGAATTCCAAGATGCTATTCACGTATTAAAACAAATGGTTGACATTGTATTTGCATAACAAAGAGTTCCATAACACAGATTTTGGATTGCAGTGCACTCGAGAGTCCACATATGAATGAAGTTTTAATTAAAAGTAATCTTGCATATATCATAGACCTGTAGGTAAAGGCAAGTTTTAATGTTACTACTTCCTCTTGCCCACATTAGCTTTCTTTGAAATGTAATCTATTATGACCCAAACAAATTGAAGTTCATTTAGCAATAATTTTGTCTGGTTAGAAAACTACTACCTTAGTGTAATCGTTTTGTTATGTGAATTGTTTTTTATATGTGCTGGTTTTTTGGGGGTCTGGGTGGGTTATGAGTGCTTATATTAATGGGTAGTAATTGTCAATTTAGGGGCTGTAATTTGATAGTTTTATGTCATTAACATTTTGTTTAAGCTTTTGATGATGGTTCTATTTCTACTATCAATTCTATTGGACAATAGAGTACTCTAAAATTATTAACCTATATACTTCTCTTTGTTTGGCTACGATTGGTGACTTTGGGGTAACAACCACATGGTTTAATTATATACCATTTAGTTCTACCAAAAAAAGAATTTATTTAAGTTGCCTTTCTTTGTCACAGGGATTATACAAAACAATTGATTGACTCTCATTGCTAGGCTACAGAATTTAAACTGAGGGTGATATATTGGAAATTCTCAAATCCTTATGGGACTGTAGTGATATCCAACCTATGTGGAATAAACTGTTCAGCTGGCTTAGATGTGATTTCCTGGCCTTAAATTGCTTTTCAGACTTGGTTGAGCTGGTTGGGCAACGAAAGCAGAAATTGGACCTGTTTGCAGTAGTCGCCTGGTATGTTTGGCAGCAAAGAAATAAATTGAGAGCAAATGAATCAATTATCCCTCTTCAAGACACTTTGATCTTGGCAGCTCAACTCCTGACAGATTTCCAAAAGAGAAGACTAGTCATTCCATTTTGAAGCCTGATGTCAGATTCTAAGTGGAAGCCTCCAGATAAGGATGAGTTTAAAACCAACTACGATGGAGCAGTTTTTTAGGAGACTAATGAAGCAGGTATTGGTGTGGTGATCCGAAACAATGAAGGTGAAGTTTTGGGGGCTCTGTCCGAGAAGATAGCCCTGCCTGGGTCAGTTGTAATGGTGGAAATGCTTGCGGCTAGGAGAGCAGTCCAATTTTCTCTCTACTGACGTTACTCCCCTTTCGTCCTTTGGACACATAGTTAAAGACACTAAGTCTATTGCTAGTGCACTTGTGAACTTTTCCTTCTCTCACACTAGAAGGCAGGGCAACTCTGTTGTTCATGCCTTAGCTAGCAGAGCTAGGCTTTGTTTTTCTTTGTTAGTTTGGATGGAGTTTGTTCCTCCAGATATTCCTAAATTCCTGTAGTTTTTTTTTTTCAAGTAATAATAAATAGTCTGTGATGGACTGGTTCTCAAAAAAATAGAGATAATCATGGAGCCGTAGAGCGTGCTTAAATTTTTAGCCTAAGCATATAATAGTGGTGTGGTTAATTACTTTTGTGGGATATCAAAGTCCTTTTAATTAGGTAAATATTATTGAAAGTACCCAAATAAGAAATGTAATTAGTTAGAAATATAATTCTCACTTTTTTTTAAAAAAATTATTCAAAAAAGATAGAACTACAATTATTAGATGATTGAGTTAAGATGTATATGTCTTAATTAGCTTTCTAATTCATGTAGAACCAAAACTTTTATCTGGAGATACAAGGAATATAAATTTGTGATATTGTTTCTATTATAGTGTAGTGAATTTGGGGTCAAAGTCAACATTATAATGGACAACATTATAATGGAGTACTATCTCTTGAAGAATTTTTTTGTATCTTTTCACTTTACGCAAACAAGTTTATTTAGAAAAAAATAAAACAATATTTTATGCAAAGCCTTTGAAGTTGTAATAAATATTGTGCAACCTAACTGCAGACTATAGCTATTGTTATTTATAAGGAGATTGAGTGCCTAATTATGCAACACAAGGATTATGTATGGTAACGATATACACCACTGTCAGTTTCTTTAAGACCTTCTTTTCTCCCCTTGTGTGTGTGTTTTAAAAATACTTAGTATTTAAAAAAAAAAAAAAAAGATTATGTATGGTAACATTATAATTTTTATTTTTCTTGGAGGGTAATCTTCATATTAAATGCATTACAAGGATTGGAGAATAATTGCATAATATATTTTTTATGATGCATTAAAATTCGTAAGTAACCTTTTTATTTATTTATCATGTATGCACTAATTTTTTTAATTATTATATTAAGTAGCTGTTAATTACAAATGAAAAAAATACTTTTTGAAAAATGCTTTCATCTAGGCAAGACTACCTTATAATCACTTTTGTTGAATGTTTCTGTGTGTAAGCACGAGTTACAAACTACTTTATTCTAATGTAGAGTTGTGAATTAGTTTATTTATATATCTAGTTTATTTGATTTGTGTTTTCCATCATAACAAACATTGGAAAAATAGTATATAAAAAACAAATTAAAAGAGAGATAAAATAAATTTTGTTGTCCAATAATCTAGTTCAATGGGCCAATGACATAAGTCAAAATACGGTTGAGTGTATGCTTATCTCTATTTTCTAACTCTCCTGAGTTCCCTTATCTAATTCAACTCATTGAAGGTAGAGATGATCTCTCACTCTTCAAAAAAAAAAAAAAAAAAAACTCCCTAGTTGGGTTTAGATTTGATTTTGACACTGTCAAATTGGCTTTTCCCTAATTTTCTTTAACTAGTCGATGGTGACTCATTGCTTTCAACTTGTTCACCTTTTGACTCCTCACTGCTTGATATTAAAAAATTATTTAACTTTCTTTTGTGAAAATAAGAATAAAAATAAACAAAGAGTATATATATAGACCCAAATCCTCTTTTTTAAATTTTTTTAGTTTCAACTTATAATTTTTGCTTTTGATGATTACTCTTTGTTATTAGACCAAGATACCAATTAATTTTTTTTGTATAGACTGGGATCAAATCTTATATATTTTATTTAACGATAAGAAATTTTATCAATTAAGATAACTGAAACCTACATTTCTTTTTTAAGACGTAGATAGTGATGCAATTCAAATTCCTTTATATATTAATGGGATATGACATGGAGACAACAAGAGGCTTCCCCATCCTACTAATGTAATGCATTACTTTAATGATATATAAAACAATGTTACCATCCTTGGGGTAACCATCCAATGTTTATACGTGATTCTTTGACCAATAATTATTCCTCTAAAACAAGTCAATGTATGCAATATATATGCGTGTCTTATTTAAATTTTCTTGCAAAGCTATTGTGTTGTTTTAAAAGATTTATATTGCCATTGTTTTTTTTTTTCAAAACAAAACTAAATAAATGGCATTTCAAGACAATCCTTTATACATTTTTTTAAGGATAAGTTACTTTTTAAACTTTAGAATTTTTAATATGTTTCATTTAAATTTTAAAGTTTCTAAACATGTTTCATTTAAATCTATTATCACATTTTTGTTTCCATGTTAACACCATTAAATATCACACCACTAATTGGTTTAAATGAAATCTATTTCAAAATTTGAGGTTGAAATAAAACTTACTTATAAAGCTTAAATGAAATTTTTTTAAAAGACTTTGAAATTTAAATGACACAAACTGATTTTTATTAATAATAGTATCATAATATTGATCATGAAAAAAAAAAGAGATCAAGAATTTAAAATTTGTAATTTAAATGTAATTTCTTTAGACATTACTATTTTACTATCAAATTACTAAAATAAAAAACTATAAATTGTAGAATTTGTGTGCACTATGCAACAACAACAAGACGTGGTCATTTTGTTTTGTAAATAAAACACTGCATTTACCCAAAAAAAAAAAAAAGCATACATATATATCTGAACACTGTATGCCAAGCCACAGCCATTCGAGAGTAATCTCGAATCAACACGCTAAAGCGGTGCCATAAATCACGACTTCCACTCTTTTGCCTTCTGCCTTCTTCATAAAATGCTAGTGCCGCAACAACTTACAATTTTTGCCACAACTTTCTTAACTCGTCCACGTGACAAGTCGTGATTAGCCCAACTCACCCATGCGATAAGTCTTGATTAGCTAAGAAAAGATTATCGATAACTCCAAAACTCACAACTCGTCGAGTAGAAAATTGTGGCAAAAACAGTGTCATTTATTGCGGTGGTAGCATTGTCGGCTTTAAAGACAACTACGACTACTAATACAAAAGATAAGAGCACACTCATTAAATATAATCATTCTTTTCACAAAGGCAAACTTCTCAGAAACCAAAATCTTGAATTCTATATTGTATTTTAGATATCGCCGCCCCAACTTCAAACGTTTACTATCTGTATCATCTATTTTCATTACAATATTATATAACCTTCAGACCTATATTTCACAGCTATATATATCCTTTTTCTGCAACAAATTATTCATTACTCACGTATATACTTAATTTCTCATATCAATGGCGTACTCAAACAGATACAACAACAACAATAACTCTCAGTCTTATGCTCCTTCTGCACCATCCTTTCCTGGAGAACAATCACCATATACTTCTGCATCAGCTGCTCCAAATTACCATGCCCACCACTCCCAATCCTATCCTCATGGGACTACTACTCCTTCTTCCTCCAATTCTGCTTATGGTTCATATGGGCAACAGTACCCATCATCATCATCGTCATCATCATCAGAATTTCCAGCTGGGACACACCCAGATGTGATAAGGAGCTTTCAGATGGTGGATAGAGACAGGAGTGGTTTTATTGATGAGAATGAGTTGCAGCAAGCTCTTTCTTCTACCTACAACAGGTTCTCTCTTAGGACCATTCGGCTGCTCATCTTTCTCTTCAAGAATCCCAATGCTCCTCTAACAATTGGTCAGTTTCTCTTTCTTTTTCTTGGATTTGATTGAAAGATAAATATGGGGTTGGAGTTTGAATTAATGCAATCCATATCTTCATTTTCTTTGGTATCAAGAACATCTTCAATTCTTGTTCTTTTCTTTTGCTGGGTTTTAATTTTCTCAGCCGCCAAACGTGTTTGTTTGAACATAATTAATCGAGCAAGTTTATATTACCTGTTTACAATTATGAATTATGTGGGTGTTAGTTGATTTTCAAAGGAGTTTGTGTGATTCAAATATACAACAATGGGTATCGTATTAAAGTTTCAAATTAGATTCTGACTTTACTTTGTCAAATTTAGCTTTCCACACTATTTTCTTTGACCAGTTTTTATCTGACTGGTTTTTCTTATAGCTTTATGGTTTATTTGATTATGTACATTTCATTTTTTTCAAAATTATTTATTAAAGCTCTGTTTATTTTGATGAAAAATTTGATGTGAAGATAGTTTTTATTTTTATTTTTTATGTTTTATTATGTTTGGTCGTATTAAAGAAAATAGGTAGAGAAAACTATCTATGGTAAATAGAAATTCCTATTAAAAGTATGAATTATTTCTTAGAAATTGTTTTCCACCAAAATTTTATGGAAAACATGACAAGTTAAATAAAGAAAACTAAGAAGATTGTTTTTCAACTTATTTTTAAGGTCACTACCAAATATAGAAAATTGATATAATTTTGTAGAAAATAATTGTTAGAAAATGAATTATTTTTCTAAAAATGTTAACGTTGAAAAGGAGCTAAATATAATTATACTTTAAATAACTTTTAACAAATAAGCAAAAGCTTTTAGCAAGACATTAAAAAAAAAAAAAAAAAGCTTTTAGCAAGAAATATTTTGGTCTTGTTGCAGTTACTGATTTGGGTATATTAATTTGCTGTTACAGGGCCAAAAGAGTTTGCTGCACTATGGACTTGTCTTGGTCAATGGCAAGTAAGTAATCTTATCCCATTTCTTTCATTTTACGTAACAACTTTGAAAGAAATCAATTACGGTCTTTGTATTAGAAACCTACAAATTCCTTTTTGGTTCATGAAAATAGTTGGTTAAATAAGGAAGACACTTTACTTAATTCTAGCCTTTTCCTCTTTTTTCCTTAGTTCTTTTTGACAATCTAAAATATTTAGGCAGTGAAGCGAATCAATTTTCCTTGGCATTAATGGGATATATGGTGACAACAATAGGCTAGAATCCCCATCCAGCTCATTTAATGCAATACTACAATGATATACAAATTACTAGAACAAGTCAATAGATTCTATATAAATAGGTCGGTACCTAGCTCCCATTTTTGGAGGGTCTAGAAGAGATCATGGTAGGCAGTCTTATCCCTAATTTTGTTAGAAGAAGTTGATTACTAAACTTGAACCCATGACTTGTAATTTTTTTGTGGAAGGCACTTGCTATTGCACTAAGGCAATAGATTCTATATACAAATTAAAATTTAAGCATGTATCTTATTGAAATTTCCTTGATATGTAATGTAAATGATTTCGTCTTCATTTTCACCCACGTTAATGTCTCTGCTCTACATGGTCAGAGACGCTCTCATTTCGATAAGCACTATAATGCTGATCACATAGAGAACATTTTGTCCAACCAATTACTTTTTAGTTTTTCCTAATATTGCTTGATGCATGTCAAATTGAACTTTTGGTATTGGACTCACTTGCAGGCCATTTTTCAGAGATATGATAAAGATAGGAGTGGTAAAATTGACTCATTTGAGCTGAGAGATGCTCTCTATGGTATTGGCTATACAATCCCAGCTTCTATTCTCCAACTACTGGTTTCCAAGTATGATGATGGAAGTGGCAGGAGGGTGGAACTTAATTTTGACAGTTTTGTTGAGTAAGTCTTCTAACTAGGATACTTCACATTCATCGTCAATTTTTATTTTTTGTTGTTGAGATTGCCATGTGGTTATATTTCTAATGATTTGTTTTGTTGGACATGCAGATGTGGGTTGATTGTGAAGGTGAGACTGCAAATTCCTTCGGAAGTCTAAAACTTCAAATTTCTCTTAATCCCTTCACTTCCTCTTGTTACTTACTTTCTCTTTCAAATGAAATATATTGGACAAACATAATCTGAAATAGAAAACTGTCAACCTTGTTTGATGAGATTTCATGTACTTCCATCTAATGGCTTATGTGAATGTGATTTCAGGGTTTGACGGACAAATTTAAAGAGAAGGATAGGCAGTATACCGGTTCAGCAACACTTCCTTATGACACATTCATGTCTATGGTCATCCCTTTTCTTGTATCTTATAATTAACTTGATGTGATGCTAGTCATTTTTGTGTTCTTGATTCATTTGATTGTTTGGAACCAATTCTTTTGAGGTGAGCAAGAGCTTGTAGAGTAAAAGTGAGTTTTGTTAAGCATTTTCTTTGTATACCTCTTAGAATTTTGAGTAATGTGAAAAAGAAATCCTTTCTTTTTGTATCTCATTACAACATTAGTGGGAATTCACACATGAATACACCTTTTTACACCTTTTCTAGTATCTTATAATTGATGAAGCCATGAAAGTATAGGAACAAAATTTGGTCAAATCAAACTCTGTTGCAAAGAGAAGAAGAAGTTCCTTACTTCCTTTGCATCTGAACATGAATAGCAATCTGACTCCAATCAGTGGATTTCACTGACAATTTTCAAGAATACCATACTAGTTTTACACACAGAATATAATAAGAACATATGCCGCGTAGTTTGATATCCATGCTACAATATGTGGACTAGAGCTGTCATCTTTGACCAATTAGGGGCGGTGATAGGTCGGCGATCTAATCCTCAAAAAGGTCAAACATGTAGACGTGGGTCATATTTGTCTCTATACGCTAAAAAATGCATAAATTCTGTGAAGCCTAAAGCACTGAACTTAGCCCAGCCCAACTTAGATAAAAGGTTTGGTAACTCTCTAGCACATGTTAATTTTGAAGAATATGAACAAAAGCCATAGGTTGAAAAATTATGTGTAAAAAAATGACAAAAAATACATTTCTTAAAGATTATGCACAAATCAAAGAAAAAGAAAAACAGAGGAGATTCTTAAAAAGATTAATGAAGAGCCCATTACCCAAAAAAATAAAAGTGAGATTTGATTTTTTCTTTTTTTTTTGAGAAAGGAGAAAGTGAGATCGAGATCGAGTGTGTGGAGACAATTAAATAAGAGTAATTTGAAATAAAATCAAATCAGAAGCAACAAAGTATTACAATATGTCTATTTTACTAGGGTTGAAAATAAATATGGAAATAGCACAAGGATATTGAACTTCTCAAACTATTTATTCCCTTGGCATTGAAGATTTCACTTTCCGAACCTTAACTCAAGGATGATTTCTTTCCAAAGGGATGAGTTTGACGTAAGATATATATATAACTTGTGGATTGTTCTAAAACAGGGTACCTTATTCTTTTGACATGATCAAAACGTGTAATTTTTCTTTAGGTTTAGTCGACATTTTACTGCAATGTTATTGACAGAAAGCAAAATAGATCGAGATTAAAAACAAAGTTCAAACGTTAGGAATTAAAATACAAATTCTAAAGTTGACGGATCAAAGAACTTTTTCTTTTTTTCTTTTTTTTGAGAAACTAACAGATCAAAAATTTAATGAGTGTACACTTTTTATTTGCAAACAAAGACAATGTTTGGTATCATGGCGAGTGTTGCACATTATCATATTATTATTATTGTTCTTTTTTGGGCTAATGTGAGTGTCCAGCCCTTGATAAATTTTTTTAATTAATATCGTCCTTTGTCCCTCACATATTGGGTAATTACACCCAAAAATCTTTGCAAGTGATCCTAAAGTGTTTGGTTATGACTTAGGATTAGGAGACTTAACCAAAAACTAATAGACCAAGCCCTTAGGAGGCAAATATTATCAAAACACGATGTATAAAATGTACACATTAAATATAACACAATTGTTTAGTCAAATAGATGTGATAAGATTTTCATCTAATACTCATATGCACAAGATGAGACACTGAGTTGACCCAAGGTCACTTTAAGCCACATGTTGTGCCCATCACGTCTGCAATCACTAGACATAGGCTGCCAAACCCAAATCGGATAATTTGAAGACTCAACCCATAATTGAACTCCAACAAGTCCACTGAAACTTTTGGACTAACAAAATTTGTTCCAAACCCACTAGTGAAAAAAATTAATGAGTGGTTGTTAATTATTCAAAATTTTCTCGCAAATAGTTTCCAAATAATAATTTGCCTCTTGCCATCAAAGTGGTAATAGGGTGCATATATCCACCCCCATGTGAGAGGTTGGATACATGCACCTGATGCATGATAAATTTTCTTCTTGTCATCCATTCGTGATTCTCTCTCACAATGATTTTTAATCAACCCTCAATTATGTTGAAACACCTTCACGTGATGCATTTGTTGAAACTAAAGTAACCATGCTTTAGAAAATCCAGTTGGGGGAAGTCATAACCGGAGAGTGCATACTTTCTATATATATATATAGAGAGAGAGAGAGAGAGAGAACAGCTAACAAGATACCATCAGCAAATTATTATTATTATTATTTTTTTCTAGACTTGTGCTTACATGGTAAAATCAATTCAATTGCTCCATATACAACAAAATGCTGCGAGTCCTAGAATCCCACAAATCGCCCTCTAAAATCTTCACCAAGTTCTCCCTTGACATTAATTATTAGATTTTTGTTAAAGAATTTGTAGTTCTTATTACTTTTCTACCTCCCTTAGCTAATTACCTCATGGCTTCTTCGTGTTTATTGTTATTTTTTAAAGATGAATTACCTAATCTGTTAATGAATGGTTTATACTATATACATATATGATTATTGTTCTCTATGATGAATCTTGTGCTGTTTATAATAGAAAAGTTCCGATCTGTCACTGCTGGAGTAAGTAGCTTTTATATTTGGAAGTAAAAGCTCCACGTATGTTTTTGTCTCCCTGCACAGATGCAACAACAGCTCAAATCACATAAATAAGAATAAACCCACAAACCTACCATACTTTATATATTTGAATAATTAAATGCTCTGAACCAAATATTCAACTTTCAACATGCAAAATTGGTTGAATCTTTTTCATTTGATGGTGTACCAGCTTCCATATATTAAATATTGTCCGGTAATCAAGGGGTGTGCTTAGTCAGATTTATTTATAAAGTCATTTATCTTTTTCTTTTTGAAAGCTACGCAAGAAAACTTAATTTGTTGCTGTGTCAGTTTTTTATTTGGCTATGGGCTACTTGGACCACAACTACTAAGGTAGTTCAATGTTTGTCCAACCCCACATTACTAGACGGTTTCCTCAACATCAAACTAACAAAACCTAATGGGCCTCAAAGCAATTTGGTTTGTATGTCCATGGGGTTGGAACCAAAGAGAGACCATGTTCATGGGGATCAGCTATAGTACTGGTAGCTAGCCAGTCACTATACAAGTCTAACTCTCAGTGGATTCGTTTATCTGGCAATCTTATCCTCTGGGCCATGCCGATGTGAGAATCTTATGGGTGCATTCGAATGGTCCATGATGTTGAAATCCACCATTGCACCTTGTGGCTCAATTATCCTATGTGATGTTACATATGCAAAAAATTTCAACATTATGTTCAACAACAAAGAAAAAAGCAGGAATCGTCAAGTTGGTATCTAATTAGGAATAGATTTTTCAACATAATTTCAACAGTTTGATAATAAGTTATAGCCAACTGCTTTGGTATAATATGCTTGGATTAGACCAAAAGACACCAGAAAGTTAATGGCATATTTTAAAGATGTATTAGCGATCACAGATTGACCCTGATGTGATTAGTATAGTGATTCTATTTTTGTTATGAGAGAAAAGACCTGCCATACAATGATGTAGGCATAAAATCAAAATGGCACTGTTTCAATTAAGACTGATAATACAAATACTTTATTGGAAATAGGAAGTAAAAGATGCAGACAAAGAGGCAGCCAACTTTGAGATAGGATTCACAATCAATGACAACACTAATGAGGTTTCAGTTTTGGTGACTTGGGAAAAAAATAAGAAACACCAGCTGCCAGCTGCCGAAAGGTGGTCTCTAATGGCCTCTTATCTGATAGAAGCCTGTTTGGACTTTTGTCTAGCTGAAGACAACAGGAATTTTGTACAGCAAGATTCATACGCATCATTGCAAGTGGGTGGTGAGAAGCATGGATACCACCACCGTATCTTTAATAAAAAAATGCAAAAAAAAAAAAATGAGATTGTATTCGCAAATTTAGAGTTTGATACGGCTCATTAATCATAAATATTTAATGTCAATGCTCTGTTCAATGCATGTATAAAGTAGACAAATATAGACAGGCTCTATCTTATAGATTCGTGGTAAAACTTGTCTTAAAAATAAAGTATACGAATTTCCCATTATATGATTTGAAGTTTTTCTAATTGGTTCTAGTGTATGAAAGTCTAAGAGAATATGAGTAAATCACAATAAAGATGAAGGAAAATGAGAAGGTATGGACCACAGCTAGCAGGTTTAGGATTTGGGGTTAGTTAAGATATTTGGTTAGCATTGTTCTAAGAGTAAAAAGTAATTGAATTTCTCACCCGTAGAAACTCCTCTAGCATTAAATGATCTCTATGAATTCCTATTTTTCTCTTTTGATCTCTCCTGCCTTCAGTTCAAGAATTCACAAGTGCTCACAAATTAAGCTTGCCATAAGAATGATAAGAAAGCTGAAAACAGACAAAGCCTGCAAAATATGGAGAAAAAATTTACAAAACTTGAATTAGATGCATCATTTTACTCGAACAAACTTACCAAATGAATCTCATGCTAACAAATGACTTCAATAAATCAGGAAGAGGATTTATCCATCAAAACATTTATTTATGATAAGAAAGACTGTAAAGGTGACACAAATTATAGAGAATACATGTCTTACATTGTTACTGGATGCTGAAATGTCAAACCCTGGTACTGGTAGATAGCCCTGTAATCCAATGTTGTAAACTGGGGTACCATTAGGATAGTAGAGGCCATAGTTCCTCTCTGATGCCGGACCAGGCTTTAAATCCTCGTTAAAAAGTGCAAACACGTATATGTCAACTGGAGTAGACGGTTTTGCTGGAGTACCTTGCTTCTCCTGTATTCTCTGCAGCAAATTACCATTATATAATCCAGCATTCTCTGGTGTAGCTCCTGCCTCATCAGTATCCCCCTTAGATGGCCAACCCGTCTCTGAAATTTTAACCTCAATATCTGTATGCCCCATTGCTTTCATCGCCCAATACACAGCATCAATTTGAGCATACAACATGTTATCATAGTGCAAATTCGTACTTGGATCAGTCATCCCTTGGTTAGGCTGAAATAGCACATACTCTAATTGAACCTGACCTGGGTTATCCTTGTATGCAAAATATGGATATGCATTTATTAAGAAGGGTGAATTGATCTGAGCATGAAAATTTAGAAGAGGTTGGATATACTGGGCAAGATCTTGCCTAAAAGTCCCGGCTGAGGGAGGGTATGAATTACCTAATATTGTAAGAGAGTGTGCAGTTGTGACAGTAACTTGTTTATCTAGTCCAAGATTAACAAGAGTATGATATACACTTTGCATTGCTGGGAGGAGACTAGATTTTAACTGAGTGTCATTGCTATAGAATACCTCATTTCCCACAAGGATGCAGGAAATCTTTGTTTGAGGAAGGTGGGGTGTAACATACTGTTGAATCCAATTTTGAGCTTTTATGGGGTCAGCCATACTCTGAAGATACTCATTTCCTAGGCCAACAATGAAATCAACATTCGAGTTAGAGAAGGCAAGCAGGACATTCGGATCGGCATCATAGAGTTTTACTCTACTAATGTTGAGAGATGTAAGGAGGTTGGCAACACGAGGGGGAGACGGCAGATTGTTGGCAATTTGTCCATAGTTTATTCCTACTCCGATACTGAGATTTTGGACAAATAAGTCTGAAACAGAGTGAGAAACAGAGTTAAAAAAAAAAAAAAAGTGAAAACCATATAGATTCAAAATGTCAACTATGATTTTATAAGGAAATATATTAATTAGAGAGGAAAAATATGTTGAGCTAGTAATGCATTATTGCATAATTTGCATTTCTGTTTGACCAGTAGTTTTGATTTTTACATCTCCAGATGGGGCATTCTAATTTGATAGTTAAATCCAAAACCAATTTAAAAATAGTCAAGATGTCAAACTTTTAATATATACACCATTTTATTATGAAATATTTATCGTAATCAACACTTGTCCATACATGACTCCAGTGCTTCAATCAATGCTCAAAAACTGAAATCAATACAATTTACTAAAAAAGTGCATTGAGCTTGAGTAAAAAGAAAACTTTGGAGCTAGAGAGAATTTTCAATAAATTTGGCAATGATAATCCATCAATCAGATCACAAATTTACATATATAAAGACACAAATAGAGAGAACAACAAGAACTCAACCCAATTGAGTTTCACAGAACTCAACCGCTATATGTCTATCTTATAAATGATAAAACATTAAAAATGATACCCTGTTGTTATAGCTGCAAAAATAACAAAAGACTCAAACTTGAAACAAGAGTTATATATATATACTTTACATTAGAAACACCTGGGCAGAACTCTTTAACATAGAAACATTCATCACAGTCAACTCAAAAAGTTATCTTTTCGTTTTTGCATTTTCTGTCAATATCTTAGAAACCAAACTGAGTAATAAGAGAGAAGTGAAGGCAAGAAAAGAAACCTGAAAGAGTGAGAAACAACAAAAGTGCTTGGAAGATAGAACAGGTAGCCATTATTACTGAACTGATCTTGGCCTTTAAATTTTAGCCGACCGCCACCACCGCCACCACAAAGAACTACACGTGTTATGTCAAATATCAGCAACGACTCATCGTTTGGTTAACCAAACGAACGTCCTCTCGTTTAAATAGTTGGGATTTGGAGGAAAAAAATCTGCTGTTTCCGTGTACACCGACTATCTCTGCGCGTGTGACAGCAGAGCTCCACTTGTTTATTGAAAAAAAACAAAAGGTTATAGTTTTTTTTTTTTTGGTACGTAAGATAAAAAATCTAAGTGTAAATGGGTTTAAAACCCCCTAAGTCTTAAACTCCAGTCTGACTCGTGCCTATCCCATGCACCCAAAAAAAATTGTACTTGTAGAGTGATTATAACATTTAACACAATTATTTTTTACGACTCTATCGTCATTTTCATATGAACTACTATTTTTTTATTTATTATTCCCAATTAATTACATAACTTCTATAAGTAAAGACGCTTCTGGTAAGCCGCAGAGGGAAAAGAGAATTCCTTTTTCAGTCGTTTTCGTCCATCAATTCTTGGGAGGGGTTGGGGAGGAGAAGGAAATCTTGGCTTCTAGGCTTACGGTTCAAGGCGCTTCTAATCTTCCGGTGTATTTATAGCTTCAGCATACAAGCATAGCTCAAGCGTATGATCATACATGGACGGCCTTGACTGGACTAGCTTTAAATAAGGCTCTATTTGGCTACTTCCGTAAGAGAACTAAAAGTGTGTGGCATTAAAATTATTTATTTTAAAAAAAGTTAACCTTTCAAACCAATAGAAAAAATCTTTCAATCCATTACTTGTATTTTTAATCACACAATTAGGGTCCGTTTGGATAGAACTTATTGCTGAAAATTGAAAACTGAAAACGCTGTAGCAAAATAATTTTTAAATGTATGAATAATATTGTGGGACCTATTTTTAATATTTTTTTCTAAATAAAGTGCTTTTGGGTTTCATAAACAATGCGTGAACAGTGCTGAATAGTAACTTTGTCTTCCGCACAATGAATCCATGTGCATGAACAATACCAATTACTGTTCACGCGCTGGAGAAAAAAAAAAAAAAAAAACTGGAAACGCAACAACCTTAAAACGCAATGTGGATCCAAACACATTCTTTAGTAACATAATTTGTTTAAATTTTACAAATGAACAAGTTTAGAAACCACCAAATAATAGGTTAAGAGGAGTTTTCTCCAAGTCGGTCAGAGGCAACTTTGTCTTTTTATTTGATTTATTTTTTGCTTTTATGTTTCCAATAGTTTGTTACGCGTAAGAAAGTATTGCTGGTCTCTATCTCAATGTAGTTACAGGTTATCAACCGAGTACCGACATCATTTAACCCGTGCCCGAACTCTCATTCTAATAATAGAAAGTCGTATTCAGCAAAAAAAAAAAATAATAATAATAATAATAGAAAGTCGTACGGGAACCGACTAGGCCTAAATTACCTTTATTTTTCCTCTATATTTTTACTAGGCCTCTCTCTCCATCTTGTATGTTTTGTTTGTTTCATATATTTATCAAAGGTTGATCCATGCAACGTTGGTTTCCAATTTAGCTCAAAGCATCAAACTTATAAAGTCTTATTATGTTAAAAGTTTCAAATCCTATTGCATCTAAAGAAAAAGTGAACCGTACAACATAGTGAAAATGATTTTGCGTAAATGTGTTTTTGTCATCATTTTGATCGTTAGATAAGTTTTGGTATTAGTTTAATCGTATTCTTTTAAACACATTTCAATGGCACCTTTGCCAACGTATATATCCATTGCCATAAATTTTTGACATGTCAAGCGGAATGATTAAGTGTTACGTAGTTTCCTTATAAAATATCACATTATATTGTGTTTGTTTTGTTGTAAAATGTTGATAAAAGCTAAAAACATTTCCAGTTGACCGTTAAACCCTTTGTAAAACGTTTTACCAAAGAAAAAATTTTGTAAAATATTTTACAAATTGATCAACTCTCACAAACCCTCCTTGAACACTTGTCCACTCTCCACCCCGGCCTCTCCTTTCCTACTCACAAAGGTGCTAAGTTATGGTAGTTGTCAAAGCCTTGAATCACAGTGGTCATCAGAGCTTAGTTCGTGTTGGTTGGTAGTTGGGTTTTGGTAATGAAGCTTAGATTCGCGGCTGGGAGGCTCTAATTGCAGCGGAGGGGTGCCGATGGTGGTTAGGAAGCGCCAATCTAGTGGCTGAGGGCGCCAATTTGGTGCCTGGGGTCATGGATCCCTTGGGGTTGCATCGATCTAGTGGTTGGAGCCGTGGATCCAACCTGGTTTTGGGCAATTTGGTGGTGGCAAGCTCAATTGCGCCCATCTGTTAGGTGGCTGAGTCCGATTATGCTAATCTTGTGATTGCTGGTAGGTAACGATATGAGGGTTTTTTTTTTTTTTCATTTTAGGTCACACCAAACACTAGGAAATGTCTTCACTAAAAATGTTTTCAATTGAAATCATTTTACCACAAAACAAAGTAGCGTTAATTACAATAAAACATATATTCAGAGTATCTTTCTCCTGTCAGGTTCCACCCTAGATAATTCATGTCTATAAATGATTACTTTTTATTGTCGGACTAAAACGTCAATTAGCTTTTTTTATAGTCAGACTAAAACACCAATTAGCTTTTAGTGTAACCGGTGATTGGTTCCTAGCTAGATCTATTTTATTCAACTATAATAGTTTTACAAATTGAGTTAATTGGATCCTCATATCTAATGAATGTTTTGATATTAAGTTAAGGGCAAAACTTAGGTACAGTTCCTTAGGTTCCCTACCTAAAATTTTGACATCTGTCACATTTAACAATCTAAACAAACGACATTAAAACAAATTTTTTTTCTCTTTCTTTCTTTTTTTTTTTTGTCTTGTACTGCAACAGCAAGAAAAAATCATACCAAAAAATGCAGAACCAAACAGGAAAGATCAAAAAATCAAAAAATAAAAGTCAGATCTACTAAGTCTCAAACCAAAAAAACGGATAATTTCTCTCTCATTTTCTCAGTAACCAAACAGAAAATATCAAAAAATAAAATCCAAATCTATTGGGTTTCAATCCAAAAAACGAATCCTTCTCTCTCATTCTTTTAGTAACCAAACAGGAAAGATCAAAAAATAAAAGCCAGATCTATTGGGTTTCAAACCAAAAAAAGGACCATTTCTCCCTCATTTTCTCAGTAACCAAATAGAAAATATCAAAAAATAACATCCAAATCTACTGGGTTTTAATCCAAAAAATGAACCCTTCTCCCTCATTTTTTCAGTAACCAAACAAGAAAGATCAAAAAATAAAAGACAGAAAGAAAGAATCATAGATCAGAAAAGAAGAAAGGGAGTAGATACACATACATACACACACCGAGAGAGAGAGAGAGAATCATAGATCAGAAAAGAAGAAAAGGAAACAGATACGCATACCTACACACACCAAGAGAGAGAGAGAGAGAGAGAGAGTCATAGATCAGAAAAGAAAAAAGAGTCACAGATCAGAAAATAAGAAAGTAAAGAGATAAACATACATACACACACACACACCGAGAAGGAGAGATCTGAGATATTCTTTCTTTCTTTCTTTTTTTTCTTTTTTTGGGTTTTGGGTTTGGAAGATAAACCATTTGCAGGAAAAAAAAAAAACAAAAAAAAAAAGGAAGAAGGAGAAATTTTTTTTTAGTTTTAACCCCGTTTGTTTAGGTAGTTAAATGAGACAGATGTCAAAAATTTAAGTAGTGAATCTAAGGTACTATACCTCAGTTTTGCCCTTAAGTTAAAGTATTAATATAAAATAGCCAACATCGAAAAAGTAAAAAACCCTGATATTAGCAACATTAGAATTGAACGATTGTAAGTCCATGAGATATAGAAAAAGCAATACATGACCAACAACTTGAAGTGCAATAGTATTTATGTATCGTATCAATATACACCTTAAAAAACAGCTTACTTGCTTAACTGAAAAGTTGTGGTCTACATCAAATGAGGTTACAAACTATAAAATTATTTGAAACAAGACAGAATTTCAAAGAAAATTTTTAGACAATGAAATGAAATAAAGTGCATGGATACAACAGATCTCATAACATTTTTACAATAAATTGGGGTGATTTGTTGTGAGTTGCGGTGCGTCTGTGTCTATGTGAGGTGATAAAATATCTTCTTTTATTATGAAAATATCATGAGATGTGTTATGTTAATAGAAGAGCTGATAAATTAATAAATTAATAAAAGTAATCCCTATGCAAAGCTTTCATGGGATTTTTTACCGGATGTGTGTGAGATGAAAAGTACACTAATTTAAGGGATTAATAATTTGTTCTAGTATTGCCAGGAGCAGGGGCACAGCCAAGATAGTTTATTTGGAGGACCGAATTACATATTCATATGTTAGTCATAACTCATATATACATTGTATACAAAAGAAAAGTGATGTTTATGATATTTTTACAACAAATCATAAGTGATAAAACGTTACTAGTTCTAATTTGAATCCATTACCGAAATTATTTTTTTGTCTACTAGTAATAGCAAGTAATAACCTGTCATTTACGATTTATTGTGAAAGTTTTGTATAAATATTGTAAACACAGCATTTCTCTATACAATATAATTAATGAAATTTGATAATATTTTAAACTCAATCAATGTAAAAAAATGACTAATTTGCTATAAACATGAACCAAAAAAATAAAAAAGATTTAGCATCTCCTATAAAAGTCAGGTTTAGCGTTGATCTTTCATAGAATAAAATTTGTTCATTATCAATTTTATAGGATTTCCTATCCAAATTTTAAAATAAATAAATGCAATCTAGAGAACAAGATAATGAGAAAAAAAAAATCAAATTTTTGGGAGATAAAACTCTCATAAGTTAGTTCAATGCACTCTGCACAATGCACTTCAAAATTGAACACACAAGGAATACATAACACTTTTTATTATGAAAAATAAAAGGAAGGACACATGGTAAATCTAGGCATTTATTAGGCTTTGTTAAAAGCGTGTATTTTATATAGGCAGGGTCTACATAAGAGCATTCCCATTGGGAATGCCAAATGGGAAATGTAGGTTTGATTTACCATACACCCCTTAAAATGATGCTCAATTCGGACTACTAAATGATGTCAATTGTAAAAAAATTTACAATGTTGCTACAGTACCATCCTAAATGTAGGATGGCATTGTAGCACTATTGTATTTCTTTTTTAATCGCTTTTATTCTCTCTTTCTCCTATGTCTTCTCTTTCTCTGGGCTAAGATGCTCTTCATCTTTCTCAACTCTCTCTTTCTTCATCATTTTCTCATCTACCCTTTCTCACTCTCTGACTCACTATTGGCCAAAGCATGGCTTGAGATCGGTGTGATAATCTTTAGGTGGATCGTTTTTTGGGTATTTTTCTTCATCGTTTTTTGGGTATGTTTTGGGTATTTTTTGTGGAATCTGGTGATGGAGATCGGCGAGTGGGCGTGGGTTAGGTGGAGATCGGCAAGTGGGTTTGTGACTGATGTGGGTGTGGGTCAAGTGGTGCAGCGGTGGCAGCGGCGACGTGGGTTTTGGCAGTTGTGGGTTTCTGGTTTTGATTTTGGATTTAGAATTTGGATTTTGATTTTGATTTTTGGATTTGGATTTGGATTTTTTATTTTGATTTTGCTATGGATTTTGGCTGATTCTGCTATGGATTTTGGATTTTGATTTTTTGGCAAGATTTTGCTATGGATTTTGCTCAACAGGGGTGGGTGGTGTGACTGAGAAGCTGGACGGTGGTGGTGGTGGTGGTGGTGGGTGGTTGAGAGAGTAAGAGAAATAGAGATCAGAGAGAGAAGTGATAAATATTTTTATATTATTTTAATGTGTAGTATGGTAAAATAAAAGTTGGGATGCTAAGTGTATTGTAAAATTGTATTGTATAATTGATAAAGTGACTTTTTGAGATGGTAAAATAGAATAGTCTGAAGATATGGGATGCAAATGCTCTAAGAAACTAACAGTAGAGTGTTGTCATTGCTAGATGTGCATACCCGAAATGTGGTTATTGGGCTCAACTTCTATTTTGGTTCACAATCTATTTGTATTGTAGGCTTTGGGTTTCCTACTATGAGTGATTCTATGCTAGACAACTCCTACACACTTGTTCTCTCAACTCCTATCAAGGCCTCACAGAATTTCTTCCTCCTTCTTTCAAAATGACCACTCTCTTTTCCCAGTTTTCTCTCTAAAATTGCCAACCATATTTCCTCGTTCACATCTCTTCTTTATAGCTCGAGATTAGTGGAAGAGTTATGATTTATCGTTGTGAGTGGGAAAGGAGGTCCAATGTTATTATCCTTAAGTGGGTGTTCAGTTGGGAGTGGGAGGCAGTTAAAGTGGCATTGAAATTGGTTCCCACGTTAGAAGATCTGTCCGACAGCAGTACTTCCTAGGCGATACCGAGCATTTTGGGACTCGACTTCCCTAGAAATTACATTCCCCGACCAGATAGGATCTTACCTCCACTGTTCATGTTATAAATGGCTTCATCTCAGTTTTTGGGCTTTTGATGGGCGTCAAGGCTTGCCTGGGCCGAGTTCGTAGGCCCAACAGTATACACAATCGCGCATAATGTCCTAAGACCCAAGGTTCAACAAGTCCAAGGTCTTACACATGTGGCACCATTAAGATGAGTTTTATGAACAATGGGCTTAAGGGGGATCAACCCCGTACACCAAATTTCAAAGGGATAAACATACAAACTAAATAGTGGACTGGGTTCTATGATTTTTTTTTCTTGGGGGGGGGGGGGGAATCGGGGCAATTATAAAAACCAAGTTAACTCCAGCTTATTTTTATATACAATTATAAGGGGTGTTTATAATTTTGGCCTTTTGGTGGGGGGTGGGGGCATGGCTACCAATGCTATACTGCATTTGCCTCTGCCCAAGAGTCTTATAAGTTGTAGCTCAACTGGATGACATTGTCCCATATTTTCAATTGAGATATTCATGGCTTTAAATCTCTTACTTCTTAAAGATTGATGCATAAAAAAATTTATTTGTTATTGTATTAAAAGAAAAAAGAAAAAGTTAACAATGCCTTAAGAGCATTAGTTTAAGAAATAGTTTATATGATAGTAGTGAAAAATTACTCTTTTTTTTGTTGAATAAAAATATGAGGTTTTCAGTATAACTCATTGAACCCACGCCGTATAACGGTAATAGATAATATTACGCATACAATCAAGGCCTCGATGGGGCTATTACTCAAACCATTCATCAAATGAAATAATACGAAGACTTCTATCATCAAATCACACCCGCATCAGTAACGTGGTCTTATGATTACACTTATATACCTCTATTACTGTGTCATATTCTTTCAACCTCATAATTAATGGACTGTTCTATTTTATTTAGACGGTGGGCTCTCGAGAATATTGTGGAAATGTGTTCCACGAACCACCTAGATTTGTTTAACATTTGTTTTCTACCAATTCAGATTTTATACACTTAAAATTCAACAGGTGGAGCCGTGAACAGGTGTTGGGCTCAGAATCTTTCATTGGGCAAAAAATGAAGAAATTAAAAAGGTTGGAAAGTGAAAGAAAAAAAAAAAGTAACTTTTTTCTTAGGTAGCGTTTAGATTGCGTTTTTCGTACACAGCATTTGCGTTTTTTTTTTTTTTTTTTTTTGAGAAGCATGTAAACCTGGGATACAGACCTACTAGTGGGTCTCGTGTATTATGCATGAGACCCACTATCTCTTTGAATGTTCAAATTTTGTACTAAAATGTGTCACACCAATGGGCCACCTGCACTGTTTATAGGACCCATAAATATCTTTTTTCAGCAATTTTTTCATTAAAAATAGGTCTCACGGCACTATTCACACATTTTAAAATTATTTTGCTACTGTGTTTTCAATTTTTAACAAAATAAGCAGTATTCAACCCTAAGGGTACTGTTCCCTTAGTCCACAAAATGATCTAAAGAAAGGTCTATATAAATTGAAGAGCAAGATTTAAGTACGGTCATACTCAGGTACTGTTTATTAGGTTTTTTTTTTAAAATTTTTTCATATAAATTTTTTTTAATGGAAAAAAAGTGTATTTTTTAGTTAAGTAGTCATATAAACTGAATATTAAGAGAAGAGTATATCTCACTTTTGTCCTAAATTGAAATAGTATTAAATACTAATTAATCAAGGCTTTTAGTGATATATATATAATGGGCACGTGTTATAGCACCGCTTGATCTCAATCTCAGTCTCAGTCTTAGTCTTAAGCGGCTTCTACGCTATCCTCGTCAGAAAGGTCGGTTAACACCTCAGCAGCTGCACATGCTGCATGTGTCACGTTCCTTCCCTGAATACCACTGCTCCATATATGGATTTTCCTTCCCAAGAAAATATTTCCAATTCCAAGGTAAAATCTTATGAAAGATATATATATATATATATATATATATATATATAAACAAAATTCTTGGGGCCATCTAAGGGATTTCAATAGGGAGTAACTTAATGAGAAATGAGAGAAATGCATCCACTCGAAGAAATTGGCAAATATTTGAAGAAGTCTTTTTTTTTTTTTTTTAATTTTTTCTTTTTAAATTCTTGTTTAGTCTTCTAGGTGAAATATGGAGCTACAACTTTCATATCTTTAATCAATACTTTGGTAGTGCGTATAAAAGCACTCACATCAAGCTAGTCAAACTAGCATGATGCTAAAATTTAAATATTTGATTTGAGAAGACTCTATCTCATTGGTGTGTATTGTTTATCTATAATTATCATTACAAAAAGAAAATGTTGGTTTTGTACTCTTATCTAGCATACAAGACATCATGGCAATTGGGATTCTTTTGCAAGGGCAAAAGTTAGGCAACAATCTAGAATTTGAAATTGTGTACAATTTGATTTTATTTTTGAGAAAAAAAAGGGGGAAATTATTTAATGTAGTATTAGATGCATCTTAATTTATGCTCTAAGGACTGTTGTTAACAAAATTTAATTCTGAAAAAGAAGTAAAAATATCAAATAATGAAGAATTAAATGCATTTTAACTTGTGCTCTTTATGATCCTTGTGGGATTTCAAAAAATATATTCTAAATTTTAATAAATATTAGAAAACTTAATTGACAAATCTTATACCATACAACAAAAATAGGTCTAAAAGGCCCATTTATTAGGTCATTTTTATTTTATTTTTGTGGCAAGTGATTACATTGTCCTTGTACTAAGTGGCTATCATTTGTTATTGGGTAAATTGACAATTCGCCTATAATTTGTGGCGGTTTCAAATTAAACCCTATATTTTAAAAGGTTTCAATTAAACCTATAAACTTTTTAAATTTTTTTAATTCGCATCTTCAATGAGTCACTATAAATTAAAAGTAATAAAATTCACCTAACATATGACTAAAACCTATTAGAACACACACACACACACAAAACTTAATATGAACATATAAGTAATAAAATTCATCTAAAATATGGCTAAAACTTATTAGAACATGCACACACACAACTTAATATGATCATATAAGAAGCTTTATACACAATTTGAGTGTTGTGAAATTTTATATTAATCACTTAATCAATTATATAACATATAAACATTAAAAATAAAATGGTAAATTTCACAAAAATACCCTAAGATTTGGGTTGATACCAACCAGGTCCAAGACTTCTCAAAAGTGACCAACTTGGTCCCTCAACACATTTTGGTCCTTAAACGCCGTTATCTGTGTTACTTTCTTAGTCTCTTTCTCTCTTCTCTCTCATCCTTCTTTGATTTTCTCAAACCCTTCTCTTATATCTCTCAGACCAATCTGGCTCTCTCTTCTTTCTCAATCTCTCACCCATAGTGGCTGAAGATTCCTCCCTCAAGCTTTGGCCATGGCCGAAACCCATGTTTTGCCATTATCATCTTGTACTCTCTCTTCAAATCAATGGCTATGGAGACAATTGGGCTAAGGATTTTCGAGCTTCAGCTCACCACTGCTGTTGTTGTTCCTTGATGACAGCTCCAATTAGGTCTACCAGTTCTAGCCATGGAAGGGAAATTTTGCATTTACGTTTTTGTTTGGGTTTGGGTGCCAAACACCAAGGGAACATTTGGCTAAGAATCATGAGCTTTGCCACCACCACAAGCTACAAATCACACAGCCAACACCACCACTAGTGGCTGCTAGTCTTTTCTCCTATTTCTCTGTTCTATTTTCTGTTTTCTATTTATTTCTATTTTGGTTTGGTTGTTTGTTGATTTGGGTATTGATCAATTTAGGGATTAGTTTTTTTTCAATGGTGATAAGGATTGGTGATTTTTTATTTGGCTTTGAAAGGTGAGGTTAGGTTATGGTCATTTGTGGACTTATGACTATTTTCTTATTTGAATTTTGTCTCAAAATGGGTCTAATATGGCGTTCTTGTTGGTGTATGTATGATTATAAATATGTGAGTATACTTTGTGATATGGGATTTTTGGGGGATTTGGGTTTTATATGGCTTTGTGTTTGTGTTTTATGACATGATGTGTAGTGTGATGTGTGCTCAAAATGCATGTCTATATCCGTGTAATCACAATGAATTAAATGTAAACATTTAATAGAGAAGAGAGAGTTTGAGAGAGAAGAAGCAGAAGAGATAAGTAACAGTGTTTGAGGACCAAAATATATTGAGGGAGCAAATTGGTCACTTTTGTGAAGTCTTGGACTTGGTTGACATTAGCCCAAACCTCATGGTAATTTCATGAAATTTACCCAAAATAAAATTTTGTATTAGAGAAGTATGTTTCCAAATCATATAAAATAAAAGTTATGTCTTATATGTTGTGGTTATAGCAAGTGAATGCCTTCTATTTTTTAATTATTCCCTTCTTCTTTTTCCCTCCTTATGTTATTTGGTGGACATTAAAATCATCAACATATTTACTATAAATAGAACTTTATTTCCAAAGTTTCAAAAAGTTGGAAATTTTATTATACTATTTCAATGAAATTCTTACTGCCACGAGTTTATAGAAATTTTAAATAAGTTTCATTTATTTATATTATATTTGTGGGGGGTAAAAAACTATTGAATAAACAATTGAGCTTTGGGCCTGGTCGGTTGGTAACAGTTTGTTTTTGTCAAGGGGGCCACTAAGCCTACGAATCAGCCTACACTGCAGAGGTCCGAGGATGAATGTCTCCTGGGACAGTTCCGACGATGACCCTGGAACTTGCCAGTAAAGCTAAAGACAGAATTTCGGAGAAAGCTAATGGGTAAGAGGGTGGTCCAGGCACCCTCTAGAAGTAAGGACGTGAGAGAAATATCTAAAGAAAAGGCTGCAACCTCCACATTAAAGACCATGCACCTATCTCCCTGGCCGCATTAATGGGGAAATGACCTCTGAACAGTAGAATCCAGTCTTCCTGCTATTGTTTGAAGACTTCAAGAAGGTGGCAGATGGGACAAGTATCTAAGGGGAAGATTTGTATGACACGTGGAGGAGCTAGTAAAGAAGAAATATATAAGGAGGCAAGAGAGAGAAGAGAGAGGGATCTGCACTTTCTGCTAAGAAAAAAATAGGAACTAAGGATTGTAAACTTGGGTCTGGAAAGAGAATATTTATACGAATCGTTCTCGGCTTACGTCCGAGGAGATCTATTTGTCATATTTGTTCGTCATTTGCACAAATTGTAACATTCTAGTCTGTTAATCGAACTTCCAACATCCCAAACCTAGACTTCAAACCCATACTCTACAAATTTTATTGTATAAGGCTTATTGGGCTTGAGCCCAACATTTATTTTTGGGTCCGGGTACAATTGTGCACTTACAATATTATATTGGTAATCTACCATAATTTATTATTAAAATATTAAAAGTTGGGTCTTATATGTCATTTTTACACTATGTGGTTTAAATAAGCATTGCAAGTTATTTTACTCAAATAAAAAAAAAACATTGCAAGTTATATGTCATAATTTTGGTTGGGTAACTCATTGTAAGTATATTAAAACCATTAACATGTGGGTTTCAGTTAGTTCAACTGGTAAAGTCTCTGATAGTTGAATAAGATATTTGGGGTTTAATCCTTGCCTACACCAAAAACTAAATAGTATTTTGGTTTGATGATAAAAGAGTTATTATTGAGAACAGATGTCATAGATTGAAACGCTTTAAAAAAAAACCATTAACATAGTTTTTATTTTATTTTTTAAGTGAAACTCTATTAGAAAAGTTTAGAAAAAAATAAAATACTACTCTGGAGTTTAAACGAAACTTAATAGTCCAAAATTTCAAGAAAGTTAAAAGAAGTTTCAATTTTTACTTTAAATTATTATATTATATATTACTAACCTTTGAGCATGCATGCCCAAAGATTTTTCTATTTTTTTGAATAAATGTTAATAATTTTTATTCATTATTGTAGGGTTATTGGGCCCACGAATGTGTGTGAGGTTGGCCCAGGAGTATTTTGTGAGCTAAAAGCCCAATCTGAAGACACTGAATAGTCCGAGGATGTAAGAATGTCAACTCATAAAGTAGTACTAATAAGTAAAGAAGTAATACCTGAATAAGTATGTCTAAGAATATAGTCTGAGGAAGATTATGTCCTTGGCTATGTAAAGCCGAGGTAGGAGAAGGGCTGATTAAACATCCACAAGAAATATGCTAGAAAATCCTATAGGTAAGGGTAAGCATGGTAAACGTGAAAGATAAGAAGAAGGGCGGTGGAATATCTAAGATAAAGCTGTTGCCACCGTCCCTGCATTGAATGCTCTGCAACTACTATTTAGGCCACATTAATGGGGAAGTGAGACCTGAGCGTCAAAGTGGAGTATTGCTCCTGTCTCTAAAGACTTCAAGAGAGGTGGATGGGACAAGTATCTAAACCAGCAATCTAACCCCTACATGGAGCATGAAGAGGAGAAGAAGGAGGGGATATAAAAGGAAGAATGAACCTTCAAGAGAGGGGATCGGAAAAAACAGAGAAAAAACACTGTATACCTCACTATCCATATTATAATCTATCTTGAGAAAAGATAATATAAATCATCCTTGGCTTGTGTTTGAGGAGAAGATTATTTCATATAAACAGTTTCTTGTGTGTATCATTGTGATCAAAGCCCATTACTTTTATTATCTAACATCACTAAAACTTAGATTTCAAACCTACTCTCTACAAATTTTATTGTAAAAAGGTCATTCAGGCCCATCCCCTTCTGACTGTGGGTTCGGGCTCAAATTGTGTCCTTACAATTATAATTTTAAAATTTTTCAAACAAATAAAAATGATAAACATTAGAGATAAGCTCTAACTGTAATTTCTTTTTTGAATGTGAAGGGAAAAAAATTCTAAATTTCAAAAATTCTCTTTTTGAATTTAAAATGAAATTTGTTATTTGACATTTATAACTCTATTTCTAAATGAAGTTACCCTTCATTAATGAGGGTATTTTTGAACCACATAAAATTTCAGTTGAAAGAGAAAAATCCTCTTATATATAGTATAGATAATCTTAGTTTTTTTAATACAAAGTGGTTTTAGACGATGTACAACTGTCATAGTATTTTTTTTTTTTTTATAGAGAATTTCAACATATGACGTCTACCCCTGATAATAACTCTTTATTATTAAACCTAAACACCAATCAGTTTTTTGTGTAGGCGGGGATTGAACCTTAAATTTCTTATACAACTATCATAGTATAATTTAAATTTTTTTTTGTATTTTTATTATTCTTTTTAACTATATTATTAAACTATATTCTAATTTACATATTATTATTCTTGATTTAAAAAAAATAAAAACAAAAGGCATTCCACATGCTCTACTTAGATAAGACAAAGTTTATATATCATTCTGACAAAGCAGCGCATCATACTAGTTCGGTTTATATATATATATATATATATATATATATATATATCCAACAGTGGTGTACCTAAACTTGTTGATCAAATCAAAATGAGTAGATTGGTGTACCTAAAATTATTTCAATAATTATCAAAATTATCAAATAAGCTGAAATATCAACAACACCGACCTAAGAACCAACACCGACCAAACCCCACCGCTGATCACAACAATTATTGTTCATCTGACTAATTTTGCATAATACTCGTCCTTTTTTCCCTTTATGCATAATTAAAGCCACATGGTTCTTTGTATATATCTTTGTTACTTCAAGAAGATGAAATAATAATCACACCCTCATGAATCATGCTGTCTCCTCCCTACGAAAGCGAAATTAATGTAAGACAACATTAATTGATTTTTTTTTTTGGTTTGAGGGACAAGTTTGATGATCACAGGTCTAGTATTATGTATCTTCTCAAATATTGAAAAATAGAGCCCAAGTATGTATGTTTTGCAAAACATTTTATAATGAGTCAAAATCTTATGTCTCATCAATTGTGCTCTACATGAAGTCATTATCATCATGACATGTAACTAAAATTACCACGCAATTAACATTCAAAATTAATAGATTTAAAATGCCTTGATTTTAAATCTATTGATTTTAAATATAAGTAAATTCAAATATAATAATTTTAAAATTTTAAAATCTCTGAATGATTTAGTCAAATCCAAATTTTTTTAATATTTTAAAACTATCCAAACAAAGAACTTTAATTACTAGGAAAAAAATTCATATGCTCAAATTCTACAATCTAAACTCATCATGAAAAGGCTTTGATACCTAGAAATTAGAATACCAAGCATGATAGTCACAAAGTTTTGTGAAGTGTAGAGGCAAGAGCTGAGGTTAAAATCTTCAATTGAGAACTTCACATACATATACAGAATATTTGCTCTCGCAGGCCCAATCCAATGGGTAGAGTGTCACTATAGTCACGTCCAGGATCTCGGTAAAAGACACCAACTCAGATCGCTCCCTTCTACCCATATACATTTAGATTAAGTTATGGTAGAATTTTATCTTTTATATATAAGAAAAAGAAATAATCCACACACAACAACACATGCACTCGCATAAGTTAAGGCACATGCGATGCTTCAAAAATTAAGAGTACAAACTTCTAAGACCCAAGCAGCTAATAGAAGCGTTTGCGTGTGTTCAGAAACAATTATCCAAAACCTTTTGATGTTTTGGAAAACTGAAAAGCTGAAAGGGAAACTATGATATATATAACAATTCAAGCTAGTCAGCATTTTTGTCCATCCTAAGAAAAACCTAGTAAGAAAGACCCATAATTTAGAGAAAGTAGTAGGATTCTGATCTCATAAGACACGTAAAATGCCTTTCAACAAAATGTCGTCGAAGCAAGCATTCAAGGGTTTGAAATTATATGGAATTTGATATGGCATCTAGTCATCATCCATGTCCCACTGAAAAGGTTTTCCCACTGGTTGAAGATGGTACGTGGAAAAGAGTTATACGAAAAGAACATAATATTAAGGGGTGAAAAAAACAATGATTCAATTGCTTTCATTCAATTTGGAATCTATTCATTTTCTTTTGAATGAAAAGCACTTAGTTTTGGCTTTAAAAAGGTCAACATAGGATCATAATGCGTGAACGGAAGAACAAAGTATCTTTCTAAACTAATTTGGAAAGAAATCCTTCAAATTTCTCATATATCTTTATATTTAGTGTAAATTTTAAAAATCTAACATATCCTTCATGCTTACAAAATTTTAATAAAATTAAAAATCATTGTTATATCATCAAAAAAATGTTAAAATTTCAAATTTTTGTGACCTAAAATTGTATCTAAAAAATAAGTTTATTAATCAAATAGTAAATAGCATCCGATTTGAACGAAATTTTATATTCATTTTAAAAACATAAGGAACATGAAAGTCAACGGTTAGATTTTCAACATTCACACCTAAAAGATGATACATGAGAAGTTTGAAGAATTTCTCTTTTGGAGAGAAACTTTGTTCTGAACAAAATACTTTACCACACAAGCTTTCAGTAAAAAATATATTATCACTTGACAAGCAATAATAATTACATGAAAGAGATTATTACATTTAGATGCAATAGGATTTCAATTTATGGTTGATTTTTTGTGTAGGTGGAGTTCGAACACAAATCCCTTATCAGATAACATGACAATAAATTTTGCCATTTGAATTGAGTTAACCAGAACCACCATAAAGAGAATAGAATAGCATAATGCCAAAACAAAAGCAAGTCATTAAGACAATTACATATGCTAACATGCTTTCTCAGTGACAGAGCTACCAAAGTTTTATAAAATTATAATCAGTGAATATGCTTCATGCTTGTGTATGAACGGTCAAAGAAATTAAATTTATGCTCTCTCCACATCTCAATAAAAAAAATATATATACTTAATATAATATTTTTTATGCAATATCTTCCAAATAATTTAGTTGTTTTTTGAGGGTTTCACTTCTTATTCGGTATCTGATGACTACTCTCTTATAAATAAAAATAAAAAGTCTAGGTATAATTTAACGAAGATGTTTAGTTTTGTGTTATTTTTTTTATAATATCGATCTAGTACCTAAATCAATGATAATTGATTAATTAAATATGTATTAAAGATATCAAATATTTTTATCAATCTTAGGACAAATTTATTAAGTTAAATAAATATATTTTTTGTAGTACACATATTGAGTTTAAAGTACTTTTTATTATTACTTTACACAGTAGAAACATACATTCAAAGAATCACATTTTTTTTATTTTACCCTATAAAGACAAATTCCTCCCTAGTTTGCTTTATGCATTTCATCCACACTGTTGATCTTGACGATGATATACATTTATGAAAACAGTAATTGGGCAATGAAAGTAGGGATGAGTTGGGTACACCCATCTTGCATAAAATAAATCAGTTGGAATTATTTAATTTTTGACTAGTTTGATTGTAACTTAAGCTATGGCTAGTGGCTACACAAACTTTTTTGACTTTAGAGAACAACACCCACCAATAATTATACAAAAATCAAAAGACAATGTGAAATCACACCCACAATTTGTTGAGTTCCAACTTTTGTGGTTGGTTCTATGATTCTATGACTGTCATCTATGTGGCCTAATCCATAGAGATGAGTAAGCTCGGGACAGAACTGTACTTGCTGTGGAGAACCTAACAGAAAGCTCTCTCTCCCAAAATTTACTTTCCAGGTAATGAATGCATTCTTTCTCATTACCTTTCGGGCTTTTTGAGCTTTTTCCAAGCTCAAAGTTTATCATATGAATGGGCAAGTAAGCGTAACTTGCATTCTCACTCATGTTTTACTTGTTGATTTTTATAGCAGGCCATGAAAAAGGTGCTTTATCCGTGTCTTCCAACACCTTCTTGAGGTGTCTTCTCTGATAAAAAGTACATTGATGAGTCCTGTCCACATCAGCCCATTTTGCCTACAAATGGGTGTTTTTTTCTTATCCACCCTCCTTAGTCCTTATATGATGATTGCCTACGATGCTTCTTCTAAAATCTTGGATAATAGCCATATTCTCATTATCCGTACCTCTTCCTCATAATAATTGAAGTTCGGTAAACTTACTGACTTAGCCCCCCCAATCCAAAAAAATATGAAGAGGAAAAGTAAAGAGATAATGATGAAGGATTGTACATACTCCATTCCCTTCCCAACAAACAAACGAGACCATTGCTGATTAGGAAAATATCTTTTCAAGTTAGTTTAGAAAATATCTTTTCACGTTAGTTTAGGATCCATTATTTCACATACATATCTATAATTAATATAGAAAAAATTGATGTGAATTAACTGATGTTAAAAAGGTTATGCAACGGTCCATTTAGATATCATTTATTTTGCTAAAAACTGAAAATATTATAGTCATATTCTCATTATCCATAAACACTGTAGCCATATTCTATTTATCCGTTCCTCCTCCTTATAATAATTGAAGTTCGGTAAACTTACTAACTTAGCCCCCCAATCCAAAAAAATATGAAGAGGAAAAGCAAAGAGATAATGATGAAGGATCGTACATACTCCATTCCCTTCCCAACAAACAAACGAGGCCATTGTTGATTAGGAAAATATCTTTTCACGTTAGTTTAGGATCCATTATTTCACATACATATCTATAATTGATATAGAAAAAATTGATGTGAATTAACAGATGTTAAAAAGGTTATATAAGGATCCATTTGGATATCACTTATTTTGCTGAAAATTGAAAATACTGTAGCAAAATAATTTTTAAATACGTAAATAGTGCCGTGAAATCCATTTTTAATGAAAGTTTTGTTAAAAAAAAAGGTTTGTGGGCCCGTGAACAATGCACGGGACATACTGAACAGTGCATTATCACGTGAAAATTAACTTCTCAAAAAATCAAAAAAAAAAAAAAAAACGTGAAACGCAGGGACGTGGACGTGGACGTGTATCCAAACAGATACTAAGATAATAAAAGTCATTATTGATTATAGTATATCACGAGTGCACAAAAGAACAATCAATCTTTCGGGCATAAACTTTTTTTTCACAATTATTGATGTAATATGTTTTGATTAGTGTATAATAAAATCAATGTCAGCTATGGTCCTACGTGAAAGTTAGATTACTCCAATCACAACTTAAAGTTGTGAAAGACTATATAGTTCTAAACATTGATATACCTATTCTTTGCTATTGATTAGATTGCACGTAAAACGAAAGGACACACGTTTAGTATGGTTTTGCTTTACATATGAATCAATCCTCTAATTCTATCCTTATAAATGGGCATTTGCATTTTCGGTGCGTTCGAAATATATAACATTTTTTCTTCTTCTTTTAATTAGATGAAAACTTAAGAGGATTCAAAGCCCAATCCATCCCACCACCTCATAGTGAGAATAAGATTTGAGTTTTTATTTCATAAAAAAAAAAAAGATTTGATTTTTTATATCTAACGATTTGATTTCTTATATCTAACCGTGTATGGTGTTATATTATTTAATTTTAAAATAATATTATACTAGATACAATTTTAGATTTGTAATATCAAATCCGAACAAGAAAATTAATCCAAATGGGCATGTCATCTTCATGTTATGGGCCTCTACACTTACGAAGAACTAGAAAAAAATATTTGTTATGAATATTTTTCTTACTGTTTTAAAGATTTTAATCAATAAATAAGCAAATTTCATTCAGCAAAACTGTCACCTAGTAAGGTTTTTACCAAATCCGAACGAACTGACTTGAGAAATTCATTGCCTCTGGATGTTACTAATTTTACAGGGACAGATTTTCAGTAGTAAAAGATTCACAATTGACCCTTTGCTTTTTAGTGTTCCACACTTGCACGTAGCAAAATGAGGCCTTCTAAAATCTTATGTAACGAGAATTCAGGGCCCAATCGATTAGATGCTGATTGGGTAGAAAGTCTCTTATAGGGCTGAAATCTGCTTGTACTAAACAATAATCTTATGCTCAACCTATTCTCCATACCAGGGAGCTCATCCTAAGAATCGAATTCGAAGCACCCTTTAACACATTATTTCTAATCGTTCTATTGGGCCATGGAAAGGTGCTTAATTCTTATGAATGTGACCAGTGTACTTCTACAAGATGTTAATGCACTCTTTCACATATTAATCTAATCATCTTCTGCTGAAAACTATTCCACTCTGACAAACCAACTCATTGTCCTAATTGCCTGCAAGGGTGTGGAGCAGTTGGTCAGGGGACCAACATCCCAGCTGGGGTGTCCTGGTTCAACCCTGCACAACATCCTCCCCTCCTTGATAATTGTAGTTTGCGGGCTATTGAAGGCATTACGATGTAGAGGTTCCATGACATCAAAGAAAAAGAAAATCACTGTCCTAATTGATATGATATTAGCACCATCACTAGGACATAAGCATATCTTCACAGAGAATCACCAATCAAACTTATCCATATCATAGAAAAAGAAAATCAGACTGTCCTAATTGACATGATATTAGCACCATCACTAGAACAGAGAATCACCTATCAAACATACCTAAAGGGCCTCTTACCCATATGCCATATCATGCAACATAGAAAACTGTTGAGAAACAGAAATCAACTAATAAAGGAGCCAGGCGGGCAGGCTCAGCTCTGAATGTCCAAGCTTTATGAATGATTCAACTAAGACAGAAAAAAGGTCAATCATTATCCTGATTTCAGTGAATAGAACAGATATTACTTTTTCCTGCAAACATTAATATATCAATTCAAAAGTTTAGAAGGATGACACTCCCAGCTAGAGGATAATGCAGCTGGTTAAGGCTCTGTCATTTTTTATGTACGCATTCTCTGCTAGATTCAGAACCAGTAGAATTTGGTGAGGAACTCACTACAAGTTCAGAGAACTAAAGGACTATCTCATATAAATCATGTGTCATACTAAGAAGACTTAAAAATTGATGTATCCAATGCTATTATTACTAAATCAAATTAAATGGCATTCCAACAAAAAGATGACAAACACTTAAAGATCCAGAGGTCCAAGGAATACATGAACATCCGGTTATCATAACCATTTTAGACAACAAGATTTCCAAAACCTATTCTAACACTCACAACCACTCAGTAAAGATCACCTTCCTTGTGTGTGTGAATCACACAGTCTGCAGTTGGGTACGAGACACAAGTCAGCACAAAACCTTCCTTCATTTGATTTTCATCAAGGAATGAACCATCAGATTGGTCCACTGAGCCTGCCACCATCTTCCCAGCACAGGTAGAGCAAGCCCCAGCCCTGCATGAATAAGGCAGCTCAACTCCTGCATTCTCAGCAGAATCTAGGATGTAAGCATCATCAGGGGCCTCAAACTCATTTTCTTCACCATCTGGTCCTACAAGTTTGATCTTGTATACTGCCATTGCGGATACTCTGAAAGAAGGGGATGCTTTCAGGCCAAATGCTTTGGAGACACTCTTTACAGATCCAAGAGAGGATGGGCATTTGATAATAGCGCTGTTGAAACGGTTCTGAGGTGCATTTCCGAACATGCAATGGGAGGGAAGTTTCACAGATGTCATGGTTGACATGTTGGCCCCTGAATCCAACACAATTTCAGCTGGTTTAGTTACTAATTGCACACCCAGTACTGGAATTTAACATAATGCCAAAAATGACATTAAGGCCTATATCAACATCACCATTAATAACTAAGAAAATGATGTATATAACATCAATCTAGTGAAAGAAATTAACAAGGAAAGAAGTAGCAAACATGAATTGCTTAAGGAATCTGGGATTCATGAAAAAATCCCCATAAATGATAACAAAGGCACAGTGACTAATGCCCTCCTTGGACATCTTTTATTTTCTTTATCTGCCTTTCTTCTTGCAATGACCTTCAATGCTTAATCTTTTCCAGGCTACGCAAAGTTTCAAACCTAAGGACTGTCCCTTTACAACAGAAGCCAAGGACAAAGGCCGAAGATGAGGTACAATGTAACTGATTAAAAGTTCAAACAAAATTTCCAAAACCAGGATCAGAGCATATATTCTTGTTTTCACAATGTTGAGAATGATGGCTCCTAATCACATTGTCCTCACACCCGTAAAAGTATTAGATCTGTCTTGTAAGGAACAACTAGAAAAGAAAACAAATTCAAGATACTAAGGAAAGCCCCACAGTTAGCACAGCAGCAACGTGTGAAAGAGCTAAAAAAGGGGGTAGGCCCTTACATTGCATCAGGTAAATAAGTATGAAGGGAACATTGGTCACAATTACCAAATGTGATCCAAGTAATAGGAAACTCACAATGTTGATCCCAAGTCCCAACCCCCTATAAGGAAATTAAAAATAGATTAAAAAAAATATGAAGCATCCATTTCTCCAATGGATGAGGCAATCAATGCAAAGAATTCCATAAGGGCGGAAAGATACCTATTGCCCTTCAATCTAGGAATGTGTTTGCAAGCATTCCCAAAGGCAGATGGCTGAGCATCCTTGCAGCTAAGGGGGTTGTATTTTGTATGCCTCTTATAAAAGTTTACAAAGAACGGAATAAAAAATCCATTCTGTAACAAAAGGGCAATTGATGTCTGGAGCACTATGAGAAGATGCAAGCTAAAGGCTCTCTGCTCTTCACTCGAGGCTCCATTTTAATAACCGCGCAATAGAAATAGTATCACTCTATAATTTAAGCAAAGTCTAAGTGTAGTCTGAAACTAGTCTGTCTGTTGAGTCAAGGTCCCCTCACAATATAGACCCAAATGCACCCTTTCTTTTCAGGAACAATACAGATAAATCGTAGGTAACCAATGATTAATTGAATATTTACTGATACAGACAGCATAGTACTGTGCATTGCATATAACATCCAAGATTTTTAATGTATGATATTTCTCCATGTTGGCCCAGCACTGAATTGCATGGAGTTTCCAAGTCCAAAAAACTCCTATAGAAAAATGACCCAGATAATACATCTCCACCTGCACCTAACCATAAGTTAACCTCTTGGTAAAGTGATTCACTGGTGGCTATCCTGCAGTAAAATACACCATATAGAACACCAATAGTTTTTCATTTCCACAGTTTTGACTATATGATGGCCCAGTATAGGCTTGGTTCCACCAGAATTTCCATCAATAAGCAAGTTTGTGTGAAAGGTACAAATACATTGCCTTTAATTCCAACTAATAGCCCATCTCACACTCTGTACTACATAAATGACAAAGGAGTAAAGACCATAGATTTCAATGTGACTGAAGCACAACTCAAAAGAAAAAAAGAAGGAATAAATCTAAGTCAATAAATACTGTGTCAATAAATATAGTGGAAATTTAATACTATAGTTGACCCCACCAAACCCCAATACTATAGTTAAGCCTATCATCAGCATAACGATTTCGTGACCAAGTTCCAAACTTTAGATTCAGTGGTGAAATGGGTCTGTTTAATATAGTTGGTCTCCCAGAAATGAAAGCAAAAAAATTAAAATCTAAATCATGGGATCTTCATGATTCCATAAATATAAATAAAGGGATAAATCTAAATCTCAAACAAACAAAAAAAGGACATATTAAAGAAGAAGTGGGAAAACAAACATGTTATCATAGTCATTTGAATTATAAGCTGAACCAAACACGACCGGACCTCACCCTGAAACCCAATCTCGTGAAAATCTCAGAACAACAAAACGGAGAGTAGAGTCATCAATGTTTTATCGTATTTTAATTTCAATATAACAAAGTCGAAAACGAAATATTACAAACAAGACAAGAGAGAGAGAGAGAGAGCTTACGGTTTTGGTTTGAGCGGAGAATACAAGGTTGGGCGCAACTTCAAAAGACCAAAAAAAAAGTCAGAGACTCAAACGATTCAGCTGTCTCTCAACTCTGATTCAAATATATAAAGAATTCAGGGGAGAGAGGGAATGTTCTAGAGTTTTAATACTGTGACATAAAAGGACGGCTTTTGGTACCTGTGGAAAGCTGGGGGCACCACAATGAATGAGTCACAAACCCCAAAGATCCCTAAATAGTAATTTCAATTTGCCCCCCAAACCAAACCTACCTAACCTGCCTCCTGTTTTCCCTCCTTTTGTTTTCTCATCTCATCTCCCCTTGCTTTCATTTTTTTCTTTTTTCCTTTTGTGGACATGCCACAAATTATTTTGCAACTTTTTTTTTGTCACAACTCTGACGTAGTAAATTGTGAGTGGTTAATCATCACTTATATATAAATTCGTCATTTTTTTCACCAATTTCACTCTGCCATGTCATAGTTGTAAAAGATTTTGTGGTCCTAGACTTTTTTTTCTCATGAATAATTGTCCAAAGCTCCCCAACTTCTTTTCTTTTTTTTTTTTTTTGTGGCAAACAACGGTATTTAGTATTTGTTTGGATCCACGTCCACGTCTACTGTGTTTGCGTTTTCAACTTTTTTTTTTAAGCTGTAAAATTTGACTTTTCCATCCATGCATTGTTCATGCGTCTCAGATTTTCTCCAACAGAGTGCACTATTCACACACTGTTCATGGAACCCACAAGCATTTTATTTAGAAAAAAAAATATTAAAAATGGGTCCCACAATACTATTCACACATTTAAAAATTATTTTACTATAGTATTTTCAGTTTTCAGCAATAAGTTGTATCCAAACAGATCCTTAGACTTTTTGAGTATCTAATTATTTCTTTGAGTGTATGCAATCCTTCCGTTCTCTTCACACCAAGTTATTACAGGAAGGAATCCCATTAGATGGCCCCAAGATACTAACAAAATGTTTCAAACTCAGAATCTCAAGGATATCATGAGACCTTAGAAATCACTTGGCTGGCCTCAAATAGCATTTGAAAACTTTATGGCACGACTTCTTGAAATTTTAAATTTTTATTTAATTATTTATAAAATAAGTAGATCCAATTTTAATAAGTTATTAATAATTTAATTTAAATAAATATATTCTAATAGTAATCAATATAAAGGGACAACCCACTTTAGAATTCTTTCACTTAAATAATTACGGACAAATCACATTAAATGTAATGTGAAATAATTGTGATTCAATAATGTCAAAAATGACTGCATCTAAATAACAAACTCTTCTTCAAAGACGAAGCTAAACAACACCACCGCGCACCCTTGGTGCGGTGGTCACTCCACAAGTATAAGTGCTTATGGGGTGTGGGGGGTAAAGGCCGGAGTTTAAGTCTCTAGAAGGAAGCTTCACACACATATACACTTAGATTAGGTTAGAGTAGAAATTCTATCTTGTAAAATAAAAAATAAAAAAAAAATCTAAACAACATATGCTCCTTTTTAAGTTGATCTCATCACCATTGTGCTAAAATTGGTCAGCACAATTCATAGGATGGATGCCGCCTTTGCGGCTTTACAATTCAATTTCTCGTCGTTCTACCTTGGCTTTGGTTCTTCTAATACCCACCAAGTTATAGAGTTCTTGATGTGACCTTTAACGTAGTTGAGCTATGATCCAAGGATAATAATATAGAAAACAAGTTGAACCAAATACTATTACTCATGTAGTTATGAAACAACGGTTCTTTCTATTGGTGGCTGATTATTGAGCAACGAATAGAAGGTAACAACCATATGTTAATTTCAGTCTGCAATGGAATGGAAGGTTACCTAACAATCAGAGTAGTATTATATGCTAGGTTCATATGAATCAATCCGATTTAGATCAGGTGCAATTTCTAGGGTATAGCACTTGATGCAATAGCGTTGAAGGGTAGAGATTGAAAGTTACAAAAAGTAACTTTCAATCTCAACCATTAAATAAAAAATATTTAAAAAATGTAAAAAGTTAGTTAAAAGTTAAAAATGTAAAAAATTTTATGAAGGAAATGGTGTAATTGTTAGCAATTGCACCAGATCTCAATCTGAATCATAAAATGCACAAGGAGGCATCTGAAGACTCGTTTGAATTTGGACCCTGGGGCATTGACTAAGTATTCATAATGTAATGATGTAAAGGACTAGAGGTCTCTTTCTTCACCAACAAATATACTTTTTTTTGAAGGTCAAACATCATAAACTGATAATGTAATACGAATAACAAATTAACAATAGGTATGTTACACTTTCCTTTCTAATTATTTTGCAGCCTACCTAAATATTAAAACTTAAAACAATATTCCCTTCAATTATTGCTTGAATCAAACAACAAAAATCAAAACTTTGCAAGATGCCTTATCATTTAGGGCTTGTTTAGATCACCATAATTTTGAATGATATTACTCAGTTTTCATCACTGAGTTTTCAAAACGCGTGAATCCCACCAAAAAAAAAAAAACTTTTTTGGCTTGGTTTTTAAATGATGTTTCCATCACTCAAAACTTGAAAATTTGAGTAACGACGATAGAAACTGAAAACAGAATTTTAATATTTTCAGTTTTTGAAATATAAGTTATGATGGCAAAAGGTGAGTTATGTAACTAAACAAGAATCTTGAAGTTTTTAAAATAAAGTGAGATTTGACTTATAAATCGGAGTCATGACCAAATTAAAACAAGCCCTTAATATTCCGTTGAATTTAATGGTATTATGTAAATCCCTTCAAGTTTTTTACTATTCCGCAAAATTTTACCATACGTTAGGCAGACAAAGAAGCGATCAAAATAGTATGGCCTCACTTTTTTCCCCCCAAATTTTGAGGTTATTATTACTTAACCCAATGAAATTATTGTAATTCTATTTTCCTGGAAAAGGTTTTTAATTTTTTTCCCAGGGCCTCGTTGTCGAAGTACTCAGAAATAGTGTATCTAGACAACCAGCAGGGACAAGAGTCACATTCTAGACAACCGGAGCTATACTCCCAGCAGGGACCAGAGTCACATTCTAGACAACCAGGGCTATACTCCCAGGAGGTACAGGAAACAATATACAGTAAATTAGCAAAGAATTCCAAATGGGCTGAACAGATGAGCAGGCCCATCGGTGAACACGGCGGCTTTTATAAAATTGTTGTCTACGTACAGCTACATGTTTTTCTGAAACAACTATGAACAGTGTGGAGTAAGAGGCATAGAAGTGGTAAAAAAAAATTGTTCCTAGCCTTACTGTTTGAGAAAACAAGAAATTTAAGTAATAATTGAACTGCATTAATTCTAGTCCACATTTTCACACCCTGCCAGACTTCAAGTATATAATGAGAGCAATTTATCATCCACATAATTAAATTTACCATCGATTTCACTCCAGCTTGGACGGCAACATATATAAGACCTAATATTCATCAATGTATTATAGGGCCAGTGAAAATGAAAACTTGGTTCAACTCTCAGTCAAACATTCCAAAACAATTCTAGGGCCATGACATCTAAGAATTCAGAGAACAGTAAAAAGGTAAAATAGCCAACCAACAAGAAAACTTGACCATTCAAAGCACCCTTATAAGAATTACAGCTCGCCTACAAAATTCCCTTGCCAAAAGATTTTAGTATACGCGCACTGGCCTCCCCATGGTAGTCTTCAGCGACAAGCTCCTCACCTGATTTCCAGCAAGAAAATAAAAACCCTCAATCAAACACGATACCAGAGATAAAAATGAAGAGACAACAAGATCTTCATAAGAATGAAAGCCAAATGCAGGAAGAAAATCCAGAACAAAACAAATTTCTCAATTGCAAGGACAGCGCCCATAACTAACACGGAAAGAGACCTATGAAAATTCGAAATAGATAGAAAAAAATCAACAATATAGAACAAAAATACTAATAAAAAAAAATTGTACCTACAACCCATTAAACAAAATTAAACGGGAAGCTGGAATTAGTCTTAAAGTTAATAACTTACATTCTGCCAGTTCTTCTTCAACAGCGAAACGAGGAAATTAACACTCATTTGAACATTTTGGAAGACCTGCTTCTCTTCCATAGCAACATTGCCCACTGCAACTCCCATGCAAAGCACCTTTTTCAGTTGGAACTTAACCATAGCCTTTGTCTCATTAACTTTAGAATCGATGGATTCTTGATGTGTGACAAGAGTTGGAAACTTTCCTGCATTATTATAATAAATGGGTAAATAAGAAAGAAATATATAATGCATGAAAAAAGCCCATTACGCCCAAATAAAAAGGCTCCCTACTAACGACTAATATTCAATGCTGCATGCATCTTAAAATATAACTTACAACACTGCAAACAAACCACTCAAGAAAAGAGACATACATTGATATATACTCATTATTGTCGAATTAATACATAACATTAGAATTATATACAATTGCTCAGCAAAAGTGACTAGGCAAAAGGATTATACACTTATAATAGTTTAAGAAGGATATAATAGTTTAAGAGGGATATATCAGATAATCCATTCAAAAAATGCAAATGACAGATAGAGATATAAAAAACATGTTCAGGGCAATATGTCAAGTTTGTTCTGATTTCAAATGTACTCCAGAGAAAGCCATGTATCTTGACTAATAAAAACCACAACAGCAGATGCAATACGTTTCTAATACACTTGCCTGCCTTGTTGAGACCAGGGCCCAAAAGACGGGGGATCAGCTTAATGACAGATTCTGATGCCAAAAAAGCATGGTATTTCTTGGCAAGTTTCTTGACCAATTTCTTGTTTTTGTTAAGCTTCTTCAATGCTTCAACATCCATGTAATCTAAACCCATCTTCTCAGCCTGCATTACATATCAACAAACAATGTGAAGTGAACAGGACTATAATCTGCAACAAAATTAAATAGTAAACAACAAAATTAAACTGCAACAGTCACTGAAAGATTAAAATTTGTAGGCATATGCCTCCACAAATAAAACAGGACTGCAGGGGGAGAATACTTGACTCATCTTTGCTACTATGCTCGACCAAATATATAAAAACATCTTGTCTTAAAGTATTCACAAATTATAATTTTTGTCAGTGCACCAAACCCCATAACCAAGGAAAACTGGACTACGTAATATTACAAGCAATCAATAAATTGATGCAATTTTCAAGGGGTTTATCCAGTGCTGTATTCAATAATGAGAACACACCATGATGTATTACTCTCTAACAAATCTGTATGATGAAACATACAGTCTTGAAAGATATCTGCCCTTCCAACATTTAGGTAGTGAGAATTTTCCTATAATATACCACCAATTCAAAATAACATATACATTTAAATCTAGAAGGCATTAGGAATCATAAATGTTCAAATGATACAAATGGATGTTGCCAGACATATATAAGTTTGACTCAATTACAAATTCAGTTTCATTACTTTGTCTCAGAAAAGTACCCCATAATTTTTACCTCTTCAACATGCTGAGCATCACCAAGCATGCAAACCTTCATCTTTGGGCGAGGGATGTGTGGCAACTTAACAGAACCACTGAAACGCTTATCCTTCTGGGGATCATAATTTTTCAATCCAATCTGTAGTTCAATGGTCTCAGTGAAATTTCTCTTCTTATCTTTGGATCCAGTAAAAAGAGTGGAGATAGCCTCTCTTAGAGTATCACTCTGAAGCTTACTGTAGAAACAAGGATGAAAGGAGTCAGCAGAAGAAAAATCAAGAAGCATCACCTGATGTCTCTCATTTATCATAACTAAGGAGGAAAAGATTTCAGATAATTAAAGCACGTTAATGGAACACAACAGGACCGAAGGAGCCAAAAGGTAAAATAGGTGCCATTTTTCAAACCATTGACACCATTGTTTACATCTGTGGCTATCAAATGTGACTACAACCATCACACCCATTTCAAATCAATGTTCCTAACACTAATCATTATATCTTTTACATAACAAATGAGAACAAAATAGCATAAATTGACTTTGGTAAGCGATAGAAAAAAATATGCTTGGAAGAAAAGAGCCCAAACATTCAATCAGAACCTGCCCAACAAAGTTTTTTTAACACAACATAAAATGGGTTCAACTAGCAATAAAATAGAGTCTCAATAATCACAATTTCATCCAAGTTTTTTTCAGAGATAGATTTACAACACATATAAAATATAAAACTTTCAATCATACAATCATACAATTTGCAGCATTAATCATCCTAGAATTTCAATATTGACCATTTCATAAAATTCTAAAATCAAAACCCAGCTTAACATGTTTCAATTCAAGCCAAAACCAATCAACGAAAAAAAAATGAAAAAACCCACGAACTGGCATTTCACATACCTCATCTTTGAAACTCTCTTGTTTCCAAACACCCACTAGCAGATTTTGTACCTGCAAGAAAGAACCCTAAACCATCACACGGAAAGCCCAAAAAAAAAATCCACATACATAATCAAACAAAATACGACCTTTCAAATAAAACAAATCGGTACAAGAAATGAAAATCTCAGATTTTACAATTATATTTTCCCGTGTTTTGTCAGGAAACAAACGGGAAGTACAGATCGAAGAAGGAGAAAACATGGTTGCAGAGAGAGAGAGAGAGAGTACCAGAAGAAAGAGAAGGGAACCCTAGCTAGGGTTTGTGGTGGCTAAAATGAGAGTATATATAGCAAAGCAATGACTGGTGAGTAGTGGCTGTGTGATAAACCCTAAAACGGTATTTATGTAATAAATTGTTTTGGGCTTCGGTGACATTTTTTACGGATGGGATTGGCCTTAAGGCCTAAGTCAGTCTTTTTGAATTTCTGATCCAAGTTTTGCCTGGCCCACGCAAAATTAACCCAAATGAATTGGGCTTTTCAGCTCCCACCCAATTAGTGCACAAATTATAAGTTGTGATGTGGTGTTTCAACCTAATAAATAGGAGCGAAGAGCCCTCAAAATTCAAACCTCCCTTTTCTCAGTGTAATTATTGAATTAAAAAAAAAAAAAAACCTAATAATAAGATATACCTTATGGCCTTTGTTTCCCATTGGCATTATTGTTTCTAGATGGATGGTAATTTGCTCATCTTCTTTTTCTTTTTTCCATGTACAGATGGTATTTTGCTTTTTTTAAATTTAAAAAAAAAAAAAACACTAAATGTACATATAGTCCTCATCTCGTGTCCCACATCAACCTCCAATTTTACTAAATTCATAGATAAAGAAAATCAAAATCATTCTACATGCCTCACAAAGACAACATTATCGCTTATTTTTGTGTGTGTATGTAATGTAACCATGAGTGTATGTTTTTTTTTTTTTTAAGAAAATGTTTATTTAGAGCTGTCAAGTACAAAAAAGAAAAAATATTCTTATTCAATTTGATCCGTAGGATTTTTAATGGTGAAGTGAATGTTGATGAAGGGGATACCTTGGGTTCTTTGTGCCTTAAACTCCCTAATTGTATCATTGTTTTTGTTCCAACTAGGTAGACTTGTGCTTCAATGGAGCGTGCAGGGTAATTATCAAAACTGCCTTACCAAAGAAGTAGATGTGAATCCAATTAAGAGGCTTTCTATAAAATAAAATAAAAAATACTCCATATATATATATATATATATATATATATATATATATATATATATATATATATATGATCTCTTCTCTCCTCTACTCCCCCTATATCCAAACTTGCCATAGATAGAGTCGAATGTTCATTGGGCAGAAGATTGCATGAGTATATGAAAAAGAGGAAAAAACTCTTTCTATCTCTCTTTCGATATCCACTCTCCTTGGAAGGATTCTTGGGCAATGCATTTGTGTCTTACTCTAGTATAGCTAACACCACCATTAGCAAAGACATAGATGCATTATTGATGGTATGGCATGAGAATTGAATCAAATCCTTCATGCTTGTACACATTTTCAGACACTCAAATCTTTATTTTTGTGCATATGTGTGTGCGCGTGGCGTAATAGCTCACGGAAATTTACTCTTGCCAAGTCCAATGGGCTTACTCATATTCAACTGCTATTGTACGAGCATTACCCTCCTCCAAGTCCATTTGTCTATAAAAGCCCATTGCATCGACGCCACGTGTAGAACCTCACGTTGATTAGACGCACGGGCTCATTCTAGGCAAGTTTTGATGCTCATCTGAAGCCCGAAGCCTAAGGATGAAATCATTCACAGCGTGATCGACAAAGGTGAAGCTTCACTACCTTCGATGAATATGTCCCCCGGGCAGGTAGAACTCGGAGTGCACGGTATCACCTAGGGAATACCTCTGCTAGGCATCGAATCTACCGGTAGAGCTAGTTTCAATGCCACTGTTACCTTTTCCCACTCACCACCAAACATCCATTTAAGAGTAATGGTATTGGACCTCCCTTCCGTTGCCTAGGGAATGCCTCTATCGGGCAGCAGATCTAATAATGGAGCTAGTTCCAATGTCACTGTTACCTTCTCCCACTTGCAATTAAGCTCCCACTTAGAAGAAATAGTATTGGACCTCTCCTTCCACTGACCAGGAAAATGATCATGGTCATCCCACTAACTTTGACTATAAATAAGTAAGGGAGATTCAATTGAGGGGGTTGGCAATTTTGGAGAGTAGAGACTAAGGAAAGAAAGTGATCATCTTGGGAAAAAGAGTGAGAGTGATTTTGAGAACATAGGGAACCTGGGTACTTGGGTTGACGAACATAGAATCACCCGTTGTAGGAAATCCGAAAGCCTATAATACAAATAGATTGTGAGCCCAAATAGATTTTAGGCCCAATAATCATACCTAGGTGCGCACAGCCATAAATAGTGTTGATACCCATTTTTTATAAAGGGGTGCCAATAGCAAAAAAGCCCAATAACAAGCAAAAAGGAAAGAAAGAAAAGATTAGAAAGTAATGGCAGAAACAAAGGGATATAAAAAGCCCAAAGGAAAGAAAAGGAAAGAAAGAGGCCTAACGGGCCAATTTGACAGAAACGAGCAACAGGCAAGCCCACAAGCCCAAGAAGAGGCAAAAATGGAGCAAGCCCAATGAGCTCATACCTTTTTCCATAAAGGACGAGTATGGGTGAAGGAGATTCAGGAGCAGAATGAGACAAAGCCAAGTAGCAATGGCAGAAACAACGTGGGAAAGAAAGAAAACAAAAGCATGAAGTAATAAGATAACCACGCTATGGTTGGAGCACTATCAGCCTGTACCCAGCCAATGCAAGGGAGGTCGACCAACGATCAAGGGATTTACAGAGTGTGTAGTTTGATGGAGGGAGAAAAAATGGCCTATTTTTGGTATCCAGCCAAGACCTCTTTTAGAAGGTGCTTTGCTGGGAAGACATCTTTGCTTAAAATAGGTAGTAAATGGCTGGGACCACTTTATGTATGCCAGAGAGATAGGTAGAAAGAGACCCAAAGCGTTACCCGTCGAGATGAGAGAGAAAGACTCACGACAGACCCAAATGGATAAGGATTTGTCGTGGGAGGAGTAGTGGAAGAAAGAGAAAAGCACTGGGCATCCCTAGGCGAAGTGGAGGCCAAACGGCCAGTAAATAAATGGGCAGCCCTGAAGAGGTGTTCACAGCAAACAAAAATGGTTGGTGAACAATAGGGGTAAAAGAAAGAAATCTCATAGGATCAACCTAGTATAAATAGAAACAGTAGCCATAAATGGAAGGGGTAACGACTAGGTAACGACTAAGTCAAGGAGCAAAGAGAATTGAAAAGGAAATAAGAGAGGAAAAAGAAAGAATGAAATGAAGGCAAAAAAGAAAGAGTGAATATGGCAGAAAAGTCATGCATCAATAGACAATATTTTCCCTCTCTCTTACTGCAAACTCACCCTTTGTAATCCCCAACAAGACAAGAAGTAGTGATCTATACCCGTTCTTCAAAATGTGCAACTTTAATGGTCTAGCTTGGTAATAAGGTTGCCCAAGTTGGGATTTGTGCTCTTTTAGTTCACTTCTCGCAGAAACACCCATTACTTTTATATTCTGCTGTTTAGCTACACTAACTATTTTATCTTGAGTAACCTTTTCTGCCACAACACATTTGCCAATGTATTTAATATTCATGTGTATGTATTTGTCATTATTTGTTGCCTTTCTTTTGGGATGCTTGTCTTGTACACAGATTGGCCCTTTAACAAGGTCCCGCTAGGATAGCGGGCCAGGCCCAACTCTCCAACCCACAGTAGAAAGGACCCTAGCCCAAGAGCATAAAGAGCCCCTATAAATATTAGTATATGTTTTTTCTTCTTGTCATGTTGTTTTAGTGTTTTTGTTATTGGTGGTTTGAGTAGGTGCAGCGTGCTGCCTTCTCTCATATCCTGCTTGTAGGTCATCTGGTTTGAATATGATTCTTATTCAAAGAAACAAAACAAAACAAAACTACTTAGTACTTACCCATCAGATAGTTTCTTGTCCCTCATCAACAAATCTTTCTCACACACATTGAGATAACATTTCAAAATTTATGTGGTCTTAGTGATGGAAAATCTTCCCAGAGACGGTGGCAAGGTCATTCAAACAAAATGGTGCCACAAATTATTTAACAAAAATAACAATGATTTAGGAAAGCTAATTTAATAACACTAACAAATTTCAATTCAAATCCTTTTCGTACATGTTAGCTATTGTGTTCAGGGAATGCAAAAACTCTCTCGTAGGATCTTCTACTTCCATAATGGTGACAATTCTCACAAGAAACATACTCCTACAAATTTATTTCTGCCAGAGCCTAGTTTGACAAAGAATTCTCTAGTTAATGGACCATGTCATTGATTTACACCTCTATTAACTCAGTTGAATTGCAATTTCTCATATGAGAATCAGCTTCTATCATTAGCTTTATATTGTCTCCAAACCAGCTGTATGCCTGGGCTTGATGCAATACACACTGGATCCAATATACTCAAGCTTCAAGACCAGTATTGGCATAATTAATGAAGAATAGGGACTCGTCTTCCTTCCCAATTCTGCATCCCCAACTCGTTAAAAAACACATAAGTTATTAAAATTGAATAATAGTGAAGGAGAAAATCAAGAAAATTATCTTCCAACAGTAAGCCACATAAAAAGAACCCAAAGTTAGATTTCTCTAACTAATCACATCTGAATGCTAAATTCTATGCGAAGATTACTTTAAGAATTTATTCTCCTCAGTAGTTAACAACATGGCTCAAATAACCAAGTGGGCATAAAAGAGACTCACACTTTAGGTCAGGAAGGACAGGAGTAATCCCGTTAGCCTTGTAGTTATGAGCTGACACATGTTCTCTTCAGTTTCCTGATCATCATAGTTTGATGTTGTAATGTCCAAAAGAAACAGTTTTCGGAGATATATGGCCAAAGCACTGGTGCCACCGCCATTGAAAAGAACATTTAAAGTCAAAATACAAAAAATACACCCTTAGAAACCAACTGAACCCAGTGATACCTAGAACTTACTAAGATCATAAACTAATTAAGAAAAATAAAGTGTATGGCTTTTAAGTGGAAGCAATACAAAACAAGTATCAAAAAGCTTAAAACGAGTAGTAACTTTGGATAAGGCATATTAGGTTTACACCTAGAGCCACAGCCTCAAAGGATTCAAACCTCAAAAGGAGTCACTAATAAATCACTAATCTTAAACTAAAGCACAAAATTGTAGGGTCTTGACATATATTGGTTCAATTGCAAATTGATGATACCGAAAATCGTCAGTAAGCCATATAGTCCTCACATGCCCCCGATGAAGTACCTGCACAACACAAAAGATGAAGACCTTAAGAGGGGTACCGGTGTGGTACCGGCCAAGTACCCTCCGACGGTCAAGTTAGAGAAATCTATTGTTTGCAACTCTAGAGTGCCAGGGCTGGGATGAATTATACGTACCTTGCTTTGTGAGGGTCTTGGGGTATTTATAGTAGTGTAGGGGCGAAATTCATGCCTTGGTCAAGAAGTTCTTTCCTTCTAGGAGAGTAACTTATGGATTTTGCATATCTCCTAGAGTTCTTTTCCTTATAGGAGTCTTCTTAATTAGGTTAGGCATGTAGCGCAAGAACTCTCCTTATACACGTATGCGTGGAGATCAAGTAAGGCTATGGATGGAGGTTTAATTGACCTCTTCAGCTTATTCCCGTCAGCCTACAGCATCGTCCCTTTTTAGGGTCGTTAGCTTATAATTAAAGTCGTCAACTTATAGTTAAAGTCGTCAACTTATAGTTAAGGTCGTCAGCTCTGTTATGAAGCTATAGACTTCGAGATGCAAGCCCAACAGAATCATTGGGCTTGACGTCAGACTCATCGGAGATTCATGTATCCCCTTCAGCTTACTAGCTTCAGCTTACTACCGTCAGCTTACTAGCTTCAGCTTACTACCATCAGCTTACTACCTTTAGCTTGCTCTCTTCAGCTTGCTGTCTTCAGCTTATTCCTTTCAGCTTACTCAAAGTACAGTTGTCAGCTTTGGGATAAAGATGTAGACCTTACACTGCTGTCATCTGTCATGAGTAATGCCAACGGCCTTGTTATGTCCGTCGCCCTTTGTATTCATCATGGGTTAATTACAAAATTATCCTTATCACAAATAAACAACAAAGCAAGCTTTTGTTGCACATAGTAAGATCAAGATGCAAAAATAAATCACCATCAATAGGAGTACAGAACCGCAGTGCTAAAGCATCACGACCCAAGGAAAATGCTAACCACATCTACATTATACCCCAAAAGAATTAGTCAAGTAACAATTAAAGCTCTCCGAAATCGCTTATATACCCAAAATCCACTTACTAGACACCTGATAAAAGACTTAGTACACACTCACATGGCACATGCTTATATAATCCAATCCAATCAAAATCCACACAACATGGTAATCAAAATTTCCCGCACTCAAATCCTTGAGATGCTAGTTACAATCCACAATGTGGGACAATACCTCCAAACCACACAGCGTTGCCAAATCTCTTGTCACGACCCGAGGAAAGCGCTATTCATATATACATTATGCTCCAAAAGACTAGTTAAGTTACAATTAGGCCTTCTCGCAATCTCATACAATCCAATCTAATCAAAATCCACACAATGTAGAGTATCATGTAAAGTTTGCTAAGAACAAATAATTATAGTCTACGGCTAATAGTAACAAACAAGGGAATAACTAGTAAACTGATACACTTGCCCAATGCAATGCATCGTCGGCTTTTCCATTAACGAAGGGTGATGAACTAACCATTCTGCAAAAGCAAATGTCCCAGGCCAGGCCAGAATAATTTGCCATTCAGAAAAAATTTGAAAATAGGCGAGGCTGAGGGAGAGAGAGAGCAACGGTGGTAACAGACACTGAGAGAGACTGTGGTGCAATGGCTGTGAGTGGGAGAGAAGTCGAGCCAGCTGACTGAGAGAGAGGATGATAGAAACCGCAGAGGTCACAAAATATATATAGTTTATGTTCGATCCAGTCCGGTTTTATTCGGTCCTCTTAGGTTTTAATCGGTCCTTTTCAATCTTGTTTGGTCCTAAGAGTATTAGCATTGGGGTGTAAATACCAGGTTGCTATTTTATAACCTAAGACACCCAAAAAACTCACTTCATTTAGGTTTATATTCTTAAAAAAAATTGCCACCTTGTAGTAAGAGCACTAGAATACGAGATGCAAAAAAATGTCTATTTTATATCGTCAAAACCTACTTATCTATTTTACCATCATATTTTATAATTTACCTAAATTCTAGTTTTTATTTTTACATATAACTCATTAAAATAATATAAACTATACCAACAAATAATATAAAAAAATCGGTTTCTCTCCCTTCTCTTCCATATCATTTTCCTCTCTACCTTTTTGTTATTAAAATAATATATATTTTTTACATCCTTGTGAACAGTTGATAAAAAAATAAATAAAGACCAACCCCCGAATGTGGATGGATTTAGCCTTGTTGGTAAATAAAATAGCAACTAAGGGGTTTTTACAACCCTCAATGCTAGTACTCTAAGGTTACATATATGCAACCTTATTGTTCATGGGTTGTAAAAATAAATAAATAAATCTTATAATTGTGAGTGAACAGAAAAAGAGAGTGGGAGGAAAGAGAAAGGGAAAAGTATTTATTATTATTTTATTAGGTAGTTTATATTATTTTATTGGGTTGTATGTAAAAATAAGAATTGAGATGTTAGGTAAGTTGTGAAATGGGTCGGCAAAATAGATAAAGTGGTGTTTAAGGAGGTAAATAAGTTTTTTTTTTTTTTTTTTGCATTCCCAGATGCTAGGCCTTATTTGGCCTATTCAGTCATCTTCGGTCTTATTCAACCCCATTATATCTTATTCGGTCCATTCGGTCTTATTCAGTTCCTTCGGTCCTCTTCAGTCTTATTTGGCCCCTTTTTGTCTCATTCGGTCCATTCGGCCTTGTTTGGTTCAATCGATCCTCTTCGGTTTTTTTCAGTCCTCTTCGGTCCATTTGTGATGTTCGGTCCTATTCGTTCCTATTCAGTCCATTCGGCCATGTTCGGTCTTATTCGGTCCTTTTTTATTCTATTCGATCCAGTCCAGCTTTATTCGGTCCTATTCGATTTTATTCGGTCCAGTCAGACATTATTCGGCCTTATTTGGTCCTCATAGGTTTAAATCGATCCTTTTTGGTCTTGTTCCGTCCTCTTAATTCTTATTCGGTCCATTCGGCCAGGTTTGGTCATATTCTATCTTATTCGGTCCATTTCGGTATTATTCCGTCCATTTGGTCTTTAATTGTTCATTCGGTTCTCTTTGGTCTCATTCAATCCATTCGATCATTTTCGGTGCCCTTTGGTCCGTTTAGTCATGTTCGGTCCTCTTTAGTCTTATTCGGTCCATTTAGTCTTGTTTGGTTCAATTGGTCCTCTTTGGTCTTATTCAGTAATCTCTGGTCTTATTCGGTCTATTCGGTTATGTTCAGTCTGTTCCGTCTTATAGGGGGTGGCAAAATCTAACATGACCCACAAATCCAATATGACTAACCTGTATATAAACAGGTCATGGGTTGAGGCTAAACGGGTTCGGGTTATATTCGGATTGACACGGCTAACCTGTTTAATAAACAGGTCATGTTCGTGTTCAACATGCGACTCCGTCTAACTCGTTGGACCCATTTAGCTTATAAAATTATTAGTTATTTTGATATTATTGCTTAATTAATGGTTTTTTTTATATGTTTATTACTATATTTATAGTTGTAATTGTATTTTAATTTTAATATATGGGAATTGATAAAAATTATATAGGTTTGGTATGATCTATTAATAAACAGGTCGTGTTCGGGTTGAGAATTCTTGACACGTTTATTAAACAGGTCAGGTTCGGGTCAACCCATAGAGCCGAATACTCGTGACTTGACACGACACGAACCCGATGAGTGAACACAAATTGCCACCTCTATCATCTTATTCGGTCCAGTTCAATTTTATTTGATCCAGTCAGGTCCACTTTGTCTTTTTTAGTTTTTTTTACAGCCCTATGTCTCCTCTCCACAAAGCTTTGTTGTGCATCTGTTGTATCATCAACTGCAAGCAAAATAAAATTCATGTGCCCTTTTTAAAAAGCCATGTGGCATCCAAACAGCATAAAAAAAAAAAATTAAACCTCTAATTGAAAAATGCAAACTACATACTCAATAAAAGTGCAATCTCACAAAACTTAATTTTTTTTTTTTTAGAAACTCACAAAGCTTAAAACTTGGTCATATTGCATGGATTAAAAAAAAAAAAAGGAGAGGTTATTTTAACAAATAAAACAATATCCATGCATCAATGGTAAATTCAAGATTGCTTAGATTCATAAATGTAATTTTATGTTGAATAAGAAAATTTGTCAAACACCATAGACATATAAAAAAAATTAGGATAAATTATCATTTTGACCCTTAACGTTTATGGTATATATCAATTTGATCATTAACGTTTCAAATATATATGTTTAATGTATAGTCCTTATCTTTTGGTATTATGTCAAATCTCTACTTTTAATTAATGAATGTAAAATGATGACGGAGCTAATGATGATATTAATATATATATATATATATAGATATATAACAAATTTGTTAAAGAAACATTAATTTAAAATCATTTCGAAGAATTCCTTCGTCATAAAATATTCTCTTAAGGAGATTAGTTCAAGCACTTAAATAGTCTCTCTTAAGGGACAAGCACTTAAATAATCTCTCTCTGCTGTTTAGTTTAATACATTTCCCTTTCTACCAAAAAAAAAAAAATAGTCTCTCTTAAGGGACAAGTTCATCATGTGCTGCTGATTACTAGATGATGAGGCCAAGTACGGTGATTCCGTATTTTAAGAATGGAAATGTTAATGAATACCCTAAGGGCATTTGTTAGTGAACTATTTTAGGAAAGTTTTTATAGAAAAAGAGAAAAAACAATTAATGTTTTGATAGCTTTACAATTTTCCATAAAAGTAATATAAAAACCTTCCTAAAATGGTTTATTAACTATAAGGATGTGATTCGAGCCTTGGCCCAACAAGAAGGAGGACGTCGGCCCAAAGAACCCAATACAATGAATTTATAGAACGTGGGCTAGAAATCTTGATTCTAATGAGCTTAAACGATAATGTCAATGACCCAAGATCACAAAACAATATAGATGAACAAGTTTATAAGATGAGGTTTATCCTCGGACTCAAGCCGAGAACCAAGTGTTTATATTTCTTCTTACTTAAAGATCTTTTACCAAAAATTCTCTCCCTTTCTTTACAGGACCCTCCTCTTTTTTATAGTCCCTCCTCCTTCTGTGTAGATTCAGACTGCTCCCTCTGATACTTGTCCCATCCGCCTCTTTTGGAAGTCCCTAGGTAATAGCTGTAAGGTTGAAAATCATTGTTCAGGTATCACTTCCTCATAAATGCGGTCAGAGACTTAGGTACCGAGCATTCAATGTGGTGGTAGCAGCTTTCTCTAAGATCTCATTTTTCTTCACCCCCTTGCTCTCTGTGCCCCTTTTAAACATATCTTTATCCCCAATACCTTCTAAAATATCATTCTAGTTAACATGACATACCACCTGATCCTCACTGCACTCAACCGAGAAGGTAGTCTTCCTCAAATTATTTACATTCACTTCATCCGCCACATTTGTTTTAGGGGCTCTGAGTTTGATATCGTCATTACCATTAACTCGTCTTCAGACAAGCAAATGTCCTCGGCTCAAGTCCATGGCCCAAAAACGTATCTTGGGCCTTTTGTCCTCACATTAACAATTGCCCTAAAGGCACTCGTTAACATGATCATTTTAAGAAAAAAAAAATACAAAATCAATATTCTTAGTACAATTCAATGCAATTATTTATGAAAATGGAACTCGGATTTTTTTAAATATTCAAAATTATTTATAATTGAATCCGTACTAATTGCCGCAACAATGTCCCTTTCAATTAACCATATTCATTAAAAACTTATCTTACATTTTGTTGCGAAGCTCAGTTTTGGTGACATTCATAGTTGAAAATGCTAATCCCGTAGTTGCAATAGAGACTAGAAGAGTAAACACAAGCAAGTAGCATTCTAATTTTCTTGTTCTCACCACCCACTCAACAAGTATGACCACTCTAGTTCTATTTGAATTTTTTTAAAGGGTTGGGTGGTTGTTTGTTTTTGGTAAAATTTGTTGATTGAGCTTAATTTTGTTTAGTTTTGCTATTGGTAATTTTTGTTGTTGAGCTAATTTTTTTTAGCTTGTTAATTTTGTTTTAGATTTTACATCTTTAAATTTTTAATGGTCTTTAAAATGATTAATAATATTGTTAAGGGGGGCTAAGTGTAATTTTATCGAACCAAATTGCTAAAATTAATACCTATATATACTAATATTTTATAATAAAAAATTTGGGGGGGTGGGGGGGGGGGGGGGGGGGAGCCTAAGAATAGCTCCATTCCTGTTTGAATTCAAGACAATGGTTTCTTGAATCCATAAGGAAAGATAGTTGGAATCCACCAAAAAATAGAGAGACTTTTATTAAAATGAATTTGAATTATTTTTTAAAAAAACATTCATTGACTTGGGGGCAAATTTAAAGGCTCTGTAAAACTTGACAGACATGAAAAAATATTTTCTAAAATTAATTATAATTAATACTGTGGGAGGGAGGAACCCGAGGAACAGAGACTCGTTGTATAAAAACATCCCTAGGAGACGGTTAGGCCTTATTGTTCATCAGATTGGGTCCAACCCAAATGAGACAACCAAATGCTAGAAATGAAGGGAGCCTATCTAGGGAGACCAAGGAGCAAGCTTTCCTCGGGAGACCAAGGTCCAACCCAAGTACTAGGGTGTAGGCTGAGTAAGGAAGTGATGAGGGGCAAGTGAAGTCAAGAGGAAGCTTCTTGGAGAAGCATCCATCATCTCCATATTCAATACTCCCTGCTAACTTATCCTGTCACATTAAATGCAGAATGACCCATGAATAGTGTCTCCATAGCTTGCTCAGCCTACTCTACCACCACCATCAAAGTAGTGATGGGACAAGTATCCAATACCATAATTAAGGGGTGTCCTAGTGGAGGGCCAGGATACAATCCCTCCTACTATATAAAGAGAGGCAAACCCCTCAAGATTGGGGATCGGAAAAAGCTCGGTAAAAGCTCCTAAGGAAAGAGAGAGAAAGAGTGGTTGTTTTGAAGTTATACAAGAACTTGGGCTCCTCGGACTGATCGAGGAAGACTGTTAATAAAAGTTTACCTTTCCTTGGACTTTATCTTTATTCTCACTTGTTGTCTTAACCTTTTCTTCCTTTAGCGTTGCTAAAACGACTCCATGACTAGACCATCCATCTCTATCAAATTAATTAGCACTAATAAAAATAGAGTGATAGAGGTAGAAAAAAAAAGTGGATTCATGATTTGTTACATTTACCCATCCCATGATTTCCAAATCAACAGACCCTATTATCGAGATACGAAAACTCTTTAAAAAAAAAAGTAAAAAGAATTGTATCGAATCCATTTTCTATTTTGGAACGAACAATGACCAACTAACACTTTGACTTTATCTTTATTCTCACTTGTTGTCTTTAACCTTTTCTTCCTCTACTGTTGTTAAAATGACTCCATGACTAGACCATCCATCTCTATCAAATTAATTGTATTGGGCCTATTGACCAGACAGATCTTATCCCAAGTTGGGTCGGGCTTGTTGTCTACGGATTTGGCCCCTACAAATACCTAATCATAATAGAAACCTAATTTGACATAAAAAAAAAAATTAAAAGCACCTAGCATCAAGGAAACAAATAGTAGATTCTATCCTACATCAAACCTTCCACTTGAAAAAAATTTGTCCTCAAGTTAATAGTTGTAATTTGAAATCTTCCACTCCAAATAAACAAATACTTCGAAAGCTTTAGTTACTTGATCCGGTTTTGAAACTTGTCTCTTTATGGCATAGCAAAAAATTTCTTCTCATTTGCTTTCAATTATTTGTAACACCAATCAACAAAGGGTTGATAATAAAATAAAAAAATTTTACTCTAAGAAAATCAATAGATTGTATAACCATATTCAACAAATCAAGTGAAATATGGGGGCTGTAGGTTATTGACTTATTTTCATAGTTGACCTCAATTGAATCTTCCACAATGTTTTCAATAATTACCATCTTTTGATTTCCATCATTATCCACAATCTATTTGACCTCTTCATCAAACTTTTGAAAATTATTTATCTTAAGCTTCAATGCAACAACTTGTTGCAAGTAAACTTAATATTTTATTAGTGTATCACATAAATCATAAATCTATGGAGAGAGAGAGAGAGAGAGATCATATCAAATACATTTTGAATGGAGAAAGAGAGAAATAACATAAATACTTGAAATTAGGACAGATTGGGCGGTGTTGCCGTCATTGGTCTAGTTGTGGTTGGCTGATCAGGAAAACAAAAAAAAAATTGTACCAGTTAATAATTAATATTGATATATTGTTTCGGAGTTACTGCTACTTAAAAAAAAAAAATGAGACATAAGATAAAAGTGGCAATGTAGCTCGGTGGGTAGGAAATTAAAATATTAAATAAGGTTTGTTTGAGAACCGTTTATTTTGCTAAAATTAAAAACTTTTTGCTGAAAGTATGTAGAAAAAAACTAAAAGCTAACTTTTCAAACAATAAGGCTTGGTTTGGATACAGCTGAACGCGTCCAGTGTTCAGCGTTTTCCAGCCTTGTTTTTTTTCTACTGCGTTTCAGACAAAACACATTGCGCGCACTGTGCGCATACTGTTCATGCACTTTTCAGCAATTTTTTATTAAAAATAGGTCCCCGTAGTACTATTTACACATTTAAAAATTATTTTACTACAATATTTTCAGTTTTCAGTTGTATCTAAACGGACCCTAAGACCCACTTAACAGTGCAATGACACCCACTTTACAAGAAAAAATAAGCTAAAAAGTAAAATAAGTTGAATTTTTCTCAAATTCCAAATACAACTGAATGAAAAATTTGAAAACACAATCATAAATAGCAAGAGATTGAAAAACATGATGACGAAGATGAAGACTAGAGCAAAAAAAAAAAAAAAATGATAATGATAAAAAAAACGTTATAGACAAGATTATGAAAAATATGATAAACTATTTATAAAAAAAAAACTTTTTATAAAGTCTAGGGACTAAAATAATATTTTATCTAAAAAATTATCACGCGCAATACGCGGGTCTGTGACTAGTTATAATTATAACCCGTAAAATCTCAGCAAGACTGCAACTTCATTACAAATTAACTTACAAAAACAATATTATGTATTAACAAAAAGTCTACAACTCAAAATTAAATTTCAGTGTCAGCTATAGAATAAACACGTGTACATCATTGTAACAATAATAAATGACATGAATGACATGGGTTGAAAGCTCCCTTTAAAAGGATGAAAATTACCTCATTTGGTACGGTAAAAGGTCATCTTGGTCCTGATAGAATTGAAGGCAATAATTGAGTAGTAGTAGCAACATGCACTTCCTGGTTATGAACTCCAGCTCTTGTGTTTGGTAAAGGTGGATTCAAGAAGAAATCATCTAGGTTTGATTCAACATTCACAACACCCTCCAAGACCTTAACCACAATGGACATAGAAGGCCTCTTTGTGAAATCATTTTGTAAACACCATGCTGCAACCCGCATCATATTCACAACTTCTTCTCCGTGTAAACTCATATCTTCATTGTACTTGTCAACCAGATCCAATAATTGGCCCTCCTCAATCTTTTTCTTGAAAATAGCAAGTAGATGCATTGCTTCTTCTGGTTGAGAGCGATCAAAATTTCTCCTTCCACATAATATCTCCAAGAGCACTACACCAAAGCTATACATATCTACTTTTTCTGTAATCACTGAACTTAACCATTCTGGAGCCATATAGCCAGGAGTCCCTCTCATAGTTGTCACAACTTGACTCTGTTCACAGTCAACTAGTTTGGACAACCCAAAATCTGAGACTTTTGCATTGAAATTCTCATCTAAAAGGATGTTTTGGGGTTTGATATCCAAATGAACTATCTTATGTCTGCAGTCATCATGTAAATAAGTTAGTCCTTTTGCTATGTCAATGATGATCTTCTTTCTATGTTGCCAATCAAGCAACATCGCCGGATTTCTATGAAATATCCATTTATCTAAAGACCCATTAGACATGTATTATAAACAAGAAGTGGTCCATGTGATTTCTCAGCACAAAATCCAATCAGTCTTACTAAGTTGAAATGATGAATGCTACCAATTGTCTCAACTTCTGCTAAAAACGATTTCTTGATTTGACTTAAACCATCAAAACGCTTCACTGCAACTTTAGTATCATCAACTAAAGTCCCTTCAAAAACTGTGCCAAATCCCCCTACACCAAGCTCCGTACTAAACTCTTTTGTTGCTGCTTGCAAATCATGATAAGAGTATCTTGTGGGCATTCCTGGTACCTGATCTAAATAATACTCCTCCGCTCCATCCGAACTTTTCTTCTTCCAAAGTTGAAAAACAAAAAATACAATTAAAAGAAACAGTACAAATGGAAAGCTGGAGACCAATATTATTTCAAGCCAGTGTTTTTTCTGCCGAGGAATAACTTTCTGCACCTTGATGTATACCCTGAGGTAATTTTTTTGTCCTGCATCAGTGGACATCAGGGAAAAAATTTGGGATTGTAAATAGCAATTCCCCATATGGTTGTTCAAATTATAAAAAACAGCTTTGCAGGAACAGTCTTTTAAGCAAGCCTGTTTGCAAGTCTCTAAATTTATACGTTGGTGGTTTGGATTTATCTTGGGGGGATAATATGTTATGGGAAAGTATGTGATATTCTCGAGCTCTGAAAGAACGTGATATTTGGAATCTTCACAAGACAAGGGAGTAATGAGGGAGCATCCATTGTTAGGCAGCTTGTCATTGGTTTGCCGAAAATAGCTTGTTCCTTTAATGGGTGGAGGACAACTACACTGGGCATTATTTGTACAAATACCATAATTGCCGCAAACTGTAGGGTAATCGCAGTCACCAATCCGTCGTGTGAGAAAATCATACGCATAATTCGCCTCTCCATACGCTCGCAAGTGTCCGTCAGGCTCAAATCTCATGTACTCCAATGAGAAGTCTGAAGGACTAGTAAGGACGAGAATCAGACCTTGAGAGAAGAGAGTTAAATTTTCACTGTTAAGTTGCACATAACTGGAATTGGCTTTGACTGTGTCTCCAGCATAATCAAAGTTATGATATCCAGAAAAATAGCGTTGGGGAGGATTAGAATTGATATAAGCTGACAACCCTTCACTAGTGAGAGCGAGTGAATACAATCCCCCTTTACTTATGAGTTGCTGCCCTGCCATCAACTTTTGCTCGAGCATCAGCGTGTCGGTTGGGTGATCAAAAGACTGCCAGATTATTGTTGCATTGTTGTGATCCAAGAGCATGAGGTTGCAGTTATCGGTTAAGTTTAGGCCAGCCACAGATTTGCTGCTGGTGTTTGTCGACCACACCGTAGTTCCATTAGCATCTGTCAACACCAAACCTCTTTCTGAAGTGAGCTTCAAGCTCGCATTAACGCTTACAGGATTCGTTGGGTTAGCAGCCCATACTACTGTTGGACCTTCAGATTTTGAAATATCGCCACCTTTGAGAGGAATTCTGACAATGGCAACGAGAGAACCGTCACAAGTTTGATTACAGAAGAAACCACAATGACAAGTTTGTTCGTAGAAATAACCATTCGATTCACTGGAAAGTATAATACTCACAAACGATCCATCATCAAATTTCACAGAATCGGGAGTAGGAAAACTGTTGGTCACTGAAGTAGAAGTGTTTGCACTCCAATAACTGCCAGGCAGGGCTTTGACTAAGATGGGAAAAGGTTTTAGAAAAAGAGCAAGGTAAAGAAGAACAACACAGCAACCCCAGCTTATACTACCCATTGTCTGTGTGTGCTACAGTGCTAGAAGAAATTAAGAAAGGAAAGTGGACACTGGGCAAGGAGAGAGAGTGATAGAATTGAAATGAATAGCAGAAAGAATGAATTCCTTGGGGGCAGAGTAAATGTAATAATCTAATGATGGAATCATGTAATTTAGTTTATTGTTCCCCGGTTGACTGGTTGACCTTCAAGTCCAGGAGTAGGCAGCAGCTGTTGGGTTCGTGGCATTTAGTGTGGTCCAGCCCACATAATAGCTCTTTGGCTCGCTGCCAAGCGCACTAGCATTAGATATACCAAATGTTAAATTTTTAGTATTTATCTATTTAAAAGATGTGTCAACTGTCAAATACTAAATATCTGGCATTTGCTACGGTGATATTCTAACAATAGAATTGTACGTCAGATGTACTATTTGCTTTTATTATTATTTTTTACTTGCAGGTAACTCTGTCTATATACACAGATATTATTAAAAATAATTATAGTGACACGGTTTAAATTATACAAAATATTAGTTAATATATTTTTTAAATAATATATTTCTAAAATATGAAATGGTTCTTTATTTCTAAAATATTTAATTAAATTTAGACTTTTCAATTTTTGCTCCCAATAATTCATTTACCACAAAAATTTATAAATTAGATGAATACGTGGTGTAAAATTATACTTCAATTGAAATCCAATTTATAATCTAATTGAATTAGGACTTTTCGATTTTTACATTCAATAATTTACTTGTCACAAAAATTAAAAATTAGATGGGACAAGTAGTGCAAAATTGAGAATCCAATTGAAAACTAATTGGATTTTTTTTTAGTTTTGGCTTTTAATATATTTATAGATTCAAACTTTCTCTTTCTTCCATACAAAATATATTTCTTAATTAAAAAGAATAAGAAAGAGTATTTAAATAAAGTGGTAAAAGAATAGAATATATAATATAAGGTGTATTGTAAAGTGGTGTATTAAATAAAAAATATTGGGTAAATTATGTATTTAGTCCCTATCCTTTATACCATATTTCAATTTGGTTCATAACTTTTCAATTGTGTCAATTTGGTCTACAACCTTTAAGTAAAGAATATTGGGTAAACTACGTATTTAGTTTTTGTCTTTTATACCATATTTCAATTTGGTTCATAATCTTTCAATTGTGTCAATAAACTATTTTATTTATTTATTTGGGCATTAGCCATGTCAACAATTTCTATCCAATAGATAACGGCAGAAACTAAATTGACACTACACTAAAAGGTTAGAGACTAAATTGATACAATTAAAAAATTATAGGCCAAATTGAAATATGGTATAAAGGATAAAGACCAAATACATAGTTTACCCTAAAACAAATAAAGTAACATTTTTAGTTAAAGTGATGTATTAAAAAAACTAGAATATGTCAAAATATCTTCTTTTTTTTTTTTTTTTTTAGAATGACAAAGTTCAGCTACAAAATTAATTGTATCCTAAGACTACAACCTTACTCAATATCTTTTTATTGAAGGTAAATTTTTTATAAATCCACCAATAGATTACATTTTCTTCTTATATCCTCCATGCTTGCAAAATTTCTAGGAAATTAAAAATCAATAACTATATCATTAATAAATTGTTTAAATTGCAAGTTTTTGTAATTTAAAATTATGCATAAAATATAAGCTTATAGATCATATAGTAACTAAATATGATAATGTCAATATTTTAAAAAAATTGTAATTTTAGATGACAATCAATTTTATAACTAAATTATATATATATTTTAATGTCCAGCTCTAAAATCAAATCAAGGCAGCATTTTTTTTCTCCATCACATAACTTATCTCAATCCCTCATGAGTCTCGCAAAAAGATACGATTATAAGAGCATCCACAATGGTTTCTCCCATCCTATCCTATTTTACCATCCCAAAAAGTTACTTTATGAATTATACCATACCATTTTACAATACTTCCAACATCCCAACTTTTATTTTCTTATATAATACATTAAAATAATATATTTATACAATAAAATATATTTATATCTCTCTCTAATTTTTGCCTCTCTCATTCTCTCTCTCTCTCTCCTCACCTCTATCACCACCGTGAAGACCCAAAACCCTAACATAGTTTATCAAAAAAAAAAAAAAAAAAACCCAACACGAAAACTCATCCCAAACCCCAAGCAAACCCACAGCCACGTCGATCTCGCCGCCACAACAACTACCAGACAGCCACTGACCCAGTCTTCAAGCTGCCGCTGCTGCCACCGTCGCCATCCCCTACTTCTGCCGTCGCCTGTCACCATTTATGTTCATCCCAAACCCATTTGTTCTCACCAACTCTTCCTCATCATCATCATCATCTTCACCGAAACCCACTACCAAACAAACCCAACAAACACCGAAACCCACCATCAAACCCATTGGAACAAATCCCCCAACCCATTGGAAAAAATCACAACCACCCAAATGCCAACCCAAACGCCAACCAAATGCCACCCAAATCTGACCCAAAAGCCGGAAACCCATGAACAAACCCACGCCGAAAACCCATGAACAAACTCACGACCTTCATGCCTCCACCACAGAAGCTGATCACGCCTCCACCACAGAAGTTGATCGAGCCTCCACGCCATTGCCTCCATGCCATTGAAGAAAAGAGACCAGAAAGTAAGAGAGAGAAAGATAATGAAAATTATGAAATAATGAGAGAGGAAAGAGAAGAACCAAACTGATTAAAAACCAATTTTTTGTTTTTACCATTGAGCTACAGTGCGATTCTACATTTAGAATGGCACTGTAGCACAACTGTATTTTTTTTTTTCATAATAGTTACATTTTACAAGTTCTAATAGAGTGAGCATTTTGAGCCTGAATGCTAAAATATCCTTACATTTGGCATTCCCCCTTCTCTGTTGATGCTCTAAGAGGTGTACTTTTTTTTCTTTAAATCAAAGGTAATATTATTGTTTTACCTTTTATCCTCAAAAAGGTGGCAAAAATAGCCAAATATTACTATTTTTTAAAATTATTAGTGTTTTACCACTATTTAAGAAATACCTAACAATATACAACTTTTTTAAAACTCGAGTTTGACATGGAACTCGGGCTTAGGAAAATCAAAATGCCACTCGGATGTGGAACTCGGGCCTGTTGCAATGTGTTACTCGAGTGTGGACACTCGAGTACCATGTAAGGAACACAACACTCACAGCCACAATTGATGACTTACCTTTTTTTTTTTTTTTTCTCATTGGCTTTCAGTTTTGTTTCTTATTCTTCCAGGTGTGGGTTTCTCTTTTTTCTTTCTTTTGTCAGGTTCACGTGGGATGGGAGGCCACAATTGTTGACCTATCTAATTTTTTTTCTCATTGTTTAAACACAGGGTCTTATTATTAGTATCTTTTTTTTTATGGCGTAAATGCACTTTTGGTCCCTACATTTTGGGGTCATTTCTATTTTGGTCCCTACATTTTATTTTTACCACTTTTAGTCCCTAATCCAATTAACGCGTGACATTTAAGTCCTTACCGTCACCCAACTAACAGAAAATGCTGACGTGGCTAACGGCACAGTAAAATAATAATTAAAAAATCTATTTTGGTATTAAAAAATTGCCACGTCAGCGTATAAATTAATTTTAAATTAAATAAAAAAAATTAAAAACAAAAAATTGAATATGAACATCATTAACAACAAACCAGAATCAAGAACATGAACATCAAACCCAGAATCAAGAACATGAACACCAAAGAACAACACCACAACAAATAAAAACAAACCTCTAAAATTCCACACCTAAAACGCACAACACCACAAACAACAATTCACAAACCCAACTTCAGGAAAAAAAATTTAGCAATGAAAACAAACCCAGAATCAAGGAAATATCCAACTAAAAACTTCATCAACAAAAAACCCATATCCAGAACTCAAACAAACACAGTAACAAAACAAAAATTCACTCACCTGAAATCAATCTCATTCACTCACCATATTCAATCTCATACAGAGTCCCAAACCTGAAATTAGTCTCATCCACCTCCAATTTCAAACCTTTCCACTCATACACCTCCCTCACATTCTAAAACCCTCCTAACCCCACAAACCCTAGCGCCCCAAACTCCTCCTTCGCCCTCCTCAAAACCCTAGACTCCGCCGCGCTCAAAAGAATCTTCTCCGGCTCGGCCACGCAGTCTCTTCCGATCGACGGGTCCAACGGTTCCTCGTCCTCCTCGACGCGGCTGACGCCATCGACGATGACGGCTTTGGCCTTGAGAGTGACGACGCAGAGAGGGCCGTTGTCTTCTTCCTCATGACCTGCGTTGAGCTCTGCGACGCTGCCACCGTCGTCGACGTTTACCGTCTCATCCAGTACAACATCTCCGGCGCCCCCTTCGGATCTCGCCTCACCCCCTTCGTATCTCGCCTCGCCAAGCTCAACCACCACGCCGGCTCTCTCCACTTCCCTCCCGGCGCCGATCTCTCCCGCACCGTCCTCATGATCCCAATCCGTGACCTCAACATCACTTTTCTTCAAAGTACTCATTTCTTGATTCTGGGTTTGTTTTCATTGCTAAATTTTGTTCTTGAAGTTTGGGTTTGTGAATTGATGTTTGTGGTGTTGTGTGTTTTGGGTGTGGAGTTTTAGAGGTTTGTTTTTATTTGTTGTGGTGTTGTTCTTTGGGGTTCATATTCTTGATTCTGGGTTTGATGTTCATGTTCTTATTCTGGGTTTGTTGTTACTGAGGTTCATATTCAATTTTTTGTTTTTAATTTTGCTTTTAATTTTGTTTTTAATTTTTTTATTTAATTTAAAATTAATTTATACGTTGACATGGCAATTTTTTAATACCAAAATAGATTTTTTTTAATTATTATTTTACTGTGCCGTTAGCCACGTCAGCATTTTCTGTTAGTTGGGTGACGGTAAGGACTTAAATGTCACGCGTTAATTGGATTAGGGACTAAAAGTGGTAAAAATAAAATGTAGGGACCAAAATAGAAATGACCCCAAAATATAGGGACCAAAAGTGCATTTACGCCTTTTTTTATTTATCAAAAGTGATATTATTGTTTTATGTGTCCCATGTGTGTTTTAGCTTTCGGTAAAGGTATTATTATTATTATTATTATTATTATTATTATTATTATTATTATTGTCTTTGTCAATGACTCAATGGTAATATTATTGTTTGTGGTTTTCACATTCAATGTATTTTTATTTCTATTATAGTTTTTATTTTCTACTGTATTTTCACTAAAAAAACAACTTATTTAATAAGTTATTTTTTATTTTTTATTTTATGAAAAGCTGAGCTTATCTAGCTTATAGATTCAAATTTTCTCTTTCTTCCGTACAAAATATATTTCTTAATTAAACAGAATAATAAAGAATATTTAAATAAAGTGATAAAAGAACGGAATATATAATGTAAGGTGTATTGTAAAATGGTGTAGTAAATAAAAAATATTGGGTAAACTATGTATTCAGTCCCTATCCTTTACACCATATTTCAATTTGGTCTATAACTTTTCAATTGTGCCAATTTGGTTCATAACCTTTAAATAAAGAATATTGGGTAAACTACGTATTTAGTCTTTATCCTTTACACCATATTTCAATTAGGTTCCTAGTCTTTCAATTGTGTCAATAAACTAATTTTTTTATTTGAGCGTTAACCACGTCAGCAATTTCCATCCAAGAGGTAATAGTAGGAGCTAAATTGACACTACGTTAGAAGGTTAGAGACTAAATTGACATAATTAAAAGATTATGGGCCAAATTAAACTCTATATATATAGTAATAGGTAAAATTGAGAGAAAATCCAATTAAATTTCAAATTAGAACTTAATTAGAGTCCAATTTTTCTGCCACATGTCCCATCTAATCTAAGTTTTTAAATTTTTATGCCAAGTGAGTTAATTCAATATAAAAATTGGATTTCAATTACAGTTTAATTTTGCAATATCTGTCCCATCTAATCTAAGTTTTTAAATTTTTGTATCAAATGAGTTAATTTAGTATAAAAAACGAGGAGTCCAATATAAGGAAACCATAAAAAACATAATTTTTGAATAGTTTTATATTTATGAGCATTTTTTTTTGTAGAACTAAAAACAATTCAAGTTTATAAGTCATCTATATATATATATATATATATATATATATATATATATTAATAAGTAAAACTGAGAGAAAATCCAATTAAATTTTAAATTGGAATTCAATTAAAGTCTAATTTTGCGCCATGTGTCCCATTTAATCAAAATTTTTAAATTTTTGAACCAAGTTAGTTACTTCAGTTTAAAAATTGGATTTCAATTAGAGTTTAATTTCACGGCATGTGTTCTATCTAATCGAATTTTTTTAATTTTTCTGCCAAATAAGTTGATTTAGAGTAGAAAACAAGGAGTCCAATATAAATAAATCATAAAAAATATAATCATATATCTAACACTATATATAATATTAGAGGAAGAGAGAGTTTGAATGATTTTATATTTATGAGCCTTTTTTATAACTAAAAACAATTCATTTGGCACAAAAATTATATATATATATATATATATATATATATATTAATAGGTAAAATTTAGAGAAAATCCAATTGGATTCTACAATTGAAGTTCAATTTTGCACTATATGTCCTAAATTATTTATTTTTAAAGAAAGTTTTATTTCTTAATTTTGGAATCAAATGTGGGACCATATCATAAATATCTATTCAAGTGAGTTATTGTGTAAAAAAACTAAAAAGTCTAAATTAATGAATATAAAAATATTTAAAAAATGGACAATTTACATTTTCTACCTAGTAACATTCTTACAAGACTTTTTAAAGCGTTAAAAAAAATTAAGAATGACTATCAATAATATTTAAATTATATATGTAAGATTATTATACTATGCATTTTAATGTGTATCTTTTAAGTATATCCATGTATATGTATGGAGTTATAAGCTAATTTTATATAAAGAATCAAATGTCAAGGTTCAAATATAAATTTTAATAAAAAGCGGTGAAAGTTGAAATCTAAACTCCAATTTTTTATTTTGGTTTTGAGAGAGAGAGAGAGAGAGAGTTTGGTAGGGTTTTTTTTTATTAATTTTATTAAAGTAGAAGTCACATGGAAAATTATGTGGCTAATATTGACAATTTTCTGCTTAGAAATTTAAGTTATAAAAATTGAAACGTCAAGACCTTATCAAATTTGATCATTAATCATAATTCAACACACTTGGAGACAATTCATTTGTCATTTATAAAGTGGTTGATTTTAATCAATTGTAACATTTTTTTTTTTTTTTTTTACAGTTGACTTGAAATCAGATTTCATTTTACCTTTGTTGAGTTTGATCGTATGTGGCGTTTGGTACGGAGAATCCACATTACTCCTGGCATCCAGATTCCCAGGAATGTGATTCCTAGGAATCACATTCCTAGGAATGTAGCTATTTCTATATTTGGTTTTATTGGGAGATTCCCAAGAATGTGAGATGATAATGTTTGGTGTATTTCCAAGAATCTTAAATGAATTATTTGTTTTTCTCATTTTGTCCTTAGATTTGAATGTGAAGTACCAAGCCCATTAAAAAAAAATCTTCTTTTAAATAAATAATGAAAAAATATATATAAACTATTAATTAGTCCTTTAAAAAAATATATTACTCTAAATAGATAGATAAAAAATATTATATAAACTATCAATTAGCAACACATTCATTAAAACTGTGATCTAACATTTCAAAATGACAAGAATAATACTAAAATAACTATTAACAGAGTTATTTATCCTGTTTATGTTGTTTTGGTAGGAAAAGATAAAGACAAGAGAGAAGATATTGATAGTTTGTTTTATAGTTTATCTTAATTACTTAAATGATAAGGAAAAAGGGTTAAAATTGTCAATTTATAAAAAATACAATTTCTTTTAAGTTTAGGAATCTGGATTCCCACCTGTTTTAAAGGGAATCTACATTCCTACTGAGAGAGGTTTAAGGATTCCCCTGGCATCTGATTTCCTAACATAATTTGCAACCAAACATGGAAATCTTTAAACATTCCTGAGAATCCTAAAACATTACCCCGTACCAAACACCACCGTAGTATTTTTATTTTTTATCTTAAGATTTGAATAAAAAAATTATATTTGAATTATAACATGTCATTTTGCAACAAGGTAATTAATATTGTAAAATTGAGATTGTTGTTGTCAATGGTGTTTGGGTATGGCCAAGCAACTATAGGAGAAGGTAAAAACCCATCAGAGTTAATTTTCAGTCAAAAAGAGAAGGCACGTATTGTGGAAAGAGTGGTAAAGTTGCTGGCATGTATTGTGGAAAATTCATAAAAGTTTTCGATCCATTACGCGTTGTCAGAAAATTAGAGGAAAGTCAGGAGACAACTGACACACATGGAACGGTATCATGGTAGTGCTCACACGGACAACACAATACTCTTCCTTTTCAACACCAGTAGCCTCTTCGGTACTGTACGCGGAGTGTACCGTTAATTTTATCTTTTATTTATCTATTTTTTTAAATATACTTTTCAATTGGCGTCTTCTTTTTTTTATCTTATTTAAATATTTTTTATTCATTATTTTTTTAATATTTTTTTTAAATATTTTATTTTATAATATTTTTATAATAAATTATATGTGGTAAGTTATTATTGATTTTAACTTGAACACTTCACTTAACAATTTTTTTTTATCAGTATTAGTTAGTAACAACTCACCACTTAAAATTTATTATAAAAATATTGTAATGGCATTTCTCAATTTCAATTTTTTAGTTTTAATTTAATTTTTCCCCTTTGTTTTCATCCACACGTTTTTTTTTTTTCCTCCTTTTATTTCCCCCACACCTTTCCCTTATCTCTATCTTCACTTTTCTTTTTTCTTTTATTCTCTGTCACTTCGTCTTAGCTCTCTTCACTTTACTTTTTTGTTGTTGAATGTTGAGTCTCTGACCGTGTGTGTGGGTGGGCCGCTGGCAAGGGGTTATTGTGTCTTGATCTGTTGTTTTGGTTGAGTTTTTATTCTTTGACAAATTAACCTTTTTTCCTGTGTTTTTACTCTTTACTATTACTGCAACAGTGTTTGCATTGTTTTAATATAAAGTTATGAGTTCTTTTTTGCAATTTGACTATTTGACCGAATTTGTGACTTGTGAGTGGTAGTGGTTGTTGGCTATGTGAGTGGGTCGGTAAATTAACACTAAATGAAAATAAAATTATAAAACATTTAAAGAATTGTAAACTTATAAATTAAAGAATTGTAAACATATATCAAGAATGAATTGCGCAATCGAATGGGGGATTAGTGAATAAATGATTGTTTGACTATGTACATTGAAAAAGATATAACTTGTAAGATTGATAATATTTCTTATTGACTCCTAGACAAAAATCATGAAGTTGCCCCTGTAAGGGAGGATAATGTTTGGAGGAGTTACAGTAATTGCTACAGTACTCTCCATACCTAGAGAGCTATTGTAACAAATCTAAAAAGAAATTTGGAGATGGAGAGGCTGTTGAAGGGGTTTTTTTGTAGGTTTGCTCTCCATAATTGGCTTTAGAGAGTCTATTGAAGATGCTCTATACTCTCTTCTTCTATTAGCTATATAAAAAGCGCCAATACCCCATACACATTTGGTTGATTGAGTCCCTTAATCTTTATTTTTTTTTTCAAGTTTTAAACAGTGCTTTGGTTTCAACCTCTACACTGTTGCTGCTTTCTTTTTCTTTTCTTTTTTCCGCTGCTTTCTTTTTTTTTTCTCTGTTTTTTTTTTTTGCAGTAATCTCGTCCTGTCCACTCTTCTTTTTTTTATTATTTATATATAAAGCTGTTAGTTAACACAATAAATTGTCACAATATTTTTGCAATTGTTGATATGTTAATTCCTTATAGGTTAAAATAAAATATCATACTAGAATCATTCACAACTAAAACTAAAGGTATTATGAAAAAAGAAAGTGCTACATCACAATATTTTTCGCAACACTGTCATAACATTATTCATTAGGTTTTTTTTTTTTCCCCACAGACCACAATATGCTAGTTTTGGTTGTGCTGTTTTTGTTTTTTCTTTTAAATATTTATATGTGTATGTACAGTTACACTGACTTAACAAATTCTTACAATATTTTCACAATTATTGACAATTTGCACTGTTCATTGGCCCTTTTTTTTCTTTCTTTTTACAATACACTGGTTTTGCTTGTACTTTTAAATATTATATGTGCATACACAATTACACTGACGCAACAAATTTTTACAATATTTTCATTATTATTGAGGTGTCAATTTTTTAAAGGTTAAAATAAAATAATAAAATAAGAAACTCAGACCAATCACAACTAAAAAATAAATGTATTATGAAAATGTTATAACATCTTCTTCTTGTCACAATATTTTCACAATGGTGAGATCTCAGTTCCTTATAGATCAAAATAAAATAAAATAAAAAGAAATATTATGTCCACAACATTTTCACAATAATTTTGAAACAAATTTTATGTGGCAAGGTATTTTTGAAGGATAAAAAAGTGACATCAGTAGTGGGTTTAATTTAAAACTAATAACAACTTGTCATTTAAAACTTATTCTAAAAATGTTATGGATGTAGCATTTCTCTCAAATATATATCTATTCGAATCCTAAAAATAAAAGTATTGTGAAAATGTTTTAATATTTTGTTGTATTTTTAGACTTCTTTTTTAGTATATATAGTTAAATTGGGTGAGCCAAAATTCATTGTACGTTTCATGCACAATTTTCTTGTATTGTCCTCTTTTTTTAATGCATAATTTTAAACCCAGTAATAATATTTTACCTAAGATTTATTGTGAAAATACTGTGAACGTAAAAATTAAATAATAAAATATCAAACTGGGACCTACCATAGCTGGAAATAAAAAATATTATGAAAATGCTGTGACATTTTGTTATATTTTTGAACTTCTTTTTTGTGTGACATTTTGTTGTGTTCCTAGGCTTCTTTTTTTGTTTAGTCAAATTTCGTAAGCAAAAACTCATTGTTTTAGGCACAATTTTTTTTCAGTTGGCTTTTTATTTTATTATTAAATGCATGGTTAAAAGTGGTTAGCCCAATTTAAAACCAGTAGCAATTTACCACCTAAGATTTATTATGAAAATATTGTGGATGTAACCTTATTCAAAAATAAAATAATAAAATATCAGACTAGGACCCACACCATAGCTAAAAATAAAGGTCTTGTAAAAATATCATGACTTTTTGTTGTATTTCTAGACTTCTTTTTTGGTTTATTGAATTTTTTGAACTAAAATTCATTGTTTAATGCATAATTTTTTTAGGTTGATTTTTTTTACACATTGTTTCAAGTTTTTTTTAAAAATAAAAATAAACACACACACACACACACACACACACACACACACACACACATATTGTTTTACACACACATAACACACACACAAATTGACGTAGTAACACTTTCGTCTTTATGTTCGGGGTAGTTGCATTTCCCCCTTAAACTAAAGCTGAATAATTTCATCATTTATATTTTGTAAATGAGCATATACCCCTATTATTTTTCTCTTAGTTAAACCCTAACAAAATCTTATAATTCCTAAAATATTCCATTGTACAATGTCTAATATAATCCTACTAAATTTTAATCTCCCAACAAATTTCTTTGTGTATTTTGAATTTTATGTGGTAGACTAATAGTCATACTTGGAAAGTTAGAATGAGGATATATGGTGTTCTATTTGTTACCTAAAGAACACTAATATATTAGGTTTAAATCTTCTACACTTATAATTTTAATTATCTAATAGAAACTTTGATGACATATATCTTTTGTTATTTTGTTATTTTTTTAATTTATTTTCCTGTTTAAAAGGGTATTCATTAAAAATAAGTAAGCTAACATTGTAGTTAGACTCATAAAATATTATAATAAAGAATGAAATATGACTAACAAAATCTTCATTGTAGATGATTGCAAATATTTAATTTAATGAAGATTTTCAAAAAAAAAAAAAAATTGTAGCATATATTATCATTTATTACAAAAATTTAAATATTGTAGAAAGATGATGACATTTGTAGGGCCATTGGGCCCAGGAATATATCTGGGTTGGCTCAAAGAGTATTCTTCGGGCTAAAAGCCCAGTCCGAGGACACAGGATGGTCCGAGGGTGTATGAATGTTAACCCATAAGAAAATACTAAACAAATGAGAGATAATGTCTGAAAAGGTATATTCGAGGAAGATTGTGTCCTTGGCTATATAAAGCTGAGGTGGGAGAAAGGTTGGTTAAATTCACAGGCTATGTTCTAGATACGGTACACGTAGAAGATAAGAAGAAGGACAATAGAATATCTAAGATAAAGCTGTTTATCACCGCCCCCGCATTGAATGCTCTGCATATGATATTCTGACTGCATTAATAGGGAAGTGAGACCTGAATATCAGGTTTGAAACTTGGTTCCTATCTTCTGAGACTTTAGGGAAGGTGGATGAGACAAGTATCTAAACCAGCAGTCTAACCATGAGGTGGAGGATGAGAAGGGGAAGAGAAAGGGAGTATAAAAGAGAGAAGGGACATTTGGTAAAGAGGAGACCCTTTTGGAAAGAAAAGAAAGAAAAGTACATTGTAAATTTGATTGTCCACAATTGTAATCTATCTTGAGCATCAGTAATATAAACTATCCTCGGATTGTGTCCGAGGAGAAGTTTTTCATTCATATTCATTTAAACCACTCCTTGAAGTGCCATTGAGCCCAAAGCCCATCATTCTTTCTTATTTAAACATCATTAGAACTTAGATTTCAAACCCACTCTCTACAAATTTCATTGTAAAAAGGCTTTCAGGCCCATTCCCTTCTGATTGTGGGTCTGGGCTCGAATTGTGTCCTTACAACATTCATTATCATTCTTTGTAGCAATTTTTGGTGAGTAGATATTACATTTAGTAAATAAGTTCTAAGAAATTGTCAAGGTACATAGATTTTCAAATAACTATTTTAAATTTAAGTACATGACTTCATATTTCTTCAACAAAAAAAAAAATCAATTTTAATTTTCTCATTAAACGGCCAGCACGTGCAACCCATACTAGTATGGTATAAAGGATAAGGACCAAATACATAGTTCACCCTAAAATAAATAAAGTAGCTTTTTTATGTGATGCATTAAAAAAATAGAATATGTGAAAATATCTTTTTTTTTATTTTTTTTTTATAAGGGCAAAGTTTGATTACAAAATTAGTTGTAAATTAAGACTATAACCTTACTTAAGATTTTTTTTTTATTAAAGGTGAATTTTGAAAAATATACCAATAAATTACATTATTTTATATCCTCTATATTTGCAAAATTTTTAGGAAATTAAAGATCAATAACTATCAATAAATTGTTTAAATTGCAAGTTTTTGTAATTTAAAATTATGCATAAAATATGAGCTTATAGATCATATAGTAACTAAATATGTAGTAATGTTAATATTTTTTTTAAAAATAATTGTAATTTTAGATTACAATTAATTTTGTAACTAAATTTTATTTATTTAATTTTTTTTAATGTCCAGCTCTAAAATCAAATCAAGGCAGCATTTTTTTTCTCCATCACATCACTTATTTCGAATCCCTCATGAGTCCTGCAAAAAGATATGCTTTAAGAGGTGTACTTTTTTTTTTTTCTTTAAATCAATGGTAATATTACTGTTTTTCCGTTTATCCTCAAAAAGATAACATTACTGGTGCGGCCCCACTTGTGTCAATTATAGGGTCTTAGAGCATTCACACTGGGCATGCTAAATGGCCATATGTAGGAAGGTTTTACAATTTTCACACAAAAACCAAGCATCATCTGGACTTCTAAAAATCAACTATTGCAAATTTTTTCGCAATAGTGCTACAGTGCAATTCTACCTTTAGAATTGCACTGTAGCACAATTCTAAAAAAAAAAATATATATATATATATATAGTTTTTAATACTCTCTCCTCCTTTTTAACCCTGAAATTTCTCTCTCCTCTCTCATTATATGCCTTCTTTTCTCTCTTTCTCATCTGCTCTCTTCAGACCCAAGACCCTGTGCTCTCTCCGATGACCCTTTCTCTCTCTCATCTAGCAGTTGTGGGTTTCTCTATCTCTCTCTCTCTCTCTCTCTCTCTCTCTCTCTCTCTCTCTCTCTCTCTCTCTCTCTCTCTCTCGTGGTGGTGGGTTTGTGACTAATGTGGGCATGGGTCGACGTGGGTTTTGACGACAGTGGGTCGTGAGTTTTGACAACAATGGAGATTGGCGTGGGTGTTGACAACGGTGGAGATCGGTGGGTGGCGAGATCGGTGGATCAGGTTTTGATTTTGCTATGAATTTTGCGTTTTGATTTTGCTATGAATTTTGAGTTTTGATTTTGCTATTGATTTTCGCTAGATGGCGAGACAAGGCTTTGATTTTGCTCAGAGAGAGTGATACCGATGGTGGATTGGTATTTTGCTGGGATTGTGGCGGGTTTGGGGTCACGGTGGTGGATGTCTGGAGGTGGTGTGGTTGAGAGGATGGTTGCTGTGCGGTAAGAGTGACAGAGAGACAAAAATTAGAAAGGAGAGAAATATAATTTGTTTATTATTTGATTGTATAGTTAATATTATTTTAATGTGTAGTATTGTAAAATAAAAGTTGGGATGCTGGGTGTTTTGTATAATTGATAAAGTAGTTTTTTGGGATGATAAAATAGGATAGGATGTCATTTCCTAATGCGAATGCTCTTATTATTAGTATCTTCTTCTTTTTTTCTTCTTTTTTTTCTTTTTTTTTTTTATCAAAAGTGATATTATTGTTTTTGTGTCTCATGTGTGTTTAGCTTTCGGCAAAGGTATTATTATTATACTAGTCGCTAATCCGTGTGATACATGGGATAGTTAAACAAAAAATAAAATTATTTATTTTGCTACTATAACTTGGCTTTAAAAAAAAAAAAATGTTATGGTGATGTCTTCATACAATGCTCAACTGCAATTAAATTTACTATTCACCACCAATATAATTTATGTTATCTTGCACATTTGTTTGCATAACAAACGGGTCATTTTCACTTTTATAATAAAACAATCTATGGTAGAGGAAAGAGATAAAACTGTTCCATTGAAGGATGCATGATGAATGTCAACTTTCCTAACTTTTTTAGTGTAGAATGATCTTCTATTTCCTTTTCTTTTGCACTGCACTACATTTGGGTAGTGTTTAGCCCAAAGGATTGTGCAAAACTTCTCCTAATCACAGATGTTTTGGTTGTAAACCTATACACATATCATAAAGAGTAAATCCTACCATGGAAAAATATATTATACAATTATTCCAATGGTTAAATTAAAAAGGAAATAAAGAAGAAAAGTTGCACCAGCCACAAACTCAATTAGATTTCTTTTGAATAAAATGGTGTTATAAAGTGTTATAAAAAATGGAAAAAAAAAAACTGAGAAAGGGGAAGGAATACTTACACTTGAAAATAGAAAAATTGAAAATCTACAAATTCAGTGCTTGATAATAGATCTACAAATTGCATTCTCATATCCTCCATTTTCTGCAAGCTAATTGGATATAATTAAAAAAATTCCTAACAGAATGCTCTTTCCTTTCCATTACACTTTGCATATTTTCATCCTAATAAAGTTTAAGAAGTGCTCTGTGGTCACTGCATAAAGAATGTGTGCACAAGTTTAAAATCAGTAATAGAATTAACGTTAATCATTGAAAAAACCCTGCAAATTCCATAAAAAGGATCAGTATGGATCAGCTTAATAATCAACCTACAAGAATCACCAGTAAAGGATCTTCTTCATCAGCTTCCTCTTTCCAATTACTGGAAGCACAAATGGGTCACTATGTGCAAGAAAACCAGCAATTGTTAAGGCTGGATTGAGGCATTAAAAGATATACTCCATAAGAAGCATCTTTCTAATATTTGGGTCCCAATGGTACAATGCAAAGATGGTAACCAGTTACACAAAATGTTTTTTTTTTTTATTACAGTGAACATCCTAAAGCTGTTAACCCATACAGAAACTTGTATCCAATGATATATACCAAGTGGGGTAAATGCCTCTATATCATCTAGAGCCCAATTGTTTTAAAGCATTTTAAATCGCAAGAGCATCTGATGGCTAAAGAGCTTTTGCCAAAAATGATGAAATAGTTTAAAGCAACAAACTTTTAATATGCAATCATAGTTCTTATAAATCTGACAATTTTAGGTAACTGATACTGAATCAATGCAGTATGGATCATCTTTGCATAAAATCTATAATAAATAAATAGGGAAAAAAAAGGAAGAAAGAAAAGGGTTTAAATTAATCAATAAACAAATTAGGCTAACTAAGTTGGAGAAACATGTTTCATAGAAAGAGAATCTTGTATTTGCTAATTAACCTTTCATGGTGCTACCTCAATACACAACAAAGATACAGAATTTTCATTAATCTAAATGCTCAAAGAAATAGAGAGAGTTGAGAACTATTATATCATTTAATTATGTACGTCTCAAATTACTTCGTTTCTATAAGATTTTGATCTTCATTACTTACATCAACAGAAGAATTGCTAAGCATGAACAACCATTAAATTTTGGCATCAAAAAGATTTATATGCTTATATAATAGTGGCTGTGAACATTAGAGAGTGTTGACCATTATAATAGTTCATTCTTCTGCTTCCCTGTACTTCTCTAGTTCCATCAATAGACTCAATCCCTATTTCATGCAATTCAACCTCAACATTGTAAAACATTATTGTGTCTACATATATAGACTCAATTCATCTTTATTCTGCAATTAGAAGAGTCACCATTTCAAGTTCTTTTTCTTGTCAACAATACACCACACCCAAAGTAATTAGAAGTCTAGAACAAAGCTCTATTGAGTTTAATTCATAACATTTTCATCAATCATATAAGCAATTTACCAGAGTATGAGGAATAAAATTATTAAAAAGGTTTACACAAAATTAAAGCCAAAAAAAAAAATTATTAGTAAGGCAGTTATCCCTTTATTAACAGTGTGACTAAAAGTGAAATTCAAAGTGGAAAAGTCTTTCAAAAAAAAAAAAAATCAACGCGGAAAAGGAACATTATATATAAAACTATCTATGTTGTAAGAAAATAGCCTTACCAAATAAACATGAGATGTTTGTCTTCTTGTCCTCATTTCCTTCATGAAAGCAGGATTATAATTGAATGGAGTTATCTACTTTTTGTCTATTCTAAACCAAGCCTTTCATACCTCTAGAAAATATCAGCAACCCCTTCAATTAGAACAACAATCCCAATTATTTAAAGCAAATCACCAACACCCTTTTAAAATGACTGGAATGTGCAAACCGCTTTTAAATTAGAATCTATATATTTTTAAATTAGAATTTATATTTTCTTAAAATTTCAGACAACGGTGTTTTTCCTCCAAGAGTTTGTTATATATTTTCAAAGTCAAATTGGAGTTTTCCCAATGCCTATGATGTTGTCAAGAATAACCACATATGGTAGTAGTATAGTGTAAAATTTTGAGAGTGACTATAAGAGATCCCATGCTTACAATCTAATAATGTTGTAAAAATTTAAATATTTTTGCTTTCTTTCTTCTCCTCTTTCGTGTCATCCAAGAAAGGCTTTCAAATTTGTGGCTTAGCCCCAAAGTAGCCAATAGTGTAATTTATTTTGAGATTCTAATTTCAAATATTCACTTTAGCCACTGTATTCCTTGATTTCCTTTAGCAAACAAATACAATTTTTTTGGGGAGGAAAAAAAGAAGAAAAAAAAAGCCCAAACAACTATATAAAGAAGATGCCCAAATCTCAACCAAACTAAAAAAAAAAACCTAAAACTATTCATATGTATTCTATTGCTACACTTTCTAAGTAACTATACACAAATCATTATTAAACAAAGAAATTGTAATGGCACAAAAAGAGAGAGGGTTTAGCCTCATATAATACACAAAGGTACTCATCAGAGTCCACTGGCAGCCCATGTAGAGAATACTTGTAGTCAACAATAGTGCAAGGTTGCAAGCAATCTGCTATACAGATTAAGATCATTCCCCCAAGAAAATATTTATCTAAAATAAGAGAGAGAAATGGGAAGGGACATAAATAATAAATTTGAACATCTTGTTTGGACTACATGATCTATGTTATTAATTTAAATATTCAAAGTTTCTTGGCTTTCATATGAAAGGTTGCTAGAGCAACATATCAAGGAATTTAGGATTTTGAAGATAATTGAGTCAAGATTTGTATCAACATACAAAATAGTCCATCAGATTTGAGTAGAAAAATAATCAAATTTAAAACTTAAAAGGTACTCATTCTGAAACTATTGCATCAATAGGAGGAGAAAATTGAACTTTAAGAGCATGAAGGTAAACTCACTCTTCAGTGTTTTGGTTAAACATTTAACCTCTTTACTCAATTAGAAATTTTTTCAACATACCATCTAGCTACCACTTCTATTTTGGGTTATCATCTCTAACCACCGTCTAAAATTTTGTGGTTGTCTATGCTTCCCACCCAACAAAAAATTATGTTCCCCACCATTAAACTGACTTCTCAATTTTGCAAGTATTATGGCTTCTAGAATAACAGCAAAATGTCTCTAAGAAATTTCATCAAACACCTTGTGCACATGTAAAAGAAAAAACACTTAATGAAAGTGGACATTATTAGAAATTGTCTATTACTCTACTTTCAAATAGTAGCATAACAGTCATAAATCATTGCAAAACTTCAATTTAACAGCAAAAATTCCAAAACATGTATGTATCAGTGCTTCCAAATCTATTATCTAAGCCCATATCCTACTGATCAAATTGCTTGGACATTCAAGTGCAGATAAATATAATGCAATGGATTTTAAAATCTCCAATGTACTACCAAGGGCCATATCTTCAGTGTTATGACATGCAATCATGTATCAATAACCCCTTCAACGTTGTTAATCCTTTATTCTTTATTTTTATCAATAAGTGACCCTCTTAGTCCTTTCCCTTCCCTAGTTTAAGCACCCTCAAATTTCACAGTAGTACTTGTTAATAGTGAAGTAATCAGTTCTTACAATTAAATTAATTGTGAAAACTGGTTCCTACAAAGCAAATCCCCCCACTTTTTAAAGGCAAAAAAGCAATGAAAAATAACCCACTATTTGCCTATTAGATTCAATAATCAATATATCAGCTTGGATCACAGTGAAGTCTCACAAAATATGCTTCAAAAATAGATATGGAAGAAGAAAAAACACAGCTCTACCTTTTCACTTTGCTATTTCTGGAATTTGTAGCCAGTCTCTAAACTCTATAGGTTCAGTCCTCCGCTGTGCATGGCAGAAAATAAAAGTCATTAGTAGGCATGGATCTTAGCTTCCATGGTTATACCTAAATTTAAAATACAAACCTTACCATAACTAACAAAAATAACTATACTTGGGTTAGATTTTTTTTTTTAACTCAGGTCTTTGGGTTAGAATTGATTTTGTTTTAGTAGAAAATTCTTAATGACAATTGACAAGATGGAAGCTGAACATTGAGTTGGGTGTCAGAGGTAAATTATTGAAGGCCTTGGGACCCAAGTGAAGAATACAAATGCTTGATTCCTGTTTATTCTTAGTGCATTTGTGGCCCAAAATTCTGAGGGATGATTGGTATGGTTTGTATTGGTCTTAGTCTGGGTTTCAGCTAGATTTAGTAAGTGTTTATACTTAGCGAGCACCAAATTTTCAATCTCGAAATCAAAAGCTAGTTTTGATATGACAGAAAAGTTTCATTATGTTTGCAACTGAAACAGCAATTTTATATGGGTAAAAGCTCACCTCAGGGTAGCAATCTTGGTGGACAATTGTCTGGTTGTTCGTATTTACATACACCTCACAGGATACTCTTGCCTGATGAAAATGTTGGAATGCAGTTTAAACACATGGAGAAAGAAGATGCATCATGTAACAGAATAAAGCTTGTAAGAGAATACTATGGAATTGTCAGAACAAAACTAAAATTTCCTTAACATACCATTTCTTAATGCAGTGAGTGTACTGCTGCTGTTTTGCAACATACTTAGTTATTGCAAAAAGCCACGCAATCACATACAAATATTTCCAAATAATCGCTCTATAGATTTAGAGCTCAAGATTGTTTCTTTACTTATGTGAGCTGATGACTGGTTTATGTCAAGTAAAGCAGATAATGACGGTACATAAAAAGGTAAAAGGGTAAATTTGCCAACTTATTTGATGCACATATCTAAATCAATTGTTATTGTGACATTATTTAAGCTTTGCCTTAAAGATTTTGAAACTGCAGCATGGGCATATATAATTGAGACATATGACCTTGTGAAAAATCACAAAATATAAAAAGAGAAAGCAATGCGGCCAATAATTGAAATTAGCAAACTCCACTTCCGGCTCCAAACTCATCAATCTATGCTAATCATTCAAAAGAAACACTCCCAATTTTAACCCTAAATCATACTTAACAGCCAAAAACAATAGAACAAAATTAAAAACTTATGGGTAATGTTTTCAGAGAAGTTCTGGTCTGATTATAAAGTCCCTCAGATTTTTCTCTCCCTCTCTGACTCTCTCTGGCCCTTATTAACACTCTCAATCTACAAATTTACTCCAAATTAAGAGATCAGGTAAGGGGGAAAACCTAAAATTAAAATAAAAACATCACTAACCATTCTTTAAAACACCAAGAGACAAAGCCCATGTAGAATTTGATCTTCTATAGGGTTTCCCCAGGTTTAACGAAACAATTAAAATAGATTATTAATAGCAATGCAATGTGTTATACCATGTTGTATATACTAGAGTGGATGCGGAATCGGAAACATAGAATAGGAACACCGAGAACACATTTACGTGGTTCAGCCTTGTCGGCCTCGACCTACATCCACGGAGGAATCCTTTAAAGGCTACATCTTTATTGTATAAAAGTGTAGTACAAAACCTGTGTTACAATGAACCCTAACATGAGTATATATAGGTGACTAAATCCTATACTACTAGTACAAGTAGAACTGGGCTTGGGTCAATTACATTGAGCTAATATGTTTAATATATCTCTAACACCCTCCCTCAAACTCAAGGCGGAAGCTTGATGAAGGCTTGAGGTTGGATAAGTATGAGAAGATCCCTTGGAGATGCCTTAAAGAATACCTTTGAAGAAACCACAATAAATAATGTGCCAATTGACCAATTTTAGAGTTTCAAATGAAGAAACGGAATCCAAAATGGGAATCTACGTGAAAAACTAAGCAAGATGAGCCTTTTCTAAAATTTTGACTTTTGGTCAAAGGTCAACACAAAAGCCAAAGTCAACAGATTAGTGCTCACAGGTTAGATCCAGGTGATCCGAGCCGGGTCGGTTCGGGTCAACGATCAGCTAGGTGATGTAGTGCTGATGAGGCGACACTGCTGAAGTGGCGATCTGCGTGGCTGATGACGTAGCTAGGGCTGACGTGGATCAAGCAGACATGGCTTTTGATGACGTCATTAACTGACGCCAGGATGACATCAGCAGCGGTCTATTGGTGCATGTGGCGCATGCGAGTAGTCAACCGGTGCGTGGAAGAGAAGCCAGAAATCCAAGCGGCGGGTGGAGGCGCGTGTAACACTTGATGACCTCCAAATTTCACAGGGTTGCAGATCGGCGGGCTACAAGGACATTAGGGCGGTGCGTGTAACCATAGGAGGATCTGAACCTGAGAAATCCACAGCGGCGCATGGAGAAGTTGGCCTAAACGGCGTCAGCGCGTGGTGGCGCATGCACCGTTCAGTGGAGACCAGACTTCTGGGTTTTTCTCGCGGGAGCCCGTGGAGCACGTCTGTGTGGTTGGTTTTGTTAGGCGAAGGCTTGATGTGCACAGATCTAATAGGGAGAGGCACGGATTGCTTGGGCTTAAGGATCTGGACACAGCAGTGAGCCATGGCTGCTGCGAGATGCCGTGGAGTCTAGATCCAGCAGATAAGCATGTGTGACTTCTGATGGTGGTGTGCACATGAGAATCTTCTTTGCTTGATAGAGATGTTTGTTTGATGACAATAATGAAGTTTGGCTCTGACACCATGTTAAATAACATTAGGCGAAAAATCCATTTTAGTCTCTACATTTTCACGCGATTCCCACTTTGATCCCTAACTTTTTTTTCTACCGCTTTTAGTCCCAATCCTGAAAAATGTGTCTTGTTCTTGTCCCTACTGTTACATCAGAGACAAAAATTGCACATGTGGCAAACGACATAAGTTAAAAATATAATAATAATGTCCACAAGTCTCCACGTCAGCATCTAAATTAAAAAAATTAATTTATCAATTTTAACTAAATAAAAAAATTAAAAACAGAAATAAAACCAAAATTCACATAAATGGGATCTAAATGTGTCTTGAACAAGAACAACAAAAACACAAACCTAGATCTAAGAACAAAAACCCAAAAAAAAAAAAAAATCATTTATGTACGTGTTTGTGTGTATGTATGTGAATTTCGTTTATTTTTGTTCCAGAGGAAGGTCAAGTGGAGTTGCAAGAGGCAGTGAAGTTATGGAGCAAGAGAGATCGAGAATCGCTAATGAACAATCGGAGCAGGAGGAAGAGAACCAGTTCTAAAAGAGAAGAAGGAGAGGAGAGCACATAAGAGAGCGTCGGAGACGAAGAAGACAAAGAATACTCCACCGTCATCGTCGACAACAACAACTTTTTTTAATTTCTAGGTTTGTGTTCTGGGTTTGCTTCTGTTTCCTAGAAAATAAAACTTGGAAATCCCGATTCAAATGAGCCAAACAGAATCACATCAGCCTCAACAAACAATTGGGTTTTGTTCTCTTAAGCCTTAAAAGAAAACCCAACAAAAAAAATCGATAAAGCTTCAATTTTTAATGCATACCCACAATTTATCATCACCCAAAGACAGCAAAAAACACATAGAATTCCAATTCCGAACACGAATCAATGAAAGGAAAAAAAAAAAGATTGAAGAATTGGAAGTGAACAAAGACTGAAGGCCTGTGTGAGGACCTATCGGATCTGAAGGGATTTGATGGAGTCCATTGTCTCACCAATCCAACCCATTCTCATAGTCTCTCTCTCTCTCTCTCTCTCTTTGAGTCTCAGTTACAGAAATCAAAGCAAACCCACGTTTTTAATTTCTGGGTTTGTGAGTGAGTTAGTGAGAGAGAAAGAATGAAGAAGACAGGCAAGAGCTACAACAAGCCCAATGGAAAATCAAAGGAGAGAAAAGATAGGAAATCAGGGGCGGGCACGAGTGGATCATCGAAGAAGAGGGATCATGGAGGCAAGTTCACCTGGGTTGGTGATGGCTACTCTTAGCCTGAGATTGGGTTAGAATCTGGAGGAGTTTTTGATGTCAAGGACCCCAACTTTGAAGACCCAGATGAGACCTTCATTGTCTGATTATGATAATCATGTGTTTGTCTGTCTTTTTTTTTTAACTAGATCATGAGACTTACGAGATGTAAATATTTCGCTTGAATAAAAATATTTCCATCCATTTTGTACAAAAAAAAAAAAAATTATGGGTTTGTGTTCTTAGATCTGGGTTTATGTTATTGTTGTTCTTGTTCAAGACACATTTAGATCCCAATTAATGTGATTTTTTGTTTTTATTTTTGTTTTTAATTTTTTTATTTAGTTAAAATTAATAATTTTTTTTTTTAAAGTTTAGATGCTGACATGGAGACTTGTGGATATTATTTTAATATTTTTAACTTATGCCGTTTGCCACATATGCAATTTTCGTCTCTGATGTAACGGTAGGGATAAAAACGAGACGCGTTTTCCAAGATAGGGACTAAAAGCAATGAAAAAAAAAAGTTAGGGACCAAAGTGGGAATTGCGTGAAAATGTAGGGACTAAAATGGGTTTTTCGCCATAACATTATTAGCAATTCAATGTGTTACACCATGTTGTATATACTAGAGTGAATGTGGAAGGGGAAGTATAGAATAAGAACACTGAGAACACGAGGATTACGTGGTTCAGCCTTGTTGGCCTACATTCACGGAGGAATCCCTTAAGGACTACATCTTTATTGTATAAAAGTGTAGTACAATAACCTGTGTTACAATGAACCCTAACATGAGTATATATAGGCAACTAAACCATATACTACTAGTACAAGTAGAATTGGGCTTGGGCCAATTATATTGGGCTAATATATTTAATATATCTCTAATAGAAACCAACGTCGTTTAAATTCGTAGTTGACTTTGATGCAATTTGGAACTCTAAGTTCAAATTGTTACTTATATCAGTTATATGGAAGAGATTGCGTGAGTGAGGTTAAGGATTTGGGCGAAAGTTAGAGATTTAAAGAGAGAGGGAGTTCTTCACATTAGGAGGGGAGTCGGGAGAGACATAGAATATAGTCAGGTTATTCTCTTAAAAAAAATTAAACTCAAATAAATAAAATGAAAAGAATTTTTTTAAAAAATAGTGGTCACATGAAAAATCGTAGGAGTTTCAGAGGTTTCGGTTATATATATATATATATATATAGACACACACACATACTAGCTCCTAAGCACGCGCTCACGCGCGTGCTAAGAGGCTCTTCTATTTTTTGGGTAAAATTTAATAATTTGTATAAATTATAATTTTAATATTTGGTACAAATGGATAACACTCATTGCACCCCTAGGCTTTTTTGTGATTGGAAAATGTAATCATCTCAAATTATAATTGATGCAAATTATTAAATTTTATCCAAAAAAATAGTAACTTTTTAACGTGGGTTTCTTTAAAAAAAAATTAACATGGGTTTTTTTTTAAAAAAAAGAAATATTTTTGGCCAATTAAAAAAATAAAGAAAGAGAAAAGTTTAAACATGAAGTTTGTTTCCTGAATAATTGGGTTAGTGGGAGAGTAATCCTATTTTGTAGGTAATGTTTTAGTAGAAGTTAAAGATGTATTTTTACTTTGTTGTCATTTAGTTACATCTCTACTTAAACGTAGGGAAATAAGGGTATTTTGGACAAAAAAAATCCAATCCAAACAGGAGAAACCCCTCAAATAGTAGTATATATATATAGAGAGAGAGATGCTACGTCCACAATATTTTTACAACATTTTCACAACAAATCATAGGTGGTTAGTTGTTGTTGGTTCAAATTTGAACCTAACATTAAGATTACTTTTTTGCCCCAACAATAACAATCAGTAACAACTTGCCACTTAAGATTTATTGTAAAAATATTGTGAAAATATTGTGGATATATCATTTCTCATATATATATATACACACTACTATTTAAGGGGCTTTTCCTATTTGGACCGGATTTTTTTTGTTCTAAAATACCCCTACATCCCTACGTTTAAGTAGAGACAAAACTAGTGACAAAACTAAAGGACAATCCGGTAAAAATACAACTCTAACTTCCACTAAAGCATTACCTAAAAAATAGGATCACTCTCCTGTTGATTTTCAAATTTATTTATCCACATAGAAATTAAATTTTCAAAATAAAAATTGTGTATAAAATATAAAACGTAGATTTTTTTTTCTACTACCACTAAAAAAAAAGCCTCAAAAAAGAAAGCCTCATCGTACGCGCGAAGGGCGTGTGATGAGGCTAGTATTATATTACTGTCTTGGTCAATGACTCAATGGTAATGTTATTGCTTGTGGTTTTCACATTCAATATATTTTTATTTTTATTATAGTTTTTATTTTCTACAGTATTCTCACCCAAAAAAAACAATCAGCTTATTCTATTTAGTTTTTAGCTTTTATTACAATATTTTTAGCAAAAAACAAAAAGCTAAAAAAGTTGTTCATTCGTTTTCTAATTTATGAAAAGCTGAGCTTATTTAGCTTATAAAGGAGAAAAAGAAGATAGATTCCAGTTTAACAAGTAAAGTTTTTTGCTGTCGAATAAAAGATTTGGAGCTTGAACTCATTTACACTAAAAACTGATTGGTATGTTAACTTGATGATATGAGCAATCATCATAGAGTGAATACCACAAGTTAAAATCTTCTTTAAAAAAGAAAAAGAAAAAGAAAAAAAAGAAGATCTAAAAGAAAAGAAAGATATTGATTCGATCAAAGTTGTTCCTTGGATAAATAATTCACATAGAGACATAAAAGCTAATATAGTAAAAAGTTTGAAAGGTTAAAAAAATATATATATCTTACCACTTTTTACATCTCACATGAGATGATAATTGCACGAAGCAATAGAGTTATTGCACCAATTCTTAATCCCAATCACTTGACAATATTTTCAAAACAACTAAGATGTGAATTTCTCATTGGTCAAAATAAATTTAAATTAAATAATAAAATGTTAGATTGGAACTACCACAACTGAAAACAAAAATGTTATGAAATGTTGTCACATTTTTTTTCTAGACTTTCTCTTCTATTAGCGTAGAGTTTGAAACATCGTGAGAATGCAAGCAATTCAACATTCTGAGAGAAACATGGTGTAAGAACATAGTAAGTGAAAAAGAAAAAGTAGAGAGATTTTCTTTGCTCAAGCTATCCACACAATGAGATAAATTGGGGATTATGTTCTTGTGTGGTTGTGGTTGTGTTTCTATTGGTACTTGCTATGAATATTTTGTTATATTTTATCTATATTCTAACACCCCCCAAAACCTTAACCACAATGGACATGGAAGGCCTCTTTGTGAAATCATTTTGCAAACACCATGCTGCAACAACCCTCGTTATATTCACAACTTCTGCTCTATGTAATTACATATATTCACTATACTTATCAATTAAATCTAACCTCAATATTTTTCTTGAATAAATCAAGTAGATACGTTGCTTCTTCGGGCTATGAGCAATCAAGATTTCTCATTCCACTAACTATTTTAGAGAGCACTATTGCAAAGATATAGACATCTACTTTTTTTGTAATTATTGAACTCAACCATTCTGGAGCCATATAACTAAGAGTTTCTCTCCTAGTTGTCACAACTTGGCTCTATTCACAGTCAACTAGTTTAGACAACTCAAAATCAAAGATTTTTGCATTAAAGTTCCCATCTAAAAGAATGTTTTGGGGTTTTAATTATTTCCAAGTGAACTATCTTCTGTCTACAATCCTCATGTAAATAAGTTATCCCCCTTGCTATGTTAAGGATGATCTTCTTTCTATGCTGTCAAATCAAACAAAATATCAGGATTATTTTTGTCAAATACCCATCTATCTAAAGACTTCTTAGACATGTACTCTTAGACAAGATGCCTATGAGAGTTCTTAGCACAAAATCCAATTAGGCTCACCAAGTTGAAATTGAAAGCTCAATCAAAACTACTAAAAGTTGTTTAGACCCCAATTTTCAAGATACGACTTAATTGCTTTTAATTTACTCAACTAAGTAGGGAATAAGAGCAAACAAAACGCAATTAACCGGAACTACTCTCTAGTGCATAGATATACAGGGAAATTATTGTGTACTCCTGGAGTATTATAAATGCGTACTCCCTCCTCTCACATGAATGGTGCGTCCCACTAATTAAATTTATGGTAGGACCCACCATTCATGTGAGAGGGGAGAGTACACATTTATGGTACTCCGGGAGTACCTAATAACTTTCCAGATATACATACTAAATAATTAAATGTAAAGCACAAAGAGTAAGGGTAGAGAGATGCAAACACAAATAATACGGCAATGTGTTATCGAAGAGGAAAACCGAAGTACTCAACGTAAAAACCTCTTCGCGGTCCTCCGAGACAAAATGATCCATTAGTGAATAAAGTTTGAGTACAATGATATCAAAAAGGCCCTCCTAGCCTAATCTACCCAAAGTACTTGAACCCTCAAAGTTCCAACTCCCAATGGATTTTACCGAGTCATGTTTTCACTAGTTATCCAAATGTCGCAATTAGCTTCAATTGCATCCACAAAAGAATGGCTTCATTAAATGCTACCCAAATGCACCAAAACAACTCACAACACTTAGATTGGGTGTGGTATGTGTTTTGACTAAGAGCCTCTCAATGAGTATGGAATTAGAGAGGTAGGAGTAGAGAAAAACTAAGAAAATTTTGTAGAGTATTGTGGGCGTGCAATCTCCAACTCCTAAATGGATTTCTAGGGTTTTCTCTCTAAGATTCTCCTTACAATTTTGTGGGTAATGTGCGCTTTTATTGTAACACCCCAAAATCATAAATAATAAAAGTCTGTTCAATTTAAATAATCCATAAAAATATTAAATAAATGCAACCAACAACCTAAAATATCATCATAATTGTCAGAGCTCTAACTGCACTAAAGATAAAATACCCTTAAAATTATTCCCTAGTACAACATTTAATACCATAATAATAATAATAAAATTTTCAATTCCACAATAAAATTTGTAACTGTTGTCTTCCAAGAATCTCTAATCCAATGATCCCTCTAATGTATCCATAAGGGGAAATAAAAGGGAGTTGAGATAACTCAATAAGTGGAATTCACTAACATTGGGGTGTGGGAGCAAACCTTTTAAGTGAATAAGCCATACAACAAATTTATAACTTTCAAACCATCTATATTTTTAACATCAAATATTTTTTATAAAGAATATCATTATATTGTGAGCCATCATAATATACCAACACCATCATATAAACAATTTCCTAGATTTTTCTCGTGGTCAACGTTTACGTTCCGTTGACAGGGTTGTGTTGCCCCCTTTTTGGGACTAAAACCATTTTTCATTCATTTTCTAAAGGGAGGTTCCTTTGGAACCTAAATGTGTACTCCCTTGCTAAGAATCTCCCTTTTTAGATCCTCAACGGTACACTCCATTGTTAAGGAACTACCAAATGTGCACTGTCCCCTTCTTTGGGACTGTCCCTTGCTAAGGACTGATTACAGTATGATTGTTCCTTGCTAAAGACTAATACAAGACTGAGATTTTAATCATGACTTGCCATAGGATTCAAAACAAATTTAAGATGCTCTCAACAAATAATCCAGTCATAATATTAAAAAAAAAAAAATATATACAAAGATTTATCCACACATACAAGTTTAAATAAGTTTAGGTTGTCCCACTAGTTTTTCATATAACAAATAGTAAACGTTTCCATATAATGTGCACATCAAACATTATAGAATATCAAAAAATTTATAGAATATTAATATATTTCTTTGATAGAAGAATAGTTTTCATAATCAAAATTTTTTTTGGAAAAATCCCCAAATTAGTAAATACCACTTACCTCTTAGTTGCAAAAATAAAACCAACCACCCCTTAAGTCACAATAAATCAGTAGAATCAGAACCTAACAACACCAAAGATAGGCCCATCAATACATGAATTCCCCACTAAAAATCGGTTTTCACACTTACACAATATAATCTTGGACAACACTGATATTTCCAAAATTTCCATTAATTCACTTAACTATCTAGTTCACTTTTAGCTTTGATAAGATTTTTGGGCTTAAAAAAATATTGCTGCATAACCAAATTTTTGACTCTGCCTAATTAGATTTTTCCATTAATATAATCATAGATATTCATGAAACTTCAATATGGCTGAATAATAGATATCTGTTCAATCTAATAGTAGAAGCCATATGTTATATCTTAATTTATCAATCCCATAGCTAGCCCATTATTCCCTTGATGCCACAAAACTTAAAGATATTGCTAGACAAATTTCTGAACAATGCAGTGCTAGGATGACAAATTGGTAACTTAGATAATATATAATTTATATTCCTACTTTATAGGGGCTAAAAAGATATTCTAGGCTTGAAAAACATTGCTGCCTACTACAATAAATTAGAGTTGAATACACATCACTAGAAGGATGATAAGGAAGATATATATCAACCATAAAGCAACCTTTTCCCATTCACATGGTGACAAACTTAAATTGATAAAGTCCAAGCCTATTACTCTATCATGTACTACTTTTTATCCGATCAATCTCAAAGCCTATGGAGTACCCTTTCTTGACATACAGCCATATGTATCATTCTTAATCTAATATAATAACAATTAGAGGACATCTTTTCCATTAATATAAGGATAGGTGGAAGTTCATGAGACCACCGCCTCTTAGCTCCATTCCATGACATATGCCTAAATGTACTTTGCCTAGTCTAGTATAATAACAATCATAAGAGTCCTTTTTCCATTAATATAATGATAGATTAGGTTCTCAAAAAAAAAAAAAAAAAAAAAGTTCATGACTAACGCCTATAAGTACTAAAAGAAATTCATGCACAAACCCATGTCTTCCCTTTAAGCATGGGACAGTTGCTAGCCATTGAATATTCATACTTCCTAAATTTAGAGCTGGAGAAAACCATACATGTAGTTTCCATGCACAGAAGAAAAGAAAAGCTCAATCGTATGTTGCGGCTGAAACAAAAAGAACCCTCTGTTATATATACACGTGTAGTTTAAGAGAAAAAAGACTAGGATTTTTAAAGCTTATCATATATATATATATATATACTTATGCCATCTCACTTGGGCCGGCCTCTTATACCATAATAATTATCTAATTTAAATATCTTAGGCCCAAATCAATTAAATCCATTTAAATGTGGGCCTCTTTTTTAATTTATGTATAAGAAAGAAATTAGTAATAAAATTATGGGGTGTTAAATTTATAGTGTGGTTAAAGAAATGAAGAAAGCACACAAAACAGGTTGGTAGTGCATCTCACGAGTTGGCCAAGTCGCGAGATGAGTCGCAAGATGCCCTCTAGCACTTGACTATTTAGCTTGCAGCATGTGCTTTTTACATGGTCTTTCGCAGGTTGTCCACTCGCGAGATAGTCGCGAACAAGTCGCGAGTTGCTCTGTTCTTCACCGTTCTTCATCAATTTCACACACTAATACCTTACATTGAATTCCACAAACATAGAGAGAAATAATTGAAGAAATACAATCAAATTTGACACGGAATTAAAACCAACAAAATATAATTGAAAATTACAACTTTACAGAAATGATGAATGTTGATTGTCTCAATCTATGCTAAAATGATTTATTGTTTTGACTTAAACCATCAAGATGCTTTACAGTGACTTTAGTGCCATCGATTAAAGTTCCTTAAAAAACTATGCCAAATCCTCTTGCACCGATCTCCTCATTAAAATTTTTTGTCATGACTTGCAAATCATTGTAAGAATATCTTGTGGGCATTCTAGGCACATGATCTAAATTATAATCCTCAGCTTCTCCAAAATAGAAAAACAAAGATTCCAATTAAAAGAAATAGAAGAAAGAAAGATGCAAGGCTTGATCCCAATATTATTTCAAGCTAATGTTTTTGCTATCTAGGAGGAACATTCTGCACTGTTAAGGACATATTTTATGTAGTTGGCTAATCTTTTAACAAAACGCACTTTACTTGTATTAGGGTAGATCTAGGATGTGCTTAATACTTCAAAGAACATGTTGTTTAAGTCTAGTATTAAAGCCATGAAGATTGGACCAAGAAACAAGTGAAGAAAAGGTGTTTACTAAAGCTGGATAGCTACTCGACACCTGGTGTCCAGCTGCTCAACAACTGCTCGACAGATAGCTATCTATCAAGGTTTAATGAGACTCGACACCTGCTACCTATCGAGGTATCTATCGAGGTTACGGAAATCAGAATTTTCAGATCTGATTTTTGGGCCAGGCTTTTGTATTTGTGTAGGGTTTTTTTTCTCACAACCCTAGGCATATATAAGGCTTATTTTAGAGGCCGTCACATAAGAGAATACAAGGAGAACATATGTAAAAGGTAACCCAAGCCTTATTCCCTCTGAAAGAAGCTACTGCGTTTTTGCGCCTTAGGGTTTTGTAACCAAGTGCTTCTTGATCTTCATTATTGATGAAGTGAAGAATTTTGCAGCCAGTATTCTTCTTTCTCAAGTTGATGAGTGCGTCACGTATTAGGATACGTGCAAAGGAGTGAGTCACGTACTGGGATCCATGCATCAAAGGATGGCATTCATATATTGAAGAGTTTAGAGGTTCTGAAGCGGTAAAAGGTTTTTGCTGTGAATTCATCTACGGGGATTGTAGAGTCTAGGGACAAAGGTTTTATACTAGATCTGAAACTTCTCTTTACTATAGTGAATTGCTTTTCGGGAAGGTTTCCCCCTAGGTTTTTTACTGTGAAATTGGTTGGTTTTATTGGTTTTCCTAGGTCATCATATCTTGTCTTATTTATTTTTCCGCTGCACTTAGTTTTGACATGATATTGATGTTTGTTTGTTTTAACAAATTTTATTCATAATAAACCTAATTAACAACTTGGGTTAAAAACTTGTTAATTGTATCAACCGAGGTCTAAATTTCCCAACAGGTGGTATCAGAGCGGGTACACTCTGATTGGATTAATTTCTTGAGTGTGATCCTTGACCCTCGTTGTCATGGATCGTGGACAATCTCTTTTGATTCCTCCATTATTTGATGGCACTAATCATGCGTACTGGAAAGTTCGTATGAAAGTTTTTTTGTAGGCTCTAGGTGAACAGGTATGGCAAGCTGTTGAAGTTGGTTGGATTAAGCCAAAGAAATCGCCGGTGGATTGGGATGATGCAACAATCATAGCGGCAAATTTCAACAGTAGGGTCTTGAATGCTTTGTTTTGTGGGGTGACCAATGAGGAATTCAAGAAAATATCATCCACAGAAGTTGCCAAGGAAGCATGGACCATTCTTGAAACCACCTATGAAGGAACCATGGCTGTAAAGACTGTGAAGCTTCAAAGACTCGCTAGTAGCTTTGAAGAAATAAGGATGGAGGAGGATGAGACATTTGATGAGTTTTATACTAAACTCAAGAATATTGTGAATTCTACCTTCAACCTTGGAGAGTCTATAGCAGAATCCAAAATTGTTAGGAAAATCCTTAGGTCCTTACCCGAAAGGTTCCATGCCAAGATCACTGTCATTGAAGAAGCAAAGGACATTGATCAAATTCCTTTGATTGAGCTTGTAGGGAACATTCAAACCTATGAGATGGGATTAGGCTCAATGGGAAAATGTGGAAAGAGTAAAAACTTGGCTCTTAAGGGTATAGAGGAAGAGATTGAGGACTCTGAAGATGAAGATGAAGATGAGGATGAGGATGAGGATCTAACTTTCATAACTGATGAGATTATCAAGCTTTTCAATTTAGGAAGAAGGGTAAGGGTAAGCCTCCTAGGAAATCTAAATCCTCTAGGAAGGGTAAGAATGAGAAACCCCTCATCCAATGCCATGAGTGCAAGGGTTTTGGTCATATGAGGATAGAGCGCCCAAACTACCCTGTGAGGGAAAAGGCCAAGAAGTCAAAAGATAAAGGGTTGGTTGCTACTTGGAGTGACACCGAGAATGACTCTTCTGATGAGTATATGGATGAATGTAGTCATGTTATGGCCTTTGCTGCCTCAACCGATAAGGTGATTGTGGAGAGCGCTAGCGACAGTGAGGATTCTTCTAACGAGGAAGTATCCAAAAAGTTGACCCTTCAGGAAGCCTATGATAAGCTATGTACTGAATTCATAAAATCTGAAAAGACTTCTCATCTTTGTAGAAAAGAGCTTAATGAGGTAAAAACTAAAAAAACTAAATTGTTAGTCAAACTAGTTGAGACTACAAGGTTAGTTAAGACCCTCATTGTGGAGAACACCTCATTAGAAGAGAAGGTCAAGAATCTCGAGGTTGAGCTTAGTCAAGCTAGAACTCAAATGGAGAGAATGTCTAGTGCAAAACTTGATGAGGTTTTGAGTGCTTAAAAGTCTAGTTCTGATAAGACTGGCTTAGGATATGCTGTCTCCTCTAGCCCCTCCTCTTCCACGGCTTCTGGATCAAGGACTGTCATTGTGCCTCAATCCGAGAAAGGTAATAAAGGTATGAAATCCAAAACTATTTTGGCTAATTCTAAATCCTTTGTTAAACCTCATGTTTGTTACCATTGTGGTGTTTTTGGACACATTCGTCCTAATTGCTTTAAGTTGTATCCTCAAAAGTAAGTGTCCAAACGGTCACAGGTTTCCTCTCAAGGACCTATACCTTTGTTTGGAGAGTTATTAAAAGTCTTGAGCTTTTTAACTCAATTTCAGGAGAATTTTAATTCTTCCATGTCCTTTAGTAGACATACTAGGACACGTGTCTTTTCATCTTTACGGCCAAAGACTCGTGCTGTGTGGGTGAGAAAGGAGTCTAAGACTTAATTGTCTTTTCTGTTTTTCCTCTGCTTTAATTCTTTTTATCTGTAGTTGGACTATCTTTGCTTGATTTCTTTTCTATTTTTGGAATCATGCTTTCATGCATCTGCATTTTACTATCATGCTTTCATGCATATGCATCTTTCTTTCATGCTTCTATGTTGTTTGTCTATTTTTGTTTGGTTGTTTAGTTTTTATTTTAGTTTGTTTTCATAATAAATAAATAAAAAAAATAGAAAAATTGAAAAATACAAAAACAGTGTGTGTTTGTGTACATCGGTTCTTGTGAACCTTAAAATGGCCATTGAAACAGAATTTTCTAAACTTTGTATCTATTGTAGCTTAGATGAGCATTCTTATGCACAACTAAGCAAGTGAGCTTTGTGGCTCTTTGTTTGTGATGAGTAAGATTAAGTGATCTCTTGTACTTAACACTCATATCACTCTTTTTGACGGGAAGGACTAGAAAATCCTAAGAGAAATGCATAAATAACCATCTCACCACTGTTATCTGTCAATCATGAAATGACATCTGTATGTTTCGGCATAGCAAAAGTGCAATGTCAATGACATCTGTATGCTTCGGCATAGCAAAAGTGCAATATCAAAAAGTTTAACACAATTGGGTATTTCTTCTCTCTCTTTTATATATCCATGCATGGTTTGCTTAATAAAAAGAAAATATGCAAAGAAAATAAAAGCAAAAAGATAAAAAATACTTTAAATATGATTGCAAGCGTGTTTTCTAGGAGATGTGGGAGTTATAGGATGTACCTCAAAGGTGATAGTCTCCATCAAACAGTTATGATTGTGTGTGAGTTAAAGTGATTTTCTCATATCTCAAATCGTCATAACATAGAGACACTTATGCAATCTTACGATGTTTTCACACACAACACGCAATATTCTTTGCTACTCTTGATACATGTGCCGAGACAATGTGATTTGGCCATCACAAGGTTTACATGTGTTGCTGTACACTCACTAAACTGTCTTAACTTGTTTTTGAAATATAAAATCGGTTAGACTTGTTTAGTGTGTGTGTGTGTGTTTTGGGATCCATGTGCTTAAAATTGTTGTTAAGAGATGATTTTGAGCGTCTAATATGCTGATTGGATCATTGGTTGTGTTGCATGCGTGATTGCATTCATGTTTGTGTTTTTCCCTTCTCGAAAAACTGTTTTTAAAAGCTGGCTCGATACCTCCTCGACACCTCCTCGATACCTAACTGTCTATCGTGCTTCTTAGCTTTTTCTTATTGCAATCTCGACATCTTCGTGACACATGGTGGATCGATTGAGATATCTCCTGTCTTCTCGATAGCTTCTCGATAGCTGTTCGATCCATCGAGGTCTGCTCGATAGCTCCTCGATACCTCTCGATCGATCTAGATCCTCTGCATGCATTGTGTTTCACATGTTTTGCATGTTTCTTTTATCTTGTCATATATAGCATCTTGTTTCATTACATTCATGCATTTTTATGGATTCTTTGTATCCCCTTGATCATTCTTGATCATCTTTATGTGTCTCAGGTAAAGCTTTATAGCATCCTGTACCCTCTGTCAATCGTGATAAAAAGGGGAAGAAATTGGAGAATTTGTGGTTTCTTTCTTTAAGATTCTACAAGTTAGGGGGAAAAATACGTGTCTTTGTAAGGGGGAGATGTGTTTCATCTTGTTAGGGAGAGTGTTTACCTCCTTGTTGTTGTAGGAGCTATTTTTAGCTTCTTCTTCTTGTACCTAGGTCTTGTGACCATGTTTACATACATTGTGCTTATCTTTGATATCAATGTGATGATGTATGTTTTCTTCACCTACCTCTACATGTGTTGTTTCTTTTCTGTCTTTATACACATGTTTCTTATTACTTGTATGCAATCTATTATTTCTGTTTCACACTAAGATGCCTTGATGTGTTTTGTTTAAAGTGTTTTAGAAATACAGGTTGTCAAAGTCTTCCATGCCATGAACTCTCTTCTTGCAAAGTTTTTCAAGAGTTTGTGTTAGGATAGATTTTATTGTATTCAACAAGTGAGTATGAGTTAAGTAATTTATGACTTCTCTTATATGTTCATTTGTTTGTTGTGGTTTTGTCACGGATTGCCAAAGGGGGAGATTGTTAAGGACATATTTTATGTAGTTGGCTAATCCTTTGACAAAACGCACTTTACTTGTATATGGGTAGATCTAAGATGTGCTTAATACTTCAAAGAATATGTTGTTTAAGTCTAGTATTAAAGTCATGAAGATTGGACCAAGAAACAAGTGAAGAAAATGTGTTTACTAAAACTGGACACCTGCTAGACACCTGCAGACAGCTGCTCGACAGATAGCTATCTATCGAGGTTTAATGAGGCTCGACACCTACTATCTATCAAGGTATCTATCGAGGTTACGGAAATCAGAATTTTCAAATCTAATTTTTCGGCCAGGCTTTTGTATTTGTGTAGGGTTTCTTTTCTCACAACCCTAGGCATATATAAGGCTCATTTTAGAGGTCGTCACATAAGAGAATACAAGGAGAACATATGTAAAAGGTAACCGAAACCTTATTCTCTCTGAAAGAAGCTACTGCGTCTTTGCGCCTTAGGGTTTTGTAACCAAGTGCTTCTTGATCTTCATTGTTGATGAAGTGAAAAACTTTGCAGCCAACATTCTTCTTTCTTAAGTTGGTGAGTGAGTCACGTACTGGGATTCGTGCAAAGGAGTGAATCACGTAGTGGGATTCATGCATCAAATGGTGGCGTTCATATATTGAAGAGTTCAGAGGTTCTGAAGCGGTAGAAGGTTTCTGCTATGAGTTCATCTACGGGGATTGTAGAGTCTAGGGACAAAGGATTTGTACTAGATCTGAAACTTCTTTTTACTATAGTGAATTGCTTTTCGGGAAGGTTTCCCCCTAGGTTTTTTTACTGTGAAACTGGTTGGTTTCATTGGTTTTCCTGGGTCATCATATCTTGTCTTATTTATTTTTTCGCTGCACTTAGTTTTGACATGATATTGATGTTTGTTTGTTTTAACAAATTTTATTCATAATAAACCTAATTAACAACTTAGGTTAAAAACTTGTTAATTGTATTAACAGGGGTCTAAATTTCCCAACATGCACCTTGATGTATACTTTAAAGTATGGTTCTTGTCTTTCATTAGTGGACATCAGTTGAAAAAATATGGGATTGTGAATAGCAATTCCCCACGTGGTTGCTCGAATTATAATTGCAACTTTGCATGAACAGTCTTTTAAGCAAAGCCTGTTTGCAACTCTCTAAACTCATTTGTCAGTGGTCTGCATTTACATCTGGTGGGTAATTTATTAGGAGTCAGTATGTGATGTTCCCGAGCTCTAAGGAGTAAATAGCGAGCATCCATGGTTAGGGAGCGCAGCTTGTCATTGATTAGCCGAAAATAGCTTGTACAAATACCATAATTGCTGCAAACGGTAGGGTAACCACAGCTGCCAATGAATCCTGTGAGAACATCTTTCACTTCATTCCATTGGCTATTATACAGTCTCACATGTCAGTCAGACTCTTTCATGTACTGAGAAGTAATGGGTATTTCAACCTTTTTTTGGCTCAAGTGATGGATAATCATCAACTTTGAAGAAACTGATGCTTTGATTCTGAAATTGAACATACCCGGTTTTGCAATAACTTTTATTATAAGAAAAATAGCATTGGGGAGCATTATAATTGACATAAGCAGACAACCCTTCATGGGTGAGAGAGAGCAAAAACAATCCTCCTTCACTAGTGAGATTTTGCCCTGCCATCAACTTTTGCACAACAACCAGAGTGTTAGTTGGGCGATCAAAAGACTGCCAACTTGTTGCATTATTTTCATCCAACAACATGAGGTTGCCCATGTTAGTTAAGTTTAGGCTAGGCACAGATTTGCTGCTGATGTTTGTCAACCAGGCTATGGTTCCATCAGTATCTTGTAACACCAAACCTCTTTCTAAAGTGAGCTTCAAGGTGGCATTAACGCCAACTGGATTCTTTGGGTTGGCAGACCATACTAGAATTGGACAGATTTCATACCAGTGCCGTTTGTAGTAATAAAGAGTGAAAATGGCAAAGAGAAAACTGTTGCATGGTTAACCACAGAGGAAGCCACAACCAAAAACAAAAAGCATAACTTAGTTGAGCTGGAGCAGATGTTATTTGTGCACTGACAAGTATGATTCTCGCAATTGATCCATTATCAAATTTCACAGAATTGGGAGCAGAAAGACTGTTGCTCCATGAAGTAAGAGTTTGCATTTAGATGAACTTGGGGCAGGGCTGCTACTATGATGGGAAAAGGTGGTTAAAATTAAAAAAAGAGCGAGGTAAAGAAGAACATTGGCATACCAAGCCCAGCTTGAGTATTAGTATCGGGATTGTAATACTCCAAATATCCTATTTTTATTTTATAGCATCAAATTGTTAGGGATTTCACCAAATCAAACAGTAATAATAAAAGAACAAAATGAACACATCAAGTAAATAAAAATTAGTGATTGATTTAGAGGCACAATTGAATGTTATCTTTAGAAAATCTTTGTCCCCATACGTAAGTTGCTAAAGGGTTTCTACAAACTTGTCCCTAGGATACAACCAAGTTTATTGGGTTTTATAAATAGCAATTTTAGAGAATATCCACAGGATTTCTTGAGTTTCTTAAAACTTACTATTTATACTCATAGGGTTATAACCCTTCAAAAGGTATATTTGGATAGTTAAAATGTTTCATAAAACCATTTACAAGGCTTGAAACATTTTCAACTATTCAAAATAGTTATCAGAAAATTCTGCAAAAATTCAGTTTTCACGAGTCTTGATCAATCGAAAGGAATCGAGTATCGATCGAAATCTCTTTTTGATCGATCGAACAGAAATCGAGTACCAATTGAAATAGGCAGAGACTCCAGGATAATCTTCTTCACCACTTCGATCAATCGAACAAAAGTTTCGACCGATCGAACATACTAAATTTCGAATTTGAATTTTCACTTTATTCAGTTTACAAATGAATACTCTCCAACCTTATATCATCATTATAACCTATCCTTATATATACCTATATATACAACACAAACCACAAAAGAGATGTGTTACCTGGTAACGTCTTATATGTAAGACGTTACTGTAGCAAGTTTCTATTTTTAAAATTATATTTTAATGTGCCTCTCTTTCTTTATTTTATTGTTCACTTATTGATATTTTTATTTAGTTGTTTATATTATTTTAAGGTGTTGTATGTAAAAATAAAATCTGGGATGTTGGGTTTATTGTAAAGTGAGATGGTATAATAAATAAAATAACATTTTAGATGGTGTCAGAAGAAAGAAAGGATAAGTGAGAGTGGAATAAGTAGCTTGTTAGAGCATTCACATTGGTGGAGCCATAAATTTAGCAACATGGCCCCACGAAAAGCTACTTTATCTATTTTACCTTCTCACTTTACAAAACACCCAACATCAGTGATTTTATTCTAACTTTCAACGCAATAAAATAATATAAACAATACAATAAAATAACATATACCACACATTAAAATAACATGAAAAAACCACACCTTCAAATTGTTTTATATCCACTTCCAAAAGCAATTAAAATTTGCCTAATTTTATTTTTTTTAGTTATTTTTAAGCTGTATGTAAAATACTGTGTGCAACAAATTTAACTAATTCTGTATTGTTGCATAAAACATCTTGTCCTCACTATTATGTACTTGTTCTTCTTTTAATGTCCACTTTTTAAATTTTAATTTTGATACATTTTTGTTTCGTAGACACGGTTTATTTTTGGAGAAATGATATGTCTACAACATTTTCACAACATTTTCACAACAAATCCTAAATGGCAGGTTGTTACTGGTTGTTATTGTTGGGGCAAAAAAGTAATTTTCATGTTAGGTTCAAATTTGAACCAATAACAATTAACCACCTGTGATTTGTTGTGAAAATGTTGTAAAAATATTGTGAACATAGCATCTCTCTTATTTTTGGTCCCCTAATTTTATTTTTATAAAAATAAAACTCATCCTTTAGGGAATGAGGTGTCATTTGACTATTTGAGATATAAATGAACCAGTGATGCAGAGTTGGAATCAATAGTAACTAATAGGACTCCACCAACAGTTTGTCTTTGACGTAGGGTACATAATCTACCATTTAATTTTTACAATTTATTAATTATAGTATTATTTTTATTATATATTTTTCATTATTTTAAGTTGAAGTTATTTTATTTCTTAATTTTTTGTGTACTTTTAATGCTTCCTAGATCAAATTAGGTACTTATTAGTATTATAGGTAGGTATTAACTAGGATTTATTTTAGAATATATTTTTTTCTCTATCAAGTTTTACGAAGCCTTTAAATAGGTCTATTAATTTGTAAACATTTTTTTTTTTTTTTACACTTTAGATTCAATTTAATAAAAGTTTAGACTTTTATCTCTCTATTTATTAGTGGATTTCAAATTATCTCTCATTATGGATTTAAGGTCATGGATTTGAGGTTATTTTTTTGAAACAAACGTGTTTTGTTTCTCGTAGGTATTTTCTTATCCTAGTCTGATGGCTACTAAACGTGGCGATAGCCATTCTAGTAACCAAAAGCTTAAAACAAGAGTTCTTAGGAAGGAATTCCTTCTACTTCAGCAAGATGCCCAACAAGTATTACACGAACTACAATAAACAGTAGCTATTGGGAGAGCCCAAGTACTCTCTTTCAGATCCAGGAAAAGGCTCTCAGAGATCTTTTTTCCTTTTGGAAGATACAGGAGCGAAACAATCAACCTATTGATATTGGAAGAGCCAAAAGAGTCTTCCAATGTATCATTTTTGGGTCCAATGAAATTCATAGGTATAGGAAGAAGTCCTGTCAAATAGATATTTTTTCTTTCGACCATCTTTCGATTGTTAATACGATATATAAGGACCACTACTACAAATATTACTACACCCTTGATCGTGAAATATCGATTGCTTGTTGAACCCTGTGAATTGCGTGAAAGTAAGATACTCCAAATTCGGGAGTCCAAGAGTTTTATAAAACGTTCTTGATGGAAAAAAATGTGAATGAAAGATCCCACTGAATTGAATTGGGTCCATGACCTAAGAAATAGTGAGAATTCTTGATCTCTCTCAATATCTCTCTAAATTCAAAAATCCAGGATTTGAATTGATGTCCTTTCATTGAGTTCTCCTAAATTGCATTGATTTATCCTAAGGATTTCATTTCAATTGGAATTTGGTTATTCACCATGTACGAGGATCCCCGCTAAGCATCCATGGCTAAATGGTTAGAGCGCCCAACTCATAATTGGCGAATTCGTAGGTTCAATTCCTACTGGATGCACGCCAATGGGACCCTCCAATAAGTCTATTAGAATTGGCTCTGTATCAATGGAATCTCATCATCCATACATAACAAATTAGCCTCTTCCTAGGAGATACTCCCACGGTAATAACAATCAATTTACTCAAAGACACTCCTAAATACAAGAACATTCCATTTTTTTATGAGATGATGAGTAGGTTGGAATTTGTTGATTGACCTTTTTGATTTGGAAGAGTATTTTAAATTTTGGAAGATTTGTGATGAAAAAAAAGTATGGCTTGCATTTAATAAATTAGATGGTGAAGCAAGAGAATGGTGGGAAGACATTCAAATAGATAGTGAGCATTGAGGTAGGCATCCAATTCTCTCATGGCAAAGAATGAAAAAGTTGTTAGTAGATTTATGGTTTATACATGATTAATATGATATGCTAGATAAAAAAATGTTGATTATAGATCTGTATATCATATGAAGAGGAATATGTCGAAACATGAAAGGTCAACCACAAAACTAAAATGATCATATCCAAGTCCATGTGTCAAGAAACGAAAAGGGTTTGAGGATTGAAAAGATGCAATAAATTTCTAAAGAAGATTTTGAAGTGGTTGAAAAAGATCAAGAGTCAAGACCTACAACAAGTTGTTTAATTGAAACTTGAAGATAACACTTTTCAAAAGTTTGATGAAGAATTCAAATAAAAGCAGATTGAGTTGATTGTGGATACTGGATAATGGAGGTAATCAAGAGATAGTAATTATTGAGAATATTGTGTAAGATCCAATTGAGGTAAACTATTATTTGTTTGAATTTCTTATATATTAATTAAAATTTTAAGCTATTCAATTGATGAAAATAAATAAATTATTTTTGTTTATGTCTTTGAATTGTATAACTTATATATCTATAGTTCTAAGCATAAAATGATTGTACTGAGTCAAATTGTATAATGGACCTAATGGTTTAAGAAACCGATTACACTGAATATACTAATAATTAATTAGAGCCTCAGAGGTAAAGTACTTTTTGTCCCTGAAATTTTGTTTAAATTCAAGTCTTTTGTCATATTTAAAACAATAATATTATCATTAAAAAAATTCAAAAGATATATATATGTATATATATATATATATATATATATATTTTTTTTTTAATTTTCATTCCGTTAATCTACCTCTATTATTTATACTAGACCAGGTTATCCTTTTAAAACACAATATTGATGGCAATGGAGAGGGGAGGCGCAAAGCCAAAGGATAGGATCTTCACTCCCGTCCCGAATGGTTTTATCTTGTCTCATCCCCGCCCTCACTCTGTATGACGAAGAAAACTTACTTGCCCCTTCCTTGCCTCATAAATTTTTACTCCGTGTTAATTTGTCCCACAATTATTATAATTTTTTTTTAATAAAACACGTTTCATTAATATAAATATACTTAAAATTACAACTAAATTTATCCCAACAAATCAAACTAATTTTTATCAAGAACTAAGTAATATCATCCAAGTGTTTAACAAGACAATATCACAATATAAATAAAAAGCATTTATATAAACTAGTATTGATTTATTTGTTTAAATAATAAGGAAAGACAAAGTAAGGCAAGGTGGAGAAAAATTGTCTTTGCTACCATATAAGCATTTAGTTAAGTTATGTAATTTCTTTAATCATAGACGTGGGTGAAAAATGAAAACTGATATATTTTTAAAAAATTTAAAATTGGAAAGGTAAATTTCTAAATTTAAGGGAAGAAAAATCAAATCTGGACTAAATTTCAGAATTTTTTTTTAATGGATAAATTTCAGTAACTAAAAGTATATTTTAGCCATAATTAAATTGAGCTTAATAATTATCTTTCTTTTTTGACTGAAAAAAGTAGAATCGATATATTAAAATAAACAAAAGTGCATGTATAATACTTATCTTTTAATGACATCAAAAAAGATAAATAATTGTAAATATAAATCTTTCAATGATTTGAAAATATGAATAAAAAAAATTCTGAAAGATTGTCAATAAAATAGAGTAGATTGACATTGGGCATCAAAAATAAATTTTAGTTTATAATCATATTATATTTTATATGACCATTAAGGTTTGTTTACATAATTAGTTAAAAATTTTGGAATTAGTTTTTCTTTCACCCTTGTTTTTAATCTTCTCCCTAGACTAGAATCTTCGATCTGCCACATGCTCCTCTTTTAAATGATCAATTTTATTTTTAAATTTTTTATAACTCTCTCTAAATGATACATAAACACAATTAATTTTCCTTTCTGGTTGAATTCAATTGTCTAGTTAATTTACACCTTATTCTCGTGCACAAATCCACTACCTAATATTTAAGTGCTGCTATTATATTTTTAAAAAAATCTCATGTTATGAGTTAAGACTTAAGAGTGGGTGAGCATATATGTGCTCATTCCAATTCCCAGCTAGTTGGTTTGAAGTTTGAACAAATATTTTTACACATAAAATCTTTAATTAAACAAATAACAATTTCTTCCTATAGTTAATAATTAATACTTGCCAAAAGAAGAAAAACTCTATACTCAACAAAAAATATATATAATTACTTCAAACCAAAAAAAAAGGTGCTATATTATAATTACTTGAACAAGACAACTTCACATAGTAGAATTTATTTAATATAATTCATCAAAAAAAGAAAGAAATTAATTTATGTTCACAGTATCACAAATATTTTTATTACAACAACTAGATCCTCTTGGGAGAGTCTCTATTTTCGGGTTCATATTTTATTTCTTAGATCTAACAGTAAATCCGAGCTGAAAGATAGAGTTCAACACCTACCCTCGATCCTCATACGTTGAGAACTTCCTCGACCTCCTTGTGAAATGAGTGATTCACGAGCTGACATGAGTCCTTTGGGGGCTAACAAGTTGTCGAAAGAAGAATAATCGATCCAGTCTTTGAGCAAACCCTCTTGACCCCATGTATCGGGTATCAAAACCCTTCCAGCCACCTCTTCTCGATGCCTCTTCAGTCTCTCTCGTCCTGATTCTCTTTGCAATATTGCCTCAGGCTCAGTAGCAGAATCTAGATTATGTTCCATAGGAGCCAAAGAAGAACCATGCAAAGCAATATAGTGAATAGTCTTGACTGAATTTTCAGGCCCCATAGTAGTGGTCTTGTTTGGTTCAGAGGAAAATGATGGAATCCGGCAACTGGGTTTCCTAGAAAATTGTTGAGCCATGCTCTTGGATTGTTGTTCTTCCATATGAATGAGAGAATATGGATACCAAGGCAGCTTAGCTAGGCTAATAGGAGATATGTTTTGTATATAAGACCAAGCTTGTTTGAGGGAATGAGTGTTGGGTTTATACTACACGTAGCGAATATAGGTTTGTATGGTATGTGAAATCTCTACGTCTCGTGTTAGGTTTTGGTGTCAAATTTGTGTGGTAGTGAGGATGAGTGAGAGTTTTGGAGTATTTATGATCTCTAGGGCTTGTGAGGAGGACATAAATTTGGTGAAAGTTAGTGAAACCTTGACTTGCAGGTCTGGCCAATGAGGTTGTGTATTTCGATCGTGGGGCATTGAGGTGGAAACAATGGGTACCTTGAAATTGATTTATCATAGAAAAGACGTGGACATGCTTTAGGGAAAAAAGAAAAAGGAAAAAAAAGTGAGATACTTTTAAGTTCTGAGGTGATGTAATCTAAGTCAAGAGTACAACTATTCAAAAGAGTACAACCATTCCTTAATAATTTATCAGCCCGCCAAGAGATATATTTTTGTACCAAATTTTACCGCTTGTTCGCTAGTGCGTCTACAAGTGGTTAACGAAATATAGTGGATTTATAGTTCATAATTACACAAATTAACAAGTTATAAAATTGATGTGCAATTGAGTGAATTCATAGAATTTATTTATTATATTCAATTTCATTCATTTATAAACTTTTGACTATGTATAACCCAGTTCTTAAAATTATTATTATTATTATTATTAAATTTTAAGATTTGGATGGAATGTAAAAGATTTCTAACAAATTAATTCAAAATTCTAGTTAAAATTTGTTAACTGTTGCTATTGCACACATTCCATTAAAATCATGTTTTGAAAACATAATTTCAAAAGAACGTGTATGATATATGTGCAATAATAAGTGTGTGATAATCATTACTCCAAAATTTTATACTAATTGACTCATTTATTACAGTTCCATTAATTTTGAATGATGAGTGGTAAGCATGTGCATTATACTTGACCATTTTATTATAAATTTTTTTTTCCCTCCCTCACACACACAAACAAGGAGATGTTCACTGATGTCTATTCAAGTGATGCCACTAGGAATTACCGGTGAATAAAAACGAAGAGTGAAAAACCTCGTTGCCAATCTTTGGACACGGTAACACTGTTTTCTACGGTCTCATTTGTTTTCCAGTACTATTAAACTTGATCACATAAAGAGTATCAACAAAACAATTAAGCAAAATAATTTATACACTAATCATTATCATTTCCCCTTTTTTCTCATAGTTTTTACATGTTTATTTTTCTTCATTAGTCCTACTTTATGAGCTTTTATGTGTTGGATCTTCTTCAATTAAGATACGGTAGCCATCTAGAAGGGTAAGATAAAAGAAGATTTTTTTTTTTTTTTGCAAAAAGAATAGCTGAGATCTCCAGCTTGGGGGGTGGCATTAGGTGTATATGTGGGACAAAGCATCGATATACTTCATAGCCAAAACTCAGTCTCAAAGTGTTAGAAAATATAAGAAATTATAACTTAAAATAATTATATTTTGTTGACGAATGGTTGTAGAGTGGTGGCACTGGTGGGTGACAAAAATTTGAGGCACAAACCAATTTGCTCTCTTGGTAAGATTGATGGTGCTGAGGTTATGGTACGTCATCCCTACGATGTAATAAGCCAAGCTTGTAGGTACCCTCTATATATACCTTATGTAAATTTATAAGGTAGAAACTCCACAAAATATAATACATTTTATACTCGGCTTCAAAAAAAAAAAAACATTTTATACTCCAAAATTAGTATCTATAGAAGGAAGTTTGGGAAAGACATAACACATTTTATACTCCAAAAATAGAACCTATAGAAAAAGTTTGGAAAAGAACTTGCTTTTTAGCTGTAATGGCAAGTTTGGATTGAGGGTAAGAGAAAGGGAATAGAGTAGAGTAGCGTTGGCCGGAAATTGCTCCCCCTCCCTCATGAATTTACTCTACTTCTCTTCTCTCATGAATTTTCAACCAACTCTATTTTACTTTTTTTTCCCACACTTTCAATCCAAACTAGCAATTAAAAAAGCCTAAAAAAGAGTGTATTTATACGCCTAAAAAAGAGCGCCCAAATCACCATACGTCCAATTGAGAATTCATAAATCATGTCCCTTCTTTTCTCAAATATTATCTAACAGTTCATTTACTATTATGAAGTCTACACTAAAGTTCTTCATTATATCTAGAGAGCTACTACATTAATTGGGTTATATTTACTCTCATATTTATATGACTTATTCCTCCCATTTTTACTTTACTAAGATTTTTATTAAAATACCACAACAATTTGTGTTGAGTTGTGACTTGTGAATTACTACATACCTTTTTGATAAATGAGTCTGATAATCATCCATGTGTTTTTCGTACTATGTTTTTACTTCCAAATATAATATATATATATATATATATATATATATGAATTATTTTATAGATTATATGTTCGGCATATATATCTAAGAGTTTTTCAAAATATCCGCAATTAAACATTGACAAAATTTACATTAGATGTAACTTGCAATATACACACATCACAACGACGCAAATATTAGAGCACTACCAATGAAATATGTGATATTAGATGCAAGCTGAATCTTGCAGCTAGCAAGAAAATGTTAGGTTCTTAGACTGAAGTTTTGAAAGAAGAGCAAATACCGCAGCAATCAAAAGGCGCACTTTTTATTGATAAGGTACAAGCTGAATCTTGCAGCTAGCAACAAATTGTTAGGTTCTTAGACTAAATTTTTGAAAGAGGAGGAAAGACAAACCAAGAGAGAAGAATAAGATGAAATGGATATATTTACATTAAAAAATAATAATCTTAGACTTGTGGGTAGCGAGATCGCCCCTTCTTCTTTAAGAACTCAGGGATCTGCACTAAACTGCCTTCTGTGGAAGAGGGTCGTCTATTGATCCCAAAGGAACCATCACGACGTGCAACCTGAGGTTTCTACATTCACCCAGAACAAAGAGAGTGAAATTATGTAAAACCACACGCACGAACACATAATATATAAAGAGAGAGAGAGAGCACCTACCCTCCCTTCACTTTCACCCTGGCGTTTGAATCCAGTGGCAATCAGAGTTAGGCTGACCTATAAGCAAGAAAATATCCAAACCTAACCATTAGTCTCACTGAATGCAATTTTAACCACACTTAACAAACCTTCCATTTACTAGAGCTTATGGTATATAACAAACAACAGAGACTTAAAAAGTAGTCTCTTCCTGTGCCATAAAGTGAAAATACAATTCTTGTCCCAAGTCCTACCTTAAAAAGTACTTTTTCCTTGAGACTTTTTATGATCAATATAGGAATGCTTGTTTCTTGTCATGCACAATGTTTCCAATAGGCACTTTCCATAGTCAAGCGGTGAAAAAGAAGTTAAACTGATAAAGCCACAAAAGCTATAATATGTGGTCAACTCTTGAAATATTATAAGTAAGAAGAAACAGTCAAACAGATGGTCAGGCCAACTGATCATGCTTTCACTAATAATAATGATAAGCAATTAAGCATCATATTATCAAACAATAAAAAGATATGATAATGCCCTAGTATAATAGCAAAATATCCTGTTCTCATCTAACTGATGTTATACGCAATAGCATGACCACAACTATGGATCCTACTAAATTTATCAAGTTCCAGAAGATTCACGAAAATTGGATTTTTTTTATATTAGTCATGTCAGCATAGCTTCATCCAGGGATGTCTAATTTTCCAATGGATCTGCTAGAAGTCCACCAACAAGTACATTCAGATTTCAGAACCAATGGAATGGTGACAATCTATATATTTTTATATATATAGTTGTAAGAAATTTTTGAGTCTGAACTACAAGGATAATTATAAATAAATAAATAAATAAAAATTCACTCCTGATATTTCCAACCCTTCCAAACTTACCTGGCCACTTAGTGATTGATCTATCACTGCTCCAAATATCAAGTTTGCACTGGGATCTACTAGGTCATATATAACCTCTGCTGCAGCATTCACCTGCAATTGACAAGCGACCCAAGGTCAAAGGTTGTGACATAATATAAGTTAAAAAGCCAGTGTGATGCTAGCTAAAGCATATTGTAACCAGTATGTTAAGTATAGTATCCACATCATTATATGCACCCAAAAAATTCAGTAACTGTAAAAATTTATTCTTATTGACCCAGCTCAAGGTAAAAGGCTTATTCTTCTCTCTTGCTAATTATTTACAGAAATAGTTCAAGAAATTCCATTAAAAGACCTTACTCAAAACTCCATAAGAAAGTTAATGATATGAGGGGCCAGATATGGAGAAAGAAGAAGGAAGGGGCGTAACCTCATATTTAAGGTCAGTTATTAGGAAAAGAAAATTCCTAATAGCTTTTTAGGTGACTTCATATTGAAGGGCAGGAGTTACACAACTAGCCTATATGTTACATGGACACTTCAAAGAAAGTGAACTACCCATGTTGGACATGACAGGAGTATGAACATGTCAGTCAGAAATATTATTTTCAACATCTGTGACCATATAACAGAGAAGAATAAAGTCCTTACTACAAGTTACCTCAGATACTCTTAAAATATACTTTTTTCATTGCATTTAACTAGTGAGATCAATTCAAATTGAGCATACAAAATCAAGGTACAAAATTTTTTCACACAACTACATAAATGCATCATCTGGCCGAAGATATGGAAAGAGAAGGATGAAGGACAAAAAATTATTTTGCTATACCCCGTGTTCCAAGGTACGGTATCAAACAAAATATGAACGCTTAGACACACAGCACCAATACTTAAATGTAAGCCCAATTAGATCTGAGCCCTAATTTTTTCTTCCTGATTTGTAATAACCCTAATTAGGGGTGTGTGTGTGCAAGCAATAATTATATCATGCATCCAATATATACAAGATCCCTCTCACAACATGTGGGTCCCACAACCATGTAGGCCTCACATGTAATGAGAAATATGATGCATATGCTAGAAGCACAAGATACCTTCGTGCGTGCATGTTTGTGTGTTTATGTGAGAGAGAGTTCAGCTGCACGGGATAATGCCCAACATAACCAAAAATTCAGACACTCCCCCTCCCCCTGGTTTCCAAAGGAAAATAACACAAGAAATAAAGAACCTCTGCAATAGACAGGTATGCAAAATCTTTACAATTAAGTGACCACAACCCTAAAAGAAGGCCCACCTCAAATAAAGTTAAATCACTTCCACCAGTTATATTCCAAACAATTCCAGTAGCTCTTTCTATTCCGATATCTAACAAAGGTGACTGGATGGCATTCAATGCAGCATCTCTTGCCCTAGTCTTCCCTGCAGTCAACAGAAATTGATAATTTCATAACACCGAGCATGCAGACACTGGGACTAAGGTCAGTTTGTCAGCTACAGGTCAGAATGATATAACAAAAAAAGCCTAGAACATAAGCAAAATGTAAAAGAAGTGGCAGGCATCATGAGAAAAGCTCATGAAACTATAAAAGGAGGAGAAAGAACAAGAACAACCCACAAGCAGTAACTTAGTTCTTTTTTTCCATAATAGGTACAAAAACGTTGTACAATACTTGTCCCTTTTCTTTTGTTACAATTTACCATAACTTGTCACAAGACCAAAATTTTTGTACTTGTAGGTCGATCTTTTCCTTTACTCTTTGTTGATTGCTTTTAGTTTGGTTGTTCCTCCTTTATGATTGTATGGTAACTTAGTTTGTGAGCTTTTCTTCAACATGCCTGCATCCTTCATTATATAATATTATAATGCTTAATGTTCTCATTCTAATAACTTAAACAACTTAAACAGTCTTTTCTTTTCTCTTTCCTTATAAGATATTAACTTCTCTTTTCCTAGTAGTCATGCTAGATCAAGTGAAAATTGAAAATTTTAAACTTACCAGTTGCAGTACCTATACCCATTAAAGAAGAACCGGCATCTTTCATGATAGCCCGCACATCAGCAAAATCAACATTGACCAGACCTGGAACCTGCAATTGAGGTAACCAACCACCATCAAGACAAAAATAAAATAATTCACATATTCAAAATATATATATTTTTTAGAATCACATATTCAAAATATGACCAAAGAAGGAACTGATGTTACAAAACCTCTAAAGCCAAAAGAGCAGTCAATAGAAGGTAATTTGTATTTGAATGATTGAGGCAAACAGAACATTTAATTTTGAACGATTGATCATGGGCCAGGGGTGGCATTGGACCCCCCTAGCTCTGCCATTGCGTGCATCCAATGGATTTTAAACCCACAAACTAATCTCTATCTTGCTTTTTACAACAAGCCATGAATATTGAACAATTTGAAGCCAGTTCAAATTCTACCTCTTTAGAAATCCTAATATAGATCTTTGTAAAAGTTACATGTTACTAAGAAGCCAAAGATAAAAGTTGATGTAACAATTTCATTTTACATTCCATACCGTTATGATATCAGAGATGCCACGAACACCCTGCCGAAGTATGTCATCAGCCAAATTGAATGCCTCTGTTACTGGGGTTGACTGTGAAACTGCAGTCAACAACTTGTCATTAGGAATAACAATCAATGTGTCAACATTGCTTCTTAGAGCTGCAATTCCTTCCTGAGCTTGAACTGCCCGCCTTCGCCCCTCAAAAGAGAATGGAGTCGTGACAATACCAACAGTCAAGATACCCATGGACTTTGCAATGCCTGCAACTACTGGAGCCCCACCAGTTCCAGTTCCTCCTCCCATTCCAGCCTACAGAATTTATTCATAATTAAAAAAAGTGTACCAAAACCAAACAACAGAAGTAACAGGACTAGGCTACCATCAGGGACTGCAAAGCATCAATGTCAAGACTTAAAGAGTATTAGATGAAGAAAGCAGCAGAGTCCTTAATCCTTTTCCTAAATCTACTTTTGCTTCATTATGAAAGGCACAATGTCATTATCTAATGCAAAGGTAAAAGTCTTGGGCTTCCAGGTGCAAGTGTGTAGGTTTGAGTCTTGGGAGCGAGCACTTCATGTAAAAGAAATGCTGAATTTAGGTCCAAACCAAAGCCATCCTTCTCATGACCCCAATAAAGTGAGACCATTACTAGGTAATGACCCTTTTGATTGAAGGCACAATGCTCTCCTTTATTGATTCTCCAAACTGCTGCATTGTTTTAGTTATGGTACAACCAGCCTTTTTTCTTTTTAGTTTTCCACCAAAATTAGCCCACTGACCTTTTCCACCCCAAGCCATCATCCTAACATCCCAAAATCCTTACAATAGCTACTGCCCAGAACTTCCAGCAATGTGTTCTCATATTTTTTTACTCTGTACCCTACAAGGGAAAATCAAGAAGAGTTCAAGCATACAATTAGACGGTAAGAATCCCCTTCTCTTATAATAGTTAAGTGATGCATCCATGGAAGATTAATTTGTTATTACTTTGCAAATTTGTCTATTTAAGACTTATTTTATGGGACCCACCTATAACCCTAAAATTTCCTAGAAAATCATACGTACCTGAATGCTCAAAACACCTGAAACCCTAAAATCTCCTAGAAAATTATAGGTATAACTAAGAACCCCTCAGCACCATTAATTTCTCTCTTATCCTTCTTCCTCAAGCACTTCCTCTTACCTATCAAAACCCTAAAATCTCACGAACTTTCTTTATCAAATAGCCAAAAATATGTCACATTTTCTATGCCCAGAACTTCATTGATTAGCACTCATTTGTAACACTTCTTTATGGTACATCCTCAAGCAAGCATTATCCATTCAATAACTAATGAGTAACCTATTAAACTAATTGAAGTGAAGGCTGCAGCTAGAAAATAGTAGACTCCATAAAAAGATAAGCGGCCATCATGCTCAGGATAGCACATGTCCTGGGGACAGATCCTGCTATTTTCCAAAAAAACGGCCAGAGAGAAAGGCATTGCACAAGATAGGAAAGGCAAATATCCATTCCCAGCATAGCCCTAATGTCCAACCAAGACACCTCAGGAACATCGCCACCTGAATGACAAGGGCAGGTCTGCAGGTGTAATCCAACTGCAAACAGCAAAAAAGTGATGAGCCCTTAAGATGGGTTCCTGGACCATTCTCCTGACTCAGACAGACATCACATGTTCAGGGCACAAACATTAAGCATACACACGCACATTATATACATTTTGGCATTCCTACATCCCACTAGTTCTTATGAAGTAAGATCTTTCCACCTCAAGCAGGTCACAATAAATAGGATATATAATTGGATGTTGCTTAACAGATATCCCACTAAACTTCTACATCTTCAGGCCCCTGATAATTCTCTAATGTTTTATGGAAATTTCTAAAGCAATATCTAGTTTTGAAGTTTTTATTGATGATTTGTGAGAAGTGCTATGTTTCAACTTTCACCACTTGAGGGGCCTAGTCTAAGAAAGGATACAATCATACAACCAGTCTCCTTTTCCCCCAAAATTTCACTCACAACAAAATTATGCAAAATTCTCAAATAACATGGTCACATCCAAACCTCAATTAAAAATCTTTTTTTTCTGCTGAGCAACTATTCTTTTTTCAAACAGAGGAAAGCAAAAAAAAATTAAATCCTCTTCATGGATCTACCTTTATATAGTAAAAATTTCTAACAAAATATTGCGAAATAGAATGTGTACCTACCGTTACAAAGACCATGTCTGCACCGTGAAGTGATTCCTCTATTGCTGCTTTGCTTTCATTGGCAGCACTCATGCCTATATCTGGGTTTCCACCAGCGCCAAGACCCCTAGTAAGTTCCTGACCAATTTGTAAGCGGTTCTCTGGGGAAACCGGGGACATTTTAATCGCTTGAACATCTGTGTTAACAATCCAAAACTCCACACCCTTCATTGAACTCTCTAGCATTCGATTAACAGCATTAGAACCACCACCCCCAACACCAACAACTTTAATATTGGCTTCATTGTAGTTACTTGGAATGAAAGATTCTCTTAAGCCCTCCTTGACATTTCCATCACCTCTGAGCACTGAGACCTCAGTCTGTAGATCCAAAAAAGTGTCTCTCCTGTGGTTTGAACTAATGTTGTGAGAATTAACGGAGCACTTAAACCAAGAGAATTCCACTGCATTCTTTTGGCAAGCTCCCCACAAACTACTCTTCTTGTCAACAATCTTCAGGGTACTAGCGGTACACATTTGAGACTCCTTTAGAATTCCCCCCCTTGGGGAGGCTAGTATTCCAACCGAAACTCGCCTGCTAGATGGCATAGAACAGGGTGATATGCAAGTTGCCATATTAGAGGGGTGCAAAATCTAATTCTTGAAAATTAGAATTCAGGACTGAAGTGCCTTTGCCAATCACTCATCATTCCCAAACCTGGTCATCACAAACCAAACAATCAGAACATACAAAGAACAAGCTCGAAGTTCAGTAGCCTGAAGTTTTCATTCATAACTTGAAAACAACTCTACACAGCTCAAGAAAAGGAGCAGCGCTCTATATATCAATCAAAAAGCACTTCCAGAACTTATCCCAAAAGTCATTCTAAAACTTAGTAAGAGACCTTTCAGAAATTGCTCCATTAAACCAAACTAACAAAAGCTCACCCAAAAAAATGTTCACAACAGCTCATCAAATAAAGAAGGGAACAAGTTAACTAATGCAAAAGCAAAATTATACCCATATGCAACAATCATATGTACAAAAAGGAATTATGGGGTCGGCTAGGGATCCTCAACTGACTAGTCAGGGTTGGCCACACATATTCTTTCCTACCATTTGTCATACTTACTCCTTTAATTGATCAGCAAAAAACAAATACATAAAATGTAATTGAAAAATAAAAACACCAAGGGTTAAACCCAGACTATACCAGAAACCCATAACAATACTGACCCCCTAACCAATGAATAATGTATCAAATTGTAATGCAAAAGAGAAAATGGCAAACCCAATGCTAAACCAGAACCCAGAAACAGAATGACCCTTAAATCACCAGGTGAAGCATCAAAACGGTACAACACAGGGACAACATCAACTGGTTATGAAAGTAGCATACCTTTTGGTCTGATATAATAACTCAAGGAAACAACAGCTCCAGGGATAACTCCAAGAAAATTAGAAGCCACTGAGAGCTTAAAGCTGTACAGAGGAGAGTGTAGTATGTGACAAATTTTAGGTGGGAGAGAAAGACACAGACTTTTGTTGTTGTGGGCTCCAAATTTTTTACTCAAAGGAAGGAGGGGACAGGGTTTTGGCTGCTTATCAGTTATTAGTGAAATGTGATTGGCTAAACTGGGATTAATTGACTTTAAACACATGGGTTTGTTTCTCATTTCACTGTTCACTGATAAACATAGTTGAATTTGGATAATGAATTGAAGATGGAAACAGTGGTTATTGTTGTTGTTGTTGTTAAGGATGGTTGGTCGGTCTCGTATAGAACTTAACAAGTTTCAGATGAAAAAATTTGGCATAATATACTTGAGTAGGTTTTTTGTATAACTAACTGGGCTGAAAATTTTAGGATGCGGTAACTGAACTTGTGTAGGTTTCTATGTTTTGTTTTTGTTTTTGTTTTTGTTTTATCCCCTGTATTTTTCCTGGTGGATTTTTCAAAAAATACAAACACAATTTTATTCTTTTATTTATTTAAATTTAAATTATATATATAATTAAGTAATTGAAAATTTTAATGGTTATGTTGGTAGATTGTCTATTTGAAAATTTAGGTGGAACTTCATTGGGTTGAAATAGAACTTTTAAATTGAATGTTATTAGTACTTTAATTGATATATTATGAAATTGAATATGTGTAGAATGTATTTATTTTATAATTTTTGTTATTTATGTGCTTACAAAATATAAATTATGTTAAAACATTTTGGGTTATATTTCTTAAATAGGTTGAAATGGTTTGTAGCCTCATATAACATTTTTTTTTTTTAGGGGTTAAATAATTTGATAGGTACAATTAGGAGAGGTGAGATTTGAATCTTGTACGTCTCTATTGGGAATACAGAGAAATGTCAATTGAGGTACAAATCTTTCGACTAATACAACATGCTTATTAAGCGAGTTGAAATTGGTCGTGTGTGTGTCGACCTAATATGAAATATTTATTAAGCGTCATAGGTAAGTAGTGACATCCAACCCACTTATTAAACGAGTTGTTTCAAGGTTGAGGGGTTTGACACAATTATTAAATGAGTTGAGGTAGGCTTAATCCAAGCAATAGAACCCCTACTTTGACACAACTCGTCAACATGGATAGCCGTTCAAGTCTTTAAAAATTGTTTATGCATATTGTAAGGACACAATTTGTACCTAAGCCCAAAAGAGGAAAGAGAATAGGCCCAACAAGCCAAAGACAATGAATTTGTAGAGAGTGAGCTTGAAATCTAGGTTATAATGAGTTTGTATATCAATTGTAATGGGCCAAGATGACCATAGAATAAAGATGAAGCAGATTTATATAATGAAAATCGTCTTCGGACTCAATCCGAGGAGACTGGTTCTTCTATATATCTCACTTAATGACAGCTTACAAATATTATTCTTCAATTTACAATATTTTTCTCTACTGCTTCTCTGATCCCTCTATCCTGAGTGTCTCCTCCCCTTTTTATACTATCTTTTCTCCTCTCTTTAGCCTTCACGTATGGATTATATTATTGGTTTGGATACTTGTCCCATCAGCACCTTCTTGAAACCTTTGGAAGTAGCTATAAGGCTAAATATTGTTGCTCAAACATCACTTCCTCATAAACGAGGTCAGAGAGTTAGCTGCAGAGCATTTAATGCGATAGTAGCAGCTTTCTCTTAGATATTTCATAATCTTTCCTTGTCCTGTGCTCTCACAATGTTTATCCTTACCTACAAGACCTCCTAGAACGTTGCTTCTAAGTGGCAAACTGCACCTTCTGATCTTAGCTTTGCCCAGTCGAGAAAGCATTCATCCTCAGACCACCTTCTCGGATGATCTTGATCAGACTTTACCTCTTTACCTATCAACACGAATTCTTAAGAAGATGTTTTACCGTCTTCGGACTACTTAATGTCCTCGGATTGGGCCTCTGGTCCAATTGATACATAGACATGTACTCCTGGGCCTATCACCCCCACACATATGATCTATTCAAATTCAATGGTTTCTTGTACTTGTAAACTGTTCACCTAGATCATTGTTGTTTTTATTGTAACACAAATTACTTATTTACCAACTTTTTAATTTGCTTTTATGTAAACAATTTGGCATTTTATCCATATGAAAATGGAAAGAAAAAAAAATCAATGAATATATTATTTTCATGATTTATTTGTGATCATTTCCATAATTGTCTCTCTTAATTTATATGAGATTATCTTGGAAAGAATTTATGAAGTTTCAAAATGGTTTAAAATTAATTTTCTAAAAAAAATTGGCACTTTTTCTTAATAATTTTAATTTTTTGAGTTATTTCTATTAATTGTATTGACCTTTGTAATATTTCATGCTTCCATTTATTTCCTTAATAAGCTAAACTCAATCTTTTATATGTCTTATCATGTGCGTATATTTTTGAATGTTGGTTCCATAAATTTATATGTTAGTAATTTAAGAATTTGATCAGTATCCATACCCACTTGTTGTAACAATTAAAGTATATAAAATAAACAGATCCAAAATTATTACATTTTATCATATTCTATAGAATTAATTCTATATAAATAAAGTTGGATGTTACTATGTCAGAACCAGGAAGCTTTGACTGAATGAAGTGGCTTCACTCTCATTATGCCCAGTGGCTAAATTTCATTAACCACTATGATAAAAATTTCCCTATAATTTGCTGTGGTTTCAAACTAAACCCTTAATTTTAAGTTTTAATTAAGATGATAAACATTTTAATTTATGCCTTCAATGAGTCAATGTAAACCCCCCAAAAAAAAAACATAAATTATGAGTAAAACTAATATTAAAAAAAAAAAAACTCCTCGTGGAAGTATAAGGTTTTGGTGAACTATCAGTCATTTAGTTATTGTCACCAAAATTTTGACAATAAAATATATATTATATAAACTCATGTTGTATTCAAATTATAACATATCATATATTTACTAGTTACTATATAATAAACATGTGTTTTATAAGGTTTAAATCTTCTGTATCAATTAGATACTCTCTGAGCTAAGGTTGAGAGAAATTATATATAATACACATTGAATAATGTCACCTAAAAAGGATACATTTTTAACCTTTATGTAACAATGTATATTTATAAGAGGATGCTATAGCCCTATAACACACCAAGGACACCAAATAATTTCCCTCTTGGATTTTTGTACTATATATTCTCTAAATAAAATGAGATTCCCTTCACATTTCAGTCCTAATATCCGGTCCAGACTCTAGAGCGTATGAAGCCAAGTAAGGTCATGTCTCCCCTTCTCTCACTCAACGTATTTGTCAAGAAAGACGAAATGACCAAATTACAATTCTAAGGAATCATTGAACGTACTTTTTTTTATAGGAATTTTCATATATCTTGTGCTTGTATGTGTGTTTATTTTATTTTATTTTTTTTAAAAAAATCTTAATTTTCCCTTATCTTATAAATTTTGTTATTCAAAAGTTAAGATTTTGAATTTGAGGAAAAAACTGCATTATAATGATAATAATGTTTAGCATAATATTTATAATTATTGACGGGTATATAAAAAAAAACTTGAAAAATTAGTCGGTTATCCTCCTAACCTTTTTTTTTTTGAGAAGCAATAATTTATGATAACTTATTTGCATAGTGTTTATAGATATGGTTTTTCATAACATTTTTGCTAAATGTGTAACAAAAAGTTAAAAATTAGCATGAGTTTCAATTAGCTCAAACGAAAAAGTTTCTGATAATTAATACTTGATACTCAATAAAAAAATAAAAATAAAAAGTTAAAAACTAGTTTTTTTTTAAACACCTGAGACAAAAAGCTAAAAACTAAAAGTTTTTTTTTGCTAAACAAAAAAATTTTAAAAAAAAACTATAAGTTTTGGATAAACAGACCAAGTGAACTCGCTCCGTGGATGAAAAAAATGAACATAATCAAAACCAGGTCATTTGTTTTACTTGATTCTGACCCAAGACCTGAGTCCAATCCATCAAGTTTTTATACATTCAGCGAAGAACAAATGACCAATGCTTACATGCCTCTCAGCAAAGTACGTAGCCACATCCCACATGAGCCGGGGAGGATCTAAGTTTCTAGTAATTTCTATTATGGTGATGTTTACCACATTTAAGTGCTTAACCAAAATGAAACGTCCCAGACATTCCAAAACATAAACAATTCTTAAGCAACACAACTTCATTTCACACTTTCTTAGTTTCTTTTGGTGATTTTGTTTTTGCAAAGTTACACGCAAACCCATTAGGTCGATCTAACTCATCACCTTCCTCTTACAGTTGGGAGAAGGTTCCATTTGAGGTATTGTTTATTAGCCCGTTTTGATGAAATTTAAAGGTACAGAATAAAAGGTTCCCCTGAATCTTACTACCATCGGGATGAAAGGATTACCACGTGTGCTACTCCAGATTCAGAACTGAAACCTAGTTTTCACAATCATAACTGTTGCTTCACAATGTTGTTTATATGCCCATAAATGTGTTCTTAAGTGCATAAAAACATGCTGCATGATTATCAGTGAACCTTATTTCATGTAGGTATACAATGATGCCACATGTTTTGTCATAGTTTTCATCTCTCCAATTAGGAATTCATAGGTGTTACAATCTTAATTGACAGTTTGTGTGCCCCTTGTAGTTGTTAATAAAGCTCAAATCTACCCAGTATATGCCCAATGTGGGACTCATCACACACCCACACACATCACACAATCAATCAAATTGGGGCATCACAATCTCCCCCACTTAAATCCCTAACATCCTCATTAAGGCCCACTTTGTAGGGTAGTGTCTCTGAGCCCACACAGGGTTACCGGACCGACTCTGATACCATATGTAACAACCCAAGGAAAAGCGCTAGTCACATTTGCACTATACCTTAAAAGGACTAGTTACAATCGCAGCTCCTTGTAGTTGTTAATAAAACTCAAATCTACCTAGTAAATACCCAATGTGGGACTCATCACACACCCACACACATTACATAATCAATCAAATTAGAGCATCACAGTAGTATTGAGAGAAACACGGACCATTAAATTCATAATATCACTGGAATTCATGAGCAGATTCATTCGCTTTTAACAGCGTGGTATATATGGCGAACAAACATTAAGGAAGCATGAAAACTGATTGTACCGAGAATGAGGAAGAATGCATAGCACATGCAAGCATTATATCCTATAAAGAAGGATAGTTGTATGAAACTGTTCATGTTTGACCTGGCATAGAAGTAGATGCAATAGCCGAACATAAAAATGGCTGTTGAGCCCCCACACAACACCGATCTGCATCAAACAGACAATACACATAATCTATACATGGTCAAGTAAAGTGAGAATAGAGGAAAAAAAAAATTGCAACTCTTTTATTTAATAAGGGAAGGTATAAGACTAAACATATAGATAAAACCTAATCCAAGCTTCTTAAAATTGTATACAGTTTTTTAAATTTTAGTTGCAATGGGGATAAAGGGCAAGTCTAAGATTTCAAACTTGTCATCAAAGTGTTGGACTGCTGATGAGAAAGGGCCAGCATGAAGCAATGGAAAAACATCCCTTCAGATTTAAATTTAAACCCCTTAATATTACAGAAAGATACCAAAAATATAATTTATAGTAAACTGGACAGAGGCTTGAGCTTCAAATGACAGATGTGATATAGCCCGGTTCATTATCATTTTCCCACATCTATCATTCAAAAATTGGTTAATGTTCAAAATTTGGACAAAATACTGATATCTACCTAAATAAACGTGTAGAAAAGTCCATTGTTATTTATTTTTTTTTGAAAGTAAAGTCCATTGTTATTTAAGTTTGATTAACCTCTTTGTCCCTAAAAATATAAGACCCATTTTTTCTAAAAGTAACAGAATTAGACGTTTTTTTCGATGAATTTTTACCCCATTTTAAGAATCTCCATTTATTAGTTTTAGGTTCACATATCCTCATAGTTTTTGAATATTCAAGATCTTCCCATGCACAAAACATACGAGTGAAATAAGTAAAGAGCATCTCAAAATGAAAAGTAAACTTAAAATGAAAAACATTCATAGATAGAAGTGCCTCTTTGTTGTGTATTGCATGTGCAAGAGAACATACCTCCACCACCATGCATGGTCTTCCACAGAAAGCTGAATATATGTTAAACCAACACTAATCATTGCAGTTAGAATGACGAGGATGACGAAGGTGATGAATAATATGCCAGGAAGAGTACATATTTTGTAGCCCCACATGCTTGCATACAAGTGGTGTAACTCAAGGACAATTGCACTAAAGGATAAAAGACCAGCAATAAACATTTGACAAGGTGTTTTCCGGTACCAAGCTAATGGTGGAATCTCTCTTGGGTATCGTTTTGTAGCACAGGGTGCCTCAAATTCAGACCTATGACGGTATCCAAAAACCCCACCAAAGGCAAGCAATGGAATAGCAATGCATGGACATACAAGAAGAATCACTGTAATGGTGCCAAATGGAAGTGCAGCTGTGGCCCGTAAACCTGTGGCAACTATATTAAGAATGAGCCCTGTCACAAGCAATGGGCCCAGGTACAGAAGCCCAGCAAGACGAACACTCCATTCCTGGAAATTGCATTATTTGTGTCACAAGGATAACAAGTTAAAACACCAGCATTAAAATATATGAAGAATTACATAAAATCACCCACCCATCCACCCTCAGCAAACTGATTGTGGAAAGAAGAAGCAGTGTACCCTGCAATCACAGATGTAATTGTATATATCCAAAGAAGAGATGCAAGCAGTGCTCCACGATTGTATGGATAGAGGACACCAAGAAATGCTAGGCCAAATAAAATGAAAACCCTGAATGGAAATTGCAGATATAATTTGAAAGAAATGTTAAATGTTTATACCCTCAAGCCAAGATATTGAAAAATTTACTAGTCTGAGTCACATAAGTGGCCTCTGCAAATTTATGACTGTATGTTAATTGTTAAGTGCTGAAGCACCACCTTTGTGTCCCTATCACAATCTGCTAATATATATCCTAGCCTGTAACACCATCCGATATCATACTGGTTCAGAAACCAGAGGCAATATTGCAATAATTTTTAAAATTTGCTTATTTGGTTACATATATATATATATATGTAACCAATGCAAATTACACTCTTTATGTGTTGGGCCTATCTTGATTTTGGTTCTTGAAACTATAGCTTTGAAACATGAATACAAAGAGTAAAGAAAAAGTTCAAAAGTGTCTTACAGAGTCAGCAGCTGGGTACCAGTGCCCAAGACAGCACAAAACAAGGACAAGTTTGGAGGAGGTCTAAATACATCACCATGAATGTATTTCCAACCAACCTCCTTATCTTCTTCCTCATCCCCATCAGCACATCTGCAAGACATATGCAAGAGATTAGACCAACAAAGTAAAATAACCAGCTTAATTACTACCCTCAAACAGAGAAAAATAAACAGTGAAATTACTTCTTCATATCATTCTTGAGACGCCGCATAAAAAGCAAGGTAAGCAATCCCATCAAGAGTACAATAATTACAACTGAATTAATGAACGAGAACCAATGGATTTGCTGGCGGATTGGCACTAATGAAGCCCTCGAATATTTTCCCATCCTGTCCTTGAACTTAGTTGAGCTCTCATTCCAGATAACCGAATAAGTGAAAGTAACATCAATTTCAACATCTTCTGTTATATCCATGACATAATTGGGATCGCTAAAAGCACGTATTTCTATGACTTGGTCCCCGTTGTAAAGAACATCAAACTGAACATGTTTGAAGAGATAGTACTTGGGACCCTTCTCACCAAGTATTCCACTCTCCTGTTCAACTTTCCCAACGAACCCCCACAATGGAAGATCATCATAATACATCTGGAAGTAAAAATCATCAATGACAGCACCCCTGAACCTTGCAACTTCAGCAACTTTAAACTTCTTTTGGCACAGGGTCTCCCTGGTTTTGTCCTGCCGAAATTTTAACTCGTATAAAGCATTGGTTAAGCGATCACCATTCAGAACTTCCCCAAAGGATTCCTTCTTCAGAACTAACGGATCTGCAAATTGCAAATTAAAACCAACAGTCCTACATGCACATGTGAATTTAAATCAAACTGATTCATAGCAAAATATGATTGGGTATTGGACATAGCAAAGAAAGAAAAATCATAAATACTCGCCATCAAGCTATAGCTCAACTGGCGAGGTCATGGATTTAAGACACACTAGGTTCATGTGTAATCACAAATACTAACACCAGTTGAATATTTTTCTGATAAGTAGTACACTGTAATGTTGTTATAAACTGATGTGGCTATATGCAGTGCTGTCAAAAATGTAACGCGCACATTGTAGTATTTGCACACAAAAAAAAAAAATCATGGGGTTATGGCCATATAATACACTTTAGATTACAACTTAGTGAACACTAAAAAAAAATCAGTATTTGACATTGCAGCTCAACCGTTTAGTACCTTATTGGTTTTATTAAATTCAACATTCAGTTCAAAAAAATAGTACAGTTGAAAGTTGAATGTGTAGAAAAGACATATGTAAAATTTAAGAAATGGGCAAACCTGGTCGGCAAAATGGCAAGTCATAGTAGTAGTATGTCTCACTGCGAGCGATGACAGAAATCACAAAATTAACAACATAATATATATTAATTAAGAGATGATGATGATGATGATGATGAAGAAGAAGAAGTGGAGGATTAGATTACCTGGGATTGTTGAGGGGTCCGACTTTGTTGACGAATAAGGGGACGGGATCTCCTACATTGTAGCGATGGTTGTTTGGATTTGCTGTGGCTGAATGGACTATCAAGCTTAGGGCTGACAAGACCACTGTGAGGGCAATGATTTCCGAGGTTTTACACATAATAATAATCATAGGCGAAGACAGAAGCTAGAGAGAGAGAGAGAGAGAGAGAGATTTGAAATTCCGATCTTCAATCTGGGAAAGTTGGAGGTCAGGTGAGGCAAGACTAGTAGATAACTTTGTTTTTGACTTTCTATCCTTACTTTTTTTTGTCACTCTCCCTCTGTTGTTCAATGTCTTAAACGACCCCGTTTCTTGAGATTTCCAGATTTGTTTAATTCAGACTACTTTATTACAGAAAATTATTAGGTGTTACAGGAGTATTGGTGCTGTCTTCTTTTGCATCTATGTGGACCCATCATGAGTTTAATTAATGTGATCCATCGTGAATGTCATGGGACTTGAGCAAGGGAGAACCAAGTATTTGTATTTTGAAATATATGATGTGGGGCCCACTTGTTACTGAGTCTCACAAAAGGGGGTAGGCCCATGGTGGGACCCACATGTGGGGTCCATCCCTTTTGTGAGAACCCAGAGTAGTGCTCCGAGATTAAGTATTTTCCTATGAGACCTAATTTATATGAGAATTTTGGTTCATATAGTATGCCAATCTAGTTAATGAGACATTTTCTTGTTAATAACCCTTTTTTTTTATGCCTGTTGTGGGAGAAATTTACTTTGTAAATCAAGTTTAGCACTTGAAATTTGAAATTTAAATTATGGCGCACTAATTCCTATTATAGATAATATCCTACAAACTTTAGCAAATTATTCCAAAATTTTTGCCAATTAGTTAGTGATGAGTACGAAATAAACCTCAAGTCAAGAGTAAGCCATCAAAGAAAGATAAGTAACAGTTTAAACACATTCAATATATTCAATGACGACCATTACTCAAAGGCCTTAAACTCTCATCAAAACAATGACCATTGCACTAAGAGTAATAATCACTTCCAATTATGTAAAAGAAGACATTTATGAGTACAACTACTATCCAAGTCGCATATAAATGAGACAATTTGCATCACTTGCTAAGATACGAGAAAAAAGCTACAAAAATACTATCTACATACAAAGTACATGGTTTGATACTAACTTAAGTATTTGAGGCTCTCATTGGGGCACACCTTGGTAGTCTTTTCGCTAAGCTTTCTTTTTCTTATAAATTCTAACAGACGGTTAAGAGCTATGGATTGGAAATGTGACCCAACTGACGATCTTTGACATCATCAGTTGGGTTTTAAATGTCTTTCCATATGGGAGTTCATTGACTTTCTTTTGTCTTCTCTTTGGAGCTAGTTTAGCTAGGTTGAGCTCTTTATGTTTTTTTGCTAAGCTATATTGAACACATGAAAGCTATTTGCATGCTAAAGTTGACTAACTGAATTGTGATAATACAGACTTTGTTTTTGGCAAGTCACATGCCTCAGGAATAACATGAGAATAATTTGTTTTTGTATAGAGGCTGTAGCAATCACATGCGTAGAGATAAAGCAACTAATAGTAATTACTGAGTTAGATGAGATGTTTCATTCATGGGTGAAATTCGATCGGAAATATAAACGTCGGCTTCAGGAAATAAAGGGTTCAATATGCATCAAGTTAAAACGATGGGTCTCACACTTACATTTCACATGTATTCAATGTATCTAGCCACCAGCTTTAATGAAAATATCTGTGAGTATTGGGCAACTTTCAGAGAGATGCTACGACATACACATTCATAATGGAGCATGTACTATTCAGTGAAGCCCATGCTAATAGTAAGAGGACCAATAACACAATTAACAACGGCAAAAATATGTCTTCTAATGCAACATGAAAAACGATGACCAGAAAAATGGTAAAATGCACCTCACATGGCTTGACCTATTATTTTATGACATCATGATTTGATGCATGGCTATGGCAAAATAGATCTACCAACATCTTAAGGAAAGTAGTTCCCAAGGTCTAATGCTCTCTATGAGGTATGGAATTTAAATCTCATAGGCCATGGCTAGTATTGTTGGGCCATCATCAAAGAATTCATTTTCTAGAATTAAACGGTGTGTATAAGACAGTGAAATTACATATATACGGGTAAAATACTCATGTGTTTGATGAGTTATAACTTATAAACACTCATGCTAGCAAGAAAATATATCCTAAGGAGGAAAATGCATCAAGTTCAACTCTATGCACGATGTCAAATCTAATATAGAAAAGGAATCAAATTAAACATTTTTTTTTTGGGTAAGAATATGTTGATCGATCTACAAATAATTATCAAAGAGAATATAAAACACTTAGAGATTCATAGTGAGTGAGCCGGCAAGGGACCATGCATGATTAAGTTAGTAGTGTTTTTTTTTAAAGATTCGACAAGAATAAAAAGATTGTTCATATCTTTTCATATCTATAACGGAATAATATCTTATTAGAAGGTCTCAAGATACAACTCCCTCAAAGCATGGCTAGTAATAAGATGCTTTGTGTTTTACAACATGAGAAATGATATGTTCACAACATTTTTACAATATTTTTGCAACAAATTCTAAGTGGCAGGATGTTACTGGTTGTTATTGTTGGGGCAAAAAAGTAATCTTAGTGTTAGGTTCAAATTTGAACTAATAACAACTAACCACTTATGATTTATTGTAAAAATATTGTGAACGTAGCACCTCTCTTTACAACATAAGATAATACATAAAAAAAAATAAAAAGCAGCAAAGCATATGGCATATTTAAAGGCAAGTGCTTTGCTTCACATGATTCACAGGACATTGCAAAGTCATTTTAAGTAATTTTACCAGACAGCTTATATTTATTCTATTCTCCTGGATTTCGGGTGGGTCATGACATACAGTACCCGTTGAACTCTCCAACCCTCCAAAAAAGGACCAAAACCACTTTATTTTCATTCTCTCTCTCTCTCTCTCTCTCTCTCTCTCTATAGGGTGGCGGATCTCTCTCCCATTGTCACGCCTGCGATCAAGCTCTCCTTGACTCACCTTTCCCTTATCAAAATCCCACCTTTCTTCCCATTTCTTACTCTTATCATTGCAGCTCTTTCATTGCTATCTTATCCTCAGGTATGCAGTAATCACTGAGATTCATTTTTATTTCCACAACTTTTTTTTTTCTTTTAAATTGGTTTGAAATGCGTATGATCTATATCATTTTGGATGTAAGAAGTGCTTTTCTTGAATTACTATGAATGCCCAGATGCTGAATTTTGACTTTTTTTCGTGGTTAGATTGTTAGATTTTGGGTTTTTCCATTTATTCTGAATTATGCTGAAGCTTACAACTTTTGAATTTTTTAGGCAAAACCCATTTGCTTATGATCTTTTTTCTTTTGTTCCTTGATTTTGGTTTCAGGATCCCATTAAATTTGGTGTGCTTATAGGTTGTTTTCTCTGTTGGGTAGCTTTCCTGTTTGTGGATCATTGCATTGGTGAAGAAGATATTTGCTGTGGTCTCAAAGGTCTATGACTTTATGGCGTTTTGTGAAAGATTTGGCGGTTTTCTTCTTGGAAATTAAGCAATTTCCATTTGTTTGATCTTTTTTGTGGGAAACCCAGGTCGTGGATTTTGGTTGTTGATTCATATGTTTGCTTATCTTTGAGTTATGGAGGATCTTCCTGTTGAAGTTGTTGGGAACATACTATCCAGGCTAGGAGCGGCCCGAGATGTAGTGATAGCCTCTGCAATTTGTCGTAAATGGCGAGAAGCTTACCGGAAACACCTTCACACACTGTCATTCAATTCCACTGATTGGACTGTTTACCGTGATTTGACCCCTAGTCGGCTAGAAATCTTGATAACTCGAACAATATTTCAAACCACGGGATTACAAGGTCTGTCAATTCTGATGGATGATGTTGATGTGTTCTCGGCATCTGCTGTCATTGCATGGCTTATGTATACCAGGGAAACATTGCGCCGATTGATTTATAATGTTCGGACTACTCCAAATGTAAATATTCTTGAAATATGTGGCAGGCAGAAGCTGGAATCTTTGTTGCTGGCCCATAATTCTATTACCGGGGTTGAACCCAATTTTCAAAGATTTCCTTGTTTGAAATCCCTATCTTTAAGTTGTGTCAGTATTTCAGCATTGGATCTGAGTCTTCTCCTCACTGCCTGCCCAAAGATTGAAACCTTGGAACTTGTGGATCCAGAGATTGCAATGTCTGATGCACAAGTGACAGTTGAGCTGACAAGTCCCACATTGAAGAGTATATATGTCGAAGGAATCAGTCTGGACAAGTTTATATTGGAGGCTGATAGTATTGAGTGCTTGCACTTGAAAGATTGTGCCCTCGAGATTTTTGAACTCATTGGAAAGGGGACCTTGAAGCACTTCAAGATTGATGATGTTAGTGTGTTACATCTTGATATTGGTGAGATTGTAGAAAATCTTGAGATTGTAGATATCAGCAACTTCACAATTATATGGCCAAAATTTTACCAAATGATCTCAAGATCATCAAAATTACAGAGGCTTCGCCTTTGGGATATGGTGTTTGATGAAGAGGATGAGATTGTGGATTTGGAAACAATTGCTGTTTGTTTCCCACAGCTGAGTCACCTTTCATTGAGTTATGACTTAAGAGATGGAGTGCTTCACTACGGTTTGCAAGGGTCTTCTCACTTGGTGAATGTGACTGTGTTGGAGATTGGTTGGATTGTAATCAACGATCTTTTCTCACATTGGGTTGAGGGGCTGCTAGAACGATGCCCAAATCTTAAGAAGTTGGTCATTCATGGGATTATTTCAGAGGCAAAATCACATGATGAATGCCAAATTTTGGCCAGATTTACATCTTCCATTGTTCAGCTCATGAGAAAGTATTTGCACGTTGAGGTGCAGTTTGAGTATCAGTAGAAATCTGCAAAATGCAATAATTGAAACATTTTTGGTTCTGATTTGATGTGTATAGGCACATACACAGGTATATTTTACAGCATAGAGCCTGAACATCTTTTCATGCCTTACAAATGATATCTCAAATTTCTTCAACAAAGTAACTTATTTTCCAATCACTTTGTTTTGATTTTGCTTAATTACAAAGAACAATTCCCCTCTCCTCAACCTCCAACATGGGTTTCTTTGATGATTTGTGTCCTGTTTGATCCTTTGTCATTTGTGAAGATGCTCCATGTGTGTGTCCAAATGACGCTGATTAAGTTTCATAGGCATCTCTAAAGTTTGATCTTGAGGTTTTGTAATATTTTTATAATTGAGAATGTGGATTTAATGTTTTCATTAAGTTATTCACATAGCTACAATAGAAAGCCAAGTTATTTTTGTGTATTTAAGCGCTAACACAATAACTACTTATTACTAGGGGGAAAAAATGCATATGAGGTATAGCTTTAAGTTTATGATGATTACTTTTAAGAAAAATAGCATAAAAAGTATCAAATTGTTGAGTAAAATGGATGGAAGATGCATGTGAATGTGTTTGTTTATTAGTAGAAAAACAAGTCATTGGCTTCTATTGGTTAGTAAATGAGATGGAATGGCCCATATCTGAATACCGTATCAGAGTAGGCCTATGGCACTAATGTTTTGCTGGGATCCTTAGGATCTGTCTAATAGTACATTTGCAACTTATCCAAGAAATTAAAAAAAAAAAAAAAAAAAAGTTTGGGTAAAAATTTATGTTCAGTATGGATTTCTCCTCGAGGGATTTGGAGGTAATAGGCTGTTCAAAGTAGAGTATTAGGCTAGGAGATGGGAGTCCCTATAATTGAGAGGCTTTGAATTTTCTTGTCATTGGTTGAAGGTGAATTGAGGGCATTATTCTCTATGCATAGATTTGCTGCAGCATTGTGTGCTGTCATTTGTGGGCTCACATCTCACATTTAACCCTCTAAATCAGCGAATAAGCTTTAGCTCAATGATACTTCCTCCTCCCTTACAAATGGGGTGGAGAGTGCATTCCTACGTTCAAGACCCATTGGATGCATGCATGTGTAAGTGACTGATCAAATAAGAATTTATTTCTTCATCTAAATCCAATGGTCAAGATGACCAATTATGTCGTAAAACCTTGATCTTGTGGCATGGCTGAGATCTTGATTGCTGGTCTGCCAGTCAACCTAGAAACAATTGTTGTGTGTTGCAAAGAAAAAAGGAGGAACAAGAGATAGAATTTAAAAATGCTTCTTTGAATAATGCAACAACTTGAAATTTTAATATGAGGCCCTCTTAGAATAATGAAGAAATGGATCATCTGTCTATTTTGCTTGCTATTTTCATTTGGTGGAAATCTGCCAATTATTGATTGAGGGACTAGAAATTGTAGATGGATTGATTGTTAGTGCCTCTGTTCTCTGCTATTGCATTTAGAGAAATATTATGTGGATGGTGGCTGTTAAACCCTATTAAGACAAACTGGAAACTATACCAACCTCTGAATGATTGGAGAAGCTTATGGTTAGAAGTGCATGCATATTATGAATTTAATATAGATTGAATTATTTGCAGAGCTTTTTGTCATAGGATGCAATAAATATGTTTCAATGTCATTCTTACCATAAGAAATGGAGGAACTTAGTGGTACTAAGCCCAGATATACATCTTCATTATTAAGGTGGAACATGAAGGAGATCTGCTGACCTCTGTCCTGATACAGATGAGTAAGGCTTTTACTTAAATATACTTTGTTCTACCCTTAAGGATTTCCTTTTGTCTATCAGAATAGCTTAGCGGCTGCTTGTGTCCTTTTGTTTCTTATTATTCTTTGTTTACTACCGGAAACTCTTTGTATTTTTCTTGCTATTCCTTTATTAATAATATTTTCCTCTTATCAAAAAAAAAAAAAAAACAGATGAGTAAGGCTGGTTATGGTTGTTCAGTGCAAAATTGCAAATACTATTTCCTGTTTCTCTATCGTCTTAAATAAACAGTTCTGCCAAAAACCTGAGCTGTATTTCTTGAATTTGTGACATTAGCCCACTCTAAGCAGCGATTTCTATTTTCATTTTTTTCCTCATTTTTTATGTTTTGTTTTAATAGATTACTGTAAGCAACTAAGCATTAGTGCTATAATACAAGTTGGTCTTCTTTTTGCAAGCAATGTGAGCTCCTTTATAATATGAATTTGCTTTGAAGACACGGATTAGTAGGAGAGTGTCTTATTTTGTAGGCATTTTAAGTGGAGTTGGACATATATTTTTATTGGGTTGTCTTCAAAAATTTTCTTTGTTAAAAGTAAGGTTTATAAAAGTCCAGTCCAAAGTTCTCTTATTAATAGTATAGATTCTCTACATGTATCTATAGTTATTTGAGTGTGTAGTTAATTGTCAAAGCCATTCCAGTGTTGGCATTGAGAGCCTAGCCAGTATGTTTAAATGTAACTTTGAATCTTGCTACATCGTAATCTAGCTTGCAAGCCATGTATCAGCTAAATCAAGCAGGATTGTTTCTTTCATTGATTGTCCTGTGAGTGGCTTGCTTTACTTATTTCCCAAAACAGTGGGATGAAAGGGAATCCATTTTACTTGCCTGTTGAGTAATTGTTGTGTAACCTTCAATATTTCCTGGCGTTACAATGGTGTCCATAAAAAGCAAATGTTACCATGTTATTTCTTCTGTTAATCCATGTTGTAGCTGTTGGAGGCAAGGGTAATCAAATATGATTCTCAGTTATTTTCATTCATCATGGGGAGGTTGGACCTAGGGTAGAGTGCTTGCATTCTAGCTCTTAAGGTTCTGACCATACATGTTACTCTTCCTTGGCTATTGGAAGCTTTTAATTAGTTATTTGTTGAACAAAGGTGAAGACATGAGCGGATGTGGGATAGACTCATAGACATTAACTGAAATGAGACAGTTATAGCTGGGTTTTTATAGGGTTGATTGGTAGCCAAGGTGAAGGGAAAGGTGGTGACTTTCGATGAGGAAGGAAAGGTCCTGTTGCTTGAATTCACTTAGAAAAGATTGAATCTTGATGTCCCTTTAATTGTTGGAGTTGCAGGGAACTAGAAGCTACTTGCAGGAAATCTATGCAATACTGGTTTATTTATGGTAAACAAAAGAGCTGTAGTGTGGGGTTCAAAGTAAACCAAAAAAGGGGATTAAGAGGCCTATGGGCTGATGATTTTTGACTATGTAATTTTGGTAAGCAAGCATAGGATATGTGGGTGTGTTTGTGTGGAAGAGAGAGAGAGAGAGTTTATGGTTGTACCTACTTTGTATATGGGCTTGTGTTAATCTGGAATAGTACCAGAACCAAAATGGATGAACTTTGAAAATGAACAATTTGCAAACTGTAAGGTTGAGTCCTCTAGAGTTCAATTAAAGAATTAGTTATATACATATAAACACGTTCATAGTTAGGCCTGGAAAATTGAATTGTTGCCAGCCTGGTGACTAAGTAGCTATTTTATTGCTGGAGAGTAAGCCTTGATTTATAAGTTTTATACGAGTTTTTTTTTATTGTATATTGTCGAACTGTATGATTATAGTTTTGTTTGTTTGTTTGTTTGTTTGTTTTTGATTCATAGGGAGGGAAATAGGAGATTCGAACTAATGATCTCCATTTCACGAGGCATGGTCCCCAACCGATTTGAATTATAGTCTTAATATATTGTACTGGTTTATTGTTCGTTTGGCATAAGTTTATTTGACTGAAAGTGAGCTTAAAAAAATGAAGTTTTAAAAAACTATGCATAAACAAAATAAACAAAAAGCTAAACAAAAAAGTTGGTGGGAAACGAAAACTTGAGATTCGAAACATTGTACTTTGGAGGTTTTAATTTACATATGTGATTTGATCCCACTGGCATTGAAAGGACTTTGTGCTCGGCTTTGGTATGGAGTTCCATCACTGCCTCCTTAATTGTTCATCATATCTTATTGGATTATCCCATAAACTTGTTTTATGTGAGCCTATAACTAATTAATTTTCTGTTCATGTTACTGCACACTTTTCTTCAATTTGATGAACTCAAAACATTCCTCATTTTAATCAATGCAAACAGCTTCAATACCTTTTTTAAATTTATTTTTGGGTGACGACCAAATTGAATGTTATAGAATTAGAAAACAATATCCTTATTTACGTTGCACGACAGTAGCTTATGCTTTTGCATTCCTTGTATTAAGAATGTGTTTGGATTCAAGGCTGCGTTTTGCGTTTTGCGTTTCAAGCTTTTTTTTTTTTTTTTTTTTTTTTTTTCAAGCCGCAGATGTTGACCAGTCCTCCGTGAACAGTGCATTCGTGCACTGTTCATGGACCCACAAATTTCACTTTTCAGCCATTTTTTCATTAAAAATGGGTCCCGCGGTACTATTTACACATTTTAAAATTATTTTGCTACAGTGTTTTCAGTTTTCAGTTTTCAGTTTTCAGCAATAAGTTCTATCCAAACGGACCCTAACACCTATTGGTGATGTTTCAAACAAGTACGGTTGTTCAGTTGTGTTGGTTTTTGCATTTGATATCTGTGAACTACAACAACATGGGCTTTCTCTAATCACCAATTACAAATGAAAATCCAGCATTCGACCTCATTCAGAAGTCAGAATTTATAACAAACTACAATTTATTTTTATTGTGCTTTTGCAATTTAGTCCCTAAACATGTTAGGCCTGTTAATTATTATGTTTAATTGTTTTAGTGACCAGGTTGGGTTTAGGGGTCAAATTAGTCAGTTTTGAAATATCTTGGACCTTATTAGCAATATCCTAAACCTCCGAATATGTTAATGAAATTTACCCTTTTATTTATTAGAACTCACTTGGAAAAAAAAGAAAAAATTATAATTGATCCCATTACAGTTTTTTCTAGTCACAATTTAGTAATTTAGCTCACAAACTTTCAACTGGTACATTTTAACCCCCTAAAGTGGGGGTGTGTAGGCTATGCAGCTAACCCACCAACTCACCAAAACTAACATGACCAAACTTAACCCATTGGGTTGGGTCGTTTTTTAGGAGTTGGTGGGTTGGGTTGGGTTATGCAAGTTTTTTTAATAGTAGGCCGAGTTGGGTTCGGGTCATAACAATCACAAACTTGCCTAACCCAACTCAACTCCCCTATATATTTAAAAATATATTTATAATTTAAAAAAATTTACTTAATTTTTCCCCCTATTTGACTCCTCTTTTATAAAATTTAATTACCTCATAAACCCTAACAATTTTATTTCTCTTTGCCGCCTCCCGCTCCCACTCTCACTCTCCCACTCCACTTATATTTGTTTATAACTAAGTTAAGATACGAATTCATGTATATTTTGTTTATCAACTTAATTTGATATATTTTGTTTAAAATAAGTTGAAATACTAGTTCATGTATATTTTGTTTATCAACTCAAGTGGCAAGTGATATATATATTACTGCTCAATTTAATAATAATAGTAATAAAAAAAAATGTACAACCCATGGGTTCAATCCAATCCAACTTGATTCATGTGGATTGGTTGGGTTGGGTTGAACCCCTGTAAGAGCATTCTTATCAATCATTCTAAAAAATTTAGCATTTACCATCTCAAAACCCAATTTTATAACATATAACACACCACTTTACAACCTCCCTTCCATCAAAACTTCTAATTTTCTTAACACTTCATTTAAATATTATTTCTTTATCATTTTTTATTCATCCTCTCTCTTTCTCTGTCTCTCTCTCCTCTGTGTCTCTCTTCCACAACCCAGCGCCGCCAGCCACCATATCCACCCACCCATATCACAACCACCACATCCACCCACCATCGCCGCAACCAAAACCAAAAAAAAAAAAAAAAAAAAAAAACCTCCACATCCAAAGCCACAAAATCAAAGAATCATCCAAATCAAAGAATCACAACATCACAACAAAGACCCAAAACCACCCCGATCAACCCACAAACCCAGCCACCGCAATCAAGAACCCACCAAAATTAATCAAAACTACTGAAATTAAAACTCACCGATATCAAATTGCAAAACCCACTCACTGAATCACTGCAAAGACCCACCATGAACCACCGTAGAGACCCACGATCCACAAAAAACCACCGCAGCCGAACCACACCCAGCATCACATCCCGGCCACACCCAAGACCCACGAACTCAGGATGCAGAGACAAAGGGAAACAGAGAGGCAGAGAGAAAATGAAAGAAAGAGTGGATGGAGAGCATGAGAGAGACAGTGAAAAGGAAAGGAGTGGACGGAGATCACGAGATCGGCGGCGGCATGTGGGTATGGAGATAGCGCAGAGATCAGAGGGTAATCGGATCGAATAGTGGGGATGGAGATAACGACGATGATGATGACGAGGAGCAAGCATGTGGGTTTGGAAAATAACGGCGTCGGCATGTTTTGGCGAGCTATGGAGGGCTTGCTTGAGAGAGAGACACCAAAAGAAGAGAGGGACGGAGAGCTCGTGGGAGAGCTCGTGAGAGAGTGATAGAGGAGAAGTGAGAGGAGAGAGACGAGGCTTGGAAGGAGACAAACACGGATGAGAGAGAGAGAAAGAAATTAATAAAAAAATTATAGCATAGTGCTACAGTGCGGTCTCAAAAATGAGAGCGCACTATAGCAGTATTGCAAAAGTTTTGGCATATACCATTTTTGATGGAGCACGTTTTTGGGTCATAAATGCTAAAAAAAAAAGCATCTTTTAGCATATAGTATGCTTAATAAGAATGCTCTAATGGATTGGGTTGGGTTGAATTTTTTTATCCCACAAGGGTGGGTTGGATTGAAAGTTCCTCTCAACTCAACCCATGCATACCTCTATCCTAAATTTCGACTAAAATGAAACTATTAGGATGTGTAAAGTTAATAGATTATGCATTTCTCAGACAAACAAATTACCTCCTTCTGGTTTGCCCCAATTATTAGTCCCTCAAGTTTTTGTCAATTGCTATATTTCGGTCCCTAAAAGTTTGGATCAAAATGAAATCGTTCAAAATACTTTGAACAAAACATAGCAGTTTTTATTTTGGGAAATAATTGTTAAACATGTATTTACACAAGTGAAAAAACAATTGAAATCGTGATTTGAAGTTACAATTATATAATAACACTATTCTTTTATTTTACTCCAAACTTTAGGGGGGATCAAGAGGTAACAATTGAAATTTTGTGAACTAAATTGTGATAGGGCTAAATCGGAATGGATGGGGGTAAACTGTAATGTCTTCTAAAATAGAACACTTTGTACGAACGATTAAAATGGTCATGCAGGTTGGCTCTGGAAAACATTCTACCAGTCTGGTTATCAATATGTTATTTGAACTCTAATCATAAATCTAATTTAATTCATAGACCATTCGAGCTTTGGGAATCATTTGGTGTCATATACATTGAATTTAGCAGGTAGAGAAAGATTTTGGCTATAATCTAAGGTATTATTCCCTCTATAATTATATAAAGATAACATGGGAATCCCACATATTATCAACCTATACTATACCGAGTGTCTGATTTGGTTGTGTCTAGGGTGTCCTGAATTAGGCACTTGACTATTTAATTAAACCTAATCCAACATGTGAATATTTCAGGAGTGACTAAATTGCATGGAATAGACTCTGGTTTTCATTACTCGTTGAAAATTTTGCGATTGATTTGGATGTAGAGTTAAAAGTTGGGGAAGTTGTCACGTTTTTCAAACAAAAACCTATACTGGATATCATTTCAGTATTGACTAATCCTCATTTCTCACTCTCATCTGGGGTCCATTGCTAATCATTGGCTGGCATGATCTTTTCTTATTGGTGATAGGTCAACTACACCATGATCCATCTTAAACCAGCTTCTCTTTCATTCCAGATAAATTTTGCAATTGCCCATATTTACCTTTTAAGAGCAAACATTCCGATACGCTTAAAAACTGAGACAAGCAAAAGTGGTGTTAGAAACAAATTTAGAATAAAAATGCAAGTTGGTTTGGATTTAAAGCAAATTTATTATTGGCAAAAACAATTAATATTATATGCTTTAGATCCTTGCTTAGATAACAAGCAATGACTTAACCCAGTTACTCAAAATCCAAGAAGGCATAATTAATACTAGGATTTGATCAAGACCAATCACCTTTCTAGAAAGCAGGAAAGGAACACATAAAGAAGTGCAGTTTTTGATGAAATGCAAGATCCATGGATACTGTAATCTAAGAGTCTCTCAAAATGTACCATAAGAAGAACATGTTGTAAGGTTTATTGGGAACAAAAGTTGCAGACTTAAAAAAATATTTTTACCTAATCCATGAACGTTTCTATATATATATATATTTTTTTTAAAAACCCGTTTTTTTAGGCCAATCATTGGCAGCATAAAGGAATAATTGGTAGAAGGCATATTTCCATTATTTGCAAAGGTAGTAGATGAGCACAACATAAAATATTTGCAGCCACCTCTTAATGAGAAAGATCGTAAGTCCATTCACTTAAAGTCTCTCTCTCTCTCTCTTTATCTATATATTACTCAATAATGCAGGTCATGAATAACTAAAATACTTAATTAGTCTCGAAATGAAATAAATAATCTTTCCATCTCTTTCTGTACCTTTTGTTTTTAATACAAATTGATAAGACTTTTTTACAAATAAGTATGCAATTTAACATATTAGTCATCGGGTTTCTGATCAAGAAAACAAGTATTAGGACACATGAAAAACAATCTAACCATGTGCAACCAATGCAGTAATTAGGAGCTTAACAAAGAAACTAGAATGAAACCAGTCTGCACCATAAAGCTGCACCTCAGGTTAAGAGGGGAAAATTAATTTCTATTAATAGAAAGGAATCTCAATGTGGCATATTTTTAGGTGATGACAGGGAATGGATGTTGACCCATCAACGAAGGAGATAATACCAAACAATAACATGTCAAGAGCAGAGATCAAAATGTACAAGTGGGTTTTGGTCTTGGATTATTATACTAATGTTATGGTTGAAATGGTATGAGTAGAACCTTCATATAACAATAAAATAAAACTCTCTCCCTTAGTTGTCAAAAGCAAACTCAATCTTTCCTTTGGGTGTAAAAACATTAAAAAGAAAACACCTTTAGAACTTTTCTTTTTACCTTCTTTTGTGATAGAGAGAACCTTGTCTTATCTACTATTAAATGTTGAATTTAATGTAATTTGTTTTATAAAATTTAATTTATTTTTTTCTCCTTCTTAAATACTTGTATAGCCTTGAAGAGTTCCAAAAAAGAACCAATCAGGAAGCACAGGCGGTTAGAAGAGAGAGAGAGTGGAGTAGGAGTCAGTGATTCTAGTGGGTTCCTGGCGAAGACCCCACCCTTACATTTAATTTCATTTTCTTATTTATTTCCATTTGATTAGTATTTTTTCTTTTTCCAAAGCCTACACACACCAGAGGGCCTCAGACAGGTCTGCAAGGACAGGATTTTCTGTACTATTAGATGAGTTACAAAAAATCTTGATAAATATTTACAACTACATGAGGTGATAAAAGCAAACTAAGACAGACTAATCAATAATCAATCAGGCTTCTTCATAGAGAAAAAGAAAAGGAACAGATAGAGACACCCCCATGAAAGATCAAAGGGTGCAAAGAGAGAGAGAGAGATATATATATTTATATCTGAGAAAAAGACTGGACCCTCTTCAGGTTACATAAATATACTTTGACAAGATATCTTTGATCCTTTGCTGCTGCTTCTGCTCTCTCTCTTTCTCTCTCTCTCTCTCAGCTGGCCTTTTCTGCAAGTAAGGATTCTACTTAGGACTTCAAAATTTTTGAGGTAAACATAAGTGAATTCTTAAAAATAGTTATCCAATTCCTCTGTTTTTGTTGCTATCATCTTAGCTTCTGCAGCATGTTCTCTTCCAGTTTCTGCTAGAATGGTATGAGGTCGTCTTACATGGCGAGCCATAGAGTAACGGAGACTGGTTTATCAGACTCAGGACCTACAAACCACCATGTTCCTTACGCAGTTTTTCATGGAATTAATGCTCCTTCCACAAGTTTTCTGTATGTGAAACAATCTTTTTTTTTTTTTTTTCATTGTTCCATCAAAATTTTCTTCTAAGACATACAAAATTTAAGATGATTTCCTAAATGGGTTTGCTTGTATTTCCAAATTGGATTGGGTTGGTTTGCTTCTTTGGTCAAGTCTGACATGGTTATTAATTCTTTTTTCTTTCCTAGCAACCAAGAAGGATCTGCTTTTGATTTTGGAGAGCTAGAAGAAGCAATTGTGCTGCAAGGAGTTAAGATAAGAAATGATGAAGCTAAAGCACGTATGCTACTCTCTCTATCTATCTTTTCTCCTTTTGTGACGTGTGCTAGAAATAACCAACTCCTAAAAGCAAAGAGAGAGAGAGAGAGAGAGAGAGAGAGAGAGAGGTAGGTTTGAATATGTCTACAGAAAGGCACAGTAGGGAGGGTTACCATTTCCAATACTGTAATGATTCTGATGCGAGGGACTCGAGTGGCGTGAGGCTACATACTTAGAAACCTGACCTTACCAGCATGATTTACTGACCCCATAACTGCAGAAAAGGAGGATTAGGTTCCTCCACCTTTTAAAAATTTTGAAAAATCTTGGAGTCTTTATTTTGGTGATCCTCTGAAGATTTGGCCTTTGTGATTCTTGCAGCTTTATTCACAGGCAGGCCTGCAGCTACTCTGGAAATGTTCCCTTCATGGCCAATGAGATTTCAAACAACCCCAGGAGTACTAGCTTCTAACTTTATTCATCTTTGACCATCTCTCTTTTCTCATATGGCTTCTAGAAAAAAAAATGTTTAAAAGTTCAAGCACAATAGAACAAATGAACAATATCCCAACCAATGTTTTCACTTTCATGGTACAAGTTTTTCAAATCCTCATTTGAAAAGTTTATAAACTTTTTTAAGTTTTTCCAGGAGAATTAAATATTGTTTGGGATACCCATTTGCAAAATGAGTCTATTGTGGGGACTAGAATGATTTTGGGCTGATTCTCTGGATACACTCATGTGAAGAAGTTTTGTTGGGTTTCTTATTTCAGGGAAGTTCAAAATCAGGAGGAGAGAGCACAGACTCAGGATCAGCAGTAAATACGCTTTCAAGCAAAGCTGACTTAGCTGAGGCCCAGTTGGAACCAGAATCTCCCATCAGTAAAAAGGCATCTTCCTCAGATCATCAGGCTTTTGATCAGAAGCATCTGCAACAGTTTCAACAGCAACAATTACACCAAGAGATGGCAAGTGATACTTCAAGAACAGGAACATCACAAAATCAATCTGCTGCTGGCAAAGCACCTATGGACAAGGTTCTTAAACTACAGTGTTTAACTGTTAATCTCCCGGTTCTCTCTCTTACCATATCCCCAAAACTCGGCAAAAAGTTGGTATCTTTATTGTTATTATTACTGTTTTGCTCTCTCTTTCTCTCTCTCTCCCTCGAGTATATCTTCATATACAACAGCACAGATCCCAACAACTCTCAGAAAATCAATAAAGTTCAGAGTTTCCCTGATTTCTGAACGATTTTCTGATGAATGTCTGACATGAAGTGAGAGAATAGAGAGAGAAAGAGAGAGGTGTACTGTTCACATAAAAAAGCAAAGAGAGAATCTTCACAGTAGTTACCACTGTTTCTCATTATATTGCTGACCCACTTTAGTCCTTTACTCGATTCTTATAACTCGCCCCCAACAAAAACTTTTTTTTTTTTTTATCCTTAAGATCAGTTTTGGAATTAGAAGCCAAAACACACACACATACCAAAAAAAAAAAGCCAAACACAAAGCGAAATGGAAGATAATGATGTCTTTTGCTACCCTTATTATGTTGATGATTACCTGCCTCAAGAGCAGTGCTCAACTCACCATCAGACATCAGAAATGCTTCCAAGAGATTCTGTGAGCTCTTTAATCATTGTATTTTGTTGTTTAAGAATCACAGAATCTCCCCAAAGATACGGCTATGCTATCAATCAATGCTTAAAAAGTAGAATTAAGAGTAAAATAATAGCAAAATCATTTTCTTCATCTCTTGTTTATTTTTCGTTCTCCCAAGATCAGTAGCTAAATAAACTTAAACAAAGAAAACAAGCTAAACCCATTCTCTTTTTAGCTCTTAAAAGTAATAAACTTTATCCTTTTTTCTTGAATATTATTGCAGAGAAAGGGAATTAGTTCAACATCAGAGAAGCCACTTGATGCTAAGGTACTGAAAACACGATTTATTTTTCCAGAAGAATTTTTTTTCTTTCCAAATTCTTTACCTTTTGGTGTTAGAAATGTTGAGCTGAAATTCTGATCACTGCTTCAGACATTGAGACGTTTAGCTCAAAACAGAGAAGCAGCAAGGAAAAGCCGTTTAAGGAAAAAGGTATGTGTAACATTTACTTTACTGGAAATTGAAACTATGGTTTTCTTAAACTTTAAGCTTAGAATCATGAAGTGAAAAAAAACAAAAACAAAATCTCAATATACACTCATGTCTGTCTTTCTCTCTCTTTACCAGGCTTATGTCCAACAGCTAGAGACAAGTAGAATAAAGCTTGCTCAGCTTGAACAAGACCTTCAAAGATTGCGCTCTCAGGTTAGAGAATTAAATATGTACAAAATTTTATATATTTAAAAAAGAAAAGAAAAGAGATTACTGTGCCTAAAATTACAATCTTTTAAGTTATTGACAATTTGATATGTTAATTAATTAATTAATTAATTGATTAATTAATTGATTAATTAATTAAAATATTTTTTCCTTTGTACAATAGGGACTGTACTTGGGTGGTTCTGGTGGTGGTGTTGGAAACATCAGCTCTGGTTAGTTCATATCTCGCTCTCTCTCTCTTTCTTTTTGTCTGAGTTTTATTGAAGAAACATAGATATGCTTTATTTACCAAAGTACCCATAGTTTATGATGGTACTTTTAGAAAGACCAAGAGATTGGGCAAATGCCCTTTGGTCTTGCACATTTTTTTTTTTTTTTTCTGTAAGAGGACCACACGTAGCAGCTGGTCATTAGTCAAAAGAGTGATTGTGTGTAAATAAATTCCAACATAAAGTAAAATTCGATGATATCAACGTTGAGCTCAAGTGAAAAATGTTCTTCGTGTAATCAATGACCAAAGCAATTAATTTCAGACCGACCAAAAATATGGTTTTTTAGTCATCTACTCTTTTTTTAGATATGGATAAAAAATATATAGACACAAGAAGCACTATTTAGTATTTGATATTTTTTAGGATTTGTTTTTTGGAAAAATTCCTACATTTGAATGTGAAAATTTCCCAATTCCCTAATATTCCAGTCAAATTTCGCAAACATGCGTGGATATAATTTATGTGGCAGACTTTTGTACTTACCACTTTTGTTTTAAAAAAGAAAAAAAGACTTTTCTGATTTTGGTAAACTTTTCTATATAAACTCATTCCCTAATTTTTTAAATTTATTTTAAACAATTTTTGTTGGAGGGTTCAGGAAACAGTAAAAGGGTCAGATTTTTCAAATAACCATCATTGAATCTCATGAGATTGTTTGGCCTTTTCCAAGCATAAAAAGCCGTTCTATCTTTTATTTTACTTTGAGTGAATGATTGATCCATTCCCATGGTGACAACTTCTTTTTCTTCCACTTTTAGAAGCATAACAAAGCTCTTTCTTAGTGCACATTATTGTTAAAATATTGCCCAACTTGTTCCAACGTATGATATAGCATTCCATTTCATAATAATAAGTTAAAAAGATGGTCATCATTATCATTATTATTATTTTTTTTTATGATGATCAATATTATTTATTATCTTGTATAGGAGCTGCAATGTTTGACATGGAATATGCAAGGTGGCTAGAAGATGATCATAGGCACATGTCAGAGCTTCGAGCAGGGTTACAGGCACATTTATCGGACAGTGATCTTAGACAAATTGTTGATGGAAATATTTCTCATTATGATGAACTTTTCCGGCTTAAGGCAGTGGCTGCTAAATCTGATGTTTTCCACCTTATTACCGGAGCTTGGACTAGCGCCGCCGAGCGTTGCTTCTTCTGGATGGGTGGTTTTCGACCCTCTGAACTCATCAAGGTTTGGATTTCCAAAATTGCATATGATATTGTTGACATTTTTTTTTTGGACCATAATTTTAGTTGTGCCATTTTGGTGGTAATGTAGGAATTTTAGACACTGTCACAATAAGGAAATTTTAGTAGTGTATAAATAACCAAATAATATAAATAATAGTTTCGTAGATAACCAAATAAAAAATAATAATAATAATAATAATAATAATAATAAAAGAGGAGAGAAATTCAGTTCAGTAAATATTCCCTATATTGAAGGACCCATTGTCATTTCCAAAGTGATTCAGACAAACCCAAAATGCCCCAACAAAAGGGTCCATTTCTTTTTTGGAGTTAATAAAGGGGTTCTTTTCTTGGATGCTATAAAGTTTTCTTCGCATTAACATTTTCACTTTTACTTTTTTATTTTTATTTTAAAAAAAATTCTAAATATATAACATCTCATATTGAGGTGGTTGAGATAGTAGGTTATAATTAGTAAATAATAATATAATAGGATTTTACTAACGTGTCCTCTAAGGGCACATAATAATATATTATTTTTAGAAAAAGTTTTATCGGGAATTGAAAAAGTTTTACAACTTTTTCAATTTCCCATTAAATGTTTTCAAAAATGGATAGTTTAATGTGTGTTCTTAAGACATATTAACCGGACCAATAATAATATCAGTAGTGGTTTCACTTAAAAACTATGTATACACTGATCACAATCTACCCCTCAGATTATGTATAATGTGATATTGTTTTCATTTCTTTAATCACGTTAATTCTAGGTAAACCCTTTTTTCCAAAAAGAGTTGTACACACGCAAATCCTATATTATTATTTTTTTTAAGAAAAAAAAAAAAGTTAATGACCAACTTGCTAGCTCTCTTAGCTTCTAAGTTCTAACTTTGTTTGTTTATTTTGGGGGTGTTAATTATCAGATGTTAATAGGTCAATTAGACCCATTGACAGAACAGCAAGTGATGGGGATTTACAGCCTCCAACAGTCTTCAAACCAGGCTGAGGAGGCTCTCATCCAGGGCGAGGAGCAGCTCAAACAGTCTCTTGTGGACACAATTGCTGCCGGTCCGGCCATCGATGGCAGCATGCACCAGATGGCTATTGCCCTAGGCAAGCTTTCCAATCTTGAAGGCTTCGTACGACAGGTAAAAATTATCAAATTAAACCCGTTATAGTTTGCAACATTTTGAACCTTAATTTTTACCTTACATAAATAAGAACTTTCTAACATAGTTTTATTAAAAAGAAACATGACCTTATTGTTAAAATAGATAAATAAAGAGACAAATTATCCTATTAAGTACATCTGCATGCGTCATGCATATCAAGTAGTACACGTGCATATCGTATGTCACAAAATTCTCATTGAACACACTAGCTCATATATGTTGTTAATTACAATGTTATAACTTGGTGGAATTCGTTTTCATTAATCCTTTCTCTTCCAAGGAAGTCATTGACTTCTTTGTATTATAGAGTTGACTTACTGTATCAAAGTGGATAAAAGTGCATACAGGTTTCACATGTAACCCCTTGCAATCTTGGAAAGACACAAAATCAAAACTTTCATGAGCAAGAGTGAAGAACCTTCCAATTAGATAGTCATGTTTGTCAAGGAGGTTGAATTCTTGCTCCCTATTGTAGATTAATGAACTCTAATGAAAATGATATTTGATGCGTAACAAAACCTGGTGTCAAGTTTGAAATCAGGCCCTAGCTAGGCTGCATCTATAGTATAAAGTCTATTTTAGGTAAGTTCTCGCAACTATAGTTTTTCAACCTTCTTATTAGTTCTTAGCCCCAGTTTCATACTCGCCTAGTAGGTCTCCCAAACATGGTTTCATCAAGAAAATAACTAGGAAAGTATTCAAATCCTAGATACATGTATATGGACTAAACCACTTGTCAAGAAAGACTATCATGTATTAGATATTTAGATCTCACCTAACATAAGCTAGGAGACTATTCATATGGAGCCCACTTGAAAAAGGGTTATAGGATTTTATTTAAACCTTTATCCTAATTATGTTTGTCACTCATGCCGACAAAAAATACTCGAAATCCCACGATATTGTGTCGTATACTCATATTATACTCCACTAATCACAGTTTTCCACACATTTTTTATGAAATAAGTGTTATTTGGTTGGTGGAGTATAAATTGAAACATAAAAAGCAATTCAAAGATGATTTTTGTTGAATACACAACAATCGGGTCAAGATTAAGCTTTGGTAGGTTAACAAATTGGTTAAAATGTTTCCTTCTTATAGTCCATTCCATTTCATTGTATACCACTCTAAACCTTGTTTTGCGCCGCAATTCAAACACACCAAGTTATACCTGAAGACCTGAAGGGCAAGAATCCAGGGAACTTTATGACCTCAGCTTGGTTTTAACATCTTTTATTGAGTATTTGACCTTTAAGCTTTTTAAGAAACTGTAGAGGAAATTGATCGAGGGGCAATGTTAATCTAGTCAACATGTATGCTAAGAACATTTCTAATGTATTAGATGCTGATCCAACGGTCCAATACAGTCCAACTTTTGATCATCATGAATAGGCTATATTTCTATCATCATGAATAGGCTATATTTCTATTGTATTTTTGGTCAACTTTGAGATGTGACGTATATTTTATGTGAATTATGTATAAATAATCTCCACTGCATGTCTGCCATTTGTACGGTGGATTGTCTATTTCTACTAGGGAATATATATTGCTTTGCTGCTAAGAAGTCCATCAAAGATGTTGAATGCTAGGGTTTTTGATGTGGTATTTCATCTTATAAGGTACCTATCAAAAGTTGGTTTGAAAGTGATGCCTGTTGAAATAAAAGCCCTAGCTACACCTATCAACAAAACTTTAAAAAAAAATTGGGGAATATTTACTAATTAATCAATTGGAAAAACTTTAGGATTTTTTTTATAAAATTCTATGATTGGAACAGTCCAAATTCATATATAAGACAAAATAATGAGTTTCAACCTCTTTGAAATGTTCAGTTCTTGTCCATGTGCCCCCTTGCACTAGGGACACATTTCAACTCTATATGGTGGTTGTGGTTTCATAAATAAATAATATACATATTTGTGTTGTTGTTCGTCTATATTTTGTATGATTAATTTTATTCATGGATTTTGTTAAAATAATGATTAAGTAATTGAATTTGCAATTTCCTTATAGTTTAAGCTTCTGGGACAATCGGTAATTTAACATATTTATCATTTGTACATGCTTTTAAATTCAGGCTGATAATTTGAGACAACAAACCATTCATCAACTGCGTCGAATATTGACGGTTCGACAGGCTGCAAGGTGTTTTCTTGTAATTGGGGAGTACTATAGCAGACTAAGAGCCCTTAGTTCTCTTTGGGCTTCAAGACCAAGAGAGTAAGATCACCAAAAAACTATAACTATTTAATTCTTGGTATTCTTATTTCTTAGGCTCTATTTGATGATCTTTGAAATGGTTCATACTAACAGTTTCTATTGGATATTTTTACATAAAATTCAAAATAACACTTTACTAGTTTTTCCTCTATCTATTCCTTTTCTAATTAGTCAAAAGTACTGTGGAATATAATTTGTATTGGGTGAGTAAATTCAACTTATAATAACTTCATACCTAAAGAAAAAGTTGGCAGCGACTTCTTTTGGGATATCATTTCAACCCTGAATTTTTTTTTAAAAACTAATGTAAAAAGCACAAATATATAAGTCATTCTTCTTGAGATTACTTAAGATGCACTTCAAGTAATTTTTTTTTGATACGACACTTCAAGTAATTTAATTCTATACGTATTCTAGCTTCCATTCAATTTAAAATTAAATTATTAACAATAATAATAACGTGAAAAGTTAATTTATGGCTACAATGTAATGCTAACTTTTACATGAGCTTGTCTAAAATGTATATATTTTTGTCAATTATTAATATTTTTATTTTTATTTTAGACTATTCATGTATTTAGGTAACCAATGTTGAAGTTTTCTCTATCAGGACCATGATGACTGAAGATAACTCATGCCAAACCACCACGGATTTACAAATTGTTCAACCTTCGCATAATCATTTCTCAAGCTATTGAATGAGAATCCATTAGCCACAAAAGATGACCCAATGAAACGAAGCCCTTATTTAACTCTTGCTTTCACTGAAGAGCTGCCGTTAGATTTCTTCAAGCTACTTTAGAGGAGGATAGGAAATTTCTTCTTTTTTTTATCTTCTGCTTTTTTTTAGTATCTTTATATATAATACTATGTTATCTTGTACATATAATTAAATCAATATTATATCTCTCTATTTGCTTAAACAATGAGAAAAAAATGGAAAAGTTTGAGTTTATACACCTTTATAAATTGAGCATGTTGTTGTTGTTGTTTTTTTTTTTTTTTTTCTATCCCATGAAACTACTACCTTCATCAAATGGCTTTGAAATTTTAAATAGTGTAAAGGGATACAAACAAACTAAGAGAGAGAGAGAGAGAGAGATTGTTGGCTTCATTTAAATGAAGTGGTTGAGAGCAAGAGTATTCTAATAGCTAGAAAAAACAAGACGAGGAAAAGAATACAAATTAGAACATGTCTCTTCTTAAAAAATTGTAGTGGAAAAAGAGAGAGGTTAGGTCGTTGAGCTTCATTTATATCGACTGGTTACAAATGCAATTATTCTAATGGCAGAGAGAGAGAGAGAGAGAGAGAGTTTCACTTTAATTGCATAAAAGAAACAAATGGCATGAATTTTGGCCAAAGTTTAATTGGAAAACGCACCTCACGAGATGAATGCGAGAACCACATCAATAAGTTATTGTAGTACATTATTTATGGTTCATATTATAAATATGTTGTACTATATATATAAATACATATATATATATTTATTTATTTATTTATTGGAGAGTGAGGTGTTGTTTCAGTAGATGTAATGCATTTAGCAAAACAAATAGGTTAGAGCATCCGTAGTAGATGTGCTAAATGTCAAATATTTGGCACACCAAACACAAAAAATTTATTTTATCAGATGTGCTAAATGTTGCAAATTTTTACAACATTGAACAGTACCATGGCAATTTGCCATGGTATGGACGAGCCATGGCAAAAATATATACTCTTATTTCATTCCGTTTTCTCTCTCTCCGTCTTTTCATCTCTGTCTTCTCTCTTCGTCTTCCATAGCAAGCCGATCGCCAAAGCCCACCACTTGACTATGGCGGTGGGTGGGTTCGGATGGACAGATTGGTGGTGGGTGAGTTCGGGTTGTGGGTTATGGCGGTGGGTGGGTTGAGTTTCATGAGTTGTGGGTTATGGCGAATCGGTAGTGGCGAATCGGTTATAATTGTGGCTGTGTTTTTTTTGGTGGCTGTGGGTTATGATGAATCGGTTGTGATTGTGCTGTGGGTTATGATGAATCGGTTGTGATTGTGGTTGTGTTTTTTTTGTTTTGTGGTTGTGTGATGGCGAATCAGTTGTGATTGTGGCTGTGGGTTATGGCGAATCGGTGATGGCGAATTAGTGGTGGCGAATCGGCTGTGATTGTGGCTGTGGGTTATGGCGAATTGGTTGTGATTTTGGTGGTTGTGTTTTTTTTTTTTTTAATGTGGTGTAAATATTATTTTAATGTATAGAATTGAAGAATAAAACATCTGATAAATGAGATGTTGTAAAATGATATGGTAAAATAATAAAGTAGGATTTTGTGTTGCAAAATGACATTTTTTTTGCAGCATTTGCTACGGATGCTTAATCTAGCCAAAAAGTTTGGAAAATAAAATATAAACAATTAAATCTAAAAAAAGAATATAATAATTTTTTCACCATCTTTCTAATGATACCACTGACTTGCTGAAATTTAGACATCATAAAATTTCCTTCAATGTCTAAATTATGAAAATGAGATTTCAACTATCCCTTATTTTTCGGCGTTAACAAATATTTGTTAATGTGTAAGGTGACCAAAGCATTAATGTGTGAGGTGACCAAAGCAGGCATTGTATGCCAGCAATATATATGTATAATTTCGTTACAATTAGATTTTTAAGGTGTCTACTCTCTCAAGAATCGAGTCAGCTTTATCTACTTGGGAGAGACAAATTAAGGTACCAATCGAACTATGAAGCTCGTTGGTCCATGCCAACTATACACTTATCTAACATTTCACCTGTAATTTTTCTTAATACACGACCTTACTAATCAAGTCATACATATGATTTATGCAGTAGTTTCCATTCAATTTCACTAAAAAATTATGGAATTCCACTAGTTGAATAGAACAAAAATAATTTGGAATCCTCATATAAAACGAAAAGATATTCTCCCAAAAGATTTGATACCAAGCATAATACTCAAATATAAATATATCTAAACACAAATATAAGTTTTTAAGTTCAAATATATTTCTCTTGCTAGTGGTTTTCATTTTTATAGGAGGCCACTCAGCCAGCATGTTCGCATGCATTTCTTATGAGAGGGACTGCATGCATACAATATTCATGCATTATATCTGGTGTACGCTTTTCTCTTTGTTTGTTCGTGCTTTTGTATGTGTCCGACTAAAACGATAACATACATTTAGCTACAAAAAAACACTCAATCAATCTAAAGTAGTCCCAACCCAATATGCCTTTTCACTTCAGTTTGAGCCTCCAGTGACCATGGTTACCCAGCTTGATCCTTTACTTCTTCATAAATTTTGGCGATCAAACCCAGCAATAGCATTGAGTGTAGGAAACAAAAAAAAGAAAAAAAAAAAAGCGCAAAAGCTGCAGATTTGCTATAAGAATTTGGAGTTCTAGAAACTATGGCACGTGGCTCTTTGTTATTTATTTTTTCTTTGATAATTATAATGGAGAGAGGATTTAAACCGTTATGTTTTTATTGAAAACATTAAAAATATTACTTGAGCTAAAAGTCTTTTGGCTGAGATTATTATAATACTGTTTTTCGTTAAGCAAAAATAAATTATTATAACATTGAATCGAGCATATGTATATACTGAATGTGTGAATTTATTTAATTGAATGGTTAAGTTATGGTTCCCCATGTCACACCATACCAAAATGATCATGACCTAAACCTTATATTTACTATTGAAAATAAACATCAACTCATACATCATTATTCCATTTTTGTAGCCAACTATGTTATTATGTTAGTGAGAAACTCACTGTGAGATTAAACAAAAAAAGAAAGAAAGAGACTAAGTTTCCCTCTAGATATCATCACCCACTTCCATATTAGTATGTATACTGAACAGGTTTCTATGATTCATTAATGAGCAATGTCAATCACAATTCACAGCAACGTAACTAGTTAATCACTAATAAGCTAACAGCAAATCACCAGAAACCGACACACTTGTTTAATATTCTTCCCCATATCTATGACTATAACATGTACGTCAACTATCATGTTCCTATAGCTCATACCTATGAATTTGAATCTCAATATTTTGTTTAGAATTTATTACTTATCTTTTTGCCTCTCTACTTTTGGCTCCATTATGAATAAAATTTTAACAAGGGGTGGCAAATTTGGGTCCTTATCAGCGTGCTTTATTAACCCAATTAGATTAAAGGAGACAAGATGACCTTAGCTTTTTTTACTTTAATGCATAAACGTCATTTTAGAGATTAGGTATGATCTATTAGAAAAGTTGCTGTTGTCATTACTTTATAGTAAAAACAGTACTACGTATCAAAAAAAAAAAAAAAAAAACAGTACTAAATGCATTAAGTATAGGTTTAGTGTGCAATAGAAACCATGCTATTGTGATCATTTAGCCAAAAATAAAATTGTCACCTCATGAATACTTTTTATGGATTCTTAAAAATAAAAAATAAAAAGTTTCTTTTATGGTTTCATAAAGTGACGGTTAGCTTAGGTTTTAATTATTAGGACCTTAGCATGCTCTTTACTCTTATCATTATGGTTTATCCATAGAATCTGATATATATATCTTCTAGTATGCATTGGAAGGAAATTTATATATTAGGAATATTGATAAGTTAGGTTAAGTGGGTTTAGTTTAATTCTTTTTTTATTTATTTGAAGTATTAGTTTAATTTGTTGAATAGTATATTATGTGGTTAGGATTTAGTGGTATATGTGTTGACCATAACTTGCCAAAATATTTTAATATTGTCCCCGCAAATCAAATTGCTTTAGAAAGGCTTTAATAATTCATATTTTTAGCTAGGTATTAAACAATAATTTTTTTCATTTGAGTTTGTTTGGCATATATTGACTAGAATGATTGCTAAATCCCACCCGATATTCCAATATAAAGAAATAGCAAGGGCTAAATGAAAGAGGGCCAAATCCAATGCTTTAATTGATCTATTATTATGTCTAAAAGTAATGTGTTCTTTAATGGTTTTTTTTTTTGTAAAATTAATAGTATACTCTATGGTCAATGGTTTAGTTATTAACAAATTAATAGTCAAATTTTGTGGATTCCAGTTAGTTCAATTAGTAAAGTTTCTGATAGTTGAATAAGAGATCTAGGGTTCAATCCCCACTTACACCAAAAACTAATTGGTGTCTTAATCTGATGATAAAGAGTATCATCAGGAGCAGACGTCATAGATTGAAACTCTCCCTAAAAAAAAGAGTCAAATTTTCTTTCACGCTTCTCAAAAAATAAAATAAATAAATAAATTTCCTTCACGGCATGCAAGCGCATGTAATTCACTAATTTGGTTTATCATCACAAATTTTCAAAAAGGAATTATAAATAAATTTATATATATATCATAAAGATATGTACAACCTTTAGCCGACCCTAGTATCCAAGAGGATTAGGTTATTATTATGAGGATTAGGAATGACAATATTTTATCCTCCAAGACATGAGGAGCAAAGAGCATGACGGTAACAAAACAGAATGACCCTGAACATGCAATAAAATAAATACTCAAATAGAAAAATATCGTTAAAATGATTAGTTGTAATTGGTGTGATATTCTTTTTTATATGAGTTTATTAGTGACAAATTATTATACATCAATTATAATTTGTCATTAAGAAAAAACTACTACGAAAAAAATTAAAAAAATTTATGACCCTAATTTATTTATGTATTTTTTTGAGAATCATGACCCTAAACTTATTGTTAATAAAATATTACAGATGACATCTGTGGGGATAAAAACTCTTGAATAAATGTTTGGGCTTTGGGCCTGATTAATTGGTACAAATCTGTTCAATCAGGGTCTCTAGGCCCACAGGTCAGTCCGCACTATAGTGATCCGAGGAGTTGTCCGAGGAGGAGTATCTCCTCAGACAGGCCCAGCAAAAGCCCTAAGACTTGCTAAACGATTTAAAGGCAGAATTTTGGAAGATCTATTGGATAAAGGTGTGATCCAAGCACCCTTTAGAAGCAGAAATGTATGAGTAATATCTGAGGGAAAAGCTGCTACCTCCGTATTAAAGACCCTGCATCTACCTTCCTAGCCGCATTAATGGGGAAATGACCTCTGAACAGTAGAATTCAACATTCCTTCTATTATTTGAAGACTTCAAGAAGGTAGTGGATGTGACAAGTATCTAGGGGGAAGATTTGTGTGACACGTGGATAAAACAGGGAAGAAGAAGAATTATATAGGAGGAGGAGAGAGGAAAGGAGAGGGGGGCGGTTTCTTAGTTAAAAAAAGAACTAAAAATTGTAATCTTTGACATAGAAAGAGAAGAAATATACCACTCGTCCTCGACTTACGTCCGAGGAGGTTTTTTTGTTATATTTACTTATCATTTGCATAAATTGTGACATTCTAGCCTGTTAATCAATTTTCAATACCCCAAACCTAGGTTTCAAACTCATACTCTACAAATTTCATTGTATAAAGCTCATTGGGCCTGAGCCCATCACCTGCTTTTGGGTCCGGGTACAATCATGCGCTTACAACATCATTTTATTTTAGGTAAATTTTGACAGTGGATCAAGTTTCCAAGATAATAAATATATCTCCAAGTATAATTATCTCAATATTTAATTTGCAAAAGAAAATTCATCTTAAACAAAGTTTCTTTCGGTAAATAAATGCTAGATACCTGCCATTCATAACTTATCATTTCGATAGTTATAAAATATTTTGTAGAAATTAGTATGACTCTAGACTCGTTAAAACGAAAAAATGTTGGAAGAGTCAAACCTCAATTGCATCCAAGTGATAAACCCAGTGAAGGTTGCAAATGATACAAGTTATATTATGTATATTTTAACTTTCACTAACTTTGCATTACATATATTATTTGACATGTATCAATCAATAACAAAAACTTGATTTTTTATAATCTATATGAACACGACTTGTATTGAATTGACTTGTATTCATTTTAAGGAGAAGCAAAACCTCTCTCTCTCTCTCTCTCTCTCTCTACCGTATATATATTATGCCTCTTCTCTCTCTCTAAGCAAGCAAAGACCTGGTCACAGATTCTAACCAATCCTTCTTTTTTTACTTACAAGTTACAAAATACATGAGCACAAGATTATACTAGCTAGACCTGATCCTAATCCTCTCGGAAGTCGGAACTTTATAGTACAGTAACTACAGTCAACAATGTTTTCATGTTCTACCCTATTCCGTGCTTGTACCAAAGATTCTACGTGTGAAAAACTCATCCATGCCATTACTGTTACCAAAGGCATCCGATTCCCTGTTTTACTCGGTCCACAACTCTACGTCCATTTCTACCAGTACCGCTAGCTTCACCATATTTAAAATAAAAAAAAAAAAATTTATTAATTTGTGAATGTTTCAATGACTAGGATGTCAATGTTGAGGTAGAAGGACCATATTTTTGTTTTGTTGTTTTTTATGTATAAGAAAATTGATCATCAAATAGCAAAATATTGAAACAATAACACAATCACAGACCAAAATAATGAAGCTATATATGAATAGCAGCACACTGTGATTTCAAGAAAGTGACTTCCTTGATTTATGCAGCAAGTAACATGTATTTACTTTATGAAGTCAACAAAGGATCAAGATCCCTGTCTCCTCCTTGTGGTCAAATAGGATTGCATACATTCGTGGCTTTTGAAAACCTAATGTTTAGCCTTTTTTTTACTGAAAACTGCACTAGCTATTCTGAAACAGTTAAGAGGGAATAAAAACATCTCTCTTATTTTATGATGAATGGAAGAAAGGGTATACGTTATCATTTATATGAGTCCTAGTTCCATATGTTGTGATTGACTATGACAAACTGCAAAACAAAGTGGAAAGAAAAATTTATAAGAAGCTCTATATGACATGCTATATATTTTGCCCTTTGGGTGTCAGCATGCATTCTTTCTTGATGTATAAAGCTAGAAACATGGGCTCTACAGCCAGTTTGTTAGCTGAACTCTGGGCTCTCCAGGATGGCCTGACTCTTTGCAACGGTCTTAATCTTGAAGCTGTAGAAATAGAGTTAGATGCCAAATTTATTGTTGATCAGGTATCCAGTAATAAAATCACTATTCGTATTATTTCTCATAAATGTGCAGATGCTCTTGTAAGGATTGGGACTGATGGATTTTGTTCTTTCTGATACTCCACCGCTAGGGGTTGTAAATGCTTTCAATTCAGACTTTATTGGTTTGTACTCTAACAGACTTTGTACTAAAACTGTTGTACTCTAACCAATGCTTTGTACTTTTTTGTCTGAGCAATGTGTAAAGAGTTTGGTTAATTGTTTTTAAGACACTTGTTAATAGATCAGGGAAGTTTTAATCAGGGCTAGGCCCACAACTTAGGCTTAGGCCTAAGCCCCGCAACAAAATAAAAAATTTCCTATTAAAAAAAAGGCTCCATCTTCTTTCATAAAAGATCCAAAATTTTATAAAAATATAACATTTTTTAACTAATTGATACTTTTTTTTTTAAGTGATACTAAAGATATTACAAATTTTACTTTAGGTTTAATTGACATATCACCAATCACGTAAAAATATAATTCAAATACAAAATAAAAATGTAATTCAAATACAAATAATTTAAGTTGTTAAAATTCATCAATTACAGTTATTATTATATTATATTGTAAACATTTTGTAATATCTTTAGTATTTTTTTTTTCATTTCTAACAAGGCTTCCAAAATAATAGACCAATAGAAATTTAAACCAATTGAAACCCTATGTTTAAAAAAAGATATTACAAATGTGATAGATCATCAATAATAACTAATCTCCTCTAATAATTTGAGACTTTAATTTTTGTAAACTAATCTCCTACAAAGCCACACACCAAATAATATCTATCTCTTTCTCTTAAAAAGAATGTATAAAATTTAAATTTAAATTACAACTGTACTTAATTATGCATAGTCATATATCCAAGTTAAAGTAAGTTTTTTTTTTTTAAAATAACCTTAGTTTAATTAGTATTATTCATCCATTTCTAAAGTTACATCAAATTAATCTTAATTTAATTATTATATAATTTTATTTAATTAATTTGTATATATAAAAATGCCTCATATAAAATTTTCGCCTTAGACTTCAAATTTTCTTGAGCCGGTCCTGATTTTAATACAACTTTTATGAAAAATATAAAAAAATATCAAAAAAATCAATTACCCTTTTTTTTATAAAAAATTTCTTAGAAAATTCCTAAACCAATACCCTTATAATGTCGGTTAACTTTTTCCCATATTAAAAGCTAAGTACTATAAATCGTGGCTAAGCCAAATACTTTTCTTCTCTGTCTATATAATCATTCTAATCTACACAGTTAGCAAAATGTTCTGGGAATGTATATATCTGTTCACTCGTAGCAAGCATATAAAAGCAATTTATTTCTATAGGATTTTGTTAATGTGTATCCTAAGAGCACACAATAATTATTTATTTTTAAAAAAAAAAATTTCAGGAATTGAAAAAGTATTGACAGCTTTTTCAATTTTCAAGAAAATTTTACCATGAATAGATGATGTGTGACTAGGGGCACACATTAACTAGACCTATTTTTATAATATGTCCAAATTTGTTCAAGCTTGACATTGTGAACAGTTCGACATTAATAAACCCTGGCCTTTTCTCTCTATTGGAAGAAAAAGTCAAGGCATACAGATATCCATTTACGTTATGGTGTAAAAAGCTAACATGTTTACTACCTATTTATAGAAATGATGATAACTATTTGTATCATTGTGATGCTTGTAAAGCTGTGCTTCGAAGATTATCAGGGACTCTTTTAACTTGGCAGGATTGAGATATCACGTGTTTGGTACGACTTGATATTGATGACTTGTGGTCCAATATTGTATAAGCTGGAATCACATATACCAAATGATTCTAATGTGTATAGAGGAAATCAGTATGGTGACTATGGTCTCTTTGTCTGTCTTATTATAACTAATGCAGCAGATTTTCATTGTCATAATAAACACCATATCTATAACTATATATATCTATATAATAGCGTGAACTAGGAGAAAGTTTTGACTTTAAAAATGGTGGAATATAAGTATGCATGCATAGAAAAGATATGTCGCAGACTAGGATTTAATTCCTGAGGGACACCGAGAGATTTAACATGCAACTTGCCCCTATTTAAACTAAGGGAAATCAGAAATATTTGTTGCTTCTTAAGGGCAGGAAAAGCAGCAATTATAGGATTTGGTCTTAACTCCGAAATTTTTCTAAAAGATTATGTGAGGGGTAAAAATTCCTGACTAAACATTTGGACTTTGGGCTTTATTGACGGGTACCAGTTTGTTTTTGATTAAGGCCTCCAAGCCCACAAGTCAGTTTGCACTGTAAAGGTCTGAGGAGTTGTCCGAGTAGGAATGTCTCCTCGGACGGTCCCGGCAATGACCCTGAGACTTGCCAAGAAGGTTAAAGGCAGAATTTTGGAAAAACTGATGGGTAAAAGGGTGATCTAAGCACCCTCTAGACGCAAGGATGTGATAGAAATATCTAGGAAAAAGGCTGCTACCTCCACATTAAAAACTCTGCATCTACCTCCTTGGCCGCATTAATGGAGAAATGACCTCTGAATAATAGAATTCAACATTCTTGCTATTATTTAAAGACTTCAAGAAGGTGGTGAATGGGACAAGTATCTAAGGGAAAGATTTGTATGACACGTGGATGAACAGTGAAGAGAAAGAAGTATATAAGGTGACGAGAGAGGAAAGAGAAGGGGATCGGCTCCTGAACTAAAAAAGAACTAAGAATTGTAAACTTGGGCATAGAAAGAGAATATATATACAAATCGTTCTCGGCTTACGTCCGAGAAGGTCTCTTTGTCATATTTGTTTATCATTTGCATAGATTACGGCACTCTTGCCTGCTAATCAAGCTTCCAACATCCCTAATCTAGATCTCAAATCCATACTCTACAAATTTTATTGTATAAGGCTCATTAGGCCTGAGCCCAACATTCGTTTTTGGGTCCGGGTACAATTGTGCATTTACAGATTCAATTGCATTTTAAAATTTGATAATTGGGGTAAGAAAATGTTAGAATATACACTGGGGCCTAATGTACTGTACTTGTAATACACTTATATTACTTATACTTCACACAAATTATGCTTACATAAAGCTCTTATTGTACAATGTTAAATACATAGAATATACATCAATAATATATAAACTATTTTCAGTCTCTCTCCCTTACTTTATATTCTTTCCAAAGAAATTTAAATATTTAATATCTTCATTAGAAAAACTAAGAGATGCCAATTGAGTTATAATGCTATTCACAGTTCAATTGCATCTTCAAATAGAGCGAGTGGATATTAGCACCTGAGAATAGCATAAATCATCTGCAAAGCATAGCTGAGTGAGTTTTAATACTTCGTATTATTTGGGATCAAATCTCAAGGCAGAATATTTATTGATAGCTGACCTGACTGCAACAGTTTTACGAAAGTTTCCATTGCCAAGACAAATAAGCAAAGAGTAGGGTCTCCTTACCTAAATCCTCTTCTATTTTTTAAGTATAGTCGTTTTTCAAAACATTAATGAAAAAAGATTAGTAACGGTGCAGTACGTATGGGTCATTCTCTTCTTTCATAGATAAATATAATCATGCGGAAAGGGGAATTTAAACCTTGAATGTTAGTAATACCGAAAACCACTGCACACTCTTAATGCGATAGTCACTTTATAAGTACAAGTGCTTGTAGGGTATGGGAGGCAAGGGCATGGGTTTAAGTCTCTAGGAAGGAGCTTCACACACATATACACTTAGATTAGGCTAGAATAGAAATTCTATCTTGTATAAAAATAAAAATAAAAGTAATACCGAAATATGTTAGTTGAGTTACAAGATTCTTGGTATCTTTAAAATCCTTATTGCTAGGAAATTTATATATAATTTTATGCAAACTGAAATTATTATGGCTAAGTCTAAGAAGGCTAATGATAAAATTTAATAATGCTCAATAACTCAAACTACACGTTAATACGAAGAAAACACCAAGGTAGGCTACACACAAAAGTACCAAGTATTTTCAAAAGTTTATATATATATATATATATATATAAAATAAGAGATTTGACTTTTTTGGACTCTTCCATATTATACCACATAAGCTTTGATAGCCGCACAATTTTTCACATAAATTTTATTTTTTAATTCTATATTTATTTGACACATAATCTTTTTTTTTTTAATTCCTTATTTATTGGACAAAAACTAATCAAATGTCAACCATTTCTTTTAATACCCAATAAGTAACTTGTACGTAGACTCCCATTTGGAATTGTTTTTTGTAGAGTGGCGTGCAAGTCTTTGACTTGCTTCCAAAGTGTGTTTGTATGCAACGCAAATTCCTTCACAATAAAAGATGTATGGCGGACTTACTCTCCTAAAAGTCATATAAGATTAAAAGAACTAGGCTAAGCTCAACTGATACATCTATATAAGAAGCAAGAACCATTATAGAAAAATTAAACAACTTGTAGTTTCAACTTTCAAGCCATGGGAAACCCATTGTGGAAACATCAATGAGACATAGAAGAAACACACCATGACCAATTACAGGAAGATCATCCAATCTTCAAATGCCAAATATGCTTTAGAGCTCATGCAATCAGGCCAGAAATTCAACTACAATAGCAACAATGTGCACCCCTTTTTATAATTCCAAATGCATCGAAATCCAAATTGACAACAAGGTGCCAAACATTGAATGTTTTATATTTATTTATGATGTATGAATTGTATTTTTAAATTAAAATTAATAAATAAAAACTTATATATATATATATATTCTATATCTATATTTGCTACCTCACTTTGAAGGCTTCACAACATCATTATTTTATTTATGGATAAATTCCATTTACACCCTTGAGGTTTGGACTAATGCCAAGTAGGTCCATGACTTTTCAAAATTAATCAATTTAGTCCCTAAAGCCAAATTAATCCCTAAAACAATTGAGAAAAAATAACTAACTATTTATGGTCCAAATAGACTAGTTTTGAAAAGTCTTGGGTCTGGTTGGCATTAGCCCAAACCTTAGGGAATGTAAGTGGAATTTACCTTTTATTTATTCGGTTTTTTAAACCAAATTTTACCACTACAAACATGCTTCTCTTATATTTCTATTGTGTGCTTCGGACCTTTGGTCCCATTCAATTCATTTTAGTCTTATTCGGTCCACTTCAATTCACTTTGGTCCATATTGGTTCTAATCGGTCCTACTCGGTCCACATTGGTCCTATTTGGTCCGTTATGTCCACTTTGGTCCTATTTTGTCCACTTTGGTCCTATTTTGTCCATTTGGTCTTTTTAGTCCACTACTATCCTATTCGGTCCACATTGGTTCTATTCAATCCATTATATCTACTTTGGTCCAATTTAGTCTTATTCAGTCCTATTTTATCCACTTTGGCTCTATTCAGTCTATTCCGTCTTATTCGGTCCACTACTTTCATATTTGGATTATTTGGTCCACTTTAGGCTTATTGGGTCTTATTTGGTCCATTCTATCCACTTCAGCCTTATTCAGTTCAATTTGGTCTAATTCGATCCACTTTAGTTCTATTTGGTCCATTCTGTCTACTTTAATCATATTCGGTCCGCTTTGGTCATATTTGGTCCATTCGGTTTACTTTGGTTCTATTTGGTCCATATCAGTCCAATTCGGTCTACTTAGATCCATTTTGGACTAATTGAGCCTTAAATATATATATATATATATATATATTTTGTAAGTTGCCTTTTTAGTTTTGTGCTACAAATTAATATATATATATATATATATATATATATATGGATTGAAAAGTATGAATTTTATTCTATTTGTGTCAAAATCTTTAATTTTGGGTTAAAAATACAAATAAATTAGGCATCAGAAATTAGAAATTAGTGATATAGGCCATAAAAAAAAAAATAGAAAATGATAAATATTCAAAATATTACCTTAAAATTCAAGTTTTGATAATATAGGTATTATGTTTATATTTGGAAAGGAAAAAATAAGCTACAATTCTAAACTTATATAATAATTTAAACTTAATATAATATGTTACACATGTTCAATGGAATGGGGTGTACATTTTTTTTTTAATATTCTTAAATGTGTTCAAATTAGCCAACGAATTATGGTATATTTATAAAATGTCATTTTAATAATATCTTCTCCATTTATATATAAGATAATATTATAATTATATGTAATTATGTTTTATTTAAAAAGTTATTTTTTTAATACAAAATACATTATATGCTTCATTACATAAAACTTATAAAAATAGAAAATATTTATAAATAAAACATGCACTATTTAACCTACAAATTTTACATTATATTCTTATAAAATAAAACATATAAAACAAACAAGTAGATCAAGCAATATAAGAACAAGAAGAAGCCATAACACAGTGCCTTCCAACATATATTAAATTATTAATAACATTGATTCTTCAAAAAGTTTTGGTCCCCAGATGCAGGATCAATGCTCGAGGCTCCGTCTCAAATTTTTTATATCTCCGGTCCGGTTGATCAGCCCTCACAGGTAGGCCTTCAAAAGTCAACACCAAGACCATGCTAGTCCAATTGGAAGGGCACTGACGTTATGGTTTCTTGTGGTTCTTATATTGCTCAGCAGGAAGACGGAAAAGATTAACTTGTACTGGAATGTACAAATACTAAAGGAATTGGTCATATTTCTTCATTGACTTGAAATTCATACAGAGGAATAATATTATAATTACAATTTTGTATCAATTGCTTCAGCTACACAAGTTGGTCCTAATCTAAACATTGGTTTGAGAACTAATTGGGAATTTTCATCAGATAATGTTCAACTCCGATAGGTCATCCATTGGTATTTCAAGACCTTCACAATCATAGTCTTGCAAGATATCGTCATCAAGGTTCAACCAAGTACTCAGATCTTGAGGTTCAGTAATGTCATTGGGTACATCTAGTGCTTCCATTGAATCTAATTCATTTAGTGGCAAGTTAGCAAAATCAATGGGTTCCTCCGACTCTTTAGATGATTCCTGCGGAACATTACTGGGCATACGTGACCCCCTTTCTCTGCTATTTTTATTGGTAACAAGAGCCACCACGTGACTAGATGCCTGAGCTGGTGGACAAGCAGGTTCTGTTGCTTCTGTAAGCCTGCCATGGAAACTGCTTCCTGATGTTGATAGATGACTAATCTTTTGCTTGGGCTTTGCTTTTGTTTTTCGTTCACTTCGGAAACTGTCCAATGATGAACGACTGGCTCCAGAGACAGAATTACTCTTTACAATATCTCCGTTCTGATCCCTGTCTCTCTCACTTCTCTTTCCCTTTACTCCATCAAGAACAGGGTTGTCAAGAGCTGACGTCACCCTTGAGGAGGCACTTCCAACAACATCATCAATTAGCATTTCCCTCTTCTTTCCCTTAATGAACACTGAGCCATGCTTGGAAGAAGCTTGTTCAGAAGAGTGAATGACACTTTGGAGAGCATCTGATGAACCTCTGTCTATATTATCACTGAGGGAATCATACCTCTCAAAAGTGCTAGAAACGGCACCTGTGGCAGCAAACAATACCCAAAAGCTCTTTTTCATTAAACTGACACAAATAGCCATAAATTACAGAAGCTACAGTTGAAAGATGTTTTTCTTAAAAAGAAAAAGTTACTGAATAACCCCTAGAGGTAGCACAATCAACTTAGGACCATGTCTCATGAAGTGTCCATCACTAGTTTGTATCTCCCTACCCCTCCCTTGGGACCAAAACTCAGTCATCCATTAAAAAAAAAAAAAGTTGCTCAAAAGCTTAGTGATAAGTCAAAGCATGCCATGCTACCCAAGCGAGAGATTTATAGAATACACTCTTACCAGAAGAAAAAAAAATTGGGGGGGGGGTTGGTGGGAGGAGAGAATAAAAGGCATGCATTAAAGCGATCATAAAAAGAGCATGTAAAGATTTAATTAGAGATATACCTGATCCCCTAGCTTCCACCTGGTGGGAAGCTTCATTGCACGTATTACTAGCACTTCCTGAGCCAACACAATCAACCGATTTTGCATCATTATTGCATGGAGGTGGCGAAAATATGACATCCTGCAGTGCAGGCTCACTAAAGCAACTATTGCCAGTATCTTCAAATTTCCGACATCTAGCAAGAGTGCGCTTCACAAAAGCCAATGCAACTTGTTTTGAAACCTTACGGACTGCACTTTTGGAAGCATAACTCCCACGGCAAGCCTGTAAAAGGATTAATTTGACGGAAATTAATGGTTTATGATCATGAAATGCCTCCAGTTCACTTTACTTGTATGATCAGTTTTTTTTTTTGTTTTTTTGAATAAGATGTCTGAATAATGCATACTTCAGTACCATAATGCTGAAACTATTATTATTCTTCATTGTATAAACAATGAGATTATAATCCCAGGGCATTTTAGTTATGAAGTTTACTAAAATAACCTTACTTGCATTTATTTATTTTTTATTGGTAAGTTACATATGCACCCCATAGGATTTTTGAACCCATAACCTCACCCTTAACGGCTCAACCTAGCACTTATAAGTTATATGGGGAGGAAGTACCAGTTGAGCAGAGCTACAGCTCATTGGCCCTTGCAAATTATTTATTGTACAGACATTTGAACCAAAGAAAGATACTCCATAAAGCAGAGGAATTTGTTCATCATACAAGCATGCATGCACCCTCAACAAACACACTGATTTAAGATACACCATAAGGTAAGATTAAAATATATAATATCAATGAGATGCTAGTGAACAAGTTGGAAAAGGAAGCAGCAACGAAAATGAGATTTTTGCAGGTAACTACAAGCAATACTCATGATAAAAGACTATAATGATACATATTTACACACAAATATCTCCAAATCCACCTGTGACATAAGATAATCAATTAGGCCTTAGCAAGCAGTCTATATTGCCAACCAATTTATAATAAATATCACCACCATAGATTGATAAGACAATAAAGATATTGATGGTATACTATGTTGAAACTGTTAAGGATGATAGTATATGTATAAGTAATGGCATAAGACCATCTAAAATTGAAATTCCAATCATCAACCAAATATAAAGCCATGATCCTAAAAATAAGACAAACCAATCACAGAAACGTCATTATATATATATATATATATATATATATATATATATATATATATATATATAGATGATAGTATATGTATAAGTAATGGCATAAGACCATCTAAAATTGAAATTCCAATCATCAACCAAATATAAAGCCATGATCCTAAAAATAAGACAAACCAATCACAGAAACGTCATTATATATATATATATATATATATATATATATATATATATATATATATATATATATATATATATATATAAGATGCTGCATTTTTCTCTATGACACTATCAAAACACAACTCCACGGTCTTTGTTTGGTTGGAGGGAGGAAAATGGTGGGGGTATAGAAAAGATTTAGTCTTCCCTCATGTGTGTTTGGTTGGGGATGGAAAAGTGGAGAATAGAAAATATCATTGTATAAAGTTACTATCATGCCCCTATTACAAATTTATTTAATAGTTTATAATAAGTTTTTTTTTTTTAAATTATAGACTTACAAACTAACACAGCTAATAGAACAGCTAGCAAAAACAAAAAAACCCTACCATTGGATTAAAAAAAAAAAAAAAAAGTAACATTAACGTAATCGTACACAGTGGAGGCAACATAATCACAAAAGGAAGGGGTAGTTTTGGTGTTTTACCATCTACCCCTTCCCTCTCCCATTTTCTCCCCAAATTGGGGGGGATTGGTTTTTGGTGGGCCCAAGAGGCCCCACCAAAATCTCCACCACCACCCACCCCCCCAAAAAAAAAATTTCCCCTCCCAACCAAACAACCCCAAAAAAGCATTCTTCCCACTATTTTCCCCTCACCTTTTTCCATCCTCCCCCAAATCACCCCAACACTAAATGAAATTTCTTAGGTTTTACCATATAAGATGGCATGGCCTAAAGAATCATCAATATCAGGCAACCACTATACCCTAAACAGCAGTGATACTATCCGTGTAACTATATCATCTGGCCCTACAAACCCATCAAGGATGAATCAGTAGACACCTCATGTTGCATTCACATTAACCAACCAATTAAAATAGTAGAGTGAGATTGTTCCTATTGGTGATGTTGGGAACTTGAATGCTTTGGCCTGTACCCTATGTTGCAAGGTGGGTACACTGCCTATGAGATATTTGGGCATGCCTCTCAAGGCCCATTATAAGGATGCGTCGATATGGAATCCTATTATAGAAAAGATGGAGAAAGGGCTATCTGGTCGCAAAAGACTTTATTTGTCAAAAGGTGGCAGGCTTACTTTGTTAAAAAGTACTCTCAAGCCTTCCCGCCTACTTTTTATCTTTGTTTACTATCCCTCAGGCTGTGACAGCTAGAATAGAGAGGATTCAAAGGAATTTCCTTTTGGGGGGGGGGGGGGGGGGGGGCGGCCTTAGAGGATGTTTTAAATATCTTTTTGTTGCTTGGGATAAGGTCTGTTTGCCAATTAAAAGTGATGGTTTGGGGATCCGGAGGATTGGGTTGTTTAACAAGGCCTTACTTGGGAAGTGGTTGTGGCGTTTTGGGAAAGAAAGTAACAGATTATGGCATTAGGTTATAGCAACTAAATATGGTGAGGGGAGAGGAAGTTGGTGCACTAAAGGGGTAAGAGGTTCTCATGGGTGTGGGATGTGGAGGAGTAGTAAGGAAGGAATAGAGAAGTTCTTTAGTCAGATTCTGTATAATGTGGAGGAGGGTTGCCGTGTTAGTTTATGGCATGATCCATGGTGTGGCTCTATTCCTTTGAAGAAACTCTTTCCTACTACGTTTGCTTGCTCTCTATCTAAAGAAGTATGGGTCTCTGACTTGGTAGTATCTACTTCTGAAGGAGGTAGTAGGAGTTGGAATTTATTTTTCCGTCATGGTCCTCAGGATTGGGAGGCAGACACTATTTATTCCTTTTTTGAGCTTATTTATTCCTCTATGCTGAGGGGTGAGGGGGATGATCACCTGGTTTGGAGATTGACTACGTCTAGGGTATTTGATATGCGCTCTTTTTATAAGCTATTATCTAGTCCTCACACTGATGAATTTCCTTGGGAGTGCACTTGGTGTGCAAAGGTGCCTAAACAGGTGTCTTTCTTCTTGTGGACAGCAGCTAATGATGGGATACTCACCATTAATAATCTTGTCAAGAGAGGTTTGTCTCTGGTTAATAGGTGTTGTTTATACTGCTGTGATGGGAAATCAGTAAATCACCTTCTTCTTCACTGTAAGTTTTCTCACGCCTTATGGTGCAAAGCTTTTGCAGTGTTTGGGATCTAATGGGTAATGCCAAGGTCAGTCAGCTCTTTTTTCTTTATGCAGAGAAACTAGTTTGGAAAGCATTTTTCAACCATTTGGAATATGATCCCGACATGTTTAATGTGGTTAGTTTGGCAGGAACGCAATACCCGCACTTTTGAAGACAAGGAGAGAACATTAGATCATCTAAAATCTATCCTCTTTGGTACTCTGTTTCATTGGGCTTGTATTTGGGGATGTACGAATTGTATTTCTTTATCTGAATTCTTAGTCTCTATTTCCTTTAGTTCTTGATTATTTTGTATTTGTTTCTTGTTCAGAGTGTTCACCATCGTGAACATGATGTTCAATCTTTTTCAACAAAAGTCTTATTACCTAATATATATATATATATATATATATATATATATATATATATATATAAATTCAATCTCTAGATCAAGAAGCAATTCTAAATTTCTACATGCATCCACAAAAAATAATACATACCCAAATGGCTTAAAATTATACAAAAACAAACAATGACTGATGAAAGGGACTAAACCAATTACCATCCGTTTTTGGTAAGCAATCCCAATAAGTTGGTCCATCGCAACTTGCTCCATAGTCCTGTAAATGAATCAACATTATTTTGACTGAAAGAGAATTTTATAGTTTATGTATTTTATAGTTTATGTCACCAATGCCGTGACAGCACAAGAGTAATATCAAATATTCGGCAAGGAGTCTTGGGTTTCTCCTACTATTGAACAAAAAAAAAGGTTTAATATATGTAGAACATGGAAAACATTCTGAATCTTACTGTTTTTCCACATCTCTCCCTTTCTGAATAGCTTCATCAATCTTTCCCAAGTTTTTCCTCTTTATCCCAATCTACCATTTAGTCAAAAGCATTATAAAATGTCAGAAAGAGGAGGCCAGGAATAGAAAAGAGAGATTCAAATTAATCAGGATTGAAGAAAAACATCTAGAAAATACAGAAACTTCAAAACAAATTATGGTGAAAACACAATCTAACTTATGCTTAGATACTATCCATTGTATAGCCTGGAGAAATGAGAAAATTAGAGAAGGGCAACCTGTTGGTACAGTCCTTCCTTAAGGTCCATTATATCTTGTTTAATCACTTCTCCCTCTGCTAGATCAGGCTGCAAACAAGGCAAAAGAAGCACCACAAAAAAAAGGAATAAAAAAAAGGAATATAACCATATATGAAATGAGAAAATAATTGCCGGCATGAAATTCATCAAGGAAACTTCTGAAATGCATCAATATAAAATTCTTCCACAAAGCTTCTAAATTGGATCAATATAAGGTATGAAAACCCTACCAATGTCTCTGGATATAGGCCAATACTCTGCAGTTCCAATAGAAGCCTGTCATCCATGCACAACAGCTGATATTGGCAGTCAGAGGAAGAAAAGCTGGCAACATTTAATTCTCTAGGTTGCAGCTGACCAAGATCATTTGAACATATTTCACTGGTGTGTCCCAGATCAGAATGTGAAATGTCATAGTCTCCCCGCCACTGCTCAATGCTATTAAAAGAACTGGATATACTTGGGTTCCTAAATGAGTTAGATACAACACTCTTATCACAAGAAACTCTGTCTAACAAGCAATTCTTCTGCATCTGATAATCAACTTTCGACTCAACTTCAGATTCCATTCTGTCCCTGTCTTTGGGCTCAATATCAATCTGGTTACATGAACCACAATGAGAATCATCACTCGCATACTGCAGAGACAAAGTTTTCCCTTCACTGTGGTGGTAAGATTCTTCAATTTCATCTTCTTCTATCAGGGCAGAAAGAACTCTTTGGTATAATGGAGTAACCTTATCTGACTTTTTCATGTCAAATCTTCCCTGTAAAGAGTCAGTCTCAGCTAATTCTTGATTGAAGTGGCTTCCTAGTCTTACACCAGAATAATCAATCACTTCTTTATGCACACCAACACCCTGTGAGGATGGATAAAGGTGACAATTTGTCAAAACTTATTCAAAAAAATTTGGCTCCAAATCCTAAATATCCATTTTTCCATTGTACTTTGTTTGAGATCAACATAAACTTATTTTGAGACATTTGATGTGTTTAATAACTAGGGATCAACAAGAAAGCTTTTCCATTTAGCCAAAAATAGAAACAGGAAAATGGAAACTTGATGAAATGTACTGCAAAGTTAATACCAAGGCATTAAAATCAACGCCAAACATGTGAGACAAAGTATCGTCAAGCTCCTCTGCAAAACTTAGCTGATAAGACATCAAAAAAAGACAAATTGTAAGTCTCTGTCTGCAAGTTATTTATGAAGCCTCATATTCATCCCTGTATATCGATAACTACCTGCTGCTTCAAGTAGGACAAATCCTCTGAGCTGACACAAGCAAAAATAGATTCCATTTTCTTCCAAAATGGACCAGAACAGGCAAGACCTACAGAAATAAGCTATATTTTGTAATAGGTACAAATAATAATAATATTTCTGCTTTTCTGGTGAATGGATAAAATTAGAAGAAAAAAAGAAATAAAGTCAAGGGGCATACTCCTAGCATTATGAGCCTCATTTGCAGCCACAAGTAGTTCCTCACGATCATCATCAGATTCACCTAGAAAATTATAATACCAAAAAATATGACTGTATAATTGTGATAATTGATAAATTCAAATCAAGGAGACACATACATATTTCACAAAGAATTAATTACTGAGCCACATACATATGCATATAATAATTGAAATGAAACATGTTAAAAACATAATAAAAACAGTACGAAAATATGGAAAAAAGCATCAATTAAAAAAAATGTAACAAACATACATGCATGAAAGCTGGTCTCAAACACTCATTAAAGACTACTTACAGTGATCTTGTAGGATTTCAGCACAATAACCATGGTAACAATTAACATGAAGATGTGAAAATACGTAAAGCAGGAGTAAAAGGCTAATAGAATTTTGTTCTTGCCACTAAGCTTCAAAAGCTTCTAAGTATCATAAACATCTTGAAAATTTTAGATCCTAAGACAATTTGAAACCCTAAACTCTAAACACAATCAAGACGAATTTTTCACGAATTTTTCATGGTTTAATTCAATCTTACCTGTATAGTTCAAAGAACCATTGTTTATCATCGGCCCAACACGAATTGAAGCCTTGCGGTCTTTCAGCTTTTTTGAAGGTGGACGGCCTGATTTACTGAATCCAAGAAATGGTAGTTGATTCAACAATTAGATTTCTCACAATATAAGTATTCAATTCATATTCAATCCTTATTGTACAAAAGAAAAAATGATGTGTTAACCTTCTGTTCTTTTCAGAGCTAGGCTTCACGCTTTGCAGGGGCTTTGTGGTTGATAAATTCTCCAACTTCTCCCTCACTAAAGGAATTTCTGTCCTTGTTAAAGATGAACCCCTTCCACTCCTTCCTTGTCTACGCACGCCATCTCCACTTTCATTACTCAGTAGTTTATTCTTCTTTGTGGGCATTACAAAGGGCACAACTTTATGAGTTGCAGTCAAAGCAACTTCAACATTATCTATCCCTTTCTCTTTCAATTTGTGTTCTCCAGCACCTGATTCTTCACTTTCAGACAACCCAAATGGAGATGAAACATTCTCAAGTTCCAACTTAAATTTTGGGTTATTGTTATCTACACTGCTGGTCCCAACAACTGAAGTTTTAGCACTTAAATCAGTAGTTGCTAAGCTTTGAGATGAAATCTGAGCTTCAGCATGGTTTGAGACAGGAGAAACTAAATTTGATCTCCTTGTGCGTGAGTTTTTATATGGTCTCTGACCACCCCACTGGGTCATAGGATGTATGGATGAACCTGAAGACATCATACGCTTTTGGTTATTTCTCACGCCTACAACTGGTACTTTATTTAGACCTTTAGGCTGTTCCCAATCTTGAATGGCTCCAGATGAAGGTTGAATAATAGGAGATGAGTCTAGCCCCATGACAGAGCCAGTCCGAGGTGCCCTAGAAACCTTTCCTTTTATCACTGTATTCGAACTGCCCACTGGGGTATCCTCCTGAATATTTGACCTAATAAATGAAGCCACAAACCAATTAAAACAATTATCTTAACCACCAAATTGAAAAGCAAGATACGTTAGACACATCAAGGAAATCAGATGCAGAACATGATGGTCTTCAATCATATTAAGTGTTACTGATACTGCAACTCCTGTGGAGACCTTAGAATGATAATATCAAGAAGAAAATACTTACTTGTTTCCTTTTGCTAAAAGTCTATGTTCAAATTGAACTGCACGGTCCCTTGGATGAGGCATACTTTCCTGCTCATTCCTGGGTAACGTGCAAGCATCTGAACTAGCAGGCTCAAGAGAACCATCCAACTTGTTGATTCCAAGTCCGGGGCTAGATTTCAATCTGCAATAAATGAAAACCTAAAACATCAAGGGAAAGAACAGATTGCAGGGGAAAAAATCTTGAAATTCCCCCTTGCACAAAAGAAACAAGGGACAAACCACATTTTTATGTTGACATATTCAAAATCCCAAACTTTCTAGATCCTTCGCCAAATTATCATAAAGGTTGTTTCAAGTACAAGGTTGAATATTAATTTTCAGTCAACTAAAAAGGACATGGATAATTATTGGGGCTACCTTATCTAGCACTACTGCAAGGCATGAAGGCCTGACCAAGTTTTCTGGGCCCAGTCCCTCCCAAAGACAATTTCACATGCATGGAGCTAGGCATCAAGCCCCATGATGCAAGCCCAAGGTCCAAGAAAAAATTTTCTGACTAGTAATTAACACGTGCACCTAGCAGGTCTTGAGCACATGACCTCACCTTCCACCTTGTTCTTACAGGAGAGAAGATGATGTTTGAGCTAGAGCTCATCGGCAAGCCTTAATAAATATTTCCTTGCTTAAACAGGACTAGTCTTGTAAAACTGATGTAAACAATTAACTTTAGCTAGTTGGCCAATATTTATGCCATATACGATACATGTCCAATTTTTTCGCTTGCAACAAATGGGAGAGGGTAATTTTAACCCAAATTCTCTGCCATGAGAGAACCGGGAAATGCCAATGAACCACAACGCTCTTGGCAAGATACATGTCCAATTAATTTACTTGAATATCACTAATTTTAAATTTCTGCAAAAATCCTTCCTGCACAAAAAATAAAACGTACTGGTCTTATAACAAGAAAAATTACTGTATCAACGGTTCTGTAAACATAAAAAACCTAGAAAGTTTCTCTCACAAATTACCAACATATATCCGACAAAATGAACCAAAACAACCAAAGAGTACAATGATACAAACAAAAAATTTAGAAAACAACTCAATTACAATAAAATAAAGAAAATAAGTTGGCAAAAATAATTTTTGCCAAACACACACTAAAACAAAGAAATTTTTTACCAAATTAATAACATATCTGTACTAAGACTCAAGAAAAGCTACATACCAGCTATATCAAAATGAAGAGTATATAAAAAAACAGTAATTGTTTCTTCTAGATCACAATAAAATACCTGAAACCATGAGCATCAGAAGATCGCAATTTTGACTCATGATTCAACTTTGGATGTGTAGCTCGTTTTGTATCCCTTTCACCAGTTATTACTCTATTACCTACAGCCCCAACAGAACGCTTCTTCTTTATTTTTTGATCCAATCCTTCACCACCAGCAAGCAATCGGCGAGTCTTTTCTTCAATCCGAACAGAACCACTGCCAACTGATTGGAGCAGATCTCCATCCTTATCAGCGACCATCTGAAGCCTTGACATTGCAGCAGACCTACCATCTGCCTGGTACCATTACAAAACAGAACAGAATCTTAATTCTTAGTTAACCAAAGGAAAAAGCCTTGCATTGATCCTTTCAAAAAGCATAAAGGCTAAAACTAACAAATGCTCCTAAATGCCCTATTACTAGCACCAAGAGGTTGGAAAAATAAGGAGTCAAAGTCCTAAAAATTTCCTATTTTTTCTTTCTAGATAAAGTGTAATAGTGTGATATTTTCTGGGAACCTTGGAAATAGGATTCTGATTCCCAAAGTTGTTCCTAAATAAATATTTTAAGGATATCAAGGGGGTGTTCCTAGAGCATTAAGTCTGGTTTTCAGTCTTCTTTATAAAAATAAATAAATAAATAAAATTATATCATTCTGCTGTATCTTTGGATAGCATGTTATTCTATCAAGAGTTGGAACCTCTTTTCATTGTTCCCTAAATTTTTATGCTAGTTAATATCTTCCTTTTGTTACTGGTGTTAAGATCATAAGGTTTTTCTTATTATACATCAAATTAGTAACCTTTGGAGCTACATCATTCTCATTGAAGAAACTAAAATTCCAACCTGTACTTAAATGGGGGGGGGGGGGGGGGGGGGGGGAATCCCTTTAAATTGAAAGAAGACTAAAGAGAGAATCTAAGCTTCACTACTCATGGATTCTAGAGGAGATCAACAGAGTTGAAGACTAACCCGCACTCAAAGAAATAGATAATTAACATTCAAATACTAACCCGCACATCCACCACTGAAGTACGAACACGCTTATTCAACCCAATACCCTTGGTTTTGTCCTCCAATCTTTGAGTCACAGAGTCATGAGAGTTTCTGTGAATCTGGCTTCCCATCCTTGCTAAGTTTACTCCACCAGACCTCTCACCCGATGAAAGATCATTACGTTGTCGCTTCTTTGAGCCTATAACTTCCTTATACTTGTCCAATTTGATAATGGAATTGCGTAACAATTTTGCTCTATCACTGGTGGAAAGACATCACAGTCTCATTAATACACCACTACTCCATAGTCAGTAATACTCATTTCTACTATACATTATGCAAGCATAAGTTTAAAATAGAACTCCCATCTATCATACAAATATTAAACTCTGGAAAAAGAAAACAGGTGTTTTTTTTTGGTGGGAGGGGGAGAGGGGAGTGGGGGTGTTTCCTAAGATACATACACATATTTTAATCTTTATCTTTAGATCGTAGTGTATATGCGTGTGCACTATAGTTGGCATTTACAGGCTGTTACTTCTGTCTTTAATCAATTAGGATTTTGCCATATAGAACTTGTTATATGTAGAAGTCTTGGAGTGACAAACTTTGCACTCGAATCACCAATACGTATTTGTACACATGATTTTTATGTTTCTGTTTTATTGCCGATTTTTCAACAAGTTCAAATTACACACACATATTATCTATATTCCTTGTCCCATATTTTATTAACAATGCATAACTCAAAGGTCTTGTCTGTGCTCCACTGTAAAACAGATCACATGTGAACAAATTCTAAGATCCCCAATCAACTTTGAAACACAAATTTCCACAACAGGCAATAATAATTGATGAGAAGAATTTCAATAGTGTTCAAGGATCTATGAAGACTTTCTAAACTAAAGGAAAAATGCAGGTTACCAAAGAACATGTTCCACAAGAAGCAAGGATCAAACAAAGTTTTTTTCTCTCTTCTTTTAAATCAGTCATTGTGTCATACAATGTACCCTATATAACTTATTAAGTGAAATCTTTCATTTATACCATGATCTATATACTAAATACCGTGTTCATGGCCTTTTCAGTTTTCTCCCTCTTCCATTTCCAAATATATAATAACCACAATTGTCCCAATAAATTCAAAGTTTCCACTGCTGCCACATAATTTCAATCATGAAGCTTAGCATTCTTTTCTTCTTTAACAAAAGATACACATCGTTGTCAAAAGAATAATATGCTTACAGAAACAAGCAGTAAAATGAATAAAAATATACCTGGCCTTTCTGGAGGCATCTTGGACGCTTTCTTTAAAGTGCTTTAGCTCCTCTGTAGCCACTGGAGGTGGAGGTTTAGGATGGGCAACTCCAAAGGAATGGTCCTCGGATGAACTTCCATGAGGAACACCCAGAACCCTTCTTAGCTCTCCCGAGCGTGTATATTTCTGATTGCCCAATATAATCGGGTCCAATGGTAAACACTGAGGCAAGGGAGGCATATCCGGTGATGGCGTTACACTCCCCCGGCTTGAATTATTCCCAGAATTAAACATGAAGCACTCAATACCCTTGGTGCAGCTTCCAAACCTGTATAATTGGATGATCCCAGACCGTTTTCTTAAACCAACTCAAATCTAGAACTTCCTGCCATCAAACAACGACACATGGATAATATAAGCATCCTTTATATATATATATATATATATATATATATATATATATATATATATATATATAATTTGGATAATGTAAGCATCCTATTGACTAGCCTCCAAAATTTATTACTAAAAGGAAAAAATTTTGGCCCCAAATATGTTTAGATCTATCTTGCTCCACGCTATGTGGCAATAAAAGAGACCATTCATGTGTAGTTTTAGTCTATTTAAATAATACATAATGATAATCTTATAATTTGCCACATAATGGGTAGGAAAAGATAGCTTTGAACATGTTTGGAGCGAAACTTTGTTTTTACTAAAAATGCACGTATAATGCAGCGACCGGCCATACCCATTAACGGAAGTTGAGAATACTAGACCCCTATCAAGTAAACCCCAGATGCACAACCCTATCTCACCTGCAAGAACCATGTATTACCCAAGACTTGAACTGGAGATCTCATGAGAGGTTCCCATGAAGCCAACCAATCGAGCTATATCTTGTACGTGATATTGAATTTTTCATATTTTGGGACAAAAAGAACAGATAAGCTCAACTCCAACCCACTCCCCCTCACCCTCCCCCTCCCCCTCCCCATCCCCCCATAATTTCCTCCTTTTTCTTGGGAATTAAAAGTGATTTGCATTTTACTAAGCTCAGTTGCTTAACAATGAGACATAATGTAACTTTAACCAAATAAGTTGGTTTATGAGATCTCAATGCATTCCAAGAACTGTTATAATATGTTAGCTCACTCTGGCGGTTTTCGATCCCATCGGAAAAATATTTGGAAGCCAAAAGTCCCCTCTAAAATTTCTTTCTTTCTCTGGGTGACTTCTATGGGGGAACATTCTAACAGCAGAGGATATGAGAAAGCAAAATATTATCTTGGTTAGTTGGTGTTGCATGTGTAATGCATTGTTCCTTCGCTTTGGTTTTTGCCCTATTTGGGATTTATTGGGTAATGCCCAGGAGGGGTTATTGATTTACTAGCTTGTTGGCAAAGGAGGTTTGGACGTTATCGCTAGATTACTCAATAATTGGTTCTGGCAGGTGGGGTCAGTTGTCCATAGGTGTTTGATTAACTGTGAGGATTGTTGTACAAAATGCTATGTGATGTGCAACTAATCTGAGTGAAGTTCTCCCATGTCATCAAAAAAAAAAAGTATTTGGAAAGCTATTCCTCATTGTTTGATGTGGTGTATTTGGAGGGAAAGAAACGCAAGGAGATTTGATGGGTGCAAGAGGACAATGATATAGCCGAAATCTTTCTTTATGAAGATGCTTCTTGAGCAGATGTTAGCCACAGGGATGTTTTATCTTGCTAGTTTAGTTCATCTTCTTTATTTTTTTTGTAGTTTTAGAGCTTTACCATGATGCTCTGTTAGTATACTTCCAGTCTAGGAAGCATGGACACTTCTTTTGGGGCGCCGTACCCACCCACCATATCATATTATAATTTTTCAAAAATTTCTTATTATCACCATATCGTAACCGTACCCGTGTCCATGCTTCCTAGCTTCCAGTGTACTTACAGTTATTTTTATTAATAAATTTTCTTATTACCTATCAACAAAATAAATAAATAAAACTAGCTCCAAAAGCATCAACAGAACAAAGCTGATACAGCAACCAGTAACCTCATCAATCATCATATAATGAAAGCCAAAAACAAAAACAAAAAAACAAAAATTATATGAACTTTCAATATGATTAAAAAAACTTCTACACATTTTTTATTATTATTTAAATTAATCCCAAAATTGGAATCTGGAATTTTGTTTTCCACAGCTTTCCCGGGAACCAAACAGATCAAACAATAGGGAATTATAGATAAACTTACAAAAAAATATATATATCGAAATTGCAGTAGCAGAAAAAAGGAAACCCTAAGTGGAGGGGATGAACTCAAAAATTAGGGGTGTGTTAAATTATAGATCATTTTAAATGGAAAAATACGCGAATTTTGAAAATCGAAGAGTTGCGTGAGTGAACAAAAAAGTACCTGAGAATTGAGAATTGAGAATTGGGAATTGAGATTCAGAATCGCGCCAATTTTGACTGTGATTTTAGATAAAGACAAGTAATTTTTATTTTTATGTGGTAATATATATATATAAACTAGTAAAGCGGGAGAGACCTGGGTCGGATTGGGGGTCAATAGAAATAAATAGAATACAGGCCTAGGACTATTTTTTCTCAATTTTTACTTCTACTATGTTTTTTTTTTTTTACTGATTTTAATAAATTACCGAAAATAAATAATAATAAAAAAGACCAAAGTGGGAAGGACACAATTGGCTACAGACAATTCTCAACACAACCTTTGAACATGACATGATATAGGCATGACCATTGAACATGATAGGCACAACACAAATTTAGTAATTTTTTGGAATGAGTCTTAATGAGTTCATATTAGATTTGGGTCGACATTAATTGACTCATTTAATACACCTGTCAATTCAAGTTAGACACGCAAAACTTGTTTAACCCGTTTAATTGAGAATCATTGTACCATTTTACCCATTTAAAGACTGTTGAGGGGGAATTTGATGTCTCTCAATAAAATATCGAGAAGCCAAGCCAAGCTGAAACTCGACTATGGGCTCTTGAGATGGTGCCCAAAGGCTTTTGGTGTGGTGACAAGCTTATCCAAGCAAGAAATGAAGGCTGCACTTGACAAAATTGCAACAAAAACCCAATAAAAATACTTTACAATACTTAGTGGTCCTGTACTGATAGTGCAAGGAAAACAAATTCTCTAGCGGTAAGGATGAAATTACACAGTCCAGAAAAATAAGTTCTCTAGCGGTAGGGTTGAAGTTACACTTAGAGTCCAGAATTAACGATTAAATAAATTTAGGAAAGTGTTCACTTCTAGGTGTTCTTGTGTGTCTTGATCAGGGGAATTTATTGTACTTTCAGCCATCATTACATCAATGTGAGGGAAAAATTACATTGTTACAAATACATTATATCCTTTAACTAGTAAAACAAAAAGTAAAAATTAAAGGTTCCGTGGGAAGAAGAAAGAGATTGATTGGCATTGTGTGAAGGGAGAGAGAGATCTCAGCTTAGTGCAGCAAGTATTAAACTAAGATTTTGAGAAGTATGTGTGCATGAGGCATGAATGAGGTAATGTGGGTTGTTTTGAGTGAATGAGATAGAATTAATGCTGAGATTAAGGCTTTAGTAAGTAGTGGGCTATTTTGCAACTAATTGGGAAGCATTATGAGTTGTGATTATGCAAAAGAGGAAAGGAATGTCTAAGGCTAGGTGAGTGTGGGCTAAGGGAAATGAGTTGTGAGCTTGAGGAGAGCTGTATTACAAGTAAAATGGCAAACAAATCAGAAAGTTTCAAAGAGAGTAACTGTGTGTTTGTGGGCTGAGGTGCTTATGTTTTTATAGTGAAAATTAGGGAAGCATTAATTAACAAAAATCCAAAAAATGTAGGACTCATCAGAGGCAGGGAATCAAAGTTAATTATCCTAGGATTCGGCCAGAAGTAGAAGATTTATTTTTGGGTCTGCCTTGCTTCTTTGGGTAATATGACACATGGTGGGTTTTTGGAGTGTTTTGCATTAAATGTCAGGAGATAGGCTTAACCAATAGGATTAAGGCAAGTATCAGGAACGATTCCTAGTGCTGCAACTGAGATTTGAATACCAATAAGTAGGATTCAACACCCCAAGCCAAGTGTCAAAGATTAAGTTCACTTCAGAGGGTTCCGCTGGAGATCCCTTTATGTCCTCCAAACCACATGTTCTCAATTTTTCCTCTTTAGGATTCATGGACTTGGTACATGAACCATGTCTTGAACGTTTTTGGCATTCATAGCATCAATTTGTTGAGATTTGGATAACTTGGTTTCAGCCCCCCTTCCGCTGGAGGGGTATGGTCTTGAGGAAAATAATGGAGTCCCATCACCCATTAGACTTCAGCTGATATCAGAACCTCTGGGCATTTTCACGTCAGGTACAGGATGACAAAAAGCTAATGGGACAACCCTTAGTTCATCCCCAAAGACTTGATTCTCTTGTTGGGGCCTCCAGCTATACCTTGGTCAAGGATAAACAAGGGTTGGTTGTCCACTTTCAATCCTCTGCCTCCTGCTTGGGTTCTTTGGATTGGGTTTGCTCATGTGGGCCAATCCCTTTGAGCTAGATTTGTGTTCATCCTACAATATGGACATCAACAATACACGTTGTCATGGGTTTTCATCCCTTATGGACTTTTATTATTAGTAAATACTTTGGGTTTTCATAGACATTTGTAATGGTCCTTTGGGCAATAAGCTGTAATACTTGAAATAATAGGATAAGTTTCAAAATGCGTTTGTAAATAACATTTACTATGATGAATTCCATATCGCAAGTAATATCATGATTCCTAATAATCACTCATAATTTAAATGGTAAGCTTGTGGGATTGAATAATTATCATAAGCTTAGAAGATAAATATTATGGATGTTGTAACGTAAATGATGACCATGTGTTTCATGGGTTTATAATATGAGAACACAATCTTCAAGATAACTTCCTATGAGCTATTATAAAACGATTGCCATGGTTTTTTCCATAGTAAGGTTCAAGAAATAATGTTCAACTTTTAAATGAAATAAACATGATATTTTTTGCTGAGCGTTAATAATCTTGGGCTTTCGATAAAATAGTGCCAACGAGAACTGGGCTTTTAGATATTGTTAATGAAAATTGGGCTTTTTGATATTGCCAACAGAAATTGGACTTTTTGATGTTGCAAATAGAAGTTGGACTTTTGATGTTGCCAATAAAAATTCAGCTTTTAATGTTGCCAATAAAAATTGAGTTTTTTGATAAATAATTTGCCATGAGTTTAAATCATGAGCTTTGACTATGGGATTGAATCCCATGGATAAGATAATATTGCCACGAATTTGAATCACGGGCTTTGATTATGGGTTTAATCCCATAGATAAAATAGTATTGTCATGAATTTGAATCATGAGCTTTTTCCAAATATTGCTAAGCACAAGAAATTCTTGGGCTTTAGAAAGAATGAGATTTCACCTTGCTCAATAAATAATTTGCATTTTACAAAGAATATTGGATCTTATAGCGTTTTGCATATGTAGCCCAATTTTGTGATGGAAAGGAGAACGGTTGTGGGCTAGCATAGTAGTAGTCACAAATATTTAGGTATGTCCAATAATTTGTTTGTAACGTTTGAAAAATAAATAGGTGTTATTTAAATAATATTAGGTGTAAAAAAAAAATGTACCCCAACAAGGACCTAGCTATATAAACTTATTTTCTCGTCTAATCTTGTTCTTTTCATGTCAATGTGAATCTAATGTTTTAATATCGGAATTTCACTTTATTAAGGAATATCTTTTTTTAATTTTGATGTGAGAAGTTATAACCTGGCAGCTTGGCCGAGGCATGAGAAAATCATTGACAAAGTTATAACGTGTCTCCTCAACTAAACTCTCGTGTTCAAGAAAAGTAATCAACAAAATCTACCAATTCCAATAAAAGAAAGTAAGTCCTACCCCTATCATTATCCATATCCTAAAAAAATATAACAGGGAATCAAGGCCCCCAAGGAAAGCATGAAAACATTGCCCTACAAAACACCTCCTTAGCAACCACTTCAACCTATAGAAGCTCCTTGCTAACTTAGCCATCAAAGATTCCCTTATCAGCACACCTCTAGCATCACAACTCCTTTTGCAAGTATTCAAGGACAATGATTCACCACCAATCAACTACATCATCAATTGACATCGTTCGTGGGAAAATGATTATTGTGTATCTCCCCATATAAAAGATTGAATAGAGGAGGAACCAACAATTAATGAGCTCATGCGCCACGTCCTTTCACAAGGCATGCATGACCAGTGACTCCTATCAACAATACCAACCCACAGCATGCATCATCTATGAGGTTGAGGGTGAGATGAGTAGCCAATTAAGAAGGGCTAAACAACCCACGAGAGACAAAAGTAAGGGAGGAATTCTAGGTGACTAGTAATTAAGGTGATAAACAACTTCTTGAAATGCAACAACAATTGGTCAAAGAGTTACAAGCCTTGAAAATCAAGTCTACAACGACTGTAGATGAGCTCTTCCAGAAGATAGATCCCTCTTACACCCCACAAATCATGGGATATATCCATTACCTTCCAAGTTCAAGATAATATAACTAAAAGTCTTTAATGGTACAAGATACGCTCAACCATTTAGAAACATACAAGGTCTTGATGCACTTGCAAGGTGTCCTAAATGAGATTATGTGCAAGGTCTTCCCTACAACATTGAGAGGATTCACCCAAATCTTGTTTAGGAAGCTTAGATTTCGGGGGGGTTTCTAGCATTTTGCCCTCATTTTTAAAAAAATTTAGCAATATGTCCTTATTTTGAAACTATAAAGGTTTGTACCCCTATTTTGAAACTCGATTTTAATAAAATCGAGTTTCAATAAAAAACTCAATTGTTTTATAATCGAGTTATACCAAATGAAACTTAAAGAAAAAAAATACTTGCATGGAACTCGAGCTCTAGCTCGAGTTCCATACCTATAGCTGCGTTTTCAATAGAACTCGAGCTCCATGAACTCAAATTCCATGCAAGTTTTTTTTTTTTTTTTTTTTTTTTAGTTTGATCGCCCCATACCTATAGCTACGTTTTAAATGTCCTATAGTGGCGTTTTCAATGGAACTCAAGCTCTATGAACTCGAGTTCCATGCAATTTTTTTTTAAAGTTTGATCGCGCTATACTCGATTTTCTACAAACCGAGGTTTACATTGAAACTCACTTTTGAGAAAATCGAGTTTCAAAACAGGGGCATGGACCCGAATCCCCTAGACTCGGGTCAATTGCATTATCAAGTCTTCATTAATTGAAAGCTTATTTATATATTTAAATGTAGATGATCAATAAAGATAGTTATGACATCACAAATTACACATTTTTAATTTAGTTTATTTGGAGATTTGACATACCGTAAAAGAAAGCTTTATGCTTCTTATTTCTATAGTCCTAAAAAATAAAATAGTTCAGAAAATTAATCTGCCACTGATCAACCAATTCTTTAATCTATTACAAAATGGATATCAATAGCATCTATTGAAACTCACAAAAAGTGATGAAACCAATTCTTTAATCTATTACAAAATGGATATCAATAGCATCTATTGAAACTCACAAAAAGTGTTGAGAAGTTTTCAAACCACTAGTTTGGGAAGAGGGAAGGGAATAAAAATTATAATTTTAAAATATTTCTTTCATTTTCTTGTTTGGGAGTTTTAAAGGAGAGAATACAAAGTCCATTCTCTTGTTTGAGAGTTTAAGTATGAGGAAATAGAATGAGTAAGAGAGAACACTCATTCCTCTCTATTTCCTCAAAACTTCAAAATTTTATTCTCCAAAAATTGGGAGGGATAAGAGGGAATAAAATAAATTTTAATGATTTTTTTACTATAACTCGCAAAATACATATATTTAGCATTTTTTTTATAAAGGTCTAATAGCAAAATTATCATAAAATGATTCAATTCTTTTCCTTCTACATTACTCCTAAATAAGATTACCTTTCATTCATTTATATTTCATTTATTTTAAAACAATAAGACAATGTTACTTAAATTCCATTACATTTTATTCATTTATAATTTATGCATTCTATTTTGTTTTATTCCTTTATGAACTCCTAAAGGAACTGTAAATATGTAAATAGTATAAAATAGAAGCAGAAGTTGGGCAGCAACAATTATTCATAATTTCCCTCTATTGGGAGGATACAATTATTGCCTCTATTGAGAATTCTCGTACCCTCTGCTTATTATGCATAACTTTTGCCTTTTTGATATGTAACGTCAATAGTGCATTTTGGGCTTTGTTACAAACACAAACAGGCCTTTTTGTTTGCACAGAAATAGTATTTCTATTTCTATGTCCTGTGTGTTCTGTTTTTGGTATACAAGATGGTTGTCTCAATGCCTAGCAAACATTATGAGACTGACACAAATTTATGATGTGGAGGTAGTCTGGGACCCTGGGTGCCTTGGCAATTAGCAGGAGATAAATACTTGTATTGAATTTTCTTGCCTATTCTGCCTATGTTCCAGGGTTCTGGACCACATATTATGTATTAAACTTAATCTTCTTCTCCTTTAGATTTTAGTGAATTGCACAAGCTTTCATTTTGATCAAATTTGACAAAGAGGTCAGTCAATGTGAATTGATTAAAATTTCAGCCTAGAGATTAAGGTGAACTATATGGTTGGTGGAATCTTCAAACAAATTTTATGCTCCATAAGAATGTTCTAATTGTGCTCGTTGCTATCAAGTTGGTTTCTTCTGTTTGGTGTCTGAAAACAGATCCCAGAAAATGTAGTTACTAAATTGTTCATTGCTATGCTTTCAATAAAATTGTATGATCTCATATTATAATTTGACCACCTCATGATTCTCTTTAAAGTTTAATCTTCTTCAAAATATGCAACCATGACCAAAATTTAAGAATCTTTAATCCATATTAGGGGTGCTATCAAATTTAGTTTTGTTACTGTTATCACTAAAACACCACCAAAGGAAAAACCTATGCAAATATATTATTCAAAATATGAAATATCCGGATATCTTGTATGAGGAATCTTTTAATGGAATATTCAGACCTAATATTCCTTCTGTTTTGTTTGAAATAATGAATATTGGTCGCTTCTAAGTTTCAAACTGCATATCCAGATTATATGATGACAAAGATGAGAATCTTTTAATAGCATATTCAGAGCTAATATTCCTTCTGTTTAAGTAAAAACTTGATATGTATGATTATTGTGGGATTAAAATGGTACAGTCATGAGGTTTAAGCAACCAAAGTTGATGCAAACCAACTGCTCTGTATACCATATTGGTGCCAGTGCATTACTGTGGGCTTTAATTCCTACTATACCATATGGGTAAAACTTATTACAAACTACCACAGGTGTGTAATAAACACTATCGATACCATATTACCCACTTCTTCTCATGCTATCACAACTTTCAGGTCACTAATATTCTATTATCATACATGAAACATTTTTCTACTTCAACTGTTCACCCCAAATGAATTCACACTTCGATTCTAATACCTGTAGAAAAAACGAAGCCCTTTATTAAAATTTTTGTTTGATTGGTAAGTTACACACTCAATGGGTCTTGAACCCATAATCTCACCCTCCACTTAGAATTTATAAGGAGAGGGAATGCCAGTTGAGCTAGAACTCATTGCTAGTTGAGCTAGACCTCATTCTAGGTAAGTTCAAGTTCAACATCACAGAAACCCAATTAGGCATTCAAATCTCTCCCTCTCTCTCTCTCACCAACAAATTCAAATTCCCCATAAATCTGTAATTAGAACAGTAGTCCTACATATCTGAGGAACAACTACAATATTTTAGGGAAGTCCCCTAAATCGATAAATGAAGTAGGTTTTGATGCATATCGTCTATAGAAACAAGGATTATATTCTTCTAAAATTTTCCAGTAATAAATGTAATGTACATATTTGTCAATATCTGAAAGAAATAAAATCAATCACCTACACAATCAACAATTTGGGGGAGAAAAAGTTGAGACAACTTCAAGGTATGATTTTGGCTGTATTAGGTCTAAATGAAACTTGTTCTTCTCCAAGCAAAAGCGACCTTAAAATGGCTTCGCATATACCATCATAATGCACAATCAAATGTCCACCATTTGGAACTTCATGATACCGAATCCAGGGTAGCTTCCCAGAAACAAATCTTTGAAGCTGAACAGGCACAACCTTATCTTCCAAACCTTGCCATATGTGCACATTGCTTTCATTTTGAGGGTATGGATTGCGCAGATCCAAAGGGTCAAATTCCCATTTGCCAAAAGCCAGCATAAAGTCACGACGGAGAGTATCAAAAACACTTCTTTCCCGTAACTTATCCTGTAGGTTGAAACAAAAACTTTATCACAATCATCATGAAACACAACTAGTATGGAACTTGAACTTTGATATGTTTTATGCCTATACATTGTTGAGCAGAATTTGAATCACTTGAATTAACTGTAGCACCAAAAATATTTATCCTTTCTGCATTTGTGCAGAGTGAATATGTAGCTTACCTGGGTGAGCATTGGGAATCCTGATATAGTCTTCAAAACATCTATGTCTCGGTCATTGAAGAACACTGGGTTTCTTTCCAAGACAGAAGTTGAAGGGAGCCATTTTTGATTCACCCACCAGTGTAGCAGTCCAGGAGCATGATTTGCAAACCACATTGACCACCTCACAAGTTTCTTCCTGTAGTCATCCTTTATCACTCTATCAGGTAGAGAACGCCACCAGTAATTCACAACCGGGACTACAAAAGACACACCTGCTAGCCTGGAAAATTGGTTTTGAGACAACAATTAGGTTCATGACATTATTGAGCAGGGAAAAAAAAAGATTGAAACTATAATTTTGAAGTTGAGTATTTTGCCTGTCTGGTATGTATTTGAGGCAACTCCATATGGAGTAGGATCCCATTGAGACTCCAATCACATAAAACTTGGATCCTATCTGTAAATGATCAGCAAGTTCTTGAATGTCAAATGCTTCACTCTTTACTGAGTGCTTTGGGTCTGCATCACTTTCTCCATATCCCGCTCGATCAAATAGCAGAAAATATATCCCCAATTCATCTATTAGTTCCTGCAAACTAAAGCAGTGTGAAAATTCACATCATATGAAATTTGTACAATATCATTTCTTTGATAGTTTGAACCTGACACACTATTATTTCCTTGACTGGAAGGTATATCAGGGTTCTTCTTGTAAATTCACTCACGCATATGAATATGATGATCTCTTAAAAAAGAAGAAGAAAATAACATTAACAGATAAAGGATTTTTGAAAGCATAGATAGAATGACACCTCTTGATATGCGTGCACAAGTGTGTGATCAAAATTGCTCCCCAGGGCTGGCCATTCCCCGGTGCTATTCCTTTACATTCACTTATATGAAGTTTTAACATCTATGTTTGGCATACGTTTTCTAAACTAGTTTTAACTCAACTACACAACAACGTCAACCAAACCTTAGTCCCAAAATTTTTGGGGTCGGCCTAAGAAAACGCCCCAACGTGCATCTGTAGTGGATCCACTCATAATAAAGTGACTAATTTTTAGTCTGTCCGTCAACCTACTAGAACCCTCCTCCTTTTTCCGGGCTTGGGACCGGCTGTGAACATAATAATCACAGACACAGGCGGAGTTTAGTTCTAAATCAACTAAATTCATCAATATCAAGAATTTTTTTTTTTTCCCATTGCAAACCCAACTGAGAATGTCTAACAAAGTTTAAGATTTTCATAATGAAGGTTGAGAAGAGAGATTTATGTATGTACTTGAGGTGCCAGAAAATTCATCTCTTTGGAGCTCCCTAAGCCGTGGACAATAATGATCTTGAATTTAGCTTTGTCCTTGGGCACACCTCTCTCCCTGTAAGCCAGGTACCTCCCATCTCTGAGTTTGAATCTTGAAGAAACCTCAGGAGAATCCTCTGGGGAACCAGTCTCAGAAGTCTCTGAAGGAGTGGGAGGAGAAGGAAGTTGTTTTTTTCCTTGATAAACCATTCCTAGAAGACCCATCAACAAGGCAACTGCTGCTTTGGAAAACATTGATAAAAAATATCAGAAGGTAGATCTGGCTGACAGGTACCATCTATCATCATCATATTGATCAACATGGGTGTGGCTAAAAAGTGAGTTAAGGTAAGGTTCATACCTGACACAGATTGTGTTTTGAGTTTGAAGGGACTCCCAAGGTTTAGCAGATGATGAGGATGATGTCTGAAATCCTTTTGTTTCTCTTTTGACTTGTAGCCGGTGGCTAGTTTTTCAAAGGTATTAGTGTATAATGGGTTGCAAGGATTTTGAGTTTGACAACCCAAAACTCTATGTTGCTGTTGATTACTTATAAATTTTTTAACTTTTGTGGACACCCTGTGGAGGTATTGATGAATGGGCATTTTTTTAGGCCTTACTGTTGCTATTGATTTTGTTTGTGTGTCCTCCTAAAAAACTTGGAATTTCAGCAAAAATAATATTAAACCAGCTAAGCAAAAATATATATATAGAATACCATATTTGCACAGTTTTCTACCTGAAGGAGGAAACGAAATTTTACCTTTAAATGGGAGTTTTTGATTTCAGGGATTGGCTATATTTTCAACCTTCTTTTAACAAACATTAGACATTGGCATGTTGGCCACCCTGGCTGGCTCTCTGTCTTGCATTTCTCTCTCTGTCTCCAACCCGTGCCTTTTCTGGTTTGTAAGGTAATAACAAGAATCCCCTCTTTCTACCCTTACAGAAAAGTTTTATCTAATGACGTTCATCTTAATGATGGTTGGATAATTCTCTTTTATGATGTTTGCTTTGTGATGATTAGATGAGGAGGATTAAACAAGCCATGGCCCCCATACTTTTTGAAAATTATGTAATTTCTCATATGATGTATATATATTTACAAGTAGCTCCTTAAAAAAAATATAAAACCATCTAAAATATTTTTAGTGTAAGCATACTCATAAATAATAATTAAACAAATTAGGGTGATCATCCTCTCACAACATATAAAATTAATAAACTTAAAAATCATAAAGTACATGATAAGTGATTTGAGAATGTATACACACACACATTACATTACATGTGTATAAGATTCAAGTTAATCACGTCCTTCTTCTAAAAAAGAAAAAAAAAACTTTTATGACTCTGAAATTGATGTTTAACAATAAAAAATTTTATAATTAAGCTAACTGGAAGTTACCATTATTTTGTGTTTTAAAGAATCAAGAATTGGGTGGGTTCCCGTTAGCTCACTAGTAAAGTTTCTAATGGTTGAATAAGAGATTTAAGGTTCAATTTTCGTCTGCACCAAAAATTGATTAATATCTTGATCTGATATAAAGAGTATCATAAAAAATAGACGCTATAGATAAAAATTCTATAAAAATAAATCAAGAATTGAGGGTATAAATAATATTAATTGTTTCCATCATAATATGTGACTTTTTTTTTTGATGAATCATAAATGTGACATAATTGTTGTTTGCTTAGCATTAAACTTTTTCCCTTTACATAGCTGGCTGATATGAGAGTCTGGCAGATTCTGTCTTTGAAAACATACGGTCCTACACTTACACATCCAACATGCATTAATGCTAAACACTAAACAATCAGGATTTTGACCCTTGAAACCAACTGTAGCGAATCATGCTGTAGTTGATTAAAATTTACCAAATCCTTTGGACGGTAAATAAAGGTTCCAATTCCATATGCTCTCTGAGTGTCTTTAATAACACATGATGCCCCGCGTTTGAAATAAATTATTTAAAGTAACTATAAAGATTTAACTTTTTATCACTCCACACTCTTAATATAATAGTCACTCCACAAGTGCTAATTCTTTATTTGAGCTTTAATTCTAATGATTTAACCTTTCTTTTTTTATCGATCTAAAGATATAATTGGGTTCTAGAAGGAAACCAAAAAAAAGGGTTATTGTAATATGTTATCTATTTTGAGTAAGGATCATTGGTTGAAATGTAAGAATGGAAAAGAAAACGTTCCTTTTAAAGTATATTAAAGTAGATAGCATGACAAGTTTCTATTTAGATAAGTTAGCGTGAGAAGTTACTACTTTCATTTTGTAAATCTAAATCCAATTATTTGGTAAAGCTTAATAACTCAAAATAGATGCTATTATACGAAAAAATAAAGAGAAATGCTTACGAATGCCCTTAAAGTATTGGTTAATAATCTATTTAAAGAAAATTTTTATTGGAAAAGAAAAAAAAAACAATTAATATTTTGAAAGCTTTTTTCATTTCCCATAAAAGTGATGTCAAAACTTTCCTAAAACGGATTCTTAACCAATGCCCTAGGGGCATTCGTTAGCATGATCCAAAAATAAATATGTCATTGTGACCAACATGGTGACTTCGTCAGCTGAGTAAGTCTAGCGTTACAAATTTTTCTACAGCTTTCTCACAACTTTGTTATGTGAAGACTTTTGAGTGGTGAATCATGGACCCGCATAAATCGATTATTTTATTTTCATTACTCACAAGTCATCACGTAGCAAAATTATGGCAAAATTGTAAAAAATTTGTAGTCTTAGACATAATACTCTCATGGGCTCCGACCTCCGAGGTTTATCCCAAATTATGAGAATATTCTTTATAGTTCCTTCCTGGATTATACTGCTTTGCCCACACACGATTGGACATCTTATAATTTATATTCGGCTTTCTTTTCGTATAAGACCATCTTCCATTTAATAATATTCTTGCTTAATACGAATCTTTTTTGTCAAAATATTCCCTTGAACAACCAGTCCTCCAGGCTAAAATCTAGTTACAAATAATATTTGGATCCACATATTCTTGATTCAACTCTCTTAATTCAACATTTGAATTTTGTATAATTTTTTTATAGTTGAATAAGAGATTAGAGATTCAATTTTTGTCTACATAAAAAATCAATTAGTGCATTGATATGCTGATAAAAAACTATTATGAAGTACAGATGCTATAAATTGAAACCATCTAAAAAAATATTTGAATAATTTATTTTTATTAGTTTATTTTATTTAATAAAGATATAAATGTATTTGAAAAAAAAAAAGGATTTTGAGAAATTGTACATGAATTAACTTAAAAAATAAGCTAGCTAAGTTATATTTTACGTGTCCCTTAGATTTTTTCAGATATTATTTTATTGGCTTCTTTTGTGAAAATCAATTCTTTCATTAAAAGTCCTTGAAGTCAGCCTCACAAAATGTGCTTTTCACATGGTTTTTTCTGGAAAGCACATGTCGGTTTGGCGGGGGGAGATAACGAGGCTTAACTATTTAATTAATTTCTTGATTGTTTGTAATTTAAGTAATTTTTTTAATTAGAGTTCAATAATTTTCTTTATTATTATTATAACTATTATTGTTATTTACGTATACACCAGTGAGTAAGGATAAAAGGTATATCTTGATTAAAAGAAAAAAAATGAGAGGCAGAGAAAAATAAGTAAAACAGTAAAATAAGTGGATCTAATTGTGTGTGGCTGTGGGACAAGGTATCGTTGTCAACGTAATGGAATCTACAAAGTTATATTCCACTTTTTCTTTCCCTTCCCGGGTCCTTGGCAACATGCCTCCACAATTTTTTATTTTTTGTTATTTTTTTTAAGACTTTCTTGAGGCTTACGACATTACTTTTTTTTTTTTCCCCAATTCCCAGCTACTTGTATGACATTCACCTTCTGTTAATATAATGAATATAATTTTAATAAGAAAATATATAAAGTAATATTATTTCAATTATAATAAATTTTGCCAACAGTTGTGAAAAATATTGTTTCCTTACATTATTGTTTAGTATATATATCATCTCTCTTACATGTGAGTCCCACAAATTTAGATTTTTATCAGCTTATTTTTTAATGCTTATTTGGCATTGCTTTAAGAAATATATATATATATATATATATATATATATATATATATATATTAATATTATGTCTGTGCAATGCATGGTTTAATTAAATGTTATATATGTCAAAACTATATTAATAATTTGTGCGCCACAATAAAAACTAATTAATTTTGAAACATGTAATACATACATGTATTTAGTCACTTTGTGCATACATGATGTGTAGTATACAAATTATACATATTAAAACATAAAGTTATATGGTTTATAATCTAAATAAATATTAAATTTATTTAAAAAATTACTGGAAACATTTTGTAATAGAATTTAAGTAAAGTATGATTTAAAAATTTTTAGAACTTAGAAAATAAATTTTATTCATAGTAAATTATTAGTCATAGAGTTTAATCTTCGGTAACAAACTTAATAATAAATGAAAGTATAAATTATATATTTTACTAACATTATCAAGATTATTTTAAGCACTATTCAACTTTCTTGATGTATAATATAAACAAAGAATGAATGACTAATAACCTTATGCATTGAGTAAACTTACTTGAGATGATTAAATATGAGATCTTTACATGCCTTCTTAGTTTATGTCAACCTCTTTGCTAATCTAACAAAATTTCATGTTTAATCAAAAGTTATCTACATAATTCCTCACCTTATATTATGAACATTTTATATCTTTCACACTCTACAATCTTATCAATGTTTGTAATTCTAAGAATTTATTGTCATGCCAATTGGGTCTCAATAATGTTTTTGACAAATAAATTAAACTCTCCCAAAAATTGGGAGAAAAAAAATACCTGGCATTTTATGCTCCACATGTTTGGTTTCATAAAACCATTTTTTATGAATCTCAATAAATCAAATGATGAACAAAATGGATAAAAAGAAAATAAAAAAAAAGAAACAGGAACAAATCTAAGGGTATGTAAGGTCACAATTTGCACCTAAACCCACAGTGAGAAGGTGATGGGCCCAAAAAACCCAATACAATGAAATTTGTAGAGAGTGGACTTGAAATCTAGGTTATAATGATGTTAGATAACAAAAATGGTGAGCTCGATCTCAATGATACACACAATGAACTGTTTATATGAAAAAATCTTATCCTCGGACACATGCCAAAGATGATTTGTATTAATTCTTTCAAAGATAGATTACAACTATGGATGGTGACATATACAGTGTTTTCTCTCTGTTTTTTCGATCCCCCTTCTAATCGTCTTCCTCTTCCTTTTATATCTTCTCCCTCCTTCTTCCCCTCTTCCACGTATGTATCAGATTACCATTTAGATACTTATCCCATCCACCTCCCTTGAAGTCTTTAGAGGCAGCTGTAAGGCTGAGCTCTAATGCTCAGGCATCACTTCCTCATTAATGCGGCTAGATAAGCAGTTGCAGAGCATTCAATGCGATGGCGGTGGTAACAGCTTTTTCTTTGATATTTTCACCGCCCTTCTTCTTATCTTCCATATCTACCAAGCTTACCCTTACCTATAGGATCTTCTAGAATATTGCCTATGGACGTTAACCAGCCATTCTCCTACCTTAGATTTACATAGCCGATGACATATTCTTCCTCAAACCACCTTTCTGGATATCCTTGATCAGATATTACTTCTTTACCTATTAGTATTGCTTCGTGGGTTGACATTCTCATATCCTCGGACCACTCAGTGTCCTCGGATTGGGCTTTTAGCCCAACAAATATCCTTGGGCCAACCCAATACGTGTTCCCGGGCCCATTGACCCTATAATAGCCCCTCGAGATTCTCATTTCTGCTACATCGAGAGGAAAGAGGATCTCGACATCTATCCCCGTTGATTCGTACTCGCCACACCTCTTCCATGATAATGATGACGTCCCTTGAACTACTCACTGCATGTTCCTAACGTTTCGGTGTGCGTAGCATCCCTTAATTAAATTCTGACGGCTTCTTGTCCCTCACGCTTAACCACACGATGCCCATCCAATGGTTGAGGATTACATAGGAACAGGCGGGAACTTTCCCGCTTCGTAACTCTTGTTGATATAAATACCAACAATTCAAATCATCCTCCTTATTTCAACAATCCATACAACGAACCTGCGAACTTTCTTAGTCTACACGTTTCCTCACAGTTCCCAAGATTTAGTCCGAGGTGGTCGTTTCTTCTTAAAGTAAGTCTTCCCAAACTTCCTCGCTTATTCCCCTTTTACATATTGTTTCTCTTTTCTGTACTTCTTTCACCTCGGCTCCTCTGTCTCTTTCTATTCGTCAATACCTCTAGCATTTTTCTTACAAATGGGTAGGTTTGCTTCCCTAGTAGATTCTGATGAAAAGATAGAACAATTTAAGGCTAAGTATAGGACTCCATCGGGGGTGTCCCTTAGATATTGTAAGGAAGGGGAATGGCTCCTGAAAAGGCAAGAGGGAGAGGTAGTAATCCCAATGATCACTTTCATAAAGGGAGGGATGAAAATCCTCATGGGGACAGTTATGAGGGACTACCTTAGGGCTTTTAGGTTATCCCCTACCCAATGCGCCCCAAACATGTTTAGGATTTTGGGTTCCATAGATGCACTAAACGAAAAGATGGATATGGGACTTACCCATCACGACGTGAACTGGGTTTACAATCTCCACAAACTTAAGGGGCACAGATATTACCTAAAATCTAGGTTTCCTTAAGTTAGGTTGATCCAATGTCTCCCTGACTCCAATAAAGGTTTGAAAAAAGATTTTTTGATCGTGTCAGGAGAATGGCACGATGGCGTCCCATGTCCGACGAGAGAAGGGGAACTAGGTGAAGTTCTGGCTTGACTTGGGTTTATATAAAGAAATATTTACTTGACCTAATTTTGTTTTTCTCGACAATTTTGCAAACCCGCAAGTAGCCATTCGTCACTCCAACCTTGTTAATCATGAAAAACTAGGCGAAATACTGAGGGTTGAAGTGTTTGTACACACAGATAACCAACTCTGAGCAACGCATTTGATCCTCGACTACGATCCTATCTCCAAAGCTTTCTAGGCGTCGAAGTGCGTGATCAGTGCGAAGGACCCACGCTTACATCGGATTAGCGTTGCTGTCGAGGGTTTTCTTTTACTTGAGGGCGCTCCCATTCCTCAAGGCACCCTCATTACATAACCCATACAATTCATACCAGACGATATTCCCCTCATCCCAATTCCAATTCAACACACAACTAGTGAAGCAACCTCCTCTCAACCCAACATAAAGGAAGAAAAAGAGATTATTGAAGTATCAGATTCTGAGGATGAGTTTGAGGTCTTCAATCAACCCCCTTCCCCTAAGGATCGAGCTGCTGTCCTCGACACCTGCTCTTCAAGTCATCCATAAGAAGACACCCATAACCCCGACACGATGGAAATCCAGCGCAAGCCTAAACAGAGCCTCAAAGATATAATGGAAGCCCAAGCGGGGAACCAAGACTCCAGAAGGTAACTCAAACCAAACTTCCTCAAACAAAGGATAAGGGCCTAGAGAAATCTTCTCAGCCCAAGCTCCCTCCTCCTCCAGCTACACAACCCCAACGCGCTGACCAAGCTGATCATAAGAGAAAGAGAGATCAGCATAAGGGGAAGGATGTGACTGAGGGAGGGAAAGACCTCCTTCCCAAGGATGTGGAGCTTGAAAAAGGAGGCAAACAGGCTCGCACAATGCAGCCGAGGTCGGAAAGACGGACCGAGACTCATGCACCTGTATCCGCCCCAATTTGGGCTCCCCCAATGACCATGGATAACCATGTGGTTACCGCCGATGCATCCATTAGGGGTTCAGACGCAGGAACAGCTGCCTATGTGGTAGATGCACTTGAACAAGCTCTTTTATTGCCCAAAGACATGCATGAGCTAAGGCAGATGAGGGACCAAAATGTCTTTATGACATTAAAAAAGGAGCTTGCCATGGTAAGATCCTATCTACCTATTATTCGTTTCATTTCACTTTCATACTTAGGTTTTTTACTTTGAATATATTTTTGTGTTCCACCTTGTCAATGTCCACAGGCTGTCCAATCTGCTCATAGAGCTGAAGAGATTGTTATCAACACCTACAAAGCCTTCAAAGATGAGGAATCAAGGCGCAACTATAACCACAAGACCCTTGAGCTAAAGGATAAGAAACTACAAGAGGTCACTGCTCAATTAATCAAGGCAGAAAGTGAATGTCCACAGGCTATCCAATCTGCTCATAGAGCTGAAGAGATTGTTATCAGTACCTACAAAGCCTTTAAATATGAGGAATCAAGGCGTAGTTATAACCAGAAGACCCTTGAGCTAAAGGATAAGAAACTACAAGAGGTTACTACTCAATTAATCAAGGCAAAAGCGAATGGAAGAGTGCTGATACAGCCTTAAAGACAATCGAGAAATAGGCTGAAGCCCAACGTCAGCAACTTCGCCAGGTCGATGAGGAAAATGCGGTGGTGAAGAAACAAATAGAGGCCTTAAAGAAGAGCCTAATGGATTCTGAGAAGGCTAGGAAAAAGGCCAACAAAGCTAAGGAAGAAGCTGTAAAAGCCAAAGAAAAGGCTGAGAAGCACTGGACAAAGCTGAGCAAGATGGATATGAGGTCGGTGTGGCTGAGACAACGGAAGACCTCAAATCACAATTCTCGGAGGTATGTAGGCATTACTGCCTCCAAGTGTGGAATGGGGCACTTACCCGAGCTGGGGTTGATGCCTCTTCTGCCTATTGGAGGGTAGAAAATGTCTACTACCCCCCAGCCATCCGAGCTTCTGCTTCATCTAGCACCAAGGATGGCACTGCTACTCAAGGAACAGATGCCAAACAAGGTACCTCAGCTGAAGCCCTTGCCTCCATTGAACGTGAGCCCGAGGACGCTAAGCAATCTGAGGCCACCAAGCAAATTACTAAACCAGCAGAAGGGGTGGCCCATGATGATACCCTGTCTCCCAATGCTCCTAAGGAACCCGCCAAGGAAAAGGGATCTACCGAGTCGATGGAGCTTGTCCTGGCTACTGTTCCCATCACTATCGTGGAAGACCCAAAGGGCAAAGGGATTGCCTTTGACTCCTCGGCTCCAATCTAGCCTCCAATGGATCCCAAGGGCCCTTTGAAGATAAAATTGAAGCCATGATTGAGCCTCGTCTTTTCTTCACTCTAGTTTAGCTTTTCTTTTTATTTGATGTAGGTTGATGCTTTGTAAGCAAATTGTCCTTCCAAAAGACTTTAAATTAATGAAAATGTTGAGCTATTTCCCTTTCGTGTTTGACACTTACTTATATTTTTCTTTGTTTATTACTTTATAAGGCATGAACTAGACAACAAATATGTTGAATATACTTGCAAATACTTTAAACGATGCTCATGAACTCCTATCTATTCATCACTATTTTAGGAGTCTTCAAGATATGCAATTAGGATGGCAAAATTGTGCCTAACTCCACGTTAGATATAGGTTGATCCAAGAATAGATTGTTTGAGGGTCATACATAATTAAGATTCTAATCAATATTTAATAAAACATCGATATATACAAGGTATGGGGTCCGAGGAGCCCAACATGACCAAGTTTCAGTTTGATACTTAGAAAAATGAACTGAAATGTTAACTTTTCCAAAGTAGATGATCCGAGAACCAGACATAACAAAGGTTCTGTTCAACACTTAATAAAAATATTAATTTATACAAGGCATGTGGTCCGAGGAGCCAGGCATGACCAAGTTTTAGTTTGATACTTAAAAACATGAACTGAAATGTTAATTTCTCCAAAGTAGATGATCCGAGGACCATACATAACTAAGATTCTGTTCAACACTTAATAAAATATCAATTTATACAAGGCATGTGGTCCGAGGAGCCAAGCATGATCAAGTTTCAGTTTGGTACTTAGAAAAATGAATTGAAATGTTAATTTCTCCAAAGTAGATGATCTGAGGACCAGACATAATTAAGGTTCTGTTCAACACTCAATAAAATATCAATTTATACAAGACATGTGGTTCGAGAAGCCAAGCATGACAAAGTTTCAGTTTGATACTTAGAAAAATGAACTGAAATGTTAATTTCTCCAAAGTAGATGATCTGAGGACCAGACATAACTAAGGTTCTGTTCAACACTTAATAAAATATCAATTTATACAAGGCATGTGGTCCAAGCAATCAGGCATGACCAAGTTTCAATTTGATACTTAGAAACATGAACTGAAATGTTAATTTTCCTAAAGTAGATGATCCGAGGACCAAACATAACTAAGGTTCTGTTCAACACTTAATAAAATATCAATTTGTACAAGATATGTGGTCCGAGGAGCCAAGCATGACCAAGTTTCAATTTGATACTTAGAAACATGAACCAACTCAGTATAATGTCAACAGAAATAAAATGACAAACATGTTTTTCATTAATAATAATACATTCGTAGGTTGTTTACATTCCAGGAACGTGGTACAACCTTTTCATATAAATCTTCAAGATAAAAAGCCCATATGCCAACTACCAAAGTGATACAATAAGGTCCTTTCTAGTTAGGTCCCAATTTTCCCCATGTTGGGTTTTTAGCAGTACTCAAAACTTTCCTCAATATCAAGTCTCTAGGTGCAAGTAGCCTTAGCTTCACATGGGAATCATATCCCTACTTGAGTTTGTGCTGATAATAAGCTAATTGTACCATGACATTTTCTCACCGTTCCTCAACTAGGTCTAAGCTTGTTTCCAATAAATTGTCATTACTGCTTGGGATGAAAGAGCTCGTTTTCAATGTCGAAAACCTAGTTTTCAATGTCGAAAACCTAGTTTTCAAAGGAATTACAGCCTCGGCTCCATAAGTCATAAAGAAGGGTGTCTCTCCAGTGGATCTTCGAGGTGTAGTTCGATACGTCCACAAAACATGTGGCAATTCTTCCACCCACCTCCTTGTAGCATCATCTAATCTCTTCTTGAGCCCATTGACTATAACTTTATGGACCGCCTCGGCTTGCCTATTCCCTTCTTATTAGCTGGAGTGGAATATCTATTCGTGATGCCTAAATCACAACAATACCTTCTGAAGGCCTTACTATCAAATTGCAGGTTGTTATCTGAAATAAGAGTATGAGGAATTACAAACCTAGTAACAATGTTTTTCCAGAAAAACTTCTTCACATCCACATCCCTAATGCTTGACAAGGGCTCAGCTTCAATCCATTTAGTGAAATAATATGTTCCAACGAGCAACCACCTCCTATTCCCTGCTGCTTTTAGGAAAGACCCTACAATGTCCAAGCTTCATTGAGCAAAAAGCCAAGGACTAGACAGAGGATTAAGGACACCCCTTGGTTGATGGATGTTGGGAGCAAATCTCTGACATTGGTCACACTTCTTTGCATAATTCTGTGTCTCTCTCTGCATATTGGGCCATCAATACCCTTGTGTAAGAGCTCTATGAGATAAAGACCTTCCTCCTGTATGACATCCACAAATCCATTCATGTAAATCTTTCAAAAGTAACTTCATTTTTTCAGGGTGTATACACAAAAAATATGGTCCTGAAAAAGAGCGTTTGTACAACTTGTGGTCCTCGAACGACCAGAACCGAGGTGCCTTTCTGCGTATTTTATCTGCTTCAGATTTCTCCTCGGGCAAGATATCATTTTTAAGAAATGACACTATAGGATCCGTCCAATTGGGTCCTACTCTAATTTGATGAATCCGAATGGTGTTACTATTCATTCCAACGAGTTTACACAGATCTTCAATAAGGATGACCTTAGGTAGGCCTTGTGCCGAGGACATCACAAGGGTGGCTAGGGAGTTAGCGTGGGTATTCATATTCTTGGAGATATGTAACAAGATAAAAGATTCAAATTTTGATTGTAAATACCTGACCATGGTTAGATATCGTTACATTCTCAGATCTCTAGCCTCTAACTTTCCTTCCACCTGGCCTACCACTAATTGTGAATCTAAGAATATTTGCACTGTTCTTCCACCTATTTTCTGAACCATATCCATTTCGACCAGTAAAGCTTCATATTTTGCCTCATTGTTGGTGGCCGAGAACCCCAGTCTTAAGGATTTCTCAAAAGTAATTCCTTCAAAGGACGCCAAAACTAGCCCCACACTAGATTCTCTTTGATTTGCTGCCCCGTTAACGTACACTTTCCACATCAAAGGTTCCTTGCACAAAACCATGCCAACTGATTTTTCATTCATGTCCAACCTTTTTGCGTTCTCTTTTAGTAAAGGCTCAGCAAACTCCACCACCAGATCAGCAAGGACCTGACCTTTCATAGAAGTGCGAGGCATGTATTTTATATCAAAAGACCCCAAGATGGTACCCCATTTGGCAATCCTTCTCATATAATCAGCACTCCAAAGTATAGACTTAAGAGGAAGTTGAGTTAAAATAACAACTGTATGAGATTGGAAATAATGGGAAGCTTACGCGTAGCATGCACCACTGCTAGAATCGTCTTTTCCAATGGTAAATAATGCACCTCGGCTTCATGTAAAGATTTTTTCACGTAATAAACTAGCCTCTGTACCCTGTTATCACCCCGTACCAGAACCAAGCTAACGGCATGACTAGCCACAACAATATATGTGAACAAAACTTCATCAACCTCTGGCCGAGATATAATGGGTGGTCGCGAAAGATACTCCTTAAACTATTGAAAAGCTAAAGCACACTCCTCGGTCCATTCAAATCCCTTCCACTTATTTAGCAACTGGAAGAAAGGCCTGCACCTATCTGCGGACTGAGAAATAAACTAGTTAAGGGCAGCAGTCATCCCTGTTAACCTCTGAAGTTCTTTAGGATTCCGAGGTGGCTATAAGCCATTAATTGCCTTGGCTTGCATAGGGTTAACTTCAATTCCTCGATGAGTTACCATATAGCCTAGAAATTTACTAGATCCCACACCAAAGGAGCACTTGGAAGCGTTAGGGCGCAACTTGTACCTCCTTAGCGACTGAAAAGTATCGTGCATAAAAACCGTTTTACTTTTTACCACCATGTCATCCACATACACTTCAATAGTTTTTCCCAGCTGTGGCTCAAATATTTTGGTCATCATCCTTTGATAGGTAGCTCCTGCGTTCTTCAAACCAAAAAGCATCACCTTATAATGATAATTCCCTGTAGGAGTGACAAAGGCTGTCTTCTCCTAAGCACCCAAAGCCAAAGGTATTTGGTGATAACCTTGAAAAGCATCCAAAAAACTCATCCGAGAATGCCTAACAGTGGCATCCACCAGCTGATCTATACGAGGCATTGTAAAAGAATCTTTAGGACAAGTTTTGTTCAAGTTTGTGAAGTCCACGTATACTCTCCACTTCCCATTCTTTTTCTTCACTGCCACTGTATGAGCCAACCATTCTGGATAGAAGACCTCTTTGATAGCACCAACCTTTTTGAGCTTGAGTACTTCTTCTTTGACGGCCTCGGAATGCTTTTTAGATGAGCTTTAAGGTGGTTGCTTTCTCGGCACCACAGTTGGATTGGCATTCAAATGGTGACAAATTAAACTTGGATCAACCTCGGGGGCCTCATAAGCATTCCATGCAAATACATCCACGTTCTTCTTCAAAAACATAACCAGTTCCACCTTCTCCTAAGGTGGTAACTGAATTCCCACCTGAAATTTTTTTTCAAGATCATCATCTATAAGAACCTTCTTTAATTCTTCATATACAGGTTCTTCCACTGCTGATACGCTTGGCGTGGCCAGAGACATTGATTGCTATGGCCCCCCTCCTCAATTGAGGCTAAGGACTCCTGCTCAAGCTGATGCAGAATTGCAGCCACCATGCACTGTCTAGCCACAGATTGACTCCTAATTAGTTCTTCTATCTGATCCCTAGATGGAAACTTGACTTTGACATGTAGAATTGAGGATACGGCACCTAGAGCATGCAAATAAGGTCTTGCCACAATGGCCGTGTAGGGAGAATAGGCATCTACCGCAATAAAATCCACGTTTACCACTTTTGGGCTTGATTGCACAAGTAACCTAATCTGCCCTTTTGGTATAATAGCTTTTCCCTCAAAGCTTATCAATGGTGAATCGTAAGTTGTAAGATCCTCAAACTTTAAGTTTAGCCCCTTGAACAAGTCAGGGTACATGATATCTACGCCATTGCCCTGATCAACCATCACCCTCTTCACGTTGTAGCCCCCTATCCTTAGTGTAACTACCAAAGCATCATCATGCGATTGGATAGTCCCAATCTTGTCCTCTTTTGAGAAGCCTAAAATTGGTAGGATATTACCTTTAATCCTTTTTGGCTCAGACTTAGAATCCTTGGCCAGGGTTCGTGCTACAGACATCACCTTGGAAGGATGAGAACCAGTCCTTCCAAGAGTAGCAAAAATAATGTTGATCGTACCCAGAGGAGGCCTTGATGAAGTGCTGCCCTAGTTCACCGCCTTGATGAACCAATCCTTTTTGATCTTGAGTACTTCTTCTTTGACGGCCTCGGAATGCTTTTTAGATGAGCGCCGAAGTGGTTGCCTTCTCGGCACCACAGCTGGATTGACATTCAAATGGTGACAAATGAAACATGGATCAACTTCGGGGGCCTCATAAGCATTCCATGCAAATACATCCACGTTCTTCTTCAAAAACATAACCAGTTCCACCTTCTCTTGAGGTGGCAACTGAATTCCCATCTGAAAGATTTTTTCAGGGTCATCATCTATAAGAACCTTCTTTAATTCTTCACACGCAAGTTCTTCCACTGTTGATACGCTGGGCGTGGCCAGAGACATTGATTGCTATGGGCCCCCCTCAATTGAGGCTGAGGACTCCTGCTCAGGCTGATGCAGAATTGCAGCCGCCATGCACTGTCTAGCCACAGATTGACTCCTAATTAGTTCTTCTATCTGATCCCTAGATGGAAACTTGACTTTGACATGTAGAATTGAGAATACGGAACCCAAAGTATGCAACCAAGGTCTTGCCACAATGGCCGTGTAGGGAGAATATGCATCTACTACAATGAAATCCACGTTTACCACTTTTGGGCTTGATTGCATAAGTAACCCCATCTGCACTTTTGGTATAATAGCTTTTCCCTCAAAGCTTATCAATGGCGAATCGTAAGCTGTAAGATCCTCAAGCTTTAAGTTTAGCCCCTTGAACAAGTCAGGGTACATGATATTTAAACCACTGCCCTGATCAACCATCACCATCTTCACGTTGTAGCCCCCTATCCTCAGTGTAACGACCAAAGAATCATCATGCGATTGGATAGTCCCAATCTTGTCCTCTTTTAAGAAGCCTAAAATTGGTAGGATATTACCTTTAATCCTCTTTGGCTCAGACCTAGAATCCTCGGCCAAGGTTCGTGCTACAGACATCACCCTGGAAGGATGAAAACCAGTTCTTCCAAGAGTAGCAAAAATAATGTTGATCATACCCAAAGGAGGCCTTGATGAAGTGCTGCCCTGGTTCACCGCCCCTGGATGGTTTGCCTGCCCATTAGGCCGATATAAGAATTACTTTAACCTTCCATCCTTAACCAATTGCTCCAAATGATTCCACAAAGTTCGACAATCCTCAGTGGTATGACCCCTTTCTCGATGATACTGGCAAAGAAGGTTTTGATTGTGCCTCATGGGGTCTCCTACCATCTTGTTGAGCCATTTGAAATATGGTTCATTCTAAATTTTCTCCAATAGCTGGTGCATCGGTTCCCGAAATATGGTATTAACCACCTGAGGAGTGGTAAGACCAGTTTACCCAGCAAAATCTCTTCTGGGTCCGTTGTTGTTGTATCTGTCTAACCTGAAATCCCTCCTCTCTTGAGGGATAACCTTCGCCTTTCCCTTACCTTGTTGTTGATCTTCCTTAACCCGTTTGTACTCATCAATGCGATCCATGAGCCGACGTACACTCCTTACAGGCTTTTTGGTCAGAGACTTCCTTAAGTCGTGCTCGGCAGGCAGGCTGACCTTGAAGGTCCTTATCGCTACATCGTCAAAGTATCCATCGATCTCATTAAACATTTTCCAGTACCTGTCAGAGTACGTTTTCAGGGTTTCCCCTTCTCTCATGGCCATGGATAATAACGAATCCAAGGGCCGAGGAACTTTACTACATGTAATGAAGCGAGAACCAAATGCCCTGGTAAGTTCCCTGAAAGAATTTATAGAACCCGTCCTTAAGCCATTAAACCACCTCATCACCACAGGTTCTAGGCTGGAGGGGAAGACTTTGCACACTAAAGTTTCATTCTTAGAATGCACTGCCATCCTCTAATTGAAATGACTTACATGCTCCACAGGATCTGTTCAGCCATTATAAATGGTGAATGCTGGTTGTGTGAAGCGCCGAGGGAGCTTTCCTTCTTCCACCCTGTATGTGAAGGGTGACTTGGAGATTTGATGTAATGCTCTACTTATAGCATCATTTCCCCTACCATTGGAAAAAGAATTGTTACCTTCACGTTCATGCAAATTGTCCTCTTCATAGGAGAAAGACTCATCCGGGAGAGTTCTTGACTTGGGCTTGTAACTGTCATCCCCAGAGCCTTCAGAAGAAGGATCAGAAAAGGAAGGAGTTTGCCTTCGCCTTTCGCGGCGTAACTTCTTCTTCAAGTGGTCAATTTTCTTCTGCATGGCTTTAGCATCTTCCTCGTGAGTAATTCTACTTCCACCTCGTGAATGACTCCTACTAGTGTGCATTGTATGCACACTCCCCTCTCGGTCCCTATCCTGCTCAAGATGCAAGGAGTGATCCTCATGCTGGGACCCCACAGACTCCGCTCGATGTGGACCTGAGCCTACCATAATGCTAAACCTCCTAAAACACAAGATTTCCCACAGACGATGCCAATTGTAAGGTCACAATTTGCACCCAAACCCATAGTGAGAAGGAGATGGGCCCAAAAAGCCTAATACAATGAAATTTGTAGAGAGTGGACTTAAAATCCAGGTTCTAATGATGTTAGGTAACAAAAATGGTGGGCCCAATCTCAATGATACACAGAAGGAACTGTTTATATGAAAGAATCTTATCATCGAACACAAGCCGATGATGATTTGTATTAATTCTTTCAAAGATAGATTACAGCTATGGATGGTGACGTATACAGTGTTTTCTCTCTGTTTTTCCGATCCCCTTTCTAATCGTCTTCCTCTTCCTTTTATATCTTCTCCCTCCTTCTCCCCCTCTTCCACGTATGGATCAAATTACTATTTAGATACTTGTCCCATCCACCTCCCCTGAAGTCTTTGGAGGCAGCTGTAAGGCTGAACCCTGATACTCAGGCATCACTTCCTTATTAATGCGGCCAGATAAGCAATTGTAGAGCATTCAATGTGGTGGCAGTGGTAACGATTTTATCTTAGATATTTTCACCGCCCTTCTTCTTATCTTTCATATCTATCAAGCTTATCCTTACCTATAGGATCTTCTAGAATATTGCCTATGGACGTTAACCAGCCGTTCTCCTACCTCGACTTTACATAGCCGATGACATATTCTTCCTCGGACCACCTTTCTAGATATCATTGATCAGATATTACTTCTTTACCTATTAGTATTGCTTCGTGGGTTGACATTCTCATATTCTCAAACCACTCAGTGTCCTCGGATTGGGCCTTTAGCTCAACAAATACTCTTGGGCCAACCCAATACGTGTTCCTGGGCCCATTGACCCTACAGGGTACATTTGGTAACTGTTTTTTCTCTTTATTTTATATTTTCAAAAACAATTTTCTATTTTTGAGATTAAAAAACTTGTTTGGCAACCCAAAATGGATATAAAATAAAAACTGTTCTCAAAACTCAATTTGTGAAGAAAATTGAAAACATGCAAAATACTGTTTTCAGTTTATAATTTCAAAAGTCAATGAAAAAATGCATTTAATTTAATGAATCTGTCTCATTTAATGAGTTAGTATTAGAGTTCAAATCCTAGTAACAACATATTTTTGTATTTTGTATTTTTTTTTATAAAAAAAACCATCTTTTTAATTTCAGCTAACCAAACATGTTTTTTATTTCAAAAATACAAAAAAATTATTTTTTTCTTTATATTCCTAAAAACAAGTTTTTGAAAATAGAAAACAAAAACTGTTATCAAACATAACCTAAGATTTGAAACTTAGATTTGCTTATATTATGAACTTAAGGGTATATATATATATACACACTTATAAGATAACGAAACTTTTGGTTTTTGATGAAGTGCAAATTCGCCAGTCATAATGAATGTGTCCAGATGAAGCCAAACCCTCGTCCCTGTGGTTATGGAGATGATAAGACTGTTCCCTCAAAATAGTCACCGGTGTGGTGCCTGCCACAACGTCTCTGATGCCAAAGTCAGTATAAGGAAATCTTCCAAGTAAAACAATGCTCTAGAATTATCAATAAATATTTTTAAGTGTTTTTCTCATACCTTGGTCTGGCGCTTGGGAGGGCCTTATATATGCTTCCATGGTTCCTAGCCGTTGTGGTAGTTATTGCGGTTTTAATTCCTCTTTTGGTAACGTCTTGTGCTCAATAATATGGATTTCAATGGGTGCCCAACGGTTTATACAGCTGTCTCCGTAACTACCATAGACGTTATTGCTTGTATTGAATGGTTTGGATATCTTCGTCACTGATACGGGTATTTAACTGGCTCGTCCGAGGAGATGACCTCGTTGGTAGTGAAGACCTCGTCAATAGAAGTTGGATGCGTCAATCCCATCAGTTTTAGTTAAAATAGAATTTTAGTTGAAATAGATTTTTATATCTTTTGAAACTTAGCTAAAAAAAAGTTTATTATTTCTTTAACGTATGACTATTTTATTTTTATTTTTTAAAGAAAGTTCTCTTGGATTTATCCAAAAAACCTCTTAGTTGGCTTGAGTCTATCCAAAAATATCTCTTTTGCCGGACTTGAATTTTTTTTTTTGTGTGGATAAAATCGTGTATTAAAAAAAAAAAGAAAAATTTGTAGATTATTATTCATAACGTGAAGGAAAAAAAAAAAAAACTGATATCAACATTAAGTTTTTGTGTCTATCCAAAGATAAATAGAAGAAAAGTTGAAAAGAGAAATTAAAAATTTTGTGTCTATACAAAAATTATCAGAAGAAAAATTGATAAGGATAATTAAGATACTTTGCGTCTATCCAAAGATAAATAGAGGAAAAGTTTATAAGGACAATTAAGAATTTGTCTCTAAAAAATTGATTTTAAATTGCTACAATTTTGTGTAACCACTTAGCGTAATTAGAGCTTATAAGCCCAACTTTTATTATATAGAATATGATATTATATATATATATATATATATATATATATATAATTTGATAAATATAATAGTGGGTTCTAGTTAGTTCAGCTGGTAAAATCTCTAATAGTTGTATAAGAGATCTGGGGTTCAATCCCCGCCTATACCAAAAACCGGTTTGATAATAAAGAGTTATTATCAGGAGCGGACGCCAAAGAGAGAAACTCTCTCAAATTTTTTTTTTTTGATAAATATAATGGCATATGAAAGATTTAAATCGGAACTTTTAATTTGGAAATATTAGGAGGTCCAATTAACTATATAATGTTACCACCACACACCCTTGGTGCGATGGTCACTCCACAAGTATAAGTGTTTGTGGGGTGTGAGGGGCAAATGTCAGGGTTCAAGTCTCCAAGAGGGAGCTTCACATACATATACACTTAGATTAGGTTAGAGTAGAATTCTATCTTGTATTAAAAAAAAAATATATATATATATATATATATATAAATATAATGTTAGTGAATAGAGTTTTAACTCTAGAGTTTAGAGCTTGTTTGCTAGTATTTTTATTTATAAAGAAAAACAAACAATTTTCTGCATTTAAAAAACAAATTGGTGGGTTGGATTTAAAAACCAAATTGGTGGGTTGGACTTGGTGGGTCCAAACTAGTTGTGTTGTTTGACAAATTATTATTATTTTCCCAGAACAGCTTTTAGAAAACTCTGTTCTCAGAATCATTGTGGAGAACAATTTTTTCTGAAAAGGTGTTTTCTCTTTTCATTTTCAGTGCATTCCTCTCTCTCTCTCTCTCTCTCTCTCGTCCACCAATGATGAGGTTAATTGAAATTCAGAAGTTTGCTTAGGTACTCCAGCATACATTTGGTAGATACGTCAATTTCATTTTAAGGAGCTATTTAGTTCAACCGGTATTTGGTCTAGCGGCATTTTTAGCATATATCTTTGACTTCTCATTTTCCAAGTGTCACTACATTTTAATCTCTTATGGTGAGAGATCCACAATAGATTAAAATACATATAATAATCCTCAACCCAAAATAGTTTGCATGACCAAATACATCCAATTTATGATTTTGGTCTTGATTGTACAAAACAGTAGCTATTGCTAGCCAATTTTTTCTTTGCTACATATCACACACGTGCCTGCCAATCCACGAGTTCTAGAATTCTCATGAGCTTGCACCAGTTATAGCAATTTGGTTTCCTATGGTCTTGAACCATTTTGTCACTTCACTATCCTAATGCATAGTTGAATGTTCAAATTTCAGAAACCAAATTTTGCATGAGAAATCAGTAATTTGACTTTTTGAATGCATTTATTTGAGAAATATTATTGATTGAAACAAATCAGTAAAGACAACAATAGAGGGTGCAATAACAGCAACACAAGAATTGTTCAGGCAACAAACCAGTTGCATCACCCTTTGAGATCTAATCTAAATCTCTAGGAAACATAAAGACTCTTAAATTGACTCTTGGAGCAGCACCCTAATATAGCTCAAGAAAACTGCCACCAGCAAATTCATCTAGCCCCATACACATTGAATTTATTGCTGCTCTAAACTGTGAAACAAGTTTCTTATTAAGAACTGGCATTCAGTTGCCCCATTTCTCACACAAGGCTTTGTTAAAACCAGAGTGTTCTAATGTGCTTTGTTTTCCACCATCTCTGAGATCTCACACAGGTAAAGGTTTTGCACATAACAAAAGTGTCTTTCAAAGAAAACATGAATTTCACTGCTAGTTAACTTTTAAGAAATTTAATGGGATCCAGCCAAATCAAGAAAAAAAATTGAAGAGCTTGAAGGTCAACACAGAGAGGGGATCAATTCTTGATTCTTTGCTCTTGGTTTCAAAAAACTGACCAACTAACCACCAAGCCTAAACAGAATGGGGATCACACAACACATGACTGCACATGGCAAAGTCAACTGTGGTTATCGCATGCTTTTCTTTTTCTCTTTTTGGGGAGCCAATTCAAAATATATGATGAGTGAAATAGCAAGAAAGTAAATGAACAATGTTAAACAAGAAAATAAATTTTACAGAACATCAACTGCATGGAAAATGAGTTCATGTATCGCATACACTTCGACTCTTCCATCACTTGTGTATGCATCTTGTAAAGTCGTTTATGATAGTCTTTCCCTACAAGCATGTCAACAATTTTCTTCATAATTAGAATTCTCTTAGTTTAGAAATACAAAGATATTCTAAAAACCCAACTGCCCTCTTCTTGTCGTTTTTGCTACTTTAACAAAATTATCTTTCTTTGAATTTCTCTACAGGCCTAAAAAGTAGTTCTTCATTCCAGTCCTCGGGACAAAATTAAGTAATTAACATTACTTACTCCTGAAAAGAACAACAGAAACATATGTTTATTCTAGGAAATTCTGACAATAAACACCAATTGAAGTATGGCCTTCACATCAACACCTGCTGACATAATCTAACTATGGTCTCACATTTTACTCTCAAAGTTTTTTTCTCCAGGAATTATGCATGAAATTCTCTTACATGAAACAATTGCCTTAAATGGACCTTAAAAAATGTAATGAAGCAAAAGTAAAAATTAAAAGAATAACAAAGTAGCTAAAACAATTAAAACTGACAAAATGATTATACATTGATAGTGCACTAACATAAGTTTTCCAGAAGAAGTTTCCATTATCAATGTCTTTGATGGAAATGGAAATTAACCCCCTCACCAAGTGATATCAAATAACTCTGAAGTTAACAGTATTTCATGTAAATTGATGTGTATTATGGAGCTCAGGATTACACAGCTCAAAGGCTATTCTATGTTGGATTATCATACATCAAGGTTTCCTTTTTATGAATTTTGTTACTTTTAGGTCTTGATGTGCACTTGTTGATCTAGCTTGCACATCTTAAACATGGATATTTACTTAAGACTTAAGATCAGAGACACAATCATGATTGAAACACAAGCTGTCAGAAAAGAATACTGATTCAGACATGTGATGCAGCTATATATGTGTCTCTTTCTGAATTTATAAACCTAAAATATATGAGTGTCTCTATGAGAGCTCATTTGCCTGCATAGCATAATTGACTAGTCACAAACTCGTATGATGCAGAAAAAAGGTTAGCATACGATTATGCCAACATTAATACATATAATCTTATATGGAATCCAAAATGTATAAAGTTCTGAAATTGTAGATAGTGGTCAAGACAAAAGATCAAATACTTTTTTGGTAAGTAGATAAAAGATTAAATACAAAATACAAGATTATCTAACTCCATAGTTAAATACAATCCATATTACCAAACCACCCATATCTGATATTTATATGGGTGATTCAACCCTAAGTCAAAATTCACATTCAGCCATTGTCAGATAATCTACCATTACGGTTGGGTTTGGATTGCGGCAGACCCAGCGTTTTGCGCGTCTGCATTTTTTTGGCTGGGTCCCGTGCACTGTTCACGGGACTCACAAGTATTTTTTTCAGCAAAAACAACTTTAAAGCTGGGTCCCACAGCACTATTCACACATTTAAAAATTATTTTGCTACAGTGTTTACAGTTTTTAATTTCCAGCAATAAGCGGTATTCAATCAAACCCTACGTTTTAAACAACCATGCCAAAGAAAATTTCATAAAGAAAATAAAGAAAGAAAAGATGAAAAAAGTGGATGAAATTGTACAGCAATGCAAGCAAAACAAACGGAAAGGCCATTCATAAGGCATACATTATCAAATAAAATGTGCCGCCTTTTTTACAAAATGATATAAATGGTTAAAATAAGAAGGATGAAATTACTTCTTAGCTGGAAGGTGAATGATTCTTTATCTTTTCCCACGTGGCTGGACCTTCAGGATGAACATCAACAAAATATTTTACAAAGCGTGTATCTGAGCATGCAAGGATGGTACTCAAGGACAAGGTTGGCTTTGCTGCACCTCTCTCCCTCAGCCAAACATACATTGAAAATCTTTGACTGATTCTTTCCATATCATAACCTAGATATGCAGGGAATGACACCACAGATTCCAATGGGTAACCCAAATATTTTCTTAAGTAATCAATCTTCCTTTCAATCACATCTTTGGACTGGTTAAGAACCGTAGGAGCTTGTTTAACAATATTTGTCACAATGTTGTAGTCCAAACCAGCTTGTACCAGGCAATCAAACCTCTCCTGTAATTGATCCCCTCTGCCTCGAAATTGCTTCAAAGCTTTCATCATCTCATCTGAATTTTCCATGTACCCCAATCTTGACAGGAATGTAGTTTTCTCCTGGTGTTTACTAGGTTCTTGGGAAGATTCCTGCTCATTGCTCTTTATTTTTGATTTAGACACCAAATTGAACAACTTCAGTGGATCTTCCTTTATAACTTGACATAGACCATCTCTTCCAACTTTCAACTCTTTGCAGACAGTTCTGGGTCCTTTCAAAGCACGTGAACCCAGAAGTTGTATGTGGTTAGATATAATGCTTGCAATGTACTCGGTCTCCATTTCAATCTCAAGTAGAAAATCCATTGCTCGCAAAAGATTTTTTATACACTTAACTGACAAAATGTTGGGATTTTGTATAAATAGAGAATAGATCTCATTCAACTTGAGACCCAATTTGAGTAATCGACCAAACAATATATACACCTTCTTCCCAGAACCTTCAAACAGTATTGCAGGATTTGTGTTAAACAAATGGTGCATCTGCTCCTGAGTATAGCCCACTTTATCTAGAAAATCCACAGTATCAAGCATTCTGTTCCAATTGTAGGTGCTTTTACCAGACAAACATCCTCCAATCCAATCGTTTTCAAACCTCAATTCCTTCAATCTTTCAAGAACCTTGACAAATTCACAGTTAACACCACCAATCAAAAGCGAGGGGCAACAACTAATGAGCTTAATAACTGTGGATTTACTCAAACCCAAATTTTCATAAGCTTGAAGTTTTAAAGCCAATATCCCATAATCATATCCAAATATCTCTTTAGCTTCCTTGTACATTTTACCTATCTTACTACGTGGGATTCCATAACCACATAAAACATGAAAGTTGTCAAGCATAACATGATCATCACTCAAAAACATCAAGTGTCGTGGGAGAAGCACGGAGAGCTCAGATGGACGGAGACCCAAACTCTCAAAAAAGGGTTCAAACTCATTAATGGGATTGTAGCGCAGGAATTTAGTTAAAGAGTGAGCAACATGTTTGTCAGTATCAATCTTAGATATCAAAGTTTGAAGAAAACGAGGGGAGTTCTTGCTAATGTGCTCAGCATCTGTGAAGCTGAAGCTCCTAGTACTGTGCAAATAATCAAAGAGCACGTTTTGAGCTTCATTCCTAGCTATCCCAGAGAATCGGGGAGTGAAATTGGGTGATTTTGCTAACTCAGTAACAGTGACTTTAGCATCATTGGTAACCATAGAAGTGCTAAAGCTTCTAACTTTAAACAAAATGAAAGATGGGTTTTGCTTAATTATGGGTTTGTCATAGCCAACAGGTGAGAAAAGTACAGAGTGATTGAGTTTGGCAATCATTTCAGAGAACTCAAACACCCTTTTATGGTTTCTAGGTAGTAACATGGCAAGTAGAAAAACCAGAGTGTAGAGAGACAAAGAGAAAACAACCTTAAATCAACACCGGCAGCCCTCGTTACTGTTGATCTCTCTCTCAGTCATTATATTTGATCCTCCTCTCAATCTGGGAAATGAGGAAAACACATAAATTAAATTACTTGTGTATGAAACCTTGTACAACAATTTAAGAATGAAGAGGTAAAGCTAAATAGGGTTTTCATCCAGGTTTATTACCCACAAACCAAAACACACACAAACCCGTAACAAACACATACAACTCTATCATTATGACACTAAGGATGAGATTCAATTCAGAAGCACAAGAAACAGACTTACCAGACTGAGAATCTTAGTATCACTTGCATAAAAAAAGATGAAAACTTGGGTACCCATAACCCCTAAACCAAAAATCAAAAGCTAAGGAAACTCAACATAAACTCCCAAACCTTAGACATTCACAAAAACCTCAAGAGACACAAGTCACAGACTCACATACATCAAAAATTTAAACCCACCACTTCCAAAAGCTTACATTTTTAATGAAGAAAATATAAAATGCATCATTCATGAAATGAGTAAGTATAAAAAACAGTGTAGCAAATTTCAGTTCCAACAAAAAAAAGAAGAAGCATAAACACCTTAGCACAACCATAACTATAATCGTATTTTTTAACAAAAAAGTTGCATCATGGGTTTGATTTACCTTCAAAGAAATGTTCTTTCTTCTTCTTCTTCTTCTTCTCAAAGGAATGTTCTTTGTTGAAGTGGCATTGCCGCCTATCCCAACCTCAATGGTTCAAGTAGGAAGGGAAAGATATATGAATTGTTTGTGTTTGCGTTTTTGGGTTGGTGGCACTGTCATGAAGCTTGCGCTTGGTCTTGGGCTTGTGTTATTGGGTAGTTTGGTTGTTGGGTTTGAGACTGGTTATGGGTTCAAGTTATTGGGCAGTAAGATTAGGATGGCATTGGATTCGGGCTTGGGCTTGGCTTGAGTCCAAAATCTTACTCTTTCTGTTTGTTTCAATGTAAATGAGGGCACCATCACACATTCTTGGTGCGATGGTCACTTCACAAGTATAAATGCTTGTAGAGTGTGGGGGTAAGAGCCAGAATTTAAGTCTCTAGGAGGGAACTTCATACATATATACACTTAGATTAGGCTAGAGTAGAAATTCTATCTTGTATATAAAAAAAAAAAATGTAAAGGGGGGCTTTGTGCAAGGAATAGGGAAGAAGTGGGGGAGTGGGTTGGCCTGTGCGTTAGAGAGAGATGGAAAATGTTTTCCAAGTTTTAACATGCAAATTGAAAATATTTTCCAGGTTTAACTAAATTTTTATAAGCAAACAAATACTTGAAAATGGAAAAATATTTTTCTTAAAATATTTTATATTGAAACAAACCCAAGCATAATTTACTTTTTGGGGGTAAAAACTACTGATGTTTTGAATTTTGGGTGGTATAGGCATTGTCGCATTGGTATAATTTTTGTGTGGAAAAACTTGAAATGGGGTAGTTTAGTGATGTAGATTTTAGGAGTTTATGCTTGAAATTTGGGATAATTTGATTTTGCTTTCCAAAGTTTCAAAATTTTGATCAACTTCACTAAAGTTACCGAATGTTTGGATTTGCTTTCTTCTATTAATTTTTGTTGTTGAGGTGGCCATTAAGTGTCTCATCAACTCAAAACGACATGGTTTTTAACTTTGAATAGATTGGTTTCTTTGTAAATTTTGATCATTTTTTAGTTTCAAGTAGGTCTCATGTAAATTTTATTATTTTCTAAAAAATTATTAATTAATCTTTTATGAGTATAATTGGCTTTTGTAAGAATCATAATAAATTTATAATTACTCTCATACAAAATCTTGTGACTCTAACCAAAAGACATTACTTTAGAAAATGTTAATTAATTAATTATCTCAATTTTTTTAATTAATTGAATCAATAATGCTTCTAAATGTTTGGAAAACAATTTGCACTTTTAAAATTGCTTTATTTTAAATCTAACTTATGCACACTTATTCCAAAGGACAATATATATATATATATATATATACACACACACACACACACTTCAAAAATTCTTTTGATTTCATTCCTTGCCCTGTAAACATTTCAATAGAAGAGTAAAGGGGTTAAGTCATATGATATACTAAGAGGACTAATAAGTAATAAATCGAAAGAAAACTTATGGCAGAAGAATATATGAAAAACGTTATGTTTCTGATCATGGAGCTAATTATCCTTATTTTCATTAAAGTGCAAGCTAATGATTATATGCTCAACGTTCATCTTCTCCCTTCTCTTCATATCCACCATTCTCGTCCCACTCAAATTGATAAGACTGATACTAATGAGCATAGTCAATTAGGCCCTTGCCTCTTAGGACGTCTTCAACATTGTCGTAAAAATATGAAAAGAAAGCAACCCTCCAAAAACCTCATATTTTGTATTTACTACAGGTTTATTGATTGCTTTGAAGATGCTGACCCTAGTGATCGAATGTATTTTACAGTTAAATAATGGTTAGACATGTGTCACCAGAAAGAAGAATTAGAACATATTTCTACTTGCTTGATGGAATTTTTTATAAGTTTAAACAAATAGCACATATAAGTGTTCATAAATGAAGAATCTCTAAGCTCCAGTTTTGAAAATTCCTAATTTGTCTCTCTCTTATTCATGCATATCAATTTAATTTTTTTTAATTACATCCACATTTCCTATATCAACTAAAATAGATCAATTGATTATGCGGTTAATATAATATAAATCATTAAATGTTAAAAAAACTAAACTATATATGCAAAAAATCGTTATGCCAAAATAGCACACTTTTGTTGTTTTTATTTTTTTTAAGGAGAAAGACAAAAACTTTATCAAGACAAAATGGCTAAATCAGCATGAATAATAGAGTAAAGTTGTGGTGGAACATCCTCCATTCACACAATAAAATTCGAAAAATTAATTGCTATTCTAGCCAAACTATGAGCAACATTATTGCTTTCTCTCTTGGTATGAGAGTAAGACAAGTTGGAGAAAGAGCTAGCACAGTTACAAGCATCCAGTATCAATGAACCATAAGAGGCTAAACCCGTGTCCTCCTTGATCAAAGCCTTCATAACTAACTCCAAATCATCTTCCACTATTGCTTTGTCTATTCCAACCTCCAAACCAAATTCAAGTGCTCGTAGTGTAGCCATAGCTTCAATTTCTACAGCTTGATAGGCATGGGCATTGGTTGGGACAAAGAGGCTATGACTAGGCCCCAGTTGTTTCAAATAACAACACCAATAGTAGATTTATTTACCTCTTTGAAAATAGCTCCGTCATAGTTGATTTTGAAGACATTTGGAGGGGAGGTAACCACCGGGCTTGAGAATGGACTTGATTTGGATTTTGGTTTTAGTTCAACTTTATTTTACTATGCATTGAAATCAAGGTGGTCGATACAGTATTGGTATCGGTCAGTATGTACCGTACCAGTATGTATACCGGTATCAAAACGTCAACGTTTCGTATCGGTTTAAATACCGGCTGTATAGGCTGATTTTGGACATTACCGGTCGGTACAGAAAAAAAACTTTTTTATTTTTATTTTTTATTTATAGTTTTGTAATTTTTGAATTTTTTTAATGGCAAAATGATAACTTATTTGCATTAATTTATTAATATTTTTTTTTCTTAGTATGCAATGAACAATTAAGCTTTCTATTTTTTATCTTGTATTTTTTATTCTTTTAATTGATGCTAAAGTCTAAAATCACGAATAATTTGTTCTGAATTGAGATAATGTTTTATGGTAAATTTTTATATTATTATTATTATTATTATTATTATTATTATTATTATTATTATTATTATTTATGGTAAACATACATACATATATATATATTTATAAATATAAAAAATAAACCCAAAATGGTACACTGGTATTGACCAGTATCAAAATATATCGTTCCACTAGTCAAACCGGTACAGCCGGTTGTACAAGATTGACTTCCTTGTTTGAAATGCATTGATTCCAGCCTCAATTCTTATATTGAAAACAATGGTGCATTTGTTTTAGTGATTTAATATGGAGGATACTCCTATAACTCACCTATTTCTTAGAAGTTGCCACGCCAAGGAAGATTGTTTCATTTCTATATTTTCTTGTTGTCTAAATTTTTGATTGACTTGAGAGTTACTTTTTGTGGTTTAATACTGAGATTGTGGAAATTGTAGGTTAGGGAGCTGGATGTTAGGATACAGACACGGGTCCAGTCTTGGACATGTGTCCGCATCGCAACGTGTCCAATGACATTGGCTATTGGACACAAGCTCCACCTGGATGCTAGAATTGGTGTGGACAAAAACTTCAATTTTTAGTGCTCATTTTATTATACTTATACCTCTTATGTTTTGAAAATAAATAGACAAAACTACTGCGATCAAATGTTATTTTCGGATTATTTGTGTTCTTGATGTGCGATTGATCGTAAGATTAGTTTATATGGGAGTTGTTTATCTCGTTCAACCATGGAGACTCTAAGTGTGTTGATATTATTTTGCTTGGGTTATGTTATGATTTTTTAAAGAGATTTATTATAATAATGCCTTTGATGCAAAGGTTATATTTGGTTACTTCCATTTTTATTTTTATTTTTATTTTTATTGAGATAATACTTACAGTATATTTAATGTTCTTTGGTAATTATGATGAGCAAGTTTTGTTTTTGTTTTTTTATTTTATTTTATTTTTATATATCTACAAATATTTCATTCTATTATTTTGTGTATGTTTGATTAATATTTTTTTTTTATGGAAACTATATTCTTCTAATTTATGTTGTAGTTTGTTATATTTGCCTAATATACTACTAATGTCATAAATTTCAAATTTATTATTCAAATTTCTCATCTCTTAAAGAATAAGAAGATTATTATAATAATAAAAAATCATCACAAATTTACAATGTTATTTTAACCAAAATTAAAATGTAACCCAAGGACTAAAAGATAGACTTTATAATAGCTTATTGTGGACGGCTGATTTTTCCTGCCCTAGGTTCCGCGGGGGGTTGTTGCCAAGGAAGTCAATACCGTACCGGAGGCTGTACCGGTTTGGCCACCGGTACGATATATTTTGGATACCGGTTAATACCGGTGTACCGTTTCGGGTTTACCGCTATTTTTTATATATACACACACACACACACACACACACATACACCAAAATCTCTATAACCATGTTTATAAGCATATAATATTTCACTTATATTATAGTAAATATAAAAATTTATCATAAAACATTACCTCAATTCAGAACAAATTATTCATAGTTTTAGACTTTAGTATCAATTAAAAGGAAAAAAAAAAACACAATATAAAAAATAGAAAGCTTAGTTGTTCATTGCATACTAAGAAAACAAATAATACTAATAAGTTAATGTAAATAAGTTACCATTATACTCTTACAAAAATTCAAAAATTACAAAACTAAAAAAAAAAAAAAGGCTTTTTTCTGTACCGGCCGGTACGCCCGGTACCAGCCGGTACGCCCAGTACCGGCCGGTATTACCCGAAATTGGCCGGTATGGCTGGTACGCGGCTGGTACTGCTGGTACGCGGCCGGTATTTTTTTCGGTACAAAATAAAAGTGTACCGGTACCGGTGCACTGGCCGGTACGGTATGTACCAGTCGGTACGGCGGGTACCGGTACGGTATCGGTAACCTTGGTTGTTGCACATTGAGTCCTTGGCGAATTGACTCTTGTGTGATTGTGTATCTAAGGTGGGGTGTGTGAGTCCTTTTTTCTTATTTTTATTTTAGGAATCGCCACCAACCATTAGCTTGTATTAGGTGTGATTGGTCACCTAGATGTCTAATTTATTTTAACTTACCTAATTAACTAAACCAAATTTTAAAGGTTCATTAATTAAGGTAAACCAAAAGTCTTTGAACCAAAGATCTTGGACTCGGAAGTTTGGTTACGTGTGGGGAAGGTATTAGACACCCCACAATGCCTATTTGAAGATAGTACTGCATTTTAATTTATTCCAAACATTAAATTTTTATGAAGAAATGAAATACTTGGCATCTTGATTTTCTTGAAAAGATTTTTTGCAACCAATATACATATAAATATGTGAGTATATATTTACATATAGCTATCATGTGAATAAAAACTCCAACAAAATATATACAATCAAGGCATGTGAGATGTATACATAAGTAACATGTGAAAAAGCATACAAGTATACTATACAATAATATGCGAGTATCTATTTATTATATAGCTAGCATGTGAATACTAACAACTATACAAAAAACAAATACAATGTAATGAAAAGAGAGGGTTGGAAGGGCCAAAATGAACAAATAGCCATAGATGCTGAAGTATATAGTTAGTAGGCATTGGTTTGAAAGAAAATATAAAAGTAACATCTCGACTCTTAGAGAGTCGATTTTGGGGCTATAAATCGAGTTTTTAATGCTCGATTTTTATGATCTGATTCTATCCGATGTGGCATATTTTCCACGTGGCGTCTAGTTGGAAATCGAGCATCTGAAACTCGATTTATATCTTTTATATATCCTCTTCCTTGTCCTTATTTTTTCTGGGTTTCACTCTCTTTCCACCTGATCTGCTTCTTTCTTCCTCTTCCACGCTGATCTGCCCAGCCGCCCAGCCGCCGCCGACCCAAGCGAACCCAGGCTGCCGCGCCTCAACTTGGGTCGCGCCCCAGGTCGCGCAAACCTGGGGCGCGGCGGCCTAGGTCGCGCCCAGGCAGCGCAAACCTGGGTCGCGCCGGTGTCGCGCGAACTCCGGGGCGCGGCGGCCGGGTCGCGCCTAGGCGCCGCGCGAACCCGGGTCGCGCCCAGGTCGCGCGACCCAGGCCTCCACGCCCTGTCGCGCGAACCTGGGGCGCGGCGGCCTGGGTCGTGGCCAGGCAGCGCGAACCTGGGGCGCGGCGGCCTGGGTCGCGCCCAGGCCGCGCGACCCAGGTCGCCGTGGATCTGGGGCAATGTTTTTTTTTTTGTGCGTACTAGGTTTTGCGTGATCTTCCCATGGTGGTGATGAACTTTGATGGTTGTAGATGGTTGTCGTGTATTTCAGGAACAAATGGTAAAAGACTTAGATTAAATTTATTTGGGTTTGTAAATCGAGTCTTTAAGACTCGATTTTAGATTTAATTTTTTTGGGTTTGTAAATCGAGTTTATAATACTCGATTTTCAAGTTGATTCCACGTGGAAAAAATGCCACATCAGACAGAATTAGACCATAGAAATCGAGCATTAAAGACTCGATTTATAGTCCCAAAATCGACTCTTTTAGACTCGAGATGCTAGTAAAAAATATAGTTTGTAAACCTTGCCTACTAACTATATTCTTTAGCATCTATGGCTATTTGCCCATTTTGGCCAAGAATAGCACATTGTTGTCATTTACTATTTTCTCATTTTTTGTTCATACAAAAAGATGATAAAAAGAAATTTGTTAGTGCCAAGAATGTTAAGAACAAATGTAATCTTATAGGGTGTTCAAAGACTCAATAGAAAGAGCTTTGAATGCAAATCCTCCAACTACACCTATTCTAAGAAAAGCTTTGAAGGAAAAGTTTCAACGTTAATTTTATTATTTTGGAAAAACACATATTAGAAAACCTTTTTTCTTACGTGGTAAAAGTGTTTCATGAAAACATTTTCTTTTTGAAAACATGTATTTTTTTGAAGGAAGCAATTTCTTTCAACATTTGAAAACATTTCATTTCTTTTAATTTTGTTCCCAATGTTTTTTCCCTGCAACCAACACCATAAGTGAAAATTCCTTTCATTTCTTTTTTCCTTCTCCTTTTCAACTATTTTTCTCAGCAACGGGATATTGGTAATTGTTTTTTTTTTTTTGGGTGTAAATATTAATAATTCTTTTATTTAATAACATATATTTGTAGATAATGTGGCATATATAATGGTTTTAGGCTTATTTAGCACTTAATGGCCACCTCACCTCATCAACAAAAATGGATATAAGGACCTTTTTTTTTTTTTTGAGAAACAAATTTAAAAGAACGGAACAAAAATTTAAAACTTTAAAGGGCAAAATAAAAAATAAAAAAACCTCAAACTTTGAGGGTGTAATTTTGTGATTTAATATTCTTTTTAATTTTCATCAATGAAGTAGAGAAGAAATAAATTAGATTCCCCCCTTCCTATTTTTCAAGTAGAATTTTTAAAATTGAATATTGGTCATTCCCAAAGTAACATAATGCCCTTTTTAAATCATAGGTGAGAAGAGTGGAATTAAAACTTAGGTTTTCCAAGTAAGAAAACTTGATTATTATATTAAGCTATAAGACTATTGACATGAAACAACTATCCTTATAAAAATCAAGAAATATACCATGATTATTATTTGTTGAAAGCCTGGTTCCTCTTACACTCTTACCACATTGCCTTATTCACGGTCCAAAACCTACCTACCCACCTACCTACCAACTACTTATTCACCCCTTAGAATTTGCTATGAGACTAACGTAGAATTATAGATGTAGTAGCCGAAAATTGAAAACTTTAGGACTTCGATAACATATAAGCAGATGGCACTAAAAGTCGTTTTTGACAGAACTATTGCTATGCGATAATGGGTTCTTCTCCAAGCAAAAGTTCCCTGAACATAGCCACACATAAACTACTCTCGTGAATCATTAGATGACCACCATCAGAAACTTCATGATACCGAATCCAAGGCAGCTTTTTCACCACATATCGTTGCATTTCATATGGCACAAGTTTATCTTCATGACCATGCCATAGATGAACAGAGGCCTCATTGTTAGGAAATGGATTTTTAAGTTCCATTGGGTCGAATTCCCAGTTGCCAAAATGCACCATTATGTCTCGATGAAGCGATTCATAGACACCTTGCTGTCTTATCTTGTGCTGCAAGCACAAAACATGACCTTTTTATAACCATAAAACACCACAAAAAAAAAAAAAGACCTTTTTATAACCATAAAACACCACAAAAAAATCATGGAAGTAATAAAACCAACTCATTTTTGTTTATAGTACTAATTTTTGTAAAGCTCTAGTACCTCATTGGGCATTGGTTCTTGTGACATTTTCTGTACGGTTTGTAGGTCACGTTTGTTAAGAATTATTGGGTGCCTCTGCAAGATAGAAGAATATGGGAAAAACTTTTGGGTCATCCACCAGTACAATAGTGCAGGGGCATAATGTGCAATCCGGAGTTTGCATTGGTCTCTTTTTAGTTGTTTCTTGTATCCTTCATTTTTCAACTTGGGAGGAAAAGAAGGCCACCAATAGTTGATTACTGGAACTACTAGAGTCACACCAGCAAGCCTACAGTTCAAGCATTTGGTTACAAATTTAGATTTATATGACTGGTACTAAGCAATGACAATTATTGATATGGGAGTTGGCACCATTAATACCACTTTTAATATGCATTAATCACAACTTCACAACAGATTCTATCAGCAGTTATATAAAAATTGTGAATCAGAGGGATGGGTAAACAAAATTGCTTGAAGTTGGATAACAAAAAGGCCATGAAAATTATAGAATTATAACGAAAGAGTAATTGACATGCCTGTGTGGTATGTATTTGAGGCAAGCCCAAATTGGATGAGTTCCAATTGACATTCCAATTACATAAAACTTCTGTCCTAGCTTCAATTGGTCAGCTAGTTCTTGAATGTCATATGCTTCACTCTTCACAGAGCGATTTGGGTTTGGATCACTTTCACCATATCCAGCTCTGTCAAATGACAGAATATATACACCCAGTTCATCCATAGTATCCTGCACACAGCCCCCAAATCCAATTATGTTCATTTCTTTCTGCTTTATAATTGATTTTTTTTTTAAATATGATCAATTTTACTTCAAAAAGCTTACGAATCAACATAACAAAGAATGTTACCGGTGCCACTTTAACAAATAATAAATAAATGTCACAAAATTTGTAATATCCAGACACTGAAAAACTATGACTAGTATTCAATATGCAAAAAGATTGTTTTGGAGTAGAGTTTGCAAACCTGAGAGAGTGGCAAATATATGTCCTTGGAGCTGTCAAAGCCATGAACAAGGATGACTTTGTACTTAGCATGTTCTTTAGCAACACCCCTTTCTCTATAAGCCAAATGCCTTCCATCATTGAGCTTAATTCTTGGGGAAGAAACAGGTGGACCATTTGGTGTTCCACATATCTTTGGAGGTGGAGGCTTTACACTCCTATAAACGTATATCACAGCACCAACTACCAACACAGATGCTGCCACTGTAAACATCACTGGACAAAAGAGAAAGTAACATATATAAAATCATCTTTTATAATGGAATATCTTTAATAACATCACTAGTTGTTTTGTGTTTTTGTTACTAAATCTCAAGGAACAATCAAACAAAATGGCAAAAACCTTTACAAATATAATTATCAGACTGACGAATGAAGAATATGAAGATTAATTAAGAACTAATTACCTGAAGAGGACATAGATAGTTGTTTATGCACAGACAATTGAAGCTTGTAGCATATGCTATACAATTGTTTATGTAGCAAACAATAGCACAAGTTTTTATATATATATATATATATATATATATCAATATGTCAGTATCCACTTATCCTCACTAGATAAAATACTGGTAAATAGACACAATTGTTTACTACAAGAAGATCCAAATTTGTGCCACGTCAGCAAAGCCAGGGGTATTTTAGTCAGTTGATAAAGATTTGGGCTAATGTAGTTTTGCTTGGGTTGGTTTATCTGCTTTAAGAGTTGGTGAACTAAAAGTCATCCTTATTGACCAGCATTGTCTGCTGTGCTGTGGACTAGTTGCTACAGCATGCACTACTAGCTAACCTTGCATTTGAATTCTACCAGTACCAACCAAGAAAAACTGATAGAGGTCATCGTAGCAAAAATTAACAAAAACATACATTTGAGGGCCACCAATTTCCCAGAAGTCCTTGTGACTAGCGATGGTGAAAGTGCCAACATCAAGGTTTCACCAATGCTTGAAAATTTTCAATATCTAGTTAGTTAATAGGGTGGTAAATGAATCAAGTTGTGAACAAACTTGTTATTAGAGTTGTAAATGAATCAAGTTGTGAACAAACTTGTTAAAGTGATAAATTAAGCTCTATTTGTGTATAGGAACATTTTAATAATGTTGTTAAAATAAATTTTTTTTTTTTTTTGCAAAGTCCCTCCTGATGGTATAACTAATAGTCATGGATGTTGTAATGCCAAATTCAGGTTTGACAAAACACTAGGTGGAAGCAGGGTACAAAGACTAATGGTCCCACAGGTATTTCAAATAGGAAATAGCAACAGGGTGGGGCGTGATTTGGATAAGGGTGTTTTGTCCTCTCCTCAGAGTGGTAGTAGGGCTGGGGTACTAGAGGCGACATGGATTGTCATCAATAATGATGTGAAGTTGATATTAATGTAATAGAGATGAAAGAAACAGAGAAAATTTGTCAATCGCGGTATTGTTAAGGGAATTAGAGAAAGATGAGGCAAGCAGAATTCGTTTTCGTCCCTTTTTATTTTTTATTTTTATTTTTACAATGAAAAAAACCCGCAAGGTAGATCAAGACAAGTTGAGTCAAGCGGGGTGGGAAACATTTTGTCACCCAAGCCTTTTTCCAACTCAAGTTTTGATGCTAATTTTTACTGTTTTAAAAATCGCAAATTTACCAATCTAACTACTCGGATAAATCTGAGTTAATAACTATATTCATCATTTCAAAACCAACAAAAAACATAATTTTTTATTTTTAGCTCTCATCCCTAAAAACAATCTTCTGAAAACTGAATACATTCTCTAACATACCCTTAAGATTTCGTTGTTTCTTTTTGCAATACATATGATTCCACACAACATTTATTTATTTATTTACATTACCACAAGAGCAGTATGGATATGAAAGAGTTCATACTGAGGAAGATACCGTCATATGGTTGGCCAAATAACAAGGAGTTTAGCCAAGCAAGAGTGCCCTGATAATGGTTTCACATAAATTGTTGTTATAGATCATTAAATGCCCTCCATCTGGAACCTCATGATAACGAATCCATGGAAGCTTCTCTGAAATATATCGGTTAAGTTGATAAGGAATCATCTTGTCTTCGTAGCCTTGCCAAATGTGAACCGAGCCCTCATTGTCAGGGAATGGATTGCTTACGTCCAGGGGATCAAATTCCCATTTGGCATAACCAGCTAAAATGTCCCGGTGCAGCGATTCATAAACACCTTGCTGTGTCACCTTTTCCTGAATGGAGAAACATAAATGAGAATTATCAGCTGAAGAATCTTCATGTTTTTACTGCATGCCTCCACATCCCCCAAGGAAATACTAAATCAAATAACTGAGAGAGGAATAGCTTGTAAGGCTTTACAAGCTATTCCTATGAACAATGCCAAGAGAAAAATATGTTCAGATTTATAATAATGTGCAATGTGCCATCTTCTATGATATGGTTAAGGTAAAACCATAAACTTGACAAGCAAAAAAGGTTTTGCAGTTTGGGATGGACCTTAGCAACTGCTGAATTCTAATAGCTTATGACGCAAGCAATAGCAAAAACATTAGAAAACATAGACTATTAATCAATTTTTGAGTCTACTGTGCCAGATATTAAATACCACCCAGATTGTTCAATTAGCTATAAACTTGAAACTAAATACCGTGATTAATGTGTAATCCTTATCACAAAATATTAGTGTGGTGTGATAAAAGAAAAATACATGGGATATGTGACTACCTGGCCAACACTAGGGATTTCTGATAACCTCTTCAAGATCTCAAAATCTTGGTTGGTTAACGTTGCCTGACCCATGCTTAATGTAGGAAACCATTTCTGTGTCATCCACCAATAGAATAACCAAGGGGTGTAATGTGCAATTCGAAATGTCCTTTGAAATGATAGAGGCAGCCTCCCAAGCGCCTCTCTTGCTAGACTGGCAGGGAAACAAGGCCACCAGTAGTGTACAAAAGGAACAACCAGGGCAGCTCCTGACAACCTGCAAATAATGTCCATTAACATATGAAAAGCAACCAGTCAGAACGTTAACTAAATATTAATATAAAAAAAACACACAAAGTAGTTGAAGTAAGGATCATGCCTGTGTGGTATGTATTTCAGGCAACCCCAAACGGGATAACCTCCCATTGACATTCCCATTACATAAAATTTAGACCCAATTTGCAATTGATCAGCTAGTTCTTGAATATCAAATGCTTCACTCTTCACTGAGCGTGAAGGATATGGATCACTCTCTCCATAACCTGCTCTGTCAAAGAACAGGATATATATCTTTAGCTCCTCCGTAAGTTCCTGAAAATCAACACATTTTTCACCAATTTACTATATGTCTTACAATATTAAACAAAAAAGTGCACAATGAATTCCAGTTTAATCAGGTTACGAAAAATAAATCACTTATATTAATTATACAATTGAAGATCAAAGAAAAACATCCAGGTAAATCCAGTACCTAACACCACTTTAAAACTGAGGCTATAAGCTTTATTTTTATTTTATTTTTTGTCCGGTATTAGCTATCACTCATACAACCTTCACATTGCAAATAAAGACTTCGTATATTGTAATTAATCATCAACAAAACAAGTACGCACATTTTGATGTTTGGTGCAAAGATAAAGTCTTGGGTAGTCAAGTGCAAGTGTGTGGGTCCAATTCATGCGAGCAGCCACTTTTGTGAAAAATTTCTAAAGCTCAGGGTCGTATCCAGATCTCCCCCAAGGGCACTATTTTGACAGGAACAACACTAGGTAATAACCTTCCTTTATTATGTTTGCATCCAACATAATTTAATACATTTTAGTGTGCATGGGCGTTCATTGCCAGAGTAAATGGTAGTTCTAGACATTGAAAAATAAATATACAAAAAAGTAACTTGAAATGCTAGAGTAGTTTGGATTGATCAGCCGGTTCCTAATTCATCATCTCAATCTTTCCGTGCATCACAGATGGGTAGATCTGCTGGATATAGCGTATCAGACACTTTCAGAGATAAAAAAGAACAGTGAGTATGACACCCCCCTAAACAAATCATTAGAATGACTGTTTACTGCATCTTGCAGAACAAAATATTTCTGTGGGCAAGTGGGTTTTCTACCTAGCCCTGTTATTCAAAAATATTCGTATTAGTTAAACCATGAAAAATGAAACCACTTCAGATAACATGATTTTATTTTTATTCATCACATTTCTGAAAAAATCACATTTGAGTGATATATTTTTGTCCAGATAGTCTGTGACACAGGAAAATTCAACTAATTTTGGACAAGTTATCAAAACTAAAAAAATAAAAGAAAATTAAAAATCAGAGCATGTTCATACTTGAGAGATAGGTAGATACACATCTTTTGAGCTGTCAAAGCCGTGAATTACGATGATCTTGAACTTAGCCTCTTCCTTTGGAACTCCAGACTCCCTGTAGGCCAAATGCCTTCCATCGCTGAGTTTCACTCTATTTGAAGTGACAGGAGGACCACCTGGCGATCCACATATCTTTGGAGGCGGAGGCTTCAATGCCTGATAAGCCCATCCCAGAAGACCCACTGCTACAGCTACTGCAATGGGTGCAATCATTGCTGGGAAAGGTAATATCATAGTTACTACAGTACTACCATGTTGGTGACAATATTAAAGAACTTCATAAAGAATATTAATAAAATATAGGAGTCTTGAAGTTCGTAAAGATGTTATATGTTCATGAAATACAGTACAGAGAGATATAAACAAGCTGGTTTTCCATAAGATATATGGCGTTTCATGGCTTCAGAAACTACGCCATTTATTTAAGCACTTGTTCATTTTGAATATTTGACATCATCACTCTTTCACAAGGTTTATTTTATAACATGTTTCATTTCTAGAAAGCATCATGGGCAACATTTTACTTTTCTTTGCTACTTGCAAAAGCATACATCAATGAAGGAAGATCATCAACTTTAGGTGGGAGTTTTGAACCCAAGTCTCCCAGTTTCCAGTAAACTTATCATGGTAATTTGAAATGTCCGCCTATATAACAAGGTTACGCACATGAGGCAACAGGTGCAACATGCACCAAAGCATGCCACCACAATGAATCTCACCCAGCTTTTTTGTTCATGATATGTGGAAGCAAGAACACAGCATGATAGCCATTCGAAAGAAACTTGGGTGGCATAGTGGTTGATAAATGAATATCACCTGTATAAACTCACTGATTTCAACAGTGTCAAAATCAGGGAACACCAAATTTTTCATCTACCTAACCTCTATGAATCCCACTTCTCTCTCTAACTATTTTCTGCTTCAGCATTATATGAGGGCAATGTGAGGGATTGGGAAGTTAAGGAGCCATCAAACAATGGAAATACAGTAGATGGGAATAATGAAGGTGGGGATATACAGTACAACCTTTTATAGAGGCTGCCTTGCAAAAAGAGGATGTTGAAAAGGAAGAAGAATAAGAGGATTTGCCCTGTTTCAAAGTGTGAAAGGGGTGTCAGTAATGAGGTGTGTGATTTAAATTTGCCACCTGACATGTATAATGAATTTTTCAATATGGAATATAAGGTGTCTTGATGAACCCCCTTAAACAAAGAGAAGGAAGGCTTCTGTAAGATTTGGTTTTCTTGTTGAAACTCAGGTTAAGGAAAATTCCTTGAAGATCAAAGAATGTCTTGTTCCTGATTGGGTTTCTTGTTAACAATATGATAGTCATCATTTAGGGGGAATTTGGGGTGCGTGGGAATGAAGATTTGATAGAAGTCAGGAAGTTGTATAACTCAAATCAGATGCTTCATTGTGTGGGCACTGATAGGAATGGGGATAGCCAGTACTGTGCTTCTTTTGTCTGGGTTCCTTCATAGTCCGGAAGGTACACTTGCAATTCAGCATAAAATGAGATTAGATTTAAGCTTCCTAAGGCGGTTCGGGCTAAACTAGATTGGTTTAAAACTGCTACATGCAAATATGCAATCATTCTTCTATTTTTAAGCTTGCAATGAGAAATAGGCTACCAACACGCGACAGATAGCTTCTTTGGTTTATGATGGTGACCTTTTATGAGTCTTTTGTAGAAGCTAAGTTGAATGCTGCGGTCATTGTGCTTTGAATGTCCAGTTTCTGAAAGAATTTGGCAGCAACCTTTGATCATGAATTTGGTGACCTAGAGTGAGTATAAATGGATGCCGTTGTCCATTGGGGAATTCAATTTCTCAAAGGAACAATCTTGAAGGTTACTCTCTATAAACTAATTTTAGTGGCTGTTGTGACACAGGACAAAACCAAACAGGATGCAATAACAAAAAATGAAAGATAGGTAACCTAGGCTTGCTTGGAGTCAGCACAAAGTAAGAGAGAACAAACCTAGGAGTCAACATCCATGGGGTAAGCACCATCCTATTGGAAAAATTCCAAGAGAAATTTTATTAACCAATCTAACTGTAAATCATAACTGAACTTTGGGTTCCTTAAATAGAGTTCCAAGCTTATTATCCTAGTAGAAAACAACTTTACTAACCTAGTAAGAATAAAAAATCAGAAAAGAAAATAACCTATACATAAATAAATCCTAAACATTTGTGATTGGGCTTATGCCTTAGCCCCAATTAATAGCAAGCTCCATCCATAAGGCCAAAGGTTGGGATGTAATCTTTTTGCTTATACATTGATAAGTTTATGTAATTAGAGGCCTATATCTTGTGTCCACACCATGTTGATACCATGTTTAGTCTTAAAGGAATGCTTAGGTTCGTATTGGAAGGCTTCTATACTCAAAAACTTATAAGAAAGGGACAAAGAATGTATGTTATGCAGTTCTGGGAAATTAGGAGTAACAAGAGAATGGTAACAAGTTACAGCATCAAGTACCAAGATGCACCATTTCGTATCTTAGATCAATTTTACACATGAGGGGAAAATTAAGAGATTCCCAAAATCAAGGCAATATGTGGTGCATACATGCTTATGAGGAGTTGGGATAGGTACACCAATCGAATCAAAGGGATAGAATAGAAATTCTCTCAAGGCATTGAGTAGTCAAAGTTGTGACTTAAAGAGTAAATGTCGGTCCGATAACATCATTTCAGAGAAATTATTTGCTATAAGTAACATATTTTTGAGGGGATAAATTAAATTCAGAGTAACTACCAATCACCTCTCACAGACCCTGCAAAAGGTGGGAATTTTATGCACCAGGAATAACTTTTTATTAATAATCCATAAATTCTAAATAAATACTCAATTCTACTCAATCAAAAAAGGATCTTATTAAAGTATATACCACCCTCTAGCCAAGTTTATGCTTGATTTGTAGTTGAATCAAGTACTGCTTCTTAATTAAATCAGACAAACCAGCAGTTTAAAATGGGATTAAGACTTTAAACTGCTACACACAATGGGATAGGATAAAATCATTTTATAACTGCTTCAGATTACGCTTTTTTCATTTCTTGACAAAAATAAGAACATTGCATGTTGCAATTGCCACAACTACAAAAGGAACAATCAAGCGGACCAGATCAAGCCCAAGAGCAAGTACCAATCCAAAACACAAACTAGTTTAATTTACCAAAATTTTCAGTCATTTCTCAGATTCATTGAAAGTGAAAGTGCTACCTCTAAACTATTAAAGATCAAAACTTTGTAAAAAAAACAAAGTAACTGATAAATAGAGAGGACTAAACTTGCACTCTATCAAATCAAATGAACTAAATTCCAGCAAATGAAAAGAAACCCATTAACAAGAACTGAAATTCAAACAAAACAGGATAGAAAAGAGTGATTTTTTTTTTTTTGAAAAAACTCACCTTAGGGATGTGGGTTTGGCTTTTTTTTTTTTGGCTTCTGGTTTTTGAGCTCAGGCTAATTCAGCTGATACTTTCATGTTTGTCCCAGTTCCCAACTGCCATTCATTTCAAGTTTCAAGGAGCACTGTCATACGTAACGACAACTGAAGCTGACCCACAAGAGAATGCGAACCACCGAGTGTCACCAAGTTTTTATTTTATTTTATTTATTTATTTTTGCGGGCAATACATGACAGAGTTACAGTCTTACAGGCTGCAATGCAAACATATGCAATTATAGAAATAAGGTTTTGAGGTTTTTGTTTTTGTTTTTGTTTTTTTGGTCTTTTGTAAGACTAGTAGGTGCATATCATTTCAGGGGATTTATAATTCTATACGTTTGTTGTGATAATTAATTTGCAAATATGTGAAATAATCAATTTTACTATTTGCTTCTTTCAAAAGAAATTATCTCATAAAAAGTTCAAACTTTATATATAGATAGGTACGGCACATTGACATTAATTTAAAAAAATACAAAATATCAAAATAAATAAGACACTTTATTATGTGGAAGTTGTATATTTACATCTTTGGAAAGAAAATCCAGAAGTTGGATTTGTTATCTTGTAAATATATTTTTGCATTTATTATCTTTAATTTTTTTTTTTTTGTTGCTTGAAGGTGATTTGGATGGGGGAAAGGAATATATTAGGTCAATTTCGATTAGTCAATTTAGTATCCACAGCTGAATCACCTTTTTTGGAATGTTTAAAAGATGATTGTTAAGAAAGAACAAATTCTTATCCCGAATGTATTTTATAATGGATTGGCTTTTTTTTTTTTTCTTTTCCATTTTATAATTACATAATTTTCTTTTAATATTAACTAATCGCAGACTCATTTGATGTGCAAAAAAATTTGACGATTCGTTTTTTTGTTAAGTGAAAAATAAAATATAGATGAGATTTTTAAGTATTAGTCTCAAACCTTTCTTAAAATGATACAATTATTTTCTTAAAGAATTCTTGTTACAATATATTAGATTTTTAAAATTAAGCTATCTATATTTATTATTTGAATGTGTTTTAAATTTTGATAGTTTTTTTTTTCAAGGAAACATAATTTAGTTTACATTCAATTATTGTATAAGGCAAGATATTTTGTAAATAATGTAATGTGTGGTTGAGACTTGTTTCTAGTACTTCTTACAAATGGTTCATCATTTATACATCTTGAATGACTTAAAGAGGAAATAGATATAAGTAAATCCATTAATTACGTTATATAAAAAAAAAAATACATGACGTTAATAACATAAGGAAAATGTAATTTTATTAAGAACTTACCAACATTACACTGAGATTGTGACATCACATAATTGTCAATGAAACAACTCATTTTTCTACACAAATCTCTCCTCCTAAAGCATCATCTAGACCGGAGTGGACCGAAAGGGACTGAAATGGACTAAACTAGACTAAATGGACCAAATTGAACCGAATGGACTAAAATATTATGTTTCAACTTTTAGATATTATATAAAATTTTTTCATGTTAGATGGATGACATGCTAGGATATTTTATTGATCATTTAGGAATTAAAAACCTATATTATTATTATTATTATAAAATGATATAGAAGTTTGTCAATTACTATAAATTGAGTACATCTCTAACCACATGCCTAATAGTGTAAGGACGATTTTCATCCATTCACACCATATAATTAGAGGTGACAATTTTTAACCAAACCCATTAAGGTTATAACCGTCCATTATCTATTTAATTTGGGTAAGTCTTGACCTAATCCAACTAAGCATTTGGATTAAATGGAGAAAGACCCATTGGAAAATCTAATTAAATGGATCTAAATGGTTAAATCCACTATGTAACCAAGGGGTAAATCCATCTTTTATTTATTTAATTTTTTTTTAATCTTCAATGTTGATAAGTAGAAAAATAAATTTTAAGCTTCTAAACGTAAGCTCCTAAACACAGACACCAGTTTTCCCTCTCTCTCTAAAGAGTTGTTGTGCAGATAGCACCCCAGGACTTAAATAAATAACAATAAATAAGTGAAAATAAAATAACAAGCACACACAACGAACACACACACAACGAACACAATATGTGTGTGTGTGTGTGTGTGTGTGTGTGTGTTATTAACCAAGTCGGCAAAGGAGCAATCCTTTTACAATTTGGATTCGGTTAACTAAGGTGACCAGATTTGGGCTTGGCAATTCAAGCCACATGGACCCAATATCAACAACAGCAAATCTAAACTCTAACTAGAAAAATTTCTTATTGATTTTCTTGAGTTTTCTTCTCATTCTCTCGGCTACCAAGCACATTCTAAGATTGTCTAGTTTCTCTAACTCTCTCTTTCTCTTGACTAAGTGTCTATGTTGTGCTCTAAGATCATTAAGATATGCTTCTCAAGCTTAGAGCTTGGCTAAGGTGATGGTGTTGCAGATCACTGTTGAAGACAAAGCCCCTCCATCCATAACATGAACAATGCTTTAGAACCATGCATACCCCATGCCCAAGCAATCGAAGCTGTTTACACTAACCTTTATGTCTACAACAACCTTATCACACCCTTAACTCTAAGTCCTAGCTGCCGCTGGAGGTGATGGCTGATTTTCGAGGAAGACCTTTGAACTAAGTCTAGCTTGGGTCTTCCACATGGCATGCTTTTTCTAACGTATAATTTTTCTTGGCATCCAAACACTAAGATAGGAGAATTTTACTGATTTTTTTTTATCCAATCCTTTGGTTAGATTTGATTTACTAATTTTTCTTGGCAATGTTACACAGGGATATGAGTATTTTATTGATTTTTTTTTAATTTCCTTTTCTATCATTTGGTTAATTCTTTGAGGCTAGATTTTAGTTTTATGTCTTTGATCCATATGGTGGGTGTTTTGGTAAATTTGTTTTGGAGTGAATGTATTTTAGTAATTTTTTTAATAAATTTTTGGTATTTGTAAGTGTACGGCATATTGTTAGGAGCCACCTTCATTGGGCCTCCAGTTAGGGAAGGCCTAAGAACGAATATCATCCCTCCCCCCCCCCCCCACATTCAGCCCGTGGACTGCCCAAAAGCCTTAGCCCATTGATTAGCATCTCGGTACCTAAATGCACTTCGGATACTCCATGGTCGGCTCAGGCACCGAGGATGTTCGGACAATCCTCGGTGTACTACAAATGCCTTGGGAGATTGGGCTATTGACCAAGTTTTAGTGGCTAGCACCAGTTCCAACGTGTTAATCCTCATTCCCAATAATATTTATTAGTTGTCAGGAATAATCAACTTGGGCCCCACCCGCATGAGTGGAGTCAGATAGCAATGATGATATTACCGCTAGCCTCAACTATAAATATCAAAAAGGAAACATGAGAGAAGGGTTGACCAATTTTGTGTGAGATTAAGAGTTAACCGAGCAGATCCCAATGAGTATTTTTGCGTGCATTTGGTTCTTGAGCCTGCCCAGGGACTACCCTAAGTAGGATACTCATTACCCACTTTATAAATAAATTGTGAGCCCAAACATTAAGTCTAGTTAAGTGTAGGAAATTGGTATGCATAGTAAGTATGTATATATAATATATAGAATAAAACTTAGATATAGTACTTAGGTGTTGTTCCTTACGTTCCATTTTTAAGATTTAGTCATGTGAATTTTTTCTTATGAGAACGAAGTATATTTTTAGTTAAATACAGCCACATGGCTGAATTTTAAGATAGAAATCTAAGGAACTAAGGAACAGTACCTAAATACTATACCTTAGTTTTGCTATAATATATAAATCAAATAATATGTGGGTTGGGGACTAAATGAGTTGGGTGGGTAATTGATATTTAATATTTATTTAAACGGATAATAAATGGATAAATGGGTGATTGTGTACCCAATCCATTTATGACATAACCCAAAATGCACCCAATCCGCCCAATTGCTCCCCGTACATACAATGAAGAACTTGGGGGTTGTTTGATGATTTGATTTGTGTTTTTAGAGTCTGTTTATAGCACTTAAAAACAAACAATAGGTCTGGAGACACAAATTGTTTTCACATAAACAAAAGTGTGTGGAGTCAACTAAAATTCAATAAATGCAAGTTACTTACTTTGACTTTGCTTCAACCAAAAAGTCTCTTTCTTCAGCTCTCTTGGCCAGTGGCGGCGCCACATATAGGTCAGGGTGGTCCCAGGACCACCCTGACCTGAATTCTTTTTTTTTAATATATATATATATATATATATATATATATATAAAATAAAAAAAATTTATTTATCTACCTATAAAAAAAAAAAATTAGGAACATCCTCAAAAAAATTAGGAACACTCTCAAAAAATTTTTATGCCAATAAAATTAAATTTTGGTAGATTATTTGTTACATTTTGGCTGGTACCAGTTTTTAGAAGAAAAAAAAGAAAAACTCTTAAACTGATAAACTCGTCAGCACAGTATGTCATTACTTGCGTCGAACACCTAAAAAACAAATCCAACTATCGCAAAGGTCGGCTTCTTCTTCTTCTTTGCTTCGTCTCAGACGTTCTGCTAGTCTACCTCTTCTTTCTTTTTTTACTCTAGTTTTTGCTTTGTCAAGTTTTTTCTTTAGTTTGTTTTTTAGATTTTTAACTTGCTCACCCCACCCACATGACAAAACTTTGAAAATGACAAAACTCAAAAAGCTAACAAAAGATTTTGATTTCAAATTTATTTATTGAGTCTTGCCTCTTCCCAATATGATATACATATATACACTCTTATTGTACTATTTTTTGTTGTTGTTTTTCATTATTCAATTACATATTTATGTTTTAATATTCTAAAACAAAAATTGTTATGTAATAACTAAATGATTCGAGTGTCAAAAAAGAAAAACTAATGATTTGTTTATTTGAGTTTTACTTATTTGGATCAATAATTTTATGTTGTATAAGAAAATATAAATATTTTTTATTTTTATTTTTTTTTAGAAATCCCGAAACACCCTGAAACGGTACGTCGAAATAGATCGGTACCAAAATATTTCGTTCCACTAAACAAACCGAAACAAGGTCCAAAACGGTATTCATAACATTGCTTTCAAGCAAAAAGAAAAAGCTAAAAAAAAATTTGAACTAAAATCTAAAAAATAAAAAATTGTAATAGAAAATCTGAAGAAAAAAAATTGTAACAGAACAAGCCCACCAAGGAACACCCTGAGAAACAATCCTGGAGCCGCCACTGCTCTTGGCCGAATGGCCTTTGCTTGTTCTTTTCTTTTTTCTTCAACGTGTCCAACACACTTTGATTCACTTCTCATTAAGAGAAGTCAGACTTCTCACAAGTCATGGAGTGACATGCTCATTAAATGAGCTCTTGAAAAAACATGTGGGCTGGAACATGGTGCAGTGCACCCAACAAGATTCTCAAATGTGTGTCCAAACCCTAAGTCATAAGACATGTATTGCAAGCCTTGTCTACTACGTACTTGTGCACTAATAGTTTTTTCATGTGAGATAATATACTTTTTTCTCCATTCTCCAATGCCTTCCTTTTATAACTATTATAAAAAAAAAAACAAGATTCAATGCAGAAATAAAGCAAAGGACGATGAATGCAAATGCAAAAACTAAACTACATATTCCTAGGACAAAGGATGACTCTAAAGATGTAACCCTATGAGCAAAACTTGATTACCTACGACATAGCACAAACATTAATTGCCTTAAGAACTCAAACTAAAGACTATTTAGTGGTTTCGTAAATAGATCAGCTAATTGGTTTTCAATGTAGAAAAATTCAAAAGATAAGACTTGAGTTCCATAAGATCATGAGTAGTACCTAATGTTTATGTGCTTAATCCTAGAGTGTTGAACATTGTTTTCGGTTTTATGGTTTTTTGTTTTTGTTTTTGTTTTGTAAGAATAGTAGAGTAGATGCACATTATTTCAGGAGAATTTTATAATTTCATATATTTGTTTTAAAAATTAATTTGCGTATAGATGATGAAATAATCAATTTTCCTTTTTGATTCTCTTAAAAAATTGATCTTTTAAAATTTCATATATGGATAGGCAAGGCACATTGAAATTAATTTAAGAAATAAAAAAAATCAAAATCAATAAGACACTTTACTATGTGTAAGTTGTATTGTATTTTCTTTGGGAAAAAAAAAATCTAGAAATAGGATTTCTTTTTTAAATTTATTAATATCATTGTTTTCCCCCCTAGATAATTGCAAGGATCATGGTTAAGAATTTAAGGGGATACATACATACATATATATATATATATATATAAATATATATATATATATATATATATAAAATAAAAGTTGGGCTTAAAAGCCGTGATTGCATTAAGTTGCTACATTAAATTGCAGTAATTTTTTTAAAGTTTTAAAAAAATAAATAATTTTTTTTGTACTTATCTTCTTCTTCTATAATTTCTAGATTGATAAAAATCTTAATTTGATTACAATCCAAATTCTTCATATAATTCTTTTAGAGTTGGGTTTAAAAGTCGTGGTTGTGCTAAGTGGTTGCACTAAATTGCAAATTTTTTTTTAAAATTTTAAAAAATAAATATTTTTTTTGTGCTTATCTTCTTCTCCTATAATTTCTAAATTTATAAAAATCTTAATTTGATTATAATTTAAACTCTTCATCTAATCCTTTTATTATTATAATTTATAATTTGATAAAAAAATTTTAATTTGATTATAATTCAAACTCTTCATCTAATCCTTTTTTTTTTTAAATTTAAAAAACAAAAAATAGCAACAATCTTCATCTATTCCTTTTTTTTAAATTTAAATTATATTACTTCATGTAAAAAAAAAAAACATAATAACCGTAAAAAAAAAACAGCTAAGTATTCAACAACAAAATCTCATCTTCATACGTAACTTTTTTTTTTATAGATAATTTTTGCACATACCGATTTACCAAAAATGTTTTTGGATAAAGTTAAAAAAAAATATAAATAAGGTAATAAGTATTTGAGTTTAAAGTAAATACCTTCTCTTTCTTCTCCAAAAAAAAAAAAAGTATCTATATATAATAAATGTTTTTTCTTCTTAAAAAAATGTTTTTTTTTGGTTATAAAAGAAAAGTTTCCATTTTTCCATACAAAAATGTTTTCTTTTTTCTTTCTATTCATATGATTTTTTATTCCACTTTTTATGGGATTTATGAGATAGCAACAAACAAATTGATTAGAAATCTTAATTCCAATAGAATTTAAATTCTATATCAAATGAAACTCTACCTATATATATCCTTTTTGAAGTGAATTTTATTTCAATATGTGAATGTCTAAATCCCATAACAGGTATGCATTCTTTCTTCATTATTATTTTTTCATTTTGTTTAAGCTATTTTTTTTAACTTCAAAAAAAATTAATAAAAACTTCTCACACACGTTTTAACCCAATTCATAATATTAAACTTTCGTACTCATTTATTCTCTTCTACAATAATTGATTCAGGTTTTAGTTATATACTCACACTTTGATCTCTCAAAGTGATAGAGAAAACAAATGGATTATTCTTTGTTCTTTTTCTAAATTTATAATTTGTGTTAATTTCTTAATTTTAAATTATGAATAAGTTTGATTATATTCTTTATATTGAATGTGTTGGAGCATTTTAATATTAAATAATTAAAATGAATAAATGTTATAACATAAATGTAAAGATATGAGAGTGAATATGGAAGATGAGGAGTTAGTGAAAATGTTTAATCCCACATTGACAAGGAAAGAGACTATTTTGTTCTTTTTAATTGTAATGATTAATGAGTTAACATGAATTGTCTCAAATATTGAGCCAGATACGTGCGCAAGAGGGAGGTGTCGGGTGGAGGTGACGGGTGGAGGTGTCAAATTTGGAAATGAATGTTCTTTTTGGTGGAGTTTTGAGCTTGAACACTTTGTGCAGAGGTTGTTCTAGCCATACAACACTTGTTTGACTGTTGTATCCTAGGGGAGACAAGTCAGAGACAGTCTGCACCGGTTACAAAGTTTAGCCAACCAAGGGTTTGAATCTCTTTAAAGAGAGCGAGTGCCACGCCTCAGTCCAAATAGTGTTGTGTAATCTCTTTCTTTAAATTAATAAAAATTCAGAAGTATTATTTAGTTTCTCTTCATGTTATTTCCATTATCATTGTGTTTGCACCAACAAAATGTAAATTGTTGTTTATAGGTTTTTGGTTGTGTTATATTATTCGGAAAAAAAAAAAGTAAAAAAAAGAAAAAGAAAGAGTTTATATAAATTTGGCGACAAAGCTAAATAGATAAGCCTAAGAAATGTTTACTAATAATAGCTTTATCAGTAATTTTTTATTAACATGATTTAAAAAAAAAAATTGAATAGAGAGATAATATATTAACATGATTTAGACTCCAATAAAACTTTTTTAAGAGATTGGCTTAAAAAATTTTAAAGTAATTTTCTAATTATTAACTACTATGCACTAACTTCTAACTACCAAAATTCACAATTGAAATCCTAATCCATATGAGATGCCACTTCCAAAGATTAATAGCTTAATTATTATATATTATATGGGCTGACTTTTTGTGTGTGTCAAAAGAAGCGTCTCTCTCTCTCTCTCTTCAAAACAAATGGATTATAATAAGAATTAGCTAGACAGAGGTAAGACTATACCACATCTTTTCTACAATAAATGTTAAATTCAGATAATTTTTCATGTATATACACACGCTACACAAAGAGATTATAACAAGAATTAACTAGACAGGAATAAGACTATTCCACATCTTTTCTACAATAAATGTTAAATTCAGATAACTTTTCATGCATATACACACACATGTAGCGTGCAACGAACAAGACTTAAACTTGGTAGGGTGAAACTTACTTAAGTTTCATGCCTTCTTCCATGCTTTCTGTGGGGAGTAAAAGAACCCAAGCGGGCATTTGGGCCCTTGGGCTCTAGCAAGGAGGGCCGATCTGATCTTGAGCTAAGAATTTGTTAGTATTGCGAATCGGCCCATACGCTGAGGGTCCGAGGACACATCCGAGGGTGAGTTTTTCCTCGGACAGACCTAAGAAGATTCGTAGATTCACTACGAAGGTCGAGGCAGAATTCTGGAAAGACTGTTGGTTAGGAGGGGGAAACCTTGAACCTTCTTGATACAACGATGTTAGAAAAATATCATAAGCAAAGGCTGCCACCTCCACATTAAAGACTCTGCACCTACCTCCCTGGCCGCATTAATGGAGAAGTAACTCCTGAACAGTAGAGCTGAAACTTCTAGTCACTATTCAAAGGCACTAAAAGAAGAAGTATTTAAGTGGGGTGAAGGCCAAAGAGAAGGGGGCAGTCTGTAACAAAGAAAGAAATTAAGAATTGTAATTTTTAAAGAAAGAAAGAGAAATAATATAGCAGTGGTCCTCGGCCCACGTCCGAGGAGGTCCATCGGAAATTATCATTCATTATTTACAAGTGTTTGCACGCCAAAGCCTGTTATCAATTTCTTAGTACCTTTAGTCTAGATTTCAAGCCCACGCTCTACAAATTTCATTGTTTAAGGCTCATTGGGCCTGAGCCTATAATTTTCTTTGGGTCCAGGTGCAATTGTGCACTTACACTTTCAAGGACAAAAATTAAATTCTTATATGAGTCTCTCTCTACTTCAAATTTTTAAATGTTTAATAATTCAGATTGTTCTTAATTATTGAATTGAAGTTTCACTTAAACATGATTTCAATTATTGTTTTGGATAGTTTTTAACTATTAAATTCAAAGGTTTTTGATCCATTTAAATATATGTGATTAATTGAGCCTTAAAGTTTAATGTATTATTGAAAATCATTTTATATATATTTTTAGGTACCTCTATTATCTTCCCTTCAATTATATATATATATATATATATATATATATATATATATATATATTATGATACCTTAGTCTCATACAACATGCATTCATTATGTAACTCAAAAGTAAAATATTCATTTATTTTAAGTAAATTAATAAAAAAATTATTTACATATGAATTTTGATTAAACCGTGCATCGTATGGGCATAATACTAGTATATATATAAAACCAAAACCTCTAAAATTCCCAAAATTTTCCACATCATCATTTTAATTTATAAATTTTTTTTAACTAAATAGTGAGAGAGTCCTAACATGAATCTCTCTCTCTTTTTTCCCTAATCCTAAAGTTTTTTTTTTTACGTGAGTCTTTCTTTTTTCTGTTTTTGAAACCTAAAGTGAGTCATTTTAAAAATAAAAAAAATTCTAACGTGTGGTCTTTTTTTAAACTAAATAATGAGAGAGTCCTAATAGGAGTCTCTCTATCTTTTTTCCTTAATCCTAAAGTTTTTATTTTTCATGAGTCTTTCTTTTTTCTTTTCTTGAAACCTAAAGTTTTTTTTTTTCATGTGAGACTTTTTTTTTTGAAACCTAAAATGAGCCCTTTAAAAAAAAAAAAAATCCAACATGTGGTCTTTTTTTAAAACTAAATATTGAGTTCTAACAGAAGCCTCTCTCTCTCTCTCTCTCTCTCTCTCTCTTTTTTCCTTAATCCTAAAGTTTTTTATTTTTTATTTTTTATTTTTTATGTGAGTCTTTTTTTTTTGAAACATAAAGTGAGTCCTTTAAAAAAAAAAAAAAAAATTCAAACGTGAGGTCTAATTAAAAAATTATAATTATTTTTTAAATCCTAATTCTAACGTAAGTATCTCAAAAAGTAAAAAATTTTGGTTTTATATTATATATAGATAATAATAATAATGTGACAAGCTCTAAGGATATGAGGATGTAATTTGTAAATTTACTATCAAGATAACATAGATTAGATTGGTGGTGGATGGTAGATTTAATTATAGTTGAGTATTATGTGAAGTCGTCACTATGGAATAGCCCACGCGGGGATGTGTTATGTGGAACCAATGATATGAAAGAAAAAGAATTTTTCTAAACCATTATACTGAACAAAAAATTACTTATTTTCATTCATCTTCAAGTTATACATTTTTTAAAGTTAAGTCATAACCTTTAAGAAAAATAAGTACTTTTAACTCGTGCATCTTAACGGGCAAATTATACATAATGATAATAAACATAAACATAAAAGCAAATAACAATTGTGGGGTCAATGGGCCCAGGAATGTGTATTGGGCTAGAGGCCCAATCCGAGGACACTGAATGGTCCGAGAATGTAGGAATATCAGCTCAAGAGGCATTGCTAATGGATAAAGAGGCGAGGTCAGTTTAAGGTTGTCTAAAAAGGTGGTCCAAGGAAGAAAGCGTCCTCAACTAGTTAAAGCCGAGATAGGAAAGGGTTGTCCGACATTCAAAAACGATATTCTAAGAGATCCTATAAGTAGGGGTAGGCGTGATGAATGTACAGGAGAAGTAGAAGGATTATGAAATATTTAAGATAAAACTATTACCACTGCATTGAATGCTATGTAGCTACTTCTCTGATCGCATTAATGGGAAAGTGATGCCTGAGCATCATGGTTTAGCCTTACAGCTGCATCTAAAGACTTCAGGGATGGGTTGATAGGACAAGTATCTAAACTAGCAATCTGATCCATACGTGAAGGATGGGGAAAAGAAGAAGTATGATATAAAAGACGGGGGGGACATTGAGAAAAGGAGATCAGAGGGAGAAGAGAGAAAACACTGTAGACATTAAGATCAATAACTGTAATCTTTCTTTGAGAAAGTGAAATATAAGGTCCAGTCTTCTCGGCTTGGGTCTGAGGACAATTTTTGGTGTATAAACCATCCCAAGTGTATGCTATTGCACTCTAGCCCATCATCTTTATTCTTAAAAATCACTAGAACCTAGATTTCAAGCCCATTCTCTTCAAATTCATTGTATTGAACTTTTTGGACCTATCCCAATCTTACTTTTGGGGTTTGGGTGCAAATTGTAACCTTACAATTGACGCCATTTGTGTGAAATCTTGTATTTTAGGAAGTTTAATATTATGGTAGGCTCAGGTCCATACCATGCAGAGTCTATGGGGTCCCAGTGTGAGGATCACTTCTTGCATCTTGAGTAGGAAAGAGATCGGGAGGACAGTGTGCATACAACTCACACTAGTAGGAGTCATTCACGAGGTGGAAGCAAATTTCCTCACGAGGAAAATGTTAAGGCCATGCAGCTAGAGATTGATCATCTGAAGAGGAAGTTAAGCCGTGAAAGGCGAATGCGAACTCTCTCCTTTTTTGATCCTTCTTCTGAGGACACCAAGGATAGCAGTTACAGGCTCAGGTCAAGAACTCCCCCTGATAAGTCTTTCTCTTATGAGGAGGACGACCTTCGTGGTCGTAGGGGTAAGAATTCATCCTGTAGGGGCTTAGGAAATGATGCTATGAGTAAGGCATTGCACCAAATTTCCAAGTCACCTTTTACACGTAGGGTGGAGAAAGGGAAGCTTCCTCGGCGATTTACCCAGTCAACATTCACCATTTATAATGGCCGAACAGACCCTGTGGAGCATGTGAGCCATTTCAATCAGAGGATGACAGTGCACTCCAAGAATGAAACATTAATGTGCAAGGTCTTCCCATCCAGCCTAGGCCTTGTGGCGATGAGGTGGTTCAATGACTTGAGGGCAGGTTCCATTAATTCATTTATGGAACTCACCCGGGAGTTCGGGTCTTACTTTATTACATGTAGTAGAGTTCCTCGACCACTGGATTCATTACTGTCCATGGCCATGCAGGAGAGGGAAACCTTGAAATCGATAGGTACTAGGAAATGTTTAATGAGATCGACAGAGATTTTGATGATGTAGCAATAAGGACTTTCAAGGTTAGCCTACCTGCCGAGCATGACTTAAGGAAATCTTTGACCAAAAAGCCTCTAAGGAGTGTACGTCGGCTCATGGACCGCATTGATGAATATAAACGGGTTGAGGAAGATCAGCAGCAAGGTAAGGGAAATGTGAAGGTTATCCCTCAAGAGATGAGGGATTTTAGGTCGGACAGATACAACAACATCAGGCCCCGAAGAGATTTTGCTGGGCAATCTGGTCCTACCACTCCTTAAGTGGTCAATACTGTATTTAGGGAATCGGTGCATCAGCTGTTGGAGAAAATCCAGAATGAACTATATTTCAAATGGCCCAACAAGATGGCAAGAGACCTCATGAGGTGTAATCAAAATCTTCATTGCCAGTATCATCGAAAAATGGGCCATACCATTGAGGATTGCAGGACCCTGTGAAATCATTTGGAGCAGTTAGTCAAGAAGGGGATGTTAAAATAGTTTTTATATCAGCCTAATGGGCAGGGAAACCATTAAAGTTCTATACATCAGGGAAACACTTCCTCAAGACCTCCTTTAGGTACGATCAATATCATCTTTGCTGCTTTAGGAAGGACTGGTTCTCGTCCTTCCAAGGTGATGTCCATAGCACGAATCCCCGCCGAGGACTCAATTTCTAAGCCGAAGAGAGCCAAGGGAAATGTCTTACCAGCATTGAGTTTTTCAGAAGAGGACAAGGTTGGGACAATACAACCACATGATGATGCTTTAGTGGTTACGCTGAGGATAGGGGGTACGACATGAAGAGGGTGATGGTGGACTAGGGCAGTGGTACAGATATTATGTACCCTGACTTGTACAAGGGGTTGAACTTAAAGCTTAAGGATTTGAGGATTTGATGACTTATGATTCACTATTGATAAGCTTTGAGGGGAAGACTGTCATACCAATGAGCCAAATTAGATTGCCTGTGCAATCAAGCTCCGAAGTGGTAGAGGTGGATTTCATTGTGGTGGATACCTATTCTCCCTACACGACCATTGTAGCAAGACCATGTCTTCATGCCCTAGGTGCGGTTTCCTTAACTCTACATTTGAAAGTGAAATTTTCATTTGGAGACCAGATCGAAGAATTGATTGGGAGTCAATTTGTGGCTAGACAGTGCATGGCGGCTGCAATTCTGCATTAGCTTGAGGTGGAATCCTTAGCCTCTACTGAGGGGGGCTCATAGCAATCAATGACTTTTGCCATGCCCATGATGGCAACGGTAGAAGACCCCACGTGTGAGGGGTTGGAGGAGGTTGTTATAGGTGACGACCTTGAAAGATTCTTTCAGGTGGAAGCTCAGTTGCTTCCTCAGGAAAGGGAGGAGTTGATTGTGTTCTTAAGGAAAAATATTGATGTATTCGCATAGAATGCTTACGAAGCCCCTAGGGTAGATCCGAGTTTCATTTGTCATCATCTAAACGTCCGTCCGACTATGATACCGAGGAAACAACCACCTCGGCATTCATCCAAGGAGCATTCTGAGGCTGTCAAAGAAGAGGTAATCAAGCTCAAGAAGACTGGAGCTATCAAGGAAGTGTTCTACCCTGAATGATTGGCTCATACAATGGTGGTAAAGAAGAAGAACGGGAAATGAAGAGTATGTGTAGACTTTACAGATTTGAACAGGGCTTGTCCCAAGGATTTTTTTCCCATGCCTCGTATAGATCAACTGGTAGATGCCACTGTTGGGCATCCTCGGATGAGTTTTTTAGATACTTTTCAAGGCTATCACCAAATACCTTTGGCTTTGGATGATTAGGAGAAGACGACATTTATCACTCCAACAGGGAATTATCATTACAAAGTAATGTCCTTTGGTTTAAAGAACGCAGGGGCTACTTATCAGAGGATGATGACCCGGATGTTTGAGTCATAATTGAGAAAGACTATTGAAGTGTATGTAGATGACATGGTGGTGAAGAGTAAAGTGGCGTCCATGCATGTGAAAGATTTACATGACACCTTTCAGATGCTGAGGAAATATAAGTTGCGCCTTAATACTTCTAAGTGTTCTTTTGGTGTAGGATCAGGTAAATTTCTAGGTTACATGGTAACCCATTGTGGAATTGAAGTTAATCTAGTGTAGGTTAGAGCAATTCACAATTTCAGCCACCTCGGAATCCTAAAGAGGTTCAGAAGTTGACAGGAATGACTGCCGCCTTCAAGCAATTTATCTTTCGGTTTGCAGACAGATGCAGGACTTTCTTCCAATTATTGAATAAGTGAATGGGATTTGAATGGACCGAGGAGTGTGCTTTAGCCTTTCAGCAACTTAAAGAATATCATTCACGACCACCTATTATGTCTTGCCCAGAGGTGGATGAAGTCTTGTTTGCATACATTGCTGTGGCTAACCATGCTTTTAGTCTGGTTCTGATACAGGTTGATAATGGTGTACAGAGGCCAGTTTACTATGTGAGTAAGTCCCTACATGAGGCCGAGGTGCATTATTTACCGTTGGAAAAAACGATCTTAGCAGTGGTGCATGCTACGCATAAGCTTCCTCATTACTTTCAATCTCATACAGTTGTTGTTTTAATTCAGCTTCCTCTTAGGTCTGTACTTGGAAGTGCTGACTACACGAGAAGGATTGCCAAATGGGGTACCATTTTGGGGGGTTTTTGATATCAAGTATATGTCTCGCACCTCTATGAAAGGCCAAGTCCTTGCTGATTTGGTGGCAGAATTTGCTGAGCCTTTGTTAGAAGAGAATGCTAAGAGGATGGACATGGATGAAAAATCAGTTGGTATGATTTCGCGCAAGGAACCTTTGATATGGAAAGTGTACGTTGACGAAGCAGAGAACCAAAGAGGATCTGAAGTGGGGCTAGTTTTGGTATCTCTTAAGGGAATTACTTTTAAGAATTCCTTAAGATTGGGATTCTCAGCCACTAACAATGAGGCTGAGTATAAAACTTTACTGGTAGGAATGACTATGGTTCAAAAGATGGGTGGAAAAGCAGTGCAGATGTTCTTAGACTCTCAGTTGGTGGTAGGCTAAGTGGAAGATGAATTAGAGGCCAGAGATTTGAGAATGCAAGAGAATCTGACTCAGGTGAGATATTTACAGTCAAAATTTGAATCCTTTGCTTTGTTACAGATTTTCAAGAGCAGAAATACCCATGCAGACTCCCTAGCCGCCCTCGCAATGTCCTCGACTCAAGGTCTTCCTCGGGTCATCCTCATTGAAGATCTGAGTAAACCTGCAGGGACAAACGGTGACGCCATTCGAGTTCATCAAATCAGGGTCAGACCTAGCTGGATGGATCTTATAGTGTTATTCCCTAAGGATGATATTTTGCTCGAGGAGAAGTCTAAGGCAGATAAAATACGCAGAAAAGCATCTTAGTTTTGGCTATTTGAGGATCAAAAGTTGTACAAACGCTCTTTTTCTAGGTCGTATCTATTATGTGTAAATCCTGAATCAACGGAATTACTTCTAGAAGAGTTGCATGAGGGAATTTGTGGAAGTCATACGGGAAGAAGGTTTTTATCTCATAGAGCTCTTACACAAGGGTATTGGTGGCCAAATATGTAGAGAGAAGCACAAGATTATGCGAGGAAGTGTGACCAGTGTCAGATGTTTACTCATAACATCCATCAACAAAGAGGCATCCTAAATCCTCTGTCCAGCTCTTGGCCTTTTGTACAGTGAGGCTTGGATATTGTAGGGCCTTTTCCAAAGGCAGTGGGAAATAGGAGATGGTTGCTCGTTGGCACAGATTATTTTACTAAGTGGGTTGAAGTTGAACCATTGTCAAATATTAGGGATTTGGATGCAAAAAGATTTATCTGGAAAAACATTATCACCAGGTTTGGAATTCCTCACACTCTTTTTTCAAATAACGGTCTGCAATTTGATAGTAAGACCTTCAGAAGATATTAAGACCTTCAGAAGATATTGTTGTGGTTTGGGCATTACGAATAGATATTCCACCCCAGCTTATCAGCAAAGGAATGGGCAGGCCGAGACTGTCAACAAGGTTATAGTCAATGGGCTCAAGAAAAGACTAGATGATGCTAATGGAAGGTGGGTGGAAGAATTGTCGCATGTTTTGTGGACGTATCGAACTACACCTTAGAGGTCTACTGGAGAGACGCCATTCTCTATGACTTATGGAGCCGAGGCTGTAATCCTTCTAGAAACCGAGTTTCCAACATTGAGGACGAGCTCTTTCATCCCTAGCAATAATGATGGTTTATTAGAAAAGAGTTTAGATTTAGTTGAAGAGCGAAGAGAAAATGCCATGGTTCAGCTAGCTTATTATCAGCACAAGCTCAAACAGGGGTATGATTTCCATGTAAAGCTAAGTTCACTTGCATCTGGAGATTTGGTATTGAGGAAGGTTGTGGGTATTATGAAGAACCCAGCATGGGAAAAATTGGGACCTAACTGGGAAGGACTTTATCGCATAACTTTGGTAGCTGGAATAGGGGCATATTATCTTGAAGATCTAGATGAAAATATTGTACCACGTCCTTGGAATGTAAATAACATATATTATTATTAATGAAAGGCACTTCTGCCATGTTATTTCTGTTGACACTGTGTTATGTTGATTACTATTTTTCTATATATCAAATTGAAATTTGGTCATGCCTGGCTCATCGAATCACATACCTCGTATAAATTGACATTTTATTAAGTGTTGAACAGAATCTTAGTTATGTCTGGTTCTCGGATCATCTACTTTAAGAAAATTAACACTTCAGTTCATTTTTCTAAGTATCAAATTGAAACTTGGTCATGCCTGGCTCTTCGGACCACATACCTTGTATAAAATGATATTTTATTAAGTGTTGAACAGAACCTTAGTTATGTCTGGTCTTCGGATCATCTACTTTGGAGAAATTAACACTTCAGTTCATTTTTCTAAGTATCAAATTGAAACTTGGTCATGCCTGGCTTCTCGGACCACGTAACTTGTATAAATTGATATTTTATTAAGTGTTGAATAGAACTTTAGTTATGTCTGGTCCTTGGATCATCTACTTTGGGGAAATTAACGCTTCAGTTCATTTTTCTAAGTATCAAACTGAACATTGGTTATGTCTGGTTCCTCAGATCACATACCTTGTATATATTGATATTTTATTAAGTGTTAGTCAGAATCTTAACTATGTCTGGCCCTCGGACGATCTATTCTTGGGTCAACTAATGTCTAAATTTGATTTTAGCACCATTTTGCTATCCTGATCGCGTATCTTGAAGACTCCTAAAATAGTGATGAACAAATGGGAATTCATAAGCATCACTTAAAGCATTTGTAGGTATATTAAACATATTTGTTGTCTGGGTTGTGTCTGATTACTTCCTTAGAATCATTAAATTATATTGGAAATGATGTGGATTATTGTTTTGTTGTGACATATAGACTTTTCAGTTACCAGATGGTTTTGCTAGATTTGGTTGACTAACTAACTTTGAATTCATCAGAAAAGAGTTATAATTTATGCAGATGACAAATTTAGGCGTGTGCCATTGTCTTAATAATTAAGCGTTAAGTAAGGTAGAGGTGATACAAAGAAAAAATATGTGTCAAACGCATAAGAGAAACAACTTGGTATTTTCATTGATTTAAAGTCCTTTGAAAAGACAATTTGCTTACAAACTACCAAATTACATCAAATACAAGGAAAAATAAAGTTGAAAGAAAGAGTCGACAAGGATAAATCACGGCTTCAGTTTTATTGTCAGATTGCCCTTAGGATTCTTTAGAGGCTGGATAGGAGCCGTAGGGTCAGAAGCAAGCCCTTTGCCTTTTGGATCCTCTTTGATGGTGACAGGAAGGGTCGCCAGGACAAGCTCCATTGTCTCAGTAGCTCCCTTCTCCTTTGCAAACTCTTTAGGGGTATTAGGAGGTTGGGTAGCATCATGGGCCGCCCCTTCTACTGTTTCAATGGGTTGCTTGGTGGCCTCAGACTGCATAACTTTCTCGGACCCACGTCCAGTGAAGGGAAGGGCCTCAGCTGAGTTATCCTTTTCAGCATCTGCTCCTTGGGTAGTAGCATCAGCCTTGGTAACGGATGGAACAGAGGCTTGGATGGCTGGGGGGAAGTAGACATTGTCTATCTTCCAAAGGGCAGAAGAAGCATTAACCTCAGCCTGTGTAAGTGCTTCATTCCACACTTGGAGGCAGTAGTATCTACATACCTCGGAGACCTACAGTCTGAGGTTTTTCTTGGTCTTAACCACCCCAACCTTGTACCCATCTTGCTCAGCTTGGTCCCTTACTTTCTCGGCTTCTTCTTTGGCTTTTGTAGCTTCTTCCTTGGCTTTGTTGGCCTCCTCTTTCGCCTTCTCAGATTCCCTTAGATCCTTTTGAAGGTCCCCTATCAACTTCTTCGCCACAACATAATCCTCATCGGCTTGGTGAAGCTGTAGCCGCTGGGTCTCGGCCTGCCTCTCAGCTACTTTTAAAGTAGCCTCGGTGCTCATTTTATCGCTTTCTGCCTTGTTCAATTGGGCAATGACTTCTTGTAACTTTTTGTCTTTAATCTTAAGGGTTTTATAGGCATTATTGCACCTTATTTCCTCATCCTTAAGGGCTTTGTAAGAATTGATAACATTCTCTTCAGCCCTATGAGCAGATTGGATAGCCTATTTACAGTAACAGAGTGGAGCAAAGGGATATGGTCAAAGCAAAAAAACTAAGTACAAAAGAAAATGCAATGAGTAACAGTTAAGTGAGATTCTTACCATAGTGAGCTCTTTTTTTAATGTCATAAAGACATCTTACTTCTTCATTTGCCTCAGCTCGATCATGTCCTCAGGCAGTAGAAGAGCTTGTTTTAACGTGTCTACCACACAAGTAGCTGTTCCTAAGTTAGAACTCCTGATGGAGGCGCTGACGATAATCGCATGATCGTCCATGGTCATTGACGGAGCCCAAATTGGGGCAGACATAGGCGCCTGGATCTTGGTCCTTTTTTCTAGCCTTGTTTGTGTTGTGCGAGCCTGTTTAACTCCCTTTTCGGGCTTCACATCCTGGGAAGGAGGTTTTTACCTCCCTCAGTCACGTCTTTCCCCTTAGGCTGGTCCCTCTTTCTCTTATGATCAGCCTGGTCAGCATGTTGGGATTGAATAGGTGGGGGAGGAAGGAGTTTAGGTTGAGAAGACTTCTCAGGCCCCTTGTCCTTGGTCTGGGGTTGTTTAGTCTGAGTAGCCTTTTCAGGCTCTTGATTCCCCACCTGGGCTTCCATTAAGTCTTTGAGGTTTTGCCTGGGTTTGCGCTGAATTCGCATTGTGTCAAAGTTGTTAATTTCTCCTTGCAGATGGCTTGAAGATGACATGCCGAGGTCACTAGCTCGATTCTCTAAGGAAAGGGGTTGGTTGAAGACTTCAAATTCATCCTCGGAATCTAAAACTTCAACAATTTCTTCTTCTTCCTTTACGATGGGTTGAGAAGAGGTTGCCTCACCAGCTATATGTTAGGATGGAATGGGAATTAGAGGGATACTGTCAGGTATGGTTTGTGTGATGAGTGTGCCTTAGGGAGTAGGAACGCCCTCAAGTAACAGGAAGCCTTCAACAACAACGCTTATCCGATGTAGACAAGGGTCTTTTGCTCTAATCACATATTTGGGTGCTTGAAAAGATTTAGAGATGGGGTCATAGCCGAGGATCAAATGTGCCGCTCAAAGTTGATTATCTGTATGGAAGAATACTTCAACCCTCAGTATCTCGTTTAATTTTGCCTCGTTAACAAGATCGAAATAGGGAATCACGGCGTGTCTGTTTGAAAAACCGCAAGGAAAAACAAGATTAAAGTAGAAAAAAGTTTCTGTAAAGACCCAAATCAAAAAAGAAGCTGAAAGGGTGGTTATAAGTAGTTCATTTAGACCTTAGGCCTCACCTGGTTCCCCTTCTCTCGTTGGACAGGGGAGGTTATCGTGCTATGCCCTCAATATGATCAAGAAATCCTTTTTTAGACCCTTGTTGGATTCAGGGAGACATTGGATCAATCTAACCTCAAGAAATCTAGATTTTAGGTAATATCCCAGCCCCTTTAGGTGGTGGAGGTTGTAAATCCAGTTAACATTGTGAGGGGTGAGCCCTAGACCCATCTTTTCATTTAGTGCATCTACAGAACCCAAAATCCTAAACATATTTGGGGCGCACTGGGTAGGAACTAATCTAAAGACTCTAAGGTAATCTCTAGTGACTGTCCTCATCGAGATTTTCATCCCTCCCTCTATAAAAGCGATCATCAGGATTACTACTTCTCCCTTTCGCCTTTTCAAGAGCCATTCCCCTTCCTTACAATATGTAATGGATACTCCTGGTGGAATCCCATACAAAACCTTAAATTGTTCTATTTTTTCCTCAGAATCAACTAAGGAGGCAAATCTACCCATATCTAGGAAAAGGTTGAAGGAATTGATGAATAGAGGAAGGGATGGGTGAGCTGAGGCGAAAGAAACATAGAAAAAAAAGAGTACGCATAAAGATAATGAATGCAAGAAGTTGGTGAAGACTTACGTTAAGAAGGAAAAACCACCTTGGACTAATTCTTGGTAATTGTGAGGGCACGTGTAGACCAAAAGAGTTTGTAGGTTCGTTGTATGAGTGTTGAAGTGAGAAAGATAATTTAATTTGATGATATTTATATCGACGAGAATTTGGAAGCGGGGAAAACTCTCGCCTATGTTCCTATACAATCCTCAGCTGTTGGATATGCATCGCACCGTCGAACGTAGGAGACAAAAAGCTGTCAGAATTAAATAAGGGGATGCTCCGCATGCCGAAACATCGAGAACGAGCATTGGACAGTTCAAGGGACACCATCACTGTCAGGGAAGATGTGTGGCGAATACAAATTAACGGTGGCAAATGTCGAGATCCTCTTTTCCTCCTGAGGTGGCAGAAATAAGAATCTCGAGGGGTTACTGTGGGGTCAATGGGCCCAGGAATGTGTGTTGGGCTAGAGGCCCAATCCGAGGACACTGAATAGTTTGAGGATGTAGGAATATCAGCCCAAGAGGCATTACTGATGGATAAAGAGGCGAGGTCAGTTTAAGGTTGTCCAAAAAGGTGGTCTGAGGAAGAGAGTGTCCTTGGCCAGTTAAAGCCGAGATAGGAAAGGGTTGTCTTACGTCTAAAAGCGATATTCTAAGAGATCCTATAAGTAGGGGTAGGTGTGATGAATGTACAGGAAAAGTAGAAGGGCTATGAAATATCTAAGATAAAGCTGTTACCACTACATTGATGCTCTGCAGTTACTTCTCTGGCCGCATTAATGGGGAAGTGATGCCTGAGCATCAGGGTTCAGCCTTACAGCTACCTCTAAAGACTTCAGGGATGGGCTGATGGGACAAGTATCTAAACTAGCAATTTGATCTATACGTGGAGGATGGGAAAAAGAAGAAGTATGATATAAAAGAAGGGGGGGACATTGAGAAAAGGAGATCGGAGGGAGTAGAGAAAAAACATTGTAGACATTAAGATCAACAACTGTAATCTGTCTTTGAGAAAGTGAAATATAAGATCCAGTCTCCCCGGCTTGAGTCTGAGGACAATTTTTGGTGTATAAACCATCCCAAGTGTATGCTATTGCACTCTAGCTCATTATCTTTGTTCTTAAATATAACTAGAACCTAGATTTCAAGCACACTCTCTACAAATTTATTGTATTGGACTTTTTAGCAGGGTGGTCGATACTATACTGGTACCAGCCGTACCGGTCAGTGCACTGGTACCGGTACACTTCTATTTTGTACTTGAAAAAATACCGGCCGTACCGGCCAATTTCGGGCAATACCGGGTGTACCAGCCGGTACAGAAAAAAGCTTTTTTTTTTTTTTTTTTAGTTTTGTAACTTTTAAATTTTTGTAAGGGCATAATGGTAACTTATTTACATTAACTTATTAGTATTATTTGTTTTCTTAGTATGCAATGAACAACTAAACTTTCTATTTTTTATATTGTGTTTTTTTTTCCTTTTAATTGATACTAAAGTTTAAAACTATGAATAATTTGTTCTGAATTAAGGTAATATTTTATGATAAACTTTTATATTTACTATAATATAAGTGAAATATTATATGCTTATAAATATAGTTCTAGAGATTTTGGTGTGTGTATATAATATATATATATATATATATATATATATATATAAAATAGCGGTAAGCCCGAAACGGTACACCGGTATTGATCGGTATCCGAAATATATCGTACCGATAACCAAACCAGTACAGCCTCCGGTACGGTATTGACTTCCTTGCTTTTTAGACCTATCCCAATCTTAATTTTGCAGTTTGAGTGCAAATTGTGACTTTACAATAATAAACATCGACATGATATTAAAACTAATGATCCTTGTACTTAATTATGATTTTTTTTCTCTCTAGAAACGCCATTAATTTAAACCTCTATGGATTATTGTTTTGCCAATATTTATTCTTTCACCATAACGGACTTAAAATGGTAAATTCAACAAGTGTTTGATTGGATTTATTGATTAGTATCAATTGCATTTGTGTTTGAGAGATTGAATAACACATACGAAGAAAAATGATTATCGATATTACATTCAAACAAAAATTCATAATATTTCGTTCATAAAAAAAATCATTTCTTTTAGTAAATCTACCTAGGAACTCTAAGTTAATAATTGGCATTATCCTACCAAGGTAGGCTGCAACTCTTAAAATTTTTATAGGGAGTCCAACTACTATATATATATAATTTTTTTTTTTGAGAAAAAGGAGTCCAACTAATACGAGGTAATGTCTACTGTCTTAAAATATATTTGCGCAGATTGTGGTAGCTATAATGATGATTAACTATAATAATAATCACATTCACCCTACCAGTTCTAATAAAGAAGAGCTATAATAACAATATATGATAATCAATTGACTGAATTACCAAACTCATTTTTTGTATTCGTTTGACTTAATTATTCTCACACATTGCTTTTTTTTTTCTTTCTTTTTTGAAAAAAAAAATTCTAATAAAAGACAGAGTGTAACAAAAGTTTATAACTCACATAAAGTTTGAAAGTAATACCATTCAATATAGCAATGCTACTTTTTTTTTTTTAAATGTCAATTTGTTAAGGATAGTTTTAATATAAAATTTCATTTTTTTGAGAGTTTCTCTTTTAAGTCTATTCCTTATTCATATTGTCTCTTTTTTTTTTTCAATATCAATTATATTATAAATATTTTTCTTTTGTTCAAATAATAATTGATAAATTTTTCAATATCAATGATTAATTATAATTATATGTTTTTCTAATATGTGCATTTTAGGGAGCATAACGTCAGTAATGACAATTAACATTAACAAAATAAGATAACAAAAAAATAACATAACGTATAAAATGGTGCAAAACTTGTCAAGTCCCACAAGTTGATCTCTCACATTATCCTTTGTACCAAAAAAGACTTTCTAGCCCAGGCTTCCTGTCTAAACTAAAGTGGGCACCATCAGAAGAAAATTCTTGAATTTTTATGGCATTGGTTTCATAATCCAAGCCAACACTAGCAATTGAAATCCCAACATAATACATGCATTCCGCAGCAGTAAGGACATACATGAGGAGGGAATCAGGACTTGGAGTTAGGGGTAGTTCTACTGCAGGATTCTTGTGTTGGCTCCTACCTTCGACCCTACTACTTAATCATTGAAGTTTTTTTTTTTTTGGTCTTTGATGCGTGCATGCTAGATAAGGAATTTTTATTTCAAAAATTTTAAAGGATCGGGTTGTTTGTTTTGAGTAAAATAGGTTGATTAGGTTTAATTTATTTTAGTTTTACTATTGGTAATTTTTGTTGTTGTGATCATTTTTTTAGGCTTGTATTTTTTTTTGTTTTCTAGATTTAGATCTATTATTTTTAGGCCTTTAAAAGAAGAAAAATGCTAGAATTAAAAACTTTTTTTTTACAAATTAGTGATGTGGTGAGTGGTTATTAGTAAGTAAAAAAATGATATAAGTGGTATAGATGTGAACCAGTAAGAATTTGCTACTTAAACAATCGATAAAATTGTGGAACAACATAGGATAAAGGAGACTCCAATACATGTGAGAAATTTTAAGATAGTAGAAAAGTTTCGTACCTCATGCCATTATTTTTCAAGTAAGGAAACCCACTCGAAAATAGTGATTTATGGACGAGTTCTTCTAGTTTATGGCTTACACCTTCGGAACCCTTTGATAGAACACAAGCTTCCTTTCCAAATTTTAAACTAGGTCTAGCACGCCCCCTTGACATGATGGTCATTCCATGAGCACAAATTCTTTTGGGGTATAAAGGCTAGAATTCAAGTTTATAGGAGAGAGTTTCACACACATGCACTTAGATTATGTTTGAATAGGATTTCTATCTCATATATATATATATATTAAATGTTAAACTAGGGACCCCTCAATTTAACTTTACTCTCCATTATAAACTCCTTCCATCAAAGAGCTTCATTGATGGTTAATTGTCAATTGATTATTCATAAAAAAATTATCTATTTGCCAAATGATGTATTAAGTGAATGTTCACAAATATACACCTAATAGGATTGATCTTTATCTATCACTCTAAACATACCTCTTAGCCATTATTGTTGATAAAACTCATTGCAAATTGTGAATTAGAATTTATCCTGTTGTTTATGGTCTATGCCTAAGAAAATCCTTTGATGGGTAACAAACATAAGCCTTTTTTTAAAGGCTAGCGTAAGGACTCTTTTAATTTATCGTTGGTTTCTTATTTATACTCCTTCTATCAAGGAATATTATTGTCAAGTGATTGTTCACTAAAAAATACGTCTATTCATCCAATGAAGTTTTAAGTGACTATTCATAAATATACTTCTAAGAGGGTGATTTTTTATCTATCACTCTTGACGAGGAATGTACTCTAGATCGTCCACAGTCATCCACACCAGCAGCCGTCCAGAAGAAAGCATCAAGACGGGAGCTAACGCCATAGCCGTCCATGGACGAAGTCAAACCCACATCTCTCGTCCTGAAAAGGCAACCACCTCGTCCTGACTAGACTCGTCCACACGAGGACCCTTGGACGAGAACGTACACTTTGGAATTAAAAAGAATACACTTCACCATTCCGTAATACACGCATAACTTTCGATGACCGTTGTATGAGAAAATACAACTATCAGGTGGTTATGAGAGTTATCCAAGAACCCCGGACCTCCTGAAATCCAGGGGAGGTTACAATTTTAATAACTGTCCCCAGGACACTATATAAACGGCCATTCAGACCAATGGAAGATACGTTGAGCATTTTCCTAAGAAATTGGAACTCCAAAAATATAGAGAGAAAACTGACTTTACTATCGGAGGGTTCTTGGCCGGCGATCCCGGTCACCTTTGATCGTTTTTCTTTGATTTTCAGGCCATTAGAGAGTGAGTGGACCTTTCAAATTCGGAGCATCCAGCATACTGATTTTCATTGCATCATCAACTCTTATTATTTTTAAATAAAAAAGAAACTCCCATTCTACCTTCAAAAAAAAAAAAATCTAAACATATAATAATTAAAAATTTCGTATAAATTTTATCTGGATGACATTTAGGGTCTATTTAGTACTTAGAGGGATAGAAAAGTAGAATGATGGAAAATTGTGGGAGGATGGAAAAGTGAGACGATAGAAAATATTTTAATTTCTCTCATTTTTATTTGGTTGGGAGTGAAAAAGTGGAGGGATAGAAAAAGTGAGTTTGTAAAAAATTACTAATATACCCTTGTTAAAAAATGATGCCCAAGTAAAAAAAAAAAAAAAGACCAAAAAAAAAACAATCACACAAATATATTAAAAACTAAAAATCATGTCTAGAAAAAAAAATTAGGTCTAAACCAAAAAAAAAAAAAAAGGAATGGGAACAAAAGAAACACTTAACAAGGTACTGAAGCCCAAGAAAGCAAAAGAAAAAAAAAATGAGAACAAAAATCAAACTATTACTAAAATGGAATTAAAAAGAAAAGGACTTGTTCTAAAGCCCGTGTATAATTTTGCACATGGGCATTTTTGTCCTTCACTTATCAGATTTTCTCCCACAAAGTTTTCTTTTTCATTTTGAGGGGAAAGCTTTTTGATGAGCCCACCATCATTTTCCTCTCTCCTCCTCTCAATCAAAAACCTTCCAAAAAGTTTTCCCTCCTCATTTTTTTTTTCATCCTCCCTAAAATTCACTCTATCAAACATACCCTTAGTCTTTCGATGGAAATATTTTACATTGAATACTTAGGAATGAGATTCAAAGGATGGAAAATGTATGTTCTGTACCAATCAGCCTAATGGGCTTTCTAGTTCCTAAGGACAAGATAAAATATAAAAAATTTAGAGAGGTGCTATATTCACAACATTTTAATACATAATATCATGAAAAATAAGTAATTCTAATAGCACAAATGAAGTCCTAATTTTTGATATAATTATTTTACGTGATAAATTATAATTGATTATTTGTTATTTTCACATGAACCCGCTACTTTCATGTGGATAATTATGATTTAATTTGTGGTTTTAAAATTTTTGGGAAAGATGCTTAGACAAAATATATATTTAGTCAGTGGTTTAAATTATCGAGTGTAATTGAGAGCAGAATATGGAAAAAGGAGATCGAGTGCTATATTCAGCCAGTAGTTTACATTATCGAGTGTAATTGAAAGCAGAATATGGGAAAAGGAGAGTGCTTGCCTGCTTGGTCCTCCAAATATGGAAACCGACTCTCTTCCATTTCCTTTTCAAGAATAGGGGTAGCCCAACCCAACTGAGTTGCTTTACTTTGAAATGACCCACACCACCAGTAGCAGTTTCTCTAGGTGGCATTTTGGTGGTGGAGTTCCTTTATACCCTAACCTCTTTTATAATATCTCTAAAATTGGTAACTTCCTCAGTGAAATGATCAAAAGTAGGGAGGTTCTAACAACACCCAGCTCAGGAATTTATCCCTTTTTACCTTAAATATAAAAGACCATGAGACTTTTTTTAGCTTGGGAATGTCATAGCATGATATGCTAAATTTCTGTCTTTCCTTTATCTCAAACTAGCTAGTCCAGAAAATGTGAACTACTACAGTGGAATCCTACGTCAATACTCATTCTTTTCAAGCGCTGGGAACAGGACACAGATATCACATGCAAAAGAGAGAGAGAGAGAGAGAGTTACATTTTGAAGTGGAAAAAGTTAACATATGATTGAAGGATATTAGTTTAAACTTTTTACAAGTAAAGAAAGAAAAACTGATTTTTTGATAACTTTTTACAATTCTTATGAATATGGAATTAAAAATTTTCTAAAATAATTCATTAACAAATAAATAATGGTACCCATTAATATTGTTTCAATTCTTAAACCAAAAGTCTCAAAAAAATTGATAATATTAATTAATAGTTGTAAAAAAGAACACAAAATCTTTTTACATCCCTAAAATAATTTTTCTCAACAAACTTTCCCAGCCTGCAGAATTCTCTTTTCCTCTGGTTGCTTTTTGCCTTTCTGGTTCCTTTTTTCTTTCCCCATTAGATTCGAAGAAATTTCTGTCTAGTTTAGGCTGTTTAGCCATATATACGATGACAGCACATAATGTACCTAGAGATCTATCAATCCTATACATCAAATCCATATTATTTGCTTTCTTCTTTTCTTGTTCAGAAATGTGCCATGCGAATTGGTCTCTCTTATTGCGTAGCTGATTAACTGTGTCGTGGCCACTTGTAACACCCCACTTGTAATGCACGCTCCATTGCTCTTGCGTGATGACACATATATAGAGAGACATATGGTTCTACAATAGGAAGTGATATCAAAGAATCTATATATAATTTAGTTCTCCTCTCAGCTTTCTTCTTTTAATTAGAAGTGTGTTTGGGATTTGCTGTCTTCAAATTTTACTCACTTTTTTACTTGCTTAATTAAAGAAAAAACCAGAAACATTTGAATTTTTTTTTTGGTGGTAAACAACATCTGGATCTTTTAACTCCGTATATGCACCATCCATATTGTACAGTGTTGAACGTGGATATCATGCTCAGAGTTCTTAGTCCAGATCTTATCAATATATGATTGAGTGCATGAACAGGATTTCACTTGTTTTTAGTGACCTATTATTCCTTCAATTGACACTTGCTGGGTTATTTGGAGCTCAAATTTCTAACCATAATGTGATGACTTGACACCTGTGGTCAATAAATTTGTGATCAGAAAGCTTTTTTGTTTTTCCTTTTCTTTATTAATTTGTCTTACCTTTTATTTTAATGTTGCATTTTTTATAACTAAAAGTAGTTTTAGATAAGTTTTTCTTTTTTTTTTTTTAAATTTTTTTAAGTTGTTGAAAAATATGGTTATACTTAGGGAAAAGTGAGATACTTTTGTATACATTTTTTGATGTAAATTTTTTTACTGATTATTTATTTGATTAAAGTATAATTATATTTTAAAAGCGAGACTTTAAAAAACTAAATATAAGTGAATAAACTAAAAAAAATGGAAAAAAACATATGACAAACAGACACTAAATCCGAAAAAACAAACTTAGCCAAGCACACCTAAGAGTATTAACCATTTACTCTAAAAAAGCTTTACATGATAAAGAATATGAAGTAATTAATCTATATTTGAGCTGCCCCGTTCAAATGATCCTATATTATTAGCCACTAATTAATGCTAAGAAACTATGGGTGATATATATATATATATATATAAATGAACCTTATTTTTATAGCTAGCTCCTACGAATCCTATATAGCGTGATGATAGGTTCTCAACGTTATAAATATGAGGCTTCCATTTCGAAGCCCCACAAGAAACTCTTAAGCAAAAATCTCCAGCTTATTGCATCTATAAGTCCTTAAGTTCTCTTTTAACTTTCCCTAGCTTCTCTTTCATGGCAAGGGTGTCATCAGATCCTCTTGTGGTTGGAAGAGTGATTGGAGATGTTATTGAATCCTTCTCTCCAACTGTGAGAATGACTGTAACTTACAACTCCAATGTTAAGGATATCAAGTCCAATTCTAGTCAAGGCCAAAGCCTCAAGCAGGTATATAATGGCCATGAGCTCTTTCCTTCGGCTGTAACAATGAAACCTAAGGTTGAGGTTCATGGAGGCGATATGAGATCCTTTTTCACACTGGTATATATATTTTTATGCCTAGCTATATATATTTTCTTTCTTTCTTTCTTGGTCTCTCTATATACTATCATGCTTTGATTGAATTTCCCTATTGTAGATCATGACAGATCCAGATGTTCCTGGTCCAAGTGATCCATACCTGAGGGAGCACTTACACTGGTATGGTCTTTACCCTAGAAAACCATCAACCAGAGAAATAAAGAGAACAATTTTATGTTAATTTTTTTAATACGCAAAAAATTGAGGGTACAATTGTCTACCAATCACCTCTCTAAATTCCTTGTGCCTTGACACTATAAGAATCTCCACCTGGACTCCATAAACATATATAACATAATTCTGAAAACAGAATCCCAGAAGCAGCCAATGAACAATAACCAAGAGACTTTGTTCTTCTAGCACAAATAGGTGTGTAAGCATCTGCATGAGTTACCAAGCTTAACTGGACTATACTTTCATTCATGACAGGAGTATTTATTTATTTATTGGGTAAATATGAGATGAAGAGTTCATAATTTTCTGATAGTGCATGCGTTTGACCAGCTAATTTCATGCTAAATTTTTTGTTTAAGTCACTTTTGACTCAATTTTATGCAAATAAGCTGGTCAAAATGTAAACGAATTTCAAGGAAGAAAGTTATAGTCATGTATTTAGCAGGTTACGTACATTGCCTTAAACTATTTGAATTTCATCCTCTTACAGGATTGTGACAGACATTCCAGGCACAACTGATGCTTCATTTGGTAAGTCTCATCATCATCCACAGGTGAAATTAATTTATGGGTTTGTTTCATGGACACCCGTCTCATGTGGCAAGTCTCACACACCTGTATAAGATTCACATATTTTGGAAAAAGGCTGTAGAAGGGGGTCTCATAAGATTTTTTTTTTTCACATAGAGAGAGATATGCTAACTATTTATGTTTTTTTTTTTTTTTTGGGGTTTTGTTCCATGAACAGGAAGGGAAGTGATTAACTATGAAATGCCTCGGCCAAACATAGGGATCCATAGGTTTGTGTTCCTCCTGTTCAAGCAGAATCGCAGAGAGACAGTCATCACTGTTCCTTCTTCAAGGGATCGCTTTAGTACTAGAAAATTTGCGGAAGAAAATGAGCTTGGTCTTCCTGTGGCTGCTGTATTCTTCAATGCTCAAAGGGAGACAGCTGCGAGAAGACGTTGAAAACTGGTACAAAAAACCAGCTAATTAGGAGTACCACTACGTGCAAGTACTAGCTAGGAAGTTAATGACTTCAGATAATAAAGCAGTACTGGGGTCTTTGTTAAAAGTCTGTCTGTAATATTATATATTGTACCTTGTCAATGGAATGGAATAAACCTAACAGAAAGAGCATATCTTTTCTGTCAATCTTATTGCTTTTGACTTGCATATATCATGGTTTGTATGTTAACCCATATGGTCACAAATAGAGGGAAGAAGAAAAGGTTTAAAAAAAAAAGTATTAGGGTATATATGAGCCTTGCAGCAATGTGTAACTTTTGAGTTGTTTTGAAAACAAAAACAGAAAGCCTATGAGTTGTTGCTCATTTAGGTGATAATTTAAAATTAAAAGGACTGAACAAAAGAAGGAAAAGTAGAAGCACTTTTAATGGTATGGGCTGATCTGTTGCAAAAATTACAGGTCTCTGTGCACTCACGCAGTTACTTAGGTCTCATAGCTTTAGGTGATGTTGGTTTGAGTTTACGGTTTAGGGTGCCTATGCCTCAAAGACATCTTATCCATAATGGGCAACCCTTCGATTTTCCATTTTCTCCTAACAGGATTTAGTATAGTCCGTTTTGTAATCCAACTCTTTTTTTTACTGCTCAAACATATTAGTTTCAAATACTTACAATATTATTATAAATTATAAAATATTTTAGGATATTATCATAAATTGAGTTATCAATATATATATATATAATCATAATTTGAGAATATTCCATGTAGTATGAGCAACTTCAACATTTGAGATTCTCTTGAATTCCTCTATAGAAGCAACATTGAAAATAACATTAATGGATTTGCTATTAAAAGCGGCAGCTTCTTTTTAAGAAGTTGACCACTCGCTTATAGGATTAGTTGGTTTCTACCATTCGTATTCAACGGAGTTTCATACTCTCTCATCAATAGATTTCAAGAATGCTTTCATTCTTACTTTCCAGTAAACATAGTTATTCCCATCAAAGTGAGGTGGAATCACTAGAGAGTGACCGTGTTCCATAACAATAGGGGTCAAAGATCAACTCTTAGATCAAAGGATCTAAACACTAGAGCTAACCCGCTCTGATACCATTTGTAAAACTTTAGACCCCTTAATATGTTTAACCTAATATTAAGCAAAGTTGATTAACAAGTTTGTTAATTAAAACTAGGTTAAACAAATATGTGTAAAATAAATATAATGCGTAAAGAAAAGAACACAAAGATCTAATGACTCAGGAAAACCTAACAAGTAAAATACCTGAGGAGGATTTAACCTAACTATCCTCAAGGTAAAAAACAGATCCATTAATAAAGAGTTGAAGTTTGTACAATAAGACTTAGACCACTAACATCCTATTACTACTTAGAGTAGAAAACTTATTACCACGACTATGTGACAGTTCCGAGTCCACGGACTACTTCTTTCGTTGATCTGCTGCAACCACAAGTTCTCATACTTGTGACTTTGAGACTCCACTCAAATGTTTCAGATCTTCTTTAAGTTCTTTAAGCAGCAACTGAAGCGATCATCAAGCTCTTGATACGAATCTTGATCTTGATAACCCTATGTGTGTATATGAAGGTAAACACCTCAAAATCTCACAAAAGATTCACCACACAACACTCAAAAAGACCTCTAAAACATAGTTAGGGTTTTTCCTTTTATATGTGAAATAAAACATAAAACCCTACATGTCAAACGAACTTGGGCTAAATTGGAAATTTCACAGAAAATTAAATCTACGTGAGTTTCGATCGATTGAATCTAATTTTCGATTGATCGAGCCTTGCAGGTTTTGTCCAATACTTTCTGCAATCTCTCGATTCCAATTTTACAATTAAACATACTTTGAGCAAGCCTAAACCTAGACTCTATGTTTTGATCATGGTTGCCAACACATTACATATTGAAGTTCTAATACATTAGTCCTTATGGTCTTTGAACTTAACAATCTCCCCATTTGGCAATCTGTGATAAAACACATCATAAAAATGAAATGCTCAAAGTTAAAAATAGCCCAATCAGATTTAAAAAGCCCTAATTACAATTCAACCTAACTACTGTCTATCAGTTGCCAATGTAGACAGTAGCTACGACTGAATTAACCTGTAAATTCCTGAAATATTCAACAAACACATAAACGCATGTGTGAAAAATACAAGTAAACCAAAATTTAACTTCTTGATTTCACAAAACATAAAATAAAAGACATATATCATGAATAATCTCATAAATATAAATCAATAATCAAATGTACCATATGTGAAACAAGAAACAATAAAAATACTAAACACAAAGCATAACGTCTCCCCCTAACATATACAACCCATAAAGACATAAATACATCAAAGCCATAACAAAAATACATCGAAAAGTCATCATGAAGCTCCTAGAAATAATCTATATCTCAAATTTCCCCTATCTACATGTATATATACTCCCCCTTTTTGTGATGAATTGTCAAAGGGCAATCATGACTCATCATCAAAATGTGGAGGTGGTGGAGTAGAACGTCTAGCACCCACCAAATCATCCTGTAATGCCTGAAGCTTAGTGAGCACATCCAACAGAATTTGTCCATGCACCGCCTGAACGGTCATGACAGTATCCAGCAAACTTCGAATAGAAGAATCGCTCAATGAAGAAGGTGGAGGATCAATAGTGATGATAGGATCTACATACTCTTCAACAGTAGGATCGTTTGAAGGAGGAGGCATAGATGCATCACCTATAAAAGACTCGTCTCTAGGGCATTTAGAGCTAGCTTTCGTCAGAGCCGCTCTTTGCCTAAGGAAGGTGGCACTGATAAGAGCTATGATATGAACAAACTCGGATGTAGGAAAATCCTCTAAACCTAAATCTAACAAAATCCTATGAATGAAAACTGGAAAGAATAAACCATGAGATTTAGCACTACTCCTATGAACCTCAACTAATGAGCTGATAAAAAGAGAAGGAAAATTGATAAGAGCATTAGTGACAAGAGCGTACAAAAATGCACATATCTCAAGAGGAATAGTATGAAAGTGGGAGATAGGCCAAATATTGTGACAAGAAATCTCGAAAAATAAGTAATTGAGCTCGGTAAGCTCATAAGAAGTGATCCGAGGATTAATACCCCATCTAATGGAAGTACCAGTGAGTAATAACATAATGTCATCAAGGGGAGGAGACTCAGTGTAAAGGTACACGGGTTGCAAGGCCAAAGGTACACCAAGAGCAGAGGCCATTATCTGAGGAGTAATGACATACTCTTCATCCCTTGTCCAACTCTTTATAAACTGAATGTTGGAATTATCGGAGTGGACAAAGAGGTTCGAATAAAACTCTCTAATCAAAGTAGTTGGAGGAGAATGCTCTACATCTGAAAGAGGTAACCAACCCCTATTCTCAAAATTCCTCCTAATCTCCCCATCAAGCTCATCTAAAATGATCTTACGCTCAGCCCACACAGACCTAAAAATGTTTAGTTTTTCATAGGTTTCTTGACATGTAAGGGTTCTGAACCTATCACTTTGGAACTTAGGGGTAGAGGGAGTGGTGGTTTTCTTGTTGGCTCTAGTGTTCCTAACCATGATGCTAAGAGATTAGAATAAAAGGAAAATAGAAAACAAAGAAAAACCAAGGACAAATTACATTAGAGAGAGTTAGAGCACAAAAGTTTGAATAAATATCAATCTAAATGATGCGTGTAATGAATGCATATATGATACATGCTCTAATGCATTGAAATTTGTTCAATTACACTTTATAAATCAACAATTGACTTGAACATAGAGTTTTAATCCAAAAACCCCAAATTTGAAAAACTCAATTTCAAAAATTCAACCAAATTGATCAATTAACCATTATACTAGTTAGAAAACATCATATAATGAGTTAATCTATCATTAACGCTAGTCAATTTCACCAATTTTATTCCAATTGAACAAAATCTCCAATTTCACAGAGTTCCAAGCCCTAGAATTTCAAACAAAACACAAAATCGATCAAATTAATGTATGAAAATCACATGTATATGAGCTAGGAACAAAAACCCATTGATTAAAAATGAATAAAAACAACCCAAACATCGAAATCCCAAAAATCTTATGTTTGAAAATCCTAAAGAAAATGCATAAAAAATGTAAATTCATTGAAAAAAGGAAGGGTATTTAGGTCTTACCTATACTTGAGGACAAAAACCCTTGAATATTTAAGGAAGAAAACAACAAAAATTCTTAGATTGGATCGGTCGAGGAGAGAAAGTGAGAAAAAGTTTGAAAAAGCTTTTGAAATAGTGAAGAACACGTGAGGTGAAACTTTTTTATAAAAATTCAACGTTCGAATTTCGATCTATAGAAATTGAGCTTTGATCGATCGAAAAATAGATTCGATTGATCGAGCACCAATTGAGCCAGGCAGATTCAAACCAAAACTTTTAACGTATTTTCGATCAGTTAAAAAATAGATTCGATCAATCAAAAGCCTGGAATTTTGAAATTTTTGAAAAACCATGCACATTTTGTGTAGAAACCACTCAAACCACTTTATTTCATGAATGAAATGCATGATTATGAGTTTAAAATATTTTCAGAAACACTTGAATTTGACCCAGATCTTCCAAATTTTTTTTTTCACACTTTTGTCCCCAAAACTCAAAAAATAAAACATATTTTGCATCAAAATCAAAGAGTATATAATCTTGGATGACCAAAACAAATTCACACACAATCATGTACTAAGTTTAGCAAAGAATAACTTGTGTAGTGTGTGCAACTAGTCATAGCTTGAGATACATGTGAGGTGATAAGTAGATAGTAATCAATCACAATTTCTACATCATTCATCATATATGTTTGAAAGAGACTATCGCCCTAGGAGTTACATTATGTAACTCTCACATCTCCTTGAAAACAAGCTTGCAATTATGTAAGTTTTTATTTTATTTTATTTTACCTCATAATGTACACACCAATTTTATTTCATTGTTAAATTGATATTTAAGCCAAATAATATACACACCAATTTTGTTTATTTGTGTCATCTTTATTATATCCCAATAATGTACATACCAATTTAATTATTAATCCAAGGCTACAGTTTATGTTCTTTTTGTGCATGTGCTACAATTTCTCGAGCACAAAATCTTACGATATGCACTAATATGTTCATGATTGGCTAGTAAGCAGTAGTAAGATGGTTATTTATGTCTTTCTCATTAAGTTCTAGTCCTAACAATAAATAAAAAAATATGATTTCAAAATCAAGATCATGTGATAAAAAACTATAAACAATTCTCACACAACATGCATTACGTAGCTAAAACTAGCAAAGTGTAGAAAAAATAAGCTCATCAAGCTAAACAAGGTACACAAGCATGTTATGTAAAGATAATAGGCCAACCTTGATTACAAAATCCAAGTTATATGATACAAAACACATTTTTCCTTTTTATTATTATTATTATTATTTATTATTGGAAAAACAAAAACAACTTATCATAAAATGCATGAATGTGATGCAATGCAAATCCTAAAAGCAAAAAGAAAAATAAAACAACAAAAGAAGAATGGTCACAAAAAGTATTGAACTGAAGTACAAGGACCGTATTAAAAAGACTCAATTAGATTGAGCATTTTGCATTCAAAAATTCTTAGATGCAACTCTAGATCTGGAATTATTATTCACATTAGAATGATGAACAACTCCAGGATTGGTATGAAGGTTTAACGTCTTAATCAATTCACCAATAAGTACCATAGGATATTGTGCTTGAGGCATAGGTACTTTTGGCTTATTTGCTCACTTTGCATCTTGCAACTTGAAACAGTTTGGGTGAGTATGCCTAGCCTTTCTACAAAAATGACAAACCCACAAAGGTCTATTATGCTTTTTATTCTTAGGGAGGTTAGGATTCTTAGGCTTAGACTCTTTAAGATCAACCTTAATCTTCCTAGAAGGTGAAGTGTCTTCTATTAGTTTGACAATCTCACTCTCAATAGGCTCGAAAGAAGGATCAAAATTTGTGGAGTGGGTTTTAGACACCGAGATGCTTTCTACAAAGCCTAGACCAGTTTTGTCTAAGGGAGACTGATGAGCACTCAACATGTGATCAAGTTTAGAACTAGCAGGTCTATATGTTTATTCTCTACCAACAGATAATTCTGATTCTAAGTTCTTAATCTTATCAAGCAATAACATGTTTTCAGTCTTTACCTTATTAATCAAAGTATTAGCATCAAGTAATTTCAACAACAAATCTTTCTTATGAAGTTCAAGGGAGGTAATTTTCTTTAAACCTAAATAAACATTCATTGTATCCTTTGCAGCAACCTTGCATAGCTTATTGAAACCTTCTTGCAAATCAGCACATTCAGAGAGTTCCCCATTAGAAGGGTTCTCTTCAACCAAAACACTTTCATCAACTACAACAGTAGCTGTGAAAGTAATGAAGTTTCCATCTTCATCACCACCAGACTCATGATCAAAAACTTTATCATTACTAAGGGTTACAACCATAGCTTTACCCTTTCATATCAAGAATGTAGAACATTCTGATTTCACATGACCATACCATTGACAACCAAAACATTGTTGATCTAGAGAGTTACTAGAGGTTTGACCAGCTTTCTCTTTTGTTTTATCAGTATTATTAAGCTTAGTTGGTTCAATCCTTTTAAAGTTTCTAGGTTCAACATTGTTTTTATCTCTTGTCCTTTTATTGTTATTCCTAAGAAAATTTCTAAAGTTCTTAGCAAAATAAGCAATCTCTATAGAAGAGAGTTCATCATCAAATCCATTTCCATCAACATCATCAACGGACTTAAGAGCCATTTATTTGGATTTGTTTATTTTGGGTAGGTCTAGCTCATAAGATTGGAGAGATCCTACAAGCTCATCAATAGGGATGGAGTCCACATCCTTACTTTTAGTAATGACAGTCACTTTGTGTCTAAAGTCCTCAGTCAAGGATCTAAGTATATTCCTAACAATCTTAGGTTGATCTTAAATTTCACCCAAATTATAAGCAGAATTAACAATAACATTAAACTTAGCATAGAATTCATCAAAACACTCATCATTAGACATTCTAATTTTCAAATCTAGTTATTAATTGCTACAACTTATTAATTTATTATCTTTGTGCCTTCATGCATAGTTTGGAGTATTCCATGCAGTTTGAGCAACCTCAACATTTGAGATTCTCTTGAATTCCTCCATAGAAACAGCATTGAAAATAACATTCATGGCTTTACTATTAAAAGCGGCTGCTTCTTTTTGAGAAGTTGACCACTCGCTTATAGGAGTAGTCGGTTTCTCCCATCTGTATTCAACAGAGTTACATACTCTCTCATCAATAAATTTTATGAATGCTTTCATCCTTACTTTCCAGTAGGCATAGTTATTCCCATCAAAGTGAGATGGAATCACTAGAGAGTGACCGTGTTCCATGACAACAGAAGTCAAGGATCAACTCTTAGATCAAAGGATCCAAACACTAGAGTTAGCCTGCTTTGATACCACTTGTAAAGTTTTGGACCCTTTAATATGTTTAACCTAATATTAAGTCAAGTTGATTAACAAGTTTGTTAATTAAAACTAGGTTTAACAAATATGTATAAAATAAATATAATGTATAAAATAAAGAACACAAAGATCTGATGACCTAGGAAAATCTAACCGGTAAAAAACCTGGGGAGGATTTAACCTAGCTATCCTCAAGGTAAAAAATAGATCCACTAAAAAAGAATTAAAGTTTGTACAATAAGACGTAGACCACTAATATCCTATTGCTACCTTGAATAGAAAACTTGCTACCTTGAGTAGAAAACTTGCTACCATGACCACGTGACAGCTCCGAGTCCACGAATTACTTTTTTCCTTGATCTGTTGCAACCATACGTTCTCCTACTTGTGACTTTGAGACTCTACTCAAAGGTTTCAGATTTTTTTAAAGTTTTTTAAGCAGCAACTTAAGTGATCATCAAGTTTTTGATACGAATCTTGATCTTGATAACCCTATGTATGTGTATAAAGGTAAATACCTCAAGATCTCACAAAAGATTCACCACACAACACTCAAAAAGACATCTAAAACGTAGCTAGGGTTTTTCCTTTTATATTTGAAGTAAAAAATAAAACCCTACACGTCAAATGGGTTTGGGCTGAATTGGAAATTCTGCAGAAAATTAAATTTGCACGAGTTTCGATCAATCAAATCTAATTTTAGATTAATCGAGCCTTGCAGATTTTGTCCAATACTTTCTACAATTACTCGATTCCAATTTTACAATCAAACATACTTTGAGCAAGTCTAAAGCTAGACTTTATGTTTTGATCATGGTTTGCCAACACATTACATATTGAAGTTCTAATACATTAGTCCCTATGGTTTTAGAACCTGACAGAAAAGAGTAAGAGCAAAGAAAGGGAAAAGAAAAATGCTTCCCTCTAATATGTAATATGTTAGGAAGTAGGGAGGGAAAGAAAAGAGAAAAGAATATATTTGATATTTCCTATGTTTAGTTTGCAAATGGAAAAGCATTGAAAGGATAATCTGTTTTTCCTTAAATGTCTCCTATAAAGTAAAGAGAGTAAGAGTAAAAGCATTACGGGCAAAACCAAAATTTTGTTTGTCATTATGGTTCTACATTTTTTAATTGAATTTTTCTCCATTTGTGCCAAATTTTGATAGAAGATAAATATGGGTTTAGATGAATGAGTTTTCCCTCAATTTTCACTTATTTTCCCTTCTCTTATGCCAAGTTATTGCTAACCAAATGAAGGAAGCTGTCGAGTCACCAACATTTTTTATGCAAATTGGTTGATTGTGCAAAAAATAAATTTTAATATTTTATGTTGTTTCCACTTCCTAGTTAATTTGAGATTTCCCCCCTTGTTTAGTTGAATTAGGATTTCATTCAATGTTTTTCCCCCTTTTCCTAGTTGAATTATGATTTTTCTTCTTTTCCTAATTACGGTATATTCCTTTCTCTAGTATAGAAGTGGGATTTTGTTATTTCTTTTTCTAAAATGAGTAGGAGAAAACTTCTTCCAATAAATATTCTTTAAAGAGAAGTGGTGATGTTGAAGTATTATTAATAAAATATTCTTTTGAAGGCTTTTATATATTCTTTTGTCTACAAGCCTAGCTAGTATTCTTGTAAAGATTTGTAATTATTTCATGTAACGAATTTTGCTTCTACATGACTACCCTACATTAGTAGGCTTGAAATTGTGAGAAGAGGATAGCAAAGTCCAAGGAACTATGATTTATCAAGAATATGTGATTGGAGTTGTTCCCCCGCGTGTGCAATAAAGCTCATGATCAAGACTGCCACAAGCCTTTTGTGACATAGGATGCATATGTAGGTAAAGATTCTTAATATCAATTTATATTATTATTCTGTTAGATTCATTTTTCAAGCTATTTCTCAATATATTTTGAGTTTCGCATATTAAAACATCATGTAAGTATTACACAGAATTTTGTGTTCAATTCTATATGATTAGTTTTTTCTTGATTAGTTCATGTTTAAATCATGTTTCATTCATAAAACATGTTAAATCATGACTAACACCATTGGTTTTAGGCCTACCATTTGAATTTGATCGTATGAATGTGTAAAATTAGGGTTTTAGAATCATGTATATGCATGCAATATGGTGATGTGTGTTTTATGCTTTAGGGTTTCGACTCTTGATCCATCATGTCATGTTCTAATTAAAAATTCATAACTTTTTTATCACATCAAGCATGCATCATTTTAGGATTAGCTTAACTTGTTTCACATAAAACAATAAGTTTTCACATGGATGACAAAATTTCACCTGAAATAATGAAAGCTATGCATAAAATAATGGATTTTTTTTTTGAGAAAAATAAAATAATGGATTTTTTATGGAAAAAAAAAAATCAATTTTCAAGCATCTCACAGGTCCATACATTTTCCATATTCATTCATTGTGTTAATTATGTTCATTACTAAGTTAATTTCATGAAATTTAAAACATCTTTTAGGTTTGAGTAAAAGTCTTGAATTTGATTTTTAATGACTTTGTTACTAATTTGGTATGTTTTGAATAGTATATATGTTGTCTTTTGTCCATACTTTATATTTGATTAGTAAATAATTTATGCGTCATTGAATATTCAAAAAGTAAGCTTAAGATCAAATATCGTAGATGTCTAACAACTTCTTACCTTTATATTTTTCTTTATATAAAAATTTAAAATAACAGCTCCGTGTTATGCCCATAGTTATTTCATCTTCTTTACCTCTCCTCTAACCTCATACAATCCCATATAGCCTCCAAGATCTTAGGCACCAAAAATATTGAGAACTAGATCACCCAATTCCAAATCAAAAGCAATTAATCCATCATATCCGCTTCATAAACCTCATTTATTCACCAAAATTAAATCTAACAAACAATCAACACCCAAATTTTCAACCTCTAGGTTTCAAGCAGTAGAATAGAAAGGGTGACATTGGTATTAATAATTGTGACAATGACTGTGAGAACCATGATCATTGGACCTCGATCACATTCTTGGGTCCCATAGTAGCCAACTCTCATAATAGAGAATCAACTATAGATATAGAAGGTGGGACCGTGGGAGGAAGATAGATACCATTTGTTTGACAAAGATACCTCTGCTAGTCCAAAATAGTGGGAAGTAACAGAGATTGAAATATTAAAACCTATAAGAAAGAAATGATAGGGTTTTAATTTATGAGAATAGAAATAGAAGGTTTAATAGGAAATCAACGTCAAACTTTTTTTGGGGGGGGGGGGGGGGGTGGGTTAGGTAATTTCCCTTAAATTTTATGGAAAAATTATTATTTATATATCATTATAATATTTCTTGGGAAAATATACAAAACCCCTTATAGTTTTCCATTGAATTGATACAAAACCCACTATATATGGTTTTTCCTTAAAATCCAGACTTCCTTAATGTTTTGAATATAACACTTAACTCATATGGTATTGTTTAATATGTAAATATATAGTAGATTATGTAACACTTAATTAACGTCCTTGAAAATTTTGAGTGTAGCACTTAACTTCCCTAAATATTGTCATACGTGAAATAACAAGAATATGTGTCATCGATCACATAAACAACTCATTATTTGTATTAACACGTGTTTAATGATTTATACATAAAACAATAATGCAAGTAACTTGAGTGTTTTATTCAAAAATTCAATAGGGTGGTTTCGGGTTTACGGAAAACCACAAGGTGATTTTTTTTTCTTTTTGTTTTAGAGTTTTCTCTTCCTTTAAATTCTAATAGATTCTAGAGTTCATACCTTAACCTGAATTCAAAGGTTTGATATCCCATTCTAACAATTTATAAATTGAAAAGAAAAAAAAGGAAAATTGATATTATATGAACATGAGTCAACCTGGAGCTATATATCAAATTATATTAATTACATTTTCAAGTTTTATTTATTTTCGTGTTAAACAAGCTCGAGCTTGTTTATGAGCTATTTGATTGACTTATTCTTTTTTTATATATAGTAAATACCGTGATTAAAATTGTTCACTTTTACAAATCTATGTAATAATTAATAATTAAATTATATTCTTTAAGTAAATTAGAAAAAATAATTTTTATTTATGAACTTATAAAATTTAGATTCATGAAGAACGAATTGGATTAGTTTTATTATCAGTAAATTATATTACAAATGTTTACCAATATATATATATATATATATATATATATATATATATATAAACATATTAAATTGAGCTTAATACTCACCAATTTCTTCACAAACACATAACTAAATTTCAGTTTTGCAATCGAACTTAAACTTAAGTTTGAGTCTGGCTCGATTGCTAAGTACATAAACAAACATAAATAAACTTTTTTCTTTTCTTGAGTCAAACTCAATCTGTTCACAAAAAAAAAAAAAAAAAAAAAAAAAATTAATTAATTCAGTTATCACGCTAATTACTCTAGTCATGCCAAGTGCCAACTGCTTAAGGACACGACTATGGATCCCCCACAGCCCCCACATTGTGCACTCATTGTCATTGAAACATATCTCTACTTGGTCTCACAGCATATATACGTGAGAGTTACAGGCTACCTTCAGGTTGTCATTACTCGTAAGAGCTAGCTAGTCTCCTGCTTTACCGTTCTCGTCAAATTATTTAGCAAAAAGAAGAAACACATTGGATTTCCCGTCCGCAATATTGAGAGAAAAGAAAAGGACACTGGATTGAACTTCTGGATTGGACCGATTGAAACACTGTGAAAGAACAGAAACGAAAAGAGAAGAAGCAAAGCTTTGGGCACCCCCTTAATCTCTGCCAAATGTCGCATACTACTACTTATGGCTTCACCTGGGCGCATACATTCACCTCCCAACTTCAACCACGAGAGAACACATTTGACATTTGACAGTACATCATACATACATGCCTTTTATCTCCTTCCAGTGGTATCTTTTAACTTCAATCCTTCCTTACTTCGAGAAAATTTATAAGGTATCTAATACATGTATCAACTCTTTTATATAAGGTGAATTTTGCATATTGAAGTCAAAAGCTGACACAACATGTATAAACTTGCATGTCACTATAGCTACAGGGCAAAAGTGAAACAAACAAAAGAAAAGAACACATTGGATAGAGGTGAATAGTGGCCTAATAAGCTAACATCTGAAACATCTTCCACATTATAATATTAAATTGAGATAAGAGTAACATAGCTTTGATATTATTAATAACGACATTATTATTATTGATGTATCATTTGCAATAATACATATCAACTGTTTCACAAAAATATCATGCCCCCAAACTTATTGGTTTAGAATATTACTTACACAATGTGGAAGAGGATTGAAGTCATGCCCAATAAACATAAGATGGTTGCTGTGGCAGAGTCACGTTTAAATTAATTCTTTTTATGTATCTATACTATTAATAACAAGATTTTTTGTTTGGGTTTTAACATTGTGCGTACTAAAATACTCTCACACAAATTATTTTTTTTTATAGAAATAATTACAATCTGTTGCTAATCTTACAGTTCGAACAATTTTTCCACCGGAGGTGCCAATTTAGCTACAAGATCTTTGGCCCTTCACACAAATTCTTTAACTCTCTAAAATATCCATATCTTATAGTTTGATAATTTTAAATTAAAAAACACAAATAAATTAAAAGGGCAATTTACCATTCCTAAGTTTTAGGTTTTTTCCTTTATTTTTTCCATTTGGCCTAAAACTTAAGACACTATCTTTATCTCATTTTTAAACATTATTCCCCGTTACCACTTTCTTAAAAAATAAAACACATATACACACACGGTTATTTATATATCACTTTTAAACATAATTACACTAAACCAAAAAAAACAAATAAATAAAAAAGAGTTTCATTGCACGTGCAAAACATGTGTGATGAGTTTGGTTATATATAATTATATAGCTTACCCTTAAAAAAAATAAGTTAGCCCCTAAGAAGTTGAGTTTGGCCAACCCAAAATTGTTATTTATTTAAGGAGTATGCCTAGGGTATTTTTTTTATAGCAAAATTTGTTCATGCTTTTATGTTTAGAATTATTCATGTCTTTGAAAATTTTATTGGTTCAATTAGAATTTATTTTATTAACTTATGATTCATGAATACTCTGAGTTTGGCTTTATGGACCTGTAGTATACAGAATATATATAGATTTTATTTATTTTATTTGCATAGCTTTTTAATTGTTATTCAAGGGTTTTTTTTTTTTTGAGAAGATTTTTATTCAAGGTTTGATTGAGATTTCTAAATATTAAATTCTTTATTTTGCTTAAATGAATAGCTTAATTAGGAAAATTTAATGTTATGGACGAATGAGTGATAGTGCTTAATTACAGATGGATAACTGATAGTGCTTGAAAGTTATAATAAAAAGACAGTGATATGTTATAATAAATGATAGTAAACAAATTTTATATATTAATGAGAGTTTTGGACATTTTTTTTATATTTATCAAAATTGATAATTATTCTTCAATATATTTATGTGTTAATTTAAGACTTACTTTAGTACTATAAATTAGTATTTATATCTCTTCCTTCCAACACCCACATCTGAATTAGTGTCAATATACCATGATTCGGCACTCAAACATAAATTTTAAAGCTTAACTCTTAAAAAGCAGCATCAGTGGACATGTATTCTATATATCAAGCTCAAAAGGTTCTATCTGATCCAAAATTTAAAACAATTTTTAAAGAAAAACTTTGAGATCTCTAAGAATTCTTCAATAATATGGTAGCCATTTTGTAAGAGATGAATCTTCTTGGAGAACTAAGTTCAAAAAAATTAAAAAGCTAGGTAATATGCATTTTTTTGAAATAGTAAAAAGATAGTTAAATAGATATGCAATTTTATTATTGTCCCTAAAGTCTTAATTACTTTGTTAGAGAGGATAGTTACATCGAATGAAATCTTACGTATAACCTACTTGAGACTTTAGGTTCCTTTTCAAACACAACAAAACACTCAGATGATTTTAGTTCGTCAAGATTTATTTAAGAGAGGAAGCATGTATGAGCATAAGTCAATATATTAAAATAAGTGTTAAATTTCCAATAGAATTATTATGTTGATGAGTGACATAAAATTCCAAAGAAATTGTGACTTAGGAGGCATTAACGATTCAGCATATGCTGAATCAAAAATTAAACAAATATTTTGATCATATATAATAATTTTTGTGGTGGAAAATGATGTGAACTTATTTTCAGTGCATCTGATTCGTAATCATTTAGAAATGCCTCTGAATCTCCTTGCTTCTCCTTCCTTGGTCTTTTAAAAAAAATTAAATTAAATTAAATGCATTGTGTATGGCATATATCCTTTTCCCCATTTTCCTTAAACTAGATTCCTTAAAATACTTGGACCATATTTTATATATATATATATATATATATATATATATATATATATATATATAATTTTTTTCCCTTGAGTCAGTTGAGTGAAGGAAACAAAAAAAGAAAAAGAAAAAAGAAAATTGCTATGAACTAGACTTTATTCTGGCTAACCACCCATGATATATTATTTCCAATTATATGAAAGTTGCATTTTGTAATATCCCATGAAAAAGAATATATAGCAATGCAATAAATAAATCTTGCAAAAATATTCTTGTAGAATCACATGACATGTTTGTTTGTGAAAAGTATTGCTTCTAGCTTGTAGGAAAAGTATTTCCCAAAAAATAAATATTTTTAAAAAATTTCAAATATTGCTTCTAGCTTTCGGTAAGAAAATGTGGAGAGAGTAAAGTCGTGGTTTGAAGTAGATACTAGTTAACTCAATGGAACCTCTTGAGAGCAAATAAAGAATTTAGAATTGAATCATATATACGCTAATAATCCTAAAACCAATATCTTACTTATCTAATCTAAAAACAATAAAAAAAAAAAACAAAAAGGAGTCGTGGGCTGCAAATCCACTGAGTTTAAATTAGTCATAATCCACATTTAATGTACTTGTAATCATGTAGAACATTTTGTTGGTTATTTCATACAAAAACCTCACATTGATTATTCTCAGCTACCTGCTAGTTTCAAAATGGATCTATATCTATCTCTCACCCTCTCCAGTCTCACACAGTGCACGTGAATATGTGTATTAAACGTGTTGAGGTAAATGAGTAGGACATACGAAAAGATTATATGATTGAGGCATGTGTTAAACATTATCATGAAGGTGGTACTGAATAATTGTCCTTATTCAGAAGAGCTTGCTATATATCTACCTATTGTGTTAAAAGAAATTTACTTTCAAAATACAACAAATTCCTCTCTTGCTAACTCAAATGAGCCTACTACTGTCGGGTTTAAAGTTAAAACATCCTTAATTGTTTATCAGAAAATAACCTCCATAGATTATGATCTAATGCATTTCATTTATTTCAATACATTAAAAACTCAACACCAAATCCTGATCATTAATTTGCAAACATACCAAGTGTGCAACTTGCATGCATGTTCTAGAGCCACATATTCTCAAATTTTCTTAATTATTTTATTATTTATTAATAATTATGTTGCTTTGTTTAATGACCAAAAGTTTTGTAAATATTTTGCATAAGACAAGGCACAAACACAAACCATTTGGAGAAAACGGTTCGTAGAAAAATTCTTATAAACCATTACGCTTAAAAGTTTGAAAGTTATGAATTCAAATAGTGATATATTATGGGTCTATTTAAGATTTGCTTATTTTTCTAAAATTGAAAATTTTTTTTATTGAAAATACTATAAATAAATGTAAAAATTAGTCGAAATAGTATAATAGAATCCATGAAGAATAACAAAAAGTGCAATGAAACTCATGAATAGTAGCAAAATAAATTAATTAGTAAAATAAATTGACAAAAATAATTTTTGCCAAACACACACAATATTAGAACTCATATTAGTACTTAAAATGTGAGCGAGCCTTTTTTTTAATTCTTTTATTTAAAAAAAAAAAAAGTAAAGTCACACGTCCACAGAAAAACACATGCATGCATATGCAAACTTAGGGTTTTTTTTGTTACATGTGTTTAAACACATATTTTCAATTATTAAACAACATTTTACGTATTTTTACACACTTTTTTATTTATACATATTTTAAAAAAATACAAATAATATTACTAGAACAATATTACCAAATTCTCCGATAAACTAAGCAAAACTCGAAACAAAACTGTGAACAAATCTCGATAAAATCAGGGATGACCTCTGCAATGCTTGATAATATCAAGATGTCAAATCCAATATACCCACACATATTTATAAAAAATACAAATAACGTTTAAAGAATAACTTTACCAAATTCTCCAGTAACCTAAGCAAGACTCGAAATAAAACTGTGAACAAATGTCGATAGAATCAGGGATGACCTCTGCAATGCCTGATAATATCAAGATGTCAGGTCCAGCATTGCGCTCTACCAGTGGACACTGGACAACATATCAGTTTTTTTTTTTTTTGGTTTCACGATTTTCAATGGGTCAGAAACCCAAGAAATGTTCCCTCTCTAACAAACCACACTTCATATAATGGACATTATTAGCAAGTACTAGATAGCAGGATGGGTCAGAATAAAATTCAGTGATTTAGTTTGTTACTTACTTGAGTGAAGAAAGATTCATCATGACTTACAGACAATTTAACGCCTCAAGGACAAGACAGGAAGATTTCATTTCAAGAACAATTGGAATACCAAGCAAAAGAAGGGATAATAATAAGTGGTACTTTCTCTGTTTCCAACGGCTAATAACAGATGATATATAACCCAACAATCCTTTATTTTTAGTAATTTTTTGGGACTTCTATGCATAGTTGACTTTTAATATGATATATTAGGCGTTGCTTCTATTTTACACTCTAATAATTGCTAATGCTGTATGTTGAGTCAAGAGTTGCGTAACTCAATTAACATATTTTAATGTTTTTGTTGAATTTGATTCTAAAAACTAATATGGTCAAAGAATTAATTTTGGTCTCGACTTCTAGTTTTACTCAGTTTTTATCGAACTGAATTGGTGCTTGATTCTAGTTGAAATGGTTAGTCTAATTCGATTTTAAAACTATGCTAATGAAGACTATCAAAATCTTACCTCTTCAACTATCAAATGGTTAATAAACATTAAAAATTACAGTTTGTCACATTTCTAATTTTTTTATAATTTTTTTTTTTGGTTATTTCAAAGTATGTCATGGTCTCGTTATAGTGATGGCAATACATTTGTGACATTTTATGCTTTACTAATTGCAGTATGCTATATAAATAGTTTTGTATCTTGATTGACATATTTTAGTGTGGTTAATGAATACTATAAAATTTTACCTCCCAACTACTAAATGATAAAAACAAAGAAAAAAAAAACAAAATAAAAGGAAATTACAGTATGTCATGTGTCTAATTTTTTTATATAAAAAACGGTTATTTAAAAGTATGTCAAGGTCTCATTATAGTGATGGCAACACTATGTTGCATCCCCTATAGAAAAAATCTATTTTAAAAATAAAAAAAACACTGTTGCATCCAATTCTCCAATTATGAATTATCCATGCCTAGTAATTCATCCTCCGAAAGGCCACTGTAGCTGAGTTTGGCCCCATTTCCCAGAGCTTCCCCACCCCAGGGAGGCGGGGACCATCCTAGGTATTAGAGATTTCTTGAATTGCATTTAAGAATCTTCTTCCATTCTCTTCTGGTAACATTAATGTAAGTTTTTATTTTTTTGGTTGATTGGAATCACCTTTATTTTTTTTGTTTTTCTTCTTTTTATATGGGTCACTGGAATCACTTTCTCTTTGTTCCAACCTTTACCTTTCTGCAGCTTCATAAGACTTGATAAGGTATTTAGTGACTCCCTATTCGTAGCATAGAATTTGATGTCTTGATCTTCAAACTACATCCTTACATCAGTAGCTCTGCAGGACCACCAAAATATAAATTTTGAAAAGCATTTCATCAACCCCACTATTTGCATTAATTTGCATCCTACTATAACTTTGGTTTCACTTTTGAGAGATCAAAGATTACAAAAGCGAGAGGAAATGACCAAAGATGCCTCCATAATCTATTCAAGATCTCCTGCATTAGCATGATGACTAAGATACTGTCCAAGGAAGCATCAGCATAGGGATTGTTAATTAATATCAGCGAGATCATGGAATAGTTATCACTCAGATTATTGAGCATCAGAAGTACTTTGTATCTACCAACCATAACAGTTTATTAGATTATTGAGCATCAGAAGTACTTTGTATCTACCAACCATAACAAGCATAAGAGGTCGTGTCTTGGTGCGATAGCAAGTGTCATCCACCAAAAGCAACAAGTTGAGGGTTCACGTCCAAGTTTATCTCTTTTAAAAAACAAGGGATAATTATAGATTATCCACCTGTGGTTTGATCTGAATTTAACTTACTTACCCATGGTTTCATTTTTGATACTTTACCTACTTGAGATTATTTCTGTTTAGTCTTTGTTACCCACCTTTGTTTAAAAAGAGGGGTAAATAAGTCTTTTTACACCCATTTTATGTCTCTCTCCTCCCAAAACAAGAAAAAAAAAGGGTAAACTATATATTTGGTCCCTATTCTATACACCATATTTCAATTTGATCCATAACCTTTTAATTGTGTCAATTTGGTCCATAACCTTTCTTTATCGTGTCAATTTAATCTTTACAGTTATCTTTTGGATGAAAATTAATAACATGTCTAATTGCCAAAATAAAAAATTAGCTTCTGTTGATGTGATAATAAACTAAAATTTTATTTTGGCTATTTGCTATGTAAACAATTTTCATTTAATATATAATGGCAAAGACTAAATTGACACGACATTAAAAGGTTAAGGACCAAATTGACACAATTGAAAGGTTAAGGACCAAATTGAAATATAGTGTAAAGGCTAGGGACTAAATATGTAGTTTACCAAAAAAAAAACAAGATTAAAATATGGTATTAGTTTCTCACAATTCACAAACATTAAGAATATACACCCAGAAAACTAATACAAATCAAATCAAGCAATACCATCAAAGTACAAACCATAGATCTATCAAAATACAACCCCAAAACCCAAGTCAAAATACAAACATCAACACACCCACACACATCCAAACCCGCGAATCCATCAGTAACCATGCCTCAAATCCCATTTTTCAAATCCCAACAATCAAAAGAAACCCAATCCCTAAATCAAATAAACAAAGAAGAAGAAGAAAAATATAGCACAATATTTGATCCCACGTTTTATATTAGATTGACTTCAAAATTAAGCCCACAAAAAAGAGTCACAAATTGCTAGCAACACATTGAAAATTAACATGCAAAGAGAGAAAAATCACAGTTCCAACTTCTTTGTTGGAAGAAAAAGAAAAAAAGAAAAAAACTTAAAGAACTTTAATGGAACTTAAGAACAAATGAATTCAAACTCAGGCATATATTTGAAACCCCAATTTCAAATCCAAACATATATTTCAGGGACTTCTTAAACCTAGAAAAATTAAACGCAAATCAACCATTCCACAGATCTCATTCTCTCTCTGTCTTCCCCTTCTCTCTCTTTCGTCCATCCATCCAACATATCATTGAAATCTTTGTAAATAGTGGAAAAATCCAACCATCAAATTTCAATTTACCCTTCAATACATATATTATAAGAGTGAGATTGCATTGGGAGGTAGAGGTGCCGGTGGGCAAAGAAGATGCAGCGGTAGAGGAAGTCGTGGGCGCCATGGGAGGTGAGAGGAAGACGTGGGCGCCGTGGGAGGTGAGAAGCTCGACCCAAATGATGAGGGAAGGGTCATAGATTTGGGTTTGAGCAAAGGAATGGAGCCACCACTAGCAACACCGATGATCCACCACACCCACAATGACACCGCAACCAAGCCACATCCACTGTAACAACCCAAAATCTCAAATCGACCACCACCAAAACCCAAATCGCATCCTACACGTCACGCTCCTCAAAACCCAAACCCAAATCAGTCATACTCCTCCTCCACAAATCAAAACCCAAACCCATATAGCCACCCTTGGCTCCTCCATTGTCGCAACCATGACCCAAAGCTACTGCCTATCTAAACCAAAGTGTGGGAGATGAGAGAGAGAGAGAGAGAGAGAGAGAGAGAGAGAGAATGTAATAAGAAGTAATGGAAAGAGTAGTAAGTGATTCTTGCCTTTAATGGTGATTCTTGGACTAATAAATCAAGTGGGTGCCATTGTAGCATCTAAAATCTCAGGTGGGTGAGCAAGCGTGAGAGAGTGCGTGGGAGAGGAGTGTTTGATCTGATTTCTTGTTTGATTTTTTGATGAAACTTGTTAGAGTAACAAAAAAATTAGAGATGGGTAACGTAGCATAAACGGAATGAACCACGTGTGGGTAAAGTGTCAAAAATGAAACGATGGGCGGGTAAGTTAAATTCGGGCTAAACCACAAGTGGATAATCTGTAATTATCCCAGAAAACAAAGAGGGGGGGGGGGGGGTAAGACTACTTACCAATAACCTCTCTCAAACCCTGCAAAGTGGGAGCCTCGTGCATTAGGTACAACCTTTTATATGGACTGTTTTTCTGTGGTTAGTAACCTTTACACATTGTCTTCGAAGAAAGCTAAAAAATAAAATAATTACTTTGTGATGACTAATTTGGAGTCATTGAAGCAACTAAGGATTAGTTTGTTAAAGATTTATAAGATAATTCAAGCAGTCCTAACATATTTATTGCTAACAAAATCAAAGGCCATAGCCTAGAGAAATTAGCACAGTTATATATTACTTGTGCAGCAATTTTACACTCTTTAAAATAAGTAATATGAGGTGGAATGCTGACAGGCACAACAAATTTACAGTAGATACTGAAGATGCTCCTCAACTGAGAATGGTCATGCTTCAAATTTTTTGCTGTATGACTGATCCTTCTGAAGCCAAAAGTTAACTAGTAATGAATCAATGATGACCTGCACCAATAATTTAGTGTAAGCCGAAAGTGTTCTGCAAAGACTTGCCCTTAAACCAAGGAAAAAGAAAAATGTAATAAGAAAAAGGGTCAGATGAGGAAAACCTGGTTAATATGTGCCGCAACACAAGGAAGAACTAGCAGCCCTGATTCACCGAGTGCACCACCGAGCTGCTCCACTACAGCGACAACGATAAGTAGAGCTTTCTGCAAAATGAGGTAAAATTTAACAACTAACGTCCAATTAAGGATTTTTTTTAATAAAAAAAAATACATTACAAACAATACATTGTTAACAGAAGTATGACGGATAGAAATTCATTTTACAGTAACCGTCCAAAAAAGTAAGGAACAACCAATCCACCATGGTAGGCATTAAAATTACAGATTTATTTATTTTTCTCTCCTTTTTGCTTTGGAAATTTTCATTTTCTGTGCATCCAAAATGAAGTGTAAAGAGGTTTGATGCCAATTCATTCAAGCAAAAACATTTAAGGTATTATAGATGGGATCAGAGCCTCATATGTAGGAAGGTTAAACAGGAAATGTCAATATTGATCAGCCTTGCATAAGCATAACTGAGTTCTAGTTTTCGAAAGTTTCAGCAAATTGATTGCATGATGAAGCCAATTGGTTAGTATCTAACGATATAGACAAACATATTTAGCTATATTTATGACACCATTCAAGGCTACTAGTCTACTATACTAACCTGGCTACACACTATTAAGAGAGCACGGAAATTCTCTTTCTTAGAAAAAACCGATTTACTACCACAAAAGCCAGATGACATGCTCTTTATTGCAACGATGTTAAAACCCAGTAAGGTGAGATGCACAAGTCTGCAAACAAACGAAATTAATAATCTCTGTCAAATGTAAATTTTTTCCCCCTGTAATTTTGTTAACTAAAAAGAACTAAACAGAAAACTGCGACAGAGAAAGGTAAAAATGAAAAAATGCCAAAAAAAAAGGGAGGCTACTGTGGTACCTTTCTTTTAAGGTGCCAAAATTAAACATCTTTAAGGCTTAAGCGTGGAGTAAAAATCAAGGAAATATATCACACAGACTAAAATTGTAAGCTTTTTGTCCAAAACATCCCCCAATTACTTTTTTGAAAGCAAGATAGAAATAGAACTAAACAGAGAGCACAAAAAGAATGACTAAATGATTTATGGAGAACTCACATTCCCATCCCAATGGCCTGGATAAATACTTGCGGCTTAACCATTAAAAGCAAGGGTCTTGATTTACTTACTTGCATCCATGGTGTCTAGAACAAGAAAAAAAATTATTAATAAAAAATAAAATTCCAAAAAAATATACAGAATAGCTTCCAAAAGAAAAAATCACCAGTAATAAATACCAAATAGAAGCAGGTGAGCAAATAAACAATTCAAGGTGCAGTGGTAGGATAAAGTCTTCACAAACAACCCTGTTTCGGGGGGGAGGGGGGAAGATTTGAACGCTGGTCATTTCCGTTTGAAACACTAGGGAGAGGGGGGGGGGGGGGGGGAATTTTAACGCTAGTCATTTCCGTTTGAAACACCAGGAGGTGCTGAGCTACAAAGCTCTTGGCATAACGAAACCCCAAATTTAACGTTTTAAAGTCATTGAACTCTTAAAGACATCAAAGCCAATTTCTTCTTATTAACTTCTTCCAATCGTCACAAAACTTTCTGTAATATTTTTCTTTCTAACATTAGTGGTATATCATTCACCTGAAGATCAGGAAAATTGCTATATTGAGCAGATCTGTTTCCTCAGAGGTATACACTACTGTTAGTGCATAACAAAAGAAACATAACCTTAAGACTATGCTTCATTGTGTCATGGATGCAGATTTCCTCGCAAGTCATACCTCAGTGGACCCCAATTCAGTAGAATAAAGACACTAACTTCGAGAATTGGTACAAACTAATATTATCTTGCAGTAAGCGTTTAAATTGATATGCCTTGAAGCCATTCCCCTTCATCTTGTCAACTTCTTCCACAATTTTTAATTACTGTTTCCACCCGCATTTAAACTTCTGACCAATTGGAATTATATTTTTTCCAGAATATACTAAAAGCTACTATCATTTAAGAAGCTGCTATCAATTTAAATTAACATTTCAAAATGAGGGGTGAAATAAAAAAAAGATAACTTTTCAAAATAAATAATAAAAGTATAATCAATATTTTATTTATGGCCATAAAACTTAGAAAAGCCCCATTATTCCATGTTGAGAAGAAGATCAAATACTTACAAGACTAAGAAGGATTGAACTTAGGATTGAGAAAAACCTCTGATTCTGATCAATGTATGTTGCCAGACCTATAAACTAATCATAATAAGATACCTATGTGGGAAAACTGTATGATAATTAAAGATATTTAAGAAAAGATAATAAAATTAATAATAATGAGAATCATATAATATTTATGTTCAATATAAATCAACATATATCTGCTAATCAAAGTCATATCATGTCATATCTTGAATGTATCCAAAGTGGGATTCTCATTTGACATAACTCATATTTTAAACAACCACAGTATGAAAAAGCATTAAAATGGATTACTGTTAAAGGTGATACTCAAGTTCAAATTAAACAGAGCAGATGATTACTCCATTACACCAAGGAGGATAATAGATGATCCTCTTAGTTTAAGAGCATCATATACATAATTTTTAGATGTAAGGAGACAATTTGGCATCTTTCTGTACACAGAAGAGAAAACAAATGTCAAAAAGAGGGGGAAAAAATAGAACTATTACCTTTCAACATATTCCGTACTACCTGTCAATGAAAAAGTACATAAAAATCCAGAAAAATGTGGAAAGATAAGGCACATGGTAAAAATGGTGAAGTCGAAACATCTACCTGATATTTCCTAGAACATTTTTAACAATAACATAATCCAGGAATAGAAAAGTGAGAAATTCTGGAGGGAAGAATAGTATTTGTAAAGAGAAAGACATAGTACACACAAGTAGGACATAAATTGTTTTTGATTTTTGATATAGATGATATACAATTCAGCATTTTTTGCTGATTGTATATCAGTCCTGATAGAGAATCAAATTAAAGAAGAAAGTATTTGGACTCTAGACACTTCCTTCAGATATGGGGCATTCTATTATTTTATTCCTTACCAAGAGATTTGAGCTGACGAAACAGATCATGGTTTTAAATTATGGGCAGGTATCTATAAGTAGTAAGTTGGGTGGCTTTCAAATAATGAATATTTTCAGCAATATTGGTGTTGGGATCTTGCGTATGTGAGAGTTAAATATTAACACTTTGAAGAAGTCTATTTGTGAGGATTTCATATAACATGTTGGGACACCACTTAGCCCAAAAGGTTAAACCTTTGGGTTTGAGCACAATTATATCATATTAACCACTCATTCTTATAATACTATCCAATGTCGGACTTAACTAATTAACTAACCACACCACTCACACGCTAATATTCCAACAAATCTCCCTGTCATGTGTAGTCCTTCTACCAAGCCATATCTCCTTGTTGAACGGAAGCATTTTCTTAAAAATTCAAGAGCCACACATTACCATTAAGTCTAAAGCTTATGTATAGAGTCCCTTTACTCAATTGTGGGTGGTGCAAACATGGGAGTCTTGCAAAACTATGAGAGCAACCAACATGCAAAATCACCTTGACTCACCACTAGTAAAGTCTTTACTCAACTGTGAGTAAAGTCTTTACTCAACAGTGGGTAAAGCTAACATGCAAATCTACCTCATTCAATGGAGCTTCTAAATCTAATCAACAAGTGAAAAAATCTGAAAATAATTAGCCTTTCTGTAAGCTAATATTTAAGTGGACAGTTTGCTTATCTAAAATATGTTACTCAGAATCAAGTAGAATAGGGACTAAAATGTTTGACCAACTCAATGAATCCCAAACATTCCAGTATGGGTTGCCCTAAATGTGATTCTTAATGACAATGAAGCTTTAGCAACAATCTAGAATGCTTCATCACAGTGGAACCAGAAAACAGAATTAGAGACAAGTACATCCAGAAACAAAAATATATTGGAAACTGTTAATTCAATGTTCTTGTACCATTAGTTGGTATTTAACAGAAGAACTGGTCATACTTATAGAGATAGTGTGATAGTCTGCTAATCCCGTTCTCTTGGCCAAAATATAAACAACATTAGATCTGGATATAGCTATTGACAATCAACTCTTCCAATTCAGCTAAATGAACTCCACACTGTACCACTTTTCAAAATAAGCAGCATTGAACATCAGGTCAAAAACTTAAGGGGAGGTTGTGAATGACTGTTAGCTTGGGCTTTTATCAATTAGGAAATAAGTAGTTACTAGTTTTTCTGCTACACCCAAACTTTATTATTTCTGCCTCACTAAAAAATATAAAATAGGAGGTATTGAGATACTTCCCCAAAATTAGGCTAACTTCAGTACAATAGCTAGAACTAAAGGCACTGGAAGGAACCTTTCCCAAGATTAAAGGGATGAGCAGTGTCAAAATAAGACTCCAAAACAGCTCCCTTGTTGGAATGGGTACACCAAAATCATCAGCAAAAAACTTTGAGATCCAAAATGGCACCTGTATTGCCAGACAAACCATTAGCATAGTATTCCACGGAAATGGCATTAAGAAAAAAGGTATTCCATGAAAATGATACTCAACAATGTTATGAATAGACACTCATGCTTATCTGATTAAACAATTCCTATAGATGTCTGCATGTGAAAGCAGATTCCACATGCAGTCATCTAAGAACAAATTCAAGTTTCTTGCAGAGAAAACAATGAATGTATAATAGCAAAGGTCAGGAGAAAAGTATCAGCTGCTGAAGCATTTGTATAAGTCAACATAACAAAGTTTGATTCAGATATGGGTAACAAGATGATGCTTAGAGGAATAACATCATCACAACATTAAATTAGGGAAAAAAAACATGGAACAGATAACCGTTTTAGTAAACTTCTATTGTATCGTGGCAATCATTCCATTACATTAGCAATGAATTCTTAGAAGCTTAATATGTTGTTTAGAAGGATAAATAGTGTGACTGATCATAGACTTTAATGGTGCTTGAATAAAAACACAGAAAGATGACAAAGCTTCTCTTAATAGTGAAATTCCAGAGGTAAGAAAAGGTCCAATGGTACAAAACATTTTTTTTTTCCTGATATAGAAAATAGTTAGCGAGAAGGAAGAAACTTTGCGTAACAACATGTATGCATAAACCATTTAGGAAAAAAAAAGGATTTATACAAAATCTCCAAAAGAAGTGCAGGTAACAAGATTTACATTTGAAAATAAGAAATGTTGTTTGGACCCCTACATGGCTTAACCACCAATTTCAATGGATTAATTCAATTATTAGCCAGGCAGTTAATTATTCAATATTCAAGCAAAGGTTTGCATAGATAAACATATTCAATGCAGTAACCAACACACCCACACAAACACAAGTGTATGTACATGAAGTGAAATCCCAAACTCCACGGCCAAGCCTAACTCAACAAGTCCACTATTGATGGTTGTTGCAGTACACGTGTTACTCACACGACTTCTCGTACAGGTAGTCAGACTAAGTACCTCAGCTCCCCACAAGTCGATCCCCTAATTGTAAAAGCAAGTCCAACATAAGTATGATGATCTTTGTGCTTGGAATACTTAACCAATCAAGGATATTCAATGGGAGAGGATGGAATACGAATAGCTCTCTCTCGGGTTTCTCTTATTTTGTGGCCATCTTCCTTCTCTCACAATTACGATTGAAATAAGTTTTAAATATAAGTAGGGTTTGGGCTTGAGGTGGCTACAAACACAGCCTTGAAAGTAAAACTTGGAATGTCATTAATAGGGTCTCAGTCAACTGAGAGCTTTTGTCTGAATCATCATTCTCGCAAGCTTTGGATCTCACTTGACTGAGGTCTTTAGTCTTGCACAGTGACCAGAAGTTCAGCCTTTAGCCCTTATGACACCCGTACATATTACAAAGTACAAAACCCAAATTTATCATGGAATTAGCCAACACTAAAAATCCTAACAAAAAAGACAAAGAAACTATGAACTCAACAAGTGAATTCAGATTACTACCCTAGAGTGCGAGATCACTAAAATATCTCAAGAATGAGGATTTCAAATCAATAATAGAGATCTGCACATTTTTGAATGTATGATTGCTCCTCTCCCCCTATATTATCCACATTAGAACTAAAGGAACCATATTCCAAACCAAAGAACTCCCATATTTGCCAAACCAATGATTTAACCAAAAAACATATCTATTACTCCCTTCAGCGTCACCCAACACACCCTGAAGAATGAATATACAAAAGAACATAACTCTCAAACAACTAGACAATGTATTAGCAAATGATCCACAGTTCACCTCTACATTTGCTCATACAACACCTGTCCACCAGGAATATGCCTCTTCTAATTATATTTTCAAAAGTAAAAAATTTAACCCCACCTTGTTTTCCATACAAAGAATGCCACCTGCTTGGAACTTCGTTAAACCAAATACTCTTCCAAGGAATGATCACATAGCTTGGCCCTTACAATACCTCATAATAGGATCAAACATCCAATTTCCCATTATTATTTAATCTCTCCTTTATACAATTAAAGCCTGTTAATGTGGCTTGTTTTAGGTGCACAGATGCACCTTAGTTTTGCCCTATAGCACAGCCTATAGAAAGCCGGTGAGCTATGTAGTCCAATTCAAGTGGTATTAAGAATACCGCAAAACTGATTATGTAAACTGAGCTGACCTTATTCTTTTATATATATATATATACACATCCAACCTTTTGTTAATTTGAACAAGAAAGGGTTCTGGCCATGGCAGCTAAGAAGATTATTCTTGCCATTTGCTTTTGTGAGAGAGCTCTTTGGGTGTATTTGGGGTTTGGGTTGTGTGAGAGTGCCTTTGTACCACCATTGTAATCCTAATTTTTCTAGTGAAATTTTATCGGTGATGCCACTAGTTGACGTAGGCCTAAGGTCAAACCATGTAAATCTTGTGTCGCTTGTGTGAATATTTTTTCTATTTTTCTACTTGTATTTTACATAAAGTCAATATAATTAACTAAAGTCACAACAAATCAGTCTAAAAACTTCCACTACCTCAACATAGCCCTTACCACTCAATATATTGGGGAAAAAAAAAGTATATAATAGATTGAATATGCTAATTACAATTCCTAATCATTCAAATGTAACACAAATCTAATATTCCAAGATCTCATTTCTCCTCCAACCAAAGTCTCCAAGTATGAATAAACCTACAGATCCTTATCCACTGCGTTGATGCCCACACCATTTGTCATCCCAAAACCTCATTCTTCAACCATCTCCACCTTCAAAGCTTAAGAAGCTCACAAATCACTCCCAGCCTACCATTATACAAATCAAGCCTACAACAAAAGCAAAATAAAATAGAATAAAACTGAAAACTGAAAAAGAAAAGAAAGTATAGTCCAAAATACTTTCTCCTCAGCATAACATATATCAATGCCAAGAGTAGTAAGAACAATCTGTTAACAGCAATAAGAGGTATAAGTGTATATTAATCAAACAAACATCAAATAGAGCAAATTTTTTTATGAGACCTTATGTTCCGAAGAAATAAACAATGAAATCCTATAAAATTGGAACCAGGGACAAGTTCTGACTATTATCAACAAGATCAACAATTTGTAAACATAGTATTCTAGGACACACAAGATAAAAATCCTCTCTTGTAACCTATATCACCAACTTAAGGAAAAGTTTTAGCATACAAAAAGAGAGGAGCAAGTGAAATCCTAACCTAATGTCTGGATGAAAACACTAGACAACTAGCTAAGGATCAAACGCACACCACATTTCTGTTTTGCCCTAGAAACCAACTTCCAACAAATGCATTGCACTTGACATCTGCAATTTGACCCTTTCCACAGAAGTAAACAATAAAAAGATTTGTGAATGGAATGTCATTTGAGACATTTGTATATAAACCTTAAGTGTTACTATCTATTCAGTAATCAACATATAAATTATTTGTGTATAACAATGGTGAAAACTTAGCCAAGTCCTTCCTTACCAAACTGCAATTTATCTATTTATAACAATACAATAAACCATATTAGAGGTTCACAGAAGCTAAAACAACCTTGAAGTCAATGTATGATAAAACATATTGTTCATTCTTCTTCCTATAATGCTTTCTTGAATTATAAAATGAACAAGACAAAAAAGTTTGATGTGCTCCAGAGAGCATAATTTAGTAAAGGTACCAAGTCAGCCAGAAATGAGTAGTAGGAGGTAAAGTTCAAACTTACTGTCAAAATGCCTAATAAATTAGACATCACAGTCATAGCAAGAGCAAGAGCAGAGTTCCCATCGACAAGCTACATTTACACCACGTTTACCCTCATTAGGTATATAGCAGAATGTTTGCTGAAAGAATTATATTACAGAGAGATAAATAGTAGAATACTTGTGTCAGTGCAACTCCACTTGATAATGTTGTTGGCATACAACTAAAAATAGCCAATCCTGTACCAAGAAATGTCAAAATCAGTGACTTTGCCCCAAAAAATCTATTTCATGATATTGAATGAACAAAAAATATTCTTCATTCATTTAACTGTATTGCAGAACAAACTGCAGCTTTTGTGTTCAGCCAGCATGCCTGTTACAAACTCCCGAGGTGCAAGATTAACTTGCAAAATCAGACTGGAGAAGAAGGGACTAAGCAACAGAATAGAAGCCTGAAACAATCAAGTAAAACACTTAGAGGCATACACACTATTGGAAATATCAATATACATCTTCGCATGTATCAATATACTTGAGAAGAACTGAAAAAGCATTAAGGCCACTATTAGCAAAGCATGTTGAGGCTTTATTTAAATAGCATCTCTCCAAATTCAAAAGATAATTCTCTATTACAAATATACACACCAAGGTATTAGCATGCCTGGCTATTTTATGATGGATGAATGTGATGAGAGGATTCTTTTCTTTCTTTTAATGGAGAGGGGAGGATGGTGTTGCTGGAATGATCAATTGAGTAGAACCTACATTGCTTTGATGATTTTTCCTCCCTTCTATTGGTAATCAATTGATGCCTGGCTAATATATATATATTAATATTAGGCTGTTGTAAATTTGAGACATTGCTTAAGGGAGCTCGAGCTTTGAACCCTGATTCTCCCTATAGGAGGAATGGGAGGTGTAGGCTAAGCCACGAGGCTTGTGAACATCTTGCTTTGAAGAATTTAGTAGGTATCCTAAAGCATTTAAAATGCATCACATCTGGAGATACTGCATAAAAAATCAGAGAAATGTATTTGATAAGGTTAGCTCATTATAAGGAGCATAAAAAATCATTTTTGTGATAACCTGAATTATGTAGATTGTGTGTTGTGTAGGCTTATGCAAAGGGTGTGTGTTGAGTCCCACATCAAGTGTTTACTAAGTTGGAAGTGAGATATTTAGGAGCCCCAATTGTCACTTGACTAGTCCTTTTGGGGGTATAGCGCATTTATGGCTAGTGCTTTCCCCTGGCCGTGAACAAATATATGGCTTGTTTCATAATGAAGTGACTAAATTTGAAAGGATAATTAGCATAAAATTCTCTTGGTTGATCAATAACTTCCTAAGAGAATGATATAGACAATGGCAAGTCACGACTAGCATTATCACCAAATATATAAGGGCTTGAGGACAAAATTTTAACAAACAGAAGAAGGATGAAAATTTTGAGGTCATACTAGCCCAAATATTCCAGCAGGCCATGCTTCTGCAACTGCTCGAAATTCCCCACCCTGTAACTTCAGCCCTAAAAGATTCAAGAGGAGTTCAGGAAAGACTAACAAAATGACATCTAAACATACAATCCATAATGAATACAAGAACTCCACCTGAGATAAAGAAAATTCCGGAAGTACTAAATTTTGACAGTGAATATTTGTGTGCAAGACAGCCAAGAGTCGGATTTGCAAATCCCAAAACTACTCCACTGATTAGAGCTACAAATTTAAGTTAGAAGATTAGTGAACTGGCTGTGTAAAGAACAGTGAAAACAGAAAGCAGGATCTTGCACTGTCAAAAGGTAAATTTACAGCAACAATTAATATTTTTATCTTTTTTGGATTGGCAAATAGGGTGAGGGCAGCTGGTGGGGTTCGAACCCTAGTGTCTAGGCACCACGAGAGGCACTAAAACCACTAGAGTATCCCTCTAACCTCAATAATTACAAATATTTTAGTTCCAAAAGGAAAAATAGTAAAACTTTAAAGGAACATATTACTAACGATAAATAAATCAGGAGATTGACAAAGTAATAATGATGATGATGGTCTTGTCCCGGTATTGGTGGTGAAAATCTGATTACATTGAAGAACTTGCAGAACAAAATATGAGTTTAACTAAGTTAATCCAATAATTAAACAAGACAAGCCACATAGATTTCAAATGCAAGGAAAGCACACCACTCAAGGCCAGGCTCAAACAGAACACCAAATTGATGCCTTAAAGGTTACCATAACCTGGGCCTCATGCATGACCATGAGATACTCATGTCAATCAAGATTAGCACCTATATGATGGAGTCTAAGCTGGTGAGCGAGACTAAGAAATGAACTGAAATAAGGGTCATGTAAATTCAACCCACCCTTATGTGAAGAAACCACATTAAAACACCTTCCACTGGCAATGTATATAATGTAGAAATAAATAAATTAATCCTTCAAAAATGATCAACATTACCTATAGGAAGGAAGTTAGTCATAGTGAAATTTAATAACGCTTTAGTCAAGTTTGACACATTTGCTGATATCATAACCTTCTTGTGATTACCTGCATCGAAGTTTCCCTGTAAAGCACATAATACTTCTCACTTCAAAGTGACATAGGTGGGCATGTCATGCCAATCACTCCAAAATTATTATTCCTAAAGAAGCATTCATTTCAATTACTGAATACCAAAGGGATTTTAAAGCATAAAAGTGAAGAAGTTTATGTTCAAATGTGAGCATCGCTTCAAGGCAACAACACTTCAAACATAATCATGGAACATACATTTTATTTTTCACTACAAATCACTTTCATTTTGCCATCGAAGTACTTTTCCTTCTTCAACTTATTTTACAGTATCTAGTTTCTCAATTTGAACATACATCAATAAAGATGTCTATAGGATTATGATGTAATATAACCAACTGTTGTATACAGTATTTCCCCATAGATAATTATTTCATATATGACTTGTAAAACGAAAGTATGCACATAGATTGGCCAAAAAATAATGCCCCACAACAACTCTATCAATGCCAAAATGGTAAGAGTAGAGTAAATTTAGTCTCCAACACGGCATCTCATTATAAGCTCTCCTAATATCCACAATGTTGTTACATTCTCTAATGCATAATTGTTGAGACAACATGTGATTCATAACACAAAAATTCTCACACCAACTGCATAGCAACTCATCAATCAAAGTCATTGATATACTAGTTAAGCCAAATTGTTTTTTTTTCAAAGTTTCACACTATTTAATGGGGTTGTATACTTAAAATGTGAAAGAAAGAAAAAAGTTTTTTTTTTTTTGGGTGCTTATTTCTAAGTGAGAGCAGTAATGAAAAACATAAAAACAAAAATACCTGGAGCGCATTATTTTCATACCAAAAAATTAGAATTTGGGAACCTCAACATCAACCTTGACTATATAATTAAAATAAATAAGCAATCAAGAAATTGTAATAAAGTGGGGAATTGAAGAAGATGAACCTGATTGGAATTGTCAATGGCATGTATAATAGTCAATGGAAGTGTCCTTACAGTAGGCGTGGAAACGAGAACTAAGCCATGGAAAAGACCATTGTATTTGTTGGACAAAAAATATGGGTTGTGTCGAGGAAAGTACCCAGATAACATAGTTGGTCTAAAACTTTGTGTTGGCTTCATCATAACTGAAACGTTGGAAAAAGCAAAGAAGCCTAAGCAGTGGCAGTTGGAACAATATTCACTTGGAAGTGTGTTTTTTGTACTTTTGTTTATATTATTTCTTGAAGACCCAGGTGGTCCAACTTAACCAATTATTGTAAACTACATACATAATGGTAGATATAGGATAGGACACGTGACTCACATGAAACCAAAGGTTTGGAAAATTGGGAGGACCATGTTCACTGTGAAAGGACTTGTATGGTCCCTTTTTTTCAGGGGTTATCCTGGAAGAGAAGACATTGTACCATCAATCATATTCATTCCTGCAAATGCAATTGTCCTTAGCTGTGGACCGTTGGTGGTGATCTTATATACTTCTCAAGATTGCAAAATGGTGTGTGTAGATGTAGAGAGACAGATAACTCCTTATTGATAGAACTTCAATAAGTGAACACCACTGACAAGAAAGGACAACCCATTTCAATTACAACGTGAATTTTTAACTTATGAATATGTAATTCAATGACAATTGTGTGTGGGTAAATTTTAGGGGACTTAATGGAACCCCACCAAGGACCTCTTGATTGAGTTCAATCACCTGCTAAAGAAAAAGACCTCAAACCAATCAAGACCACTCCAAGGAGAGTGGCTAAGAAGGCTTTGATGGTTAAGTAAAAAAATTACTAGAAATAATTAAAAATGGAAGAGTTGTGCTTCATATAGCTTATTAAGCCTACCTTGTTTTGCTAAGTGAATGGATATTTAAAGAGTATATGGACTATGGAGTGGTTTTTGGTGGATTTGTCGGTTAGTTGTTCTCTCAAATCGACTGAAGGGATGTATGTCAGGGCAACGAACCCAAGATGCCACGAATGAGTTAGTTCTAGTAGCATTAGATTCGATAGTTAGAATTTGGCCATTAAGTTTGACTATTATGTTAAGACACTCCATACAATTATAGTAAATCAACAATTGAATAGATATAAATAAAACCAATGTTTAAATTCGCATAATTTAAAATAAAAAAATGAACGTCTTTGAGGATATAGGTTTATTATTGTCTATCTATAGAAAATATATATACATTTCATCTAATTAAGTTTTTATTTATTAATATTGTTTTTTGATAATTTGATAGTTACACGTGAAAAGATTTAAAACCTAAGCATCTAAGTTGGAAATACTTATATATCCACACACACAAAAAACAAAAAAAAAACTAAAATCTATATTTTCTTTCATGCAATTAGCTGTTCTCAGATTTGTGGTGCGTCAAACTCGGCCCAAGGCCATAGACCCTAAATTGGGCCTACTGTGCATTTGCACCAAGGAATTTATACCAAAACTGGGCTGGCATGAGTTTGGACAGGCTTGGTTGAGCCCATCTCATTTCCTTGTCCTACAATTTTCAATGCCATGATTCCATCTCATTTTTCTTCTCCTAAAATTTTCAACCGGATTAACTAACACGATGTCATAATTTTTAATTCATAATAACAAGTTACATGCTTACTTTACCTATCAAAAGCTAAATGATTACTTTAATAGTGCTACAAGTTCATTCTTCTGATAATATATATTATTTTTATATCCAACAACAAAAGTCTTTTTATTGCCCATTTTTTTAATAATTCTTGATTCCCGTTGATCACGGCTAGGTCTCAATTCCCTTTGAATTATGAAGTGTTGATGACACCACCAAGTGGTGGTATCTTAATACCGAATCATTGTACCATAGAAATGGACTTTGTCCATAGAAATGGACTTTGTCCCTTTCTCTTAAGATTTATTTATTTATTTTATTTTCTCTGTCCTCCGTTTTTTCTAGCTAGTCTCCGACGTCTCTTAGCATCCATTTAAGTCGAAAACCACATTTTCGTCCCTATATTTTCATGCGATTCTCACTTTGGTCCCTAATTTTTATTTCCACCACTTTTAGTCCCTATTCTTAAAAACGCGTCTCATTGTTGTTCTTACCGTTACATCAGAAACGGAAAATGCACACGTGACAAACGAAGCACATTGTTGAGATGACGTGGCCATTAAAATAATAATAAAAAATGTCACATCTACATCTAAATTAAAAAAAAAAAGAGTTTTGCGAGTTGGCGAATTGCGGAGGTGGGTTCGAGTGGAATTAGTAAATGGTGGGAGATTTGGAGAGAGAGGACGAGTGGGTCACAAGGGTCGCTCGCTTGTACGGCGTGGAAGATGAGGAAGAAGATGGAGATGGAGATGGAGGGGCAAGAGGGTCATTTTGCTTCTGATGATGATGCTGATGTTGTTATTGTTGCTGTTGTTGTAAGAACAATTGTTGTTGAGACAGAGATTGGTGAAGAAAAGAGGGTTGGGGCTGTTTGTGATGGTGAAGAAGATGAGTGGAAGTAGGAGGAGGGAAGAGAAGTGGAGGGGAAGGGTAGAAATCGGAAGAGATGCCACTGCTTTCTTTTCCGATCTAAACTTCTGATTTCTTTTGATTTTGATTTTGATGGATTTTTTATTTTTATTTTTATAATTTCTGAGTTTGTGATATTGTATTTGGGTTGTGTTCTTGTTATTCTTGTTCAAGACACACTTAGATCTCAATTGATGTAATTTTTGGTTTTTAATTTTTTTATTTAATTAAAATTAATAAATTATTTTTTTTTAATTTAGATGCTGACGTGGTATTTTTTATTATTATTTTAATAGTCACGTCAGCTCAATAGTGAACTCCGTTTACCACGTGTGCATTTTCTGTTTCTGATGTAACGGTAGGAACAAAAACGAGACGCGTTTTCTAGAATAGGGACTAAAAATTGTGGAAATAAAAGTTATGGACCAAAGTGAGAATCGCGTGAAAATGTAGAAACGAAAATGTAGTTTTCGCCATTATTTAAATTAGGCGTAAATGCACTTTTAGTCCCTACATTTTGGCCCTATTTCTATTTTGGTCCCTACATTTTCATTTCACCACTTTTAGTCCCCAAACCAATTAACACGTGTTATTTTAGTATTTTCCGTCAGTCAACAGACGGAAATAGCTGAGGTGGCAAATAGAAGGATTAAAATATTATTAAAAATTTACTGTAGCATGCCACATCAGATTACTATAGCCTGCCACATCAGATTATAATTTAAAATATTTATTTTTCAAGTTTAACAAAAGAAAAAATATGAGTTAAAAATTAAAAAAAGAAAAAGAAAAAAGAACACACTAGAAACGTAAGAACAAGAACAGAAGGTGGAGAAGGGAATCTGGTCGAGCATGTTCCGTTCGGGTTGGATGTCGACGGAGGATTTCAATGGCTCTCGGCGCATCATGTTGTTGTGCGCCCAAACCCTAAACTCTTCACAACCTGATTCCGACATGTACCGGAAGTCTCTTTCCACATTCAAGGCTTGTGGTTACAGTTCATGGTGATGACTTCACCGCCGACTTTCATCGCTTGCCGTTGAAGTCTCTCGAGAAAATAGAGTATTTTAATCTCATCGCCGCCGCGATCGAGTACATCACCGACTTGAACCACGGTCGTTGACCCGCCGGTCCAATCGCCAGAGTCATTTATCAACTCAGCGAGCAGTAACGCTTGCTTTGACTTCTCCAAATCACTGTGGAGATCGCCGATTGCGACAAGTCAACCCGGCAGAGAAGGATGCCGAGTTTTGAACTTTCCAAGGGTATCTCGTCATTTTGGTGACTTATAGGTAACAGGGGTATTAGAGTCAGGGGTGTTTTGGTAATTTGGTAAGAAGAGGCCGCCACTGACACAGAAATCAACGAAAATGTCGACGAAAGAGGAAAGAAGATTTGGGACTTGTTGACACGTTGAGCTTGTTGTGGGTTTTTCCATTGTGAGATTTTTTTGTAGTTTAGGTGTTTGTGTTTTTTTCTGTGAGAGATTTGGGTGCGAGAGAGACTATGGAGACGAAAGATTAGGGAGATTGAATGGACTTTGATGGTGTCTTTATGCTGAATTTTCTGGGTTTATGAATTTGGTTTTTGGGTTTATGAATTTTATTTGCTGGAGGTTTCGTTGTTGGTTGAAAGATGAGAAAATCTGGGTTTGAGTTGAGATAAAATAATCTAGGTTTTGTGGTTTGAGAAAATCTGAGAAGATCTGCTGCTAGGTTTGTGTTTGTGTTCTTGCTGGAGATTGATTTGTGTTTGTGTTCTTGCTGGAGATCGATTTGTGTTTGTGTTTGGTTGATAAGAAAGGGCAAGAAAATTTGGGCATGTATTCTTATGTTTAAAATCTGGGTTTGTGTTCTTTAATGTTCTTTGTTGAAGATGAACACAGCTCTTAATATATTTTTGGATTTTAATTTTGTTTTTTTCAATTTTAAATCTGTTAAAAACTTAAGAATTATAGATTTTTTAATTATTTTATCTGATGTGGCATGCTACAGTAAATTTTTAATAATATTTTAATCCTTCCGTTTGCCACCTCAGTTATTTCCGTCTGTTGACTGACGAAAAGGACTAAAATAACACGCATTAATTGGTTTGGGGACTAAAAATGGTGAAATGAAAATGTAGGGACCAAAATAGAAATATGGCCAAAATATAGGGACTAAAAGTGCATTTACGCCTTTAAATTATACATAATAGGATGCTAAGTTAGACTAATAACTTTTTGTGGGTTAACCCACAAAAAGTATGTATAGAATTTTATAAATAAGGTTATTTTAGGAAGTTTAATTAAAATATGAACTCATTTTACCATTTTATCATAATATCGTACCAAATTGGTTCTAGTCATATGATATCGCTAAACATATACTAGTTTTTATTTCCCATGTATCACTATTATTGTACATCAAACTTATCTAAAGTGTTAAAATTAAGACTTTAAGCACTAAGTGTAACTAATTTTAACACAAAATATAGAAAAGGTCAAGTTGATATCTGAAAGGGAATCAAAAAGAAAAGTAATAAAAAAAAAAAAACTAAGATACCTACACAGAGAATAAACCAAAAGAAAAGGAAAAAAGAGAAGCTTTTAACTTTTACGATAGACAAAAATTATGATGGGACATCATCTATTCATCTTATAGTAAAATGATATAACCCCACTAGACCGTTGATCAAGTAATTTATAATAGGGCAATGCCTCACATAAATTTGTCCCTTCTTTAATAATCGATATAGGCCAAAATTAAAATGAAAACAAAAATAACAAAGAATATATGCAACATTTTCTTTTTCAATTAATCTCTTTATCTCACCCTTTGCACACGGACACTAATAAAGATTGAAGCTGATGAGTAGCCAAGTCAAGTCAATCTTCTCAACGCCTAATATATTTATATACTTAGAGAAAACAATTTTTTTTTTCCAACTTGTTAGTTACAGACTATTTGTATCTACGCATAATGATTAAAGATTTAGAAGAATTGACATTTTTCTAGAAAAATAGAAGTACCATTTGATCAAATTTCAAAGAGGAAATGGTAAAATACTAAAGTCCAATACATGAAACATTCCACTTTCAAAGCCTCCTGTTTGAAATTACACACCCTTGTTTGGTACTCTTCCATTAGAATCCCAACGGACCCAACTGCTTAAAACTGCCATTAGAGAGAGAGAGAGAGAGAGAGAGAGAGAGAGAGAGAGAGACTCAGTCACTCAGGTCAGGGTCAATTGGTAAGCAAAGATGTACTTAAAGTACTAAATTCGATTAACCAAACAAAGATATATAGAATTAATGTGGAGATTGTCATAAACCTCTAGCACAAGTTTTTGACAATGGTAATTAATACTTAATACCAATATCAATATGCTACTCATTGTGTCCTAGTCCGTATATTTATAAATATAATATTATGTCAACATCTCATAAGTTGGATTTGCCTTGAACCTTTGAATTTGAAATCTGAATTAACATGGTAAAAGCAATAATAATTGATTTTGTGACATTGCAAGAAAATTCTAAGTATGTAAAATGATTCCCAAGTTTTCCACCTAGTACAAACAAATAGTATATGCTATACTTTATTCCCTAGAAGTCATACAAGACCAGCGATAGAATAAACCTCATTCATATTTCAAAGTTTTGGTCATTATATTAAAAAATGTAGATAGTGAAATACCCCCCTACCCATTACTCAGTCATAGTATTTCTATTTCCTGACCTCTTTCTTAACTTGGCCATCTATTCCTTTGAGTGCAATAAACTTGACCTTTGGAAATGTAATAATATCTGGGTATTCATGACTGGGTCTAATTAGTATGACACTAGCTGGAATCACCAACAGCAACAATGACGGGTTTGCGTTTTTGATCAATTTCTAAGAGGACTTTAGGTGGGGGGGTAAGGAAAATGTATCTCAAAGTAAATGATTTTACATTTGACCTCTCCGAATCTTTGGAGTTTCCACCAGGTAGTCTGGAACGACCACTTTGGCCACTGTTTTAGTAAACATCCAGCTTCCATCTTTTCCATAATTTGAGGACAACTTTCAATATTAACGGTTAGTGTATTTTGCTCCTAAAGTCCTAATTTATATGTCTTGGTTTGGAAATTTCAACAGCATGGCTACTATTACTGAAAAGGTGAAAAAACTTATTGATTATTTTATTTAATAAAGATTTAAAAAAAATTAAGGATAATATATGAAATTGAATGAATAAGAACTTATCTATACTGTATATAAGATGATTTATCTCTTTGAACTGAACTTTTATATAGTTCAAAAATACTCTCATTAATGAAGGGTAACTTCTTTTAGAAATAGAGTTATAAATGTCAAATAACAAATTTAATTTTGAATTAAAAAAGAGAATTCCTAAGTTTAGGATTTTTTTTCCTGCACGTTCATTTTTTTATTCCTTAAAATATAACTTTTTTTCTTTTCATTTCTATAATAGATGCAAATTATTAACTTTTACAAAAAAAAAAAAAAAAATAGAAAAGCCTCTAAACACGCACAACACACGTACTTAAAAATAATTACAATTACACACATACATTCACACACACACGCGGCGCGCACACACAAATATATGAGTTCACAATTACACATTTTCTAAACCATAGATCTCTAAAGTATGTAATGGTTTTTCCTTTTATATATATGGACTATCTCAAAAAGAAAGCATGACATTTATCTAGGTGAAATCATCATGGTTTAAACATTAAAAGTCTCAATGAATGTCAAAAGCCTTAAGTTTAGTGGCATTGCCTTCTCTCCTTTACAAGGAAAAATAAGGTTTAAATTTTCTTTCCTCATTATTGAAATCAAGAAATTTTTTTTTTTAAAAATCTTAATGTAGTATATATTATTAATAGGTTAAGAAAACTATGGTTGGACTTCAACATTACATGATCAAATGCAATATATGATTGCACGCACAACTATTGTAATTGGTACTCACCTAACTCGTTTTAACTAAAGTCTCTTAACACCTAAGCACAAACCATAAGTTGAACAAACTATTGCGCGTGTTTGCTTTCCCTATCCTATCTATGACAATTATCATTGTGCTTGTTAACAATTTTTTGTCAAAATAAGCGTTTGCTTGGTATTAGTGTTAAAACACGGTTTTTTGTTTACACATGTAGGAAATTTTGTTCCCCAAAATTACTGTAGAAAACAATTTTTTCAAAACACATTTTCTAGTTTGAGATTTGTTTCTAAAGTTATCGCTGATTAAAATAATATTTTTTTTCTTTAATCACATTTCTCTCTCTCTCTCTCTCTCTCTCTCTCTCTCTCTCTCTCTCTCAATTGAGAACTATTTGACTCTCTCTCTCCTCTATCTTCCTCATCAGTGTGGGTACATAGCTCATCCAATATTGCTTGGTGGGTGAAGCTTTGGCCACCATACATGATGGCTATGAATGGATGGAATTCAATACAAATCGCAGTGTAGGGTGGGATTTGGTTGTTTGACTGCCACAACATTATTGTACTTCAACTACCAGAGCATCGTGATTCTCTCTCTTAATTGCGAATCACCGTGACTGATTGGGATTTTTTCCTCTCTCTCTTAACCAAGAACCACCATGACTCTATGTGTGTGTGTGCACGCGCACATGTATGCAGTAGGGACAAGTTGGTCTTATTAGGGTGTGTGTACATGTGCTGCGACAACTATGTAGGCTTTTTAGGGTGTTAGGTTTCGTGGAGATGGATTTAAGTTTAGGGCTAGGTTTGTTGGGATTGGGGACCATGGTGGTGTTGGGCTGGGATGGGAAAATGAGTTAAAGGGAAAATAAAAGTAAACAAAAGGAAAGGAATAGGGAGAACCTAAATAAATAAATAAATAAATAAAAGAATGAGAAAACAATGTCAAACAAGATTCAACATTTTTTTGAGAAGGAAAAACAAGTTCTAGGGATAAGTTTTGAAAACGCATGCCAAATCCGTCCTAATATATTTTTATTTAAAAAAATAATAAAAAAGAAGTAGGATTGGAGGATTTGAATCAATGTATTTCACATAAAGAGAAATAAGCAATATCATTAAAGTACAATGCTCTAAACACATTTTTTAAAAAGATTTTAAGCATAACTTCGTATATACTCTAGCAATAATAATAAAGTTTAAAGCATATACTACTACAAAACAATGCAAGAAAAAGACTTGCAGATAGTTCCATGGGTCAACTAGAAATACAAAGAATTCAATGGGATGGTCTATCTATAAGACAAAAGAGGGGCCTAAATAAAGCCTTTTGTTTAATTTGGCAGGAAGCTCTCAAGTCTCGCCACGGTGGGTGACTATTGTCTATGTAGAATGATTAATGGGCATCATCATCTCTCAAAAAATGTAGGGAATGATTGATTATCAAAATAATGTAGGAATGAATGATTTCTGAGTGGAATTTTACTAAGAAAATTAAGAAGTGCTTAGCAAAAAAAAAAAATGAAAATAGAGTCAAGTCAATCAAAAATAGAAAACTACCAAAATCCAAAAATTAAAAAAATTCTACAATTGCGGCGAAACAAACAAAAATTCTTTTACGCTGGTATGACAAATGACTCAAAAGAAACCTGCGAAAATAATAATTAATTTAAAAAAAAATGATTGGAAAAGCTGACTACTATATTGTAGCATAAAAGACTCGCAGAGTTTTCATACGTGATGTCACATTCTAACGCTGTATGATGTCATTTATATATTAGAAAAAATTGTGAGAAAAAATAAAGTTACCTCAATGGAAAATTTCTACTCAAAAATGCCACGTGGGTTTGAAACTTGGAATTTGGAAAGTAGAATATAGAGCTTCAATTTTCTCATTTTAAGACTAAGCAAGAAGGCAACTGCTTAAAAAATTTGTAATGGTATTATTTTGTTAGTTACGTAAGTATTGACACTAACGGTGATTAATAGAATAATCAATTGTGTTTATTTTAGAAACATAAAAAATAAAAACGGAGGTATTTATATTAATGATGATTAACAAAATGATCAGTTTTTGAAACATGAGAATCAAAAGTGCTTTATAGGCAAACATCATGGACGACTGCTTTATTCTGGCCTAAAATCTATTGATAAAGTAAAGCAACTATCGATATGAACAATAAAAAATCTTTACTAATCTATGCCATTTTCTCTTTACATCTACTAAAACTATATAGGGAATACCCCAGAAAATACCTTCATTTTTGTGAACACTCAATACATTTCTATACATTGTAGAAATAAAAATATAAAAAGAAAAATACTTGATCATCAATTTATTTATTTGGCCCCAATGAAAAACTCTTTTAACTCTATCAAACTCAAAAAAAAAAAAAAAAATATATATATATATATATATATATATTTATTTGTGGTGGGGAGGTGGTAAACGCTAGAGAAAAAGTTGAAACTAAAAAGTCATAACCTACAAAAGTGGTCTACTGTCTACAAGATATCAAACTCCATACGGAAGATTTTATACATTTATTAGTAAAAAAGCACTTTTGTCACGGGAGTTTATTTTCGCAATTTGACCTTGGAAGGTTGGAAAATAGGTCTCAAGGTAGGTCAGTGTGCTAGAAGTTGCTATGTCAATAAAATTGATTTTTCTGTTGAAAATAATCTAAAAATAAACTGTGTAAGAGATATTATAAATGCTAGGACCTTTAGTGTTGATTAATTCTGTGACAAGGTTTGCTTGTAAATTGTAATTATTAAACAAATTTCAATTCTATTTGTAATTTTATGTGGTGTATTTGAGATCGAAGACTGAAGATTGTTGTTCGCTGTACAAGTTTGTGGAATTTGGTTGAGCAAATTTCATGATTTGTCAAGTAAATGTAATAAGTTATATATAAATTTTTACTTGTAATTCGTGAGACAGGAGAGATTGAACCCTTTAAGAAAAGCACCAACTTGAGCTTTCACAACAATTTTTGGGGCCAATCACAGCTCAAACCCTATATTTTTATATACAAAAATTCAACCCTAATTTAATAAGAAGGAAGGTGGTGTTGGGGAGATAAATACCTTGGGGAGCTTACTTGAATAATTAATATAACATATAGAAACACACTTTAACCTAAAAGGCTTAAGTCCGAAAAAGGCCTAAGCCCAATAGGTATGTATTCAATTATGTTATATTAATCACTCATTCTTCTCATTTTAATTCAATGTAGGACTTCACTCACATGTGTAACCCAACAATCTCCCCCTCACGCGTGAGTCTGCCTCTCTATGGGCTTCAAGACCTCTCTGTGGGCTATGAACAAGTCATACTCACTCTCCCTTGCCTAATGTCATTAACGGGTCATCCATGGGTCTCTTGTACGCCATCCATGAGAACCACATGTCAACCCCGCACGCACATCTATGAGAACCCCGCACGTTCATGTCCATGGGAACCTCGCACCACACCATTATTTAGCACCATTAACAATATTCTATTTATTGGGTTTTTTTTTTTTTTTCCCTTCTCCAGGATCTTTGTGTGTGGGCCGTTTAGGCTTTCTCTGTCCCCACTGGGTAGGGACCATGAACACCTCACTACCTTCGCCGCACACCACCATGGGTTCTAATACCACTTGTTGGGAAGATAAACACCTTGGGGAGCTTCCTTAAGTAATTAATATAATATATAGAGACACACTTTAACCCAAAAGGCCTAAGCTCAATGAGTACGTGCTTAATTATGTTATATTAATCACTCATTCTTCTCATCTTTTTTCAATGTGGGACTTCACTCACACATGTAACCCAATAATCTCCCCCTCATGTCCATGGGAACCTTACACCACACCATTATTTAGCACCATTAGCAATATTCCTTTTATTGGGCTTTTTTTTTTTCTTCTCCAAGATCTTTGTGTGTGGGCCGTTTATCATAGGCTCTGATACCACTTGTTGGGAAGATAACACCTTGGGGAACTTCGAGTAATTAATATAACATATAGAGACACACTTTAACCCAAAAGACCTAAGCCCGAAAAAAGCTTAAGTCCAATGGGTATGTACTCAATTATGTTATATTAATCACTCATTCTTCTCGTCTTTATTCAATGTGGGATTTTACTCACACATGTAACCCAACCAGTGTCAACACAAATGCAAAGATCTTCGCCTTTGTATTGGAGCTACTATTTTTAAAACCACAAATACCAAGACAAATGTTCAAGAAGCCTTGGAGTGACCAAGAGTTTAATTTTGAGGTCGACAAATCGACTTGAGGCTTCAAGTTAGTAACATTGAAGACATAAGGTAGGAATTTGAAGCTGGGAGCTTGGACACTTAGGCTAACTACGCGTATTGAAAATCACGTAATTAACGGCGTAAATAACATGTGTACGGCAAAAATTTCAATAATATACTTGTTGGGTTGAACTTTGCTCCAGAGTGTTTCTACCTATTGGATTTTCTCTCCATGAATAAATCCTTGTCTTTGTGTATGTGGGTTGCTCATGTGATGCTTATCTTGTGTTTGTTTATTCATGATTAGTGTTGAGCTTAAATTTATTAAGTAACTACCTGAACTTATTCTTAAAAAAAAAAAGTAACTACTTGAACTTAATCTTCAATCATTAATTAAAATTTGTAGCAAGTCAAATTAGGGACTTAAGTAAACATTTTTCAACAAATGAGATGTAGCATTGCTTAATTATGTGGTAAACCCTTGAATATTTGCTTCGGATTTATTTATTTATTTTGATTGAAAGTGGATTCAATACAGACTAAACATGAACAGTGAGATTAACCAACAAACTTGAAACATCGAAAGATAAAAAGAGGGGCAATGGCTTCCAAAGGGAAGTTATTGATGACAAAAACTTGCAGGAAAGATTAAAAGATGGACAATATTATTGCAAATAGTTAAGACTCAAGTGTGCAATTAATAAGATTAAAAGATGGATATGTCTAAAGATATTGTATAAATTAAATTAGAATTTCTATTTTATCATTAGTAGCAATTATCTCAATTAATTTTTTTTATGAGATATCATTCTACTCTAACATAATATAAGTATAAATGTGTGTTAAGCTTCCTTTTAGAGACCTGAACTCCGACTCTTGCCCTTTCACCCCGCAATAACTTACTCTTGTGGAATGACTATCATGCCAAGGATGCACGAAGGTATATATCTCAATTTTTTTAAATTTAGCATATTTGTTTGAGTGGAGAATGTCCATCTGTATTTTGAAGAAACCTAAAAGGTGTTTGGTACATGCACTTAAAAACTGAAAAAGATGTGTTTAAAAATATGTGTAGAAATACGCGTGGGTGAAAAAATGTATAAAAATACGTATAATATTGTTTAAAAACTAAAAACATATGTTTAAATGAGTATACCAAACATGCCATAGATTCTTACAAAATGTTCAAGGATGAGCCCATGAAGATCATTGATCACAATTCATAAATATTTTCCTGTCCAATCAACACGATATTGAAAATCCAAAAGGTACGATTCATATCATTTCAAAGAAAAGGCCACTGTCTAAGCTATAAAATGAACCTGTGAACTATGTGTGCTGCGTGCACTTTGGGTTCTAGCTTCTTATATCAATATGTTATATAAACGAGTTTAAAAAATGGCATAGAGTGCTGTTAATTAGTTATAATATATAAAAAGCATGGTAGATTGTAAATTACATCTGTTTGAATTTTACATTTTGAAATTTCAAAATTTAGATTTTACTTGTGAAGTTTGAGAGTGTTTGAATTTTACACATGTTTCAGAATTTATAATTTATCCCTTAAATTTTAGGAGTGTTTGGAGAGAGAGAGAGTAACATGATCGGTACAATTACGGCTACATCAACGGCAAAACTAACAAAATTTACTATTGCTAATGGCCAAACCGACAAACTTACTATTGCTAATGAGAGTGATACAAAATTTATTATAATTAATAACGTGTTAAATTTCTCAAACCTGAAATTGGTTCTCTGGCCAGTTGGATTTATCCAGAAGCAGCTACCATTATTCTAAACATCTTTAGACCTAAAATTTTTGTGTTTATAAATACTTATTGTCTAGGTGTAACTATATCCTTTACATCTTATTTAGTTAATTGGAATTGCATTATCTGTTACATATATATTTTTGTTTAATTTAAGAAGTGAACGTCATTACGTCAAGTCTTTAAACTTACCAATGACCATGTGGATATTGTCGAATTGCTTTGATAAAGTAGCAAATTACTTTTTTTGAATTGGCTTCCATCGTGGAGATGTTGAATAATATATATAAAAAAAGACCCAAACATATAATATGACCGTAAACAAAGTTTTGACTACTCAAAGTTAAGTATAAACAAACGTAAGATTTTTTTTTTTTTTTTGGGCGATAGAGCTACAATTTATTTCATATTTTTTATGATGATTATTCCTTATCACTATGTCAACACATCAATTAAATTTTAGTGTAGACATAGTTTAAACCCCTTAGACGACAATGAATTTTACCAATTAAGTTAAGTAAAACCCACAATCTTCTATGAAAAAAAAAAACTCACAAATTTAACAACTTTTAAGGCTACTGTATTTGCATATGCATATGAATTAGTGTGTGTTTGGTAATCGATTATAGGTTAGTTTTTTACTTAAATTATCCATTGTTTGTGGATTCTACACAACTTTTTGTCTCAACTTTATTTCAAGTAACAGTTTTAAAAATAATAAGATAGTTTTTAGCTTTTTGTTCATATTATGCTTCTTTACCTTTTGAGTTGTTCTGCTAGATAGTTCGCTCAAGACCTTTGGTCTTACTCGAACCCGATGAAAAAAAATGGGATCGGCAAATAAATTACCCAATTTTTTTTTTTTTTTAATTTCCAAAGAAACCAAGGTTATGTAGTGATACATAAAATTTTGAGTTAGCTCAATTTAAGGATAAATTTTTTAATTACTTTGTTTTTCTGGTTATATGTTTTGACAAATTATAATATATTTTTCTGGTTATATGTTTTGACAAATCATAATGTAGGGTTTATAGTAAATTTTATAATATATCTAACTTTACTCTTTCATTATATATATTATATTAAAGTTAAGGCCCAGTTAACAAGTGTTCTTACAACATTAGTTAAAATCTTTAAAGGGGTCCGGTTAACAAATACCCTTAGGGCATTAGTTAATGAGCTATTTTAGAAAAAATAAATTTGATACCACTTTTATAGAAAATATAAAAAACTGTTAAAAAACTCACTTGTTTTTTTCTTGTCCTATAAAGAGTTTCTAAAAGTATTTCCTCAAGCAATACCTGTACGACATCCGTTAACAAAATATTTAAAATTAAAGTACAATAAAAATAAAAATTAGTTTTTAATAGTTGTTTAATTTTGTGTCACATGTCCAATTTAGTTTCCTCAATCCGCCAATTATAATAGTCAACGAGAAGGTTGAGATGACCACTTCACTCACTTAGGTAAGACCACCTCATCATCGCTATTATTAAATATTTCTATACGGAAGCACATATTACAACCTAGATTAATATAATTTTACTGGCTTCTATGGAATCAAGAAATATGTTTGATTGTCTATCTTTTTTGTATAAGGCATCCTCCAGATAGTTTAAATCAAAGCTTTCTTCTAGAAAAATGATCATCACAATAATTAAAATATAACCTTCTATTCCTGAGATTTAATTGCTATAAGATAAATAAAAAACGTGATAATTATCTTTTCAAAATATTTATTGCTTGCACTCTTCAACATCGTCCAATATTAATATATGCATAGAGGAACAATAAAAGAAGGATTTTACTGATATATGTCTTAGGGTGCGTGTACATTAGTAAACTATTTTAGAAGAAATTTTTATGGAAAAAAAATGACTAACTTTTTTTACATGTATTTTAATTTTTCATAAAAAGTTTCTTAAAATTGATGATTAATGTATATTCTAAGAGTATACATTAATCGAACCCATAAAAGAAATGTTCCCTGCGTTTTGTTTGTTTTTGATGATTTTTTTTCACTACCTCTCTCTCAAAGTCAGTTTTGTGTCACCTGTAAAAGTAGTAACGCTGATCAAGATGAATACTTTTGCACGGTTAACTTACAAAGTATGAAAGGTTGAAAAGAGTAAAAAACAGTGGAAAGTGAAGTAGTAGTTGTGGTAGAGAATCATAAACAGTGGTGATTATATTACAAAAAGATAGGGTTAAATTAAAAAGAGATAGAGATAGCTATAGCTAGAGAGAAGAGAAATATCAAATATGTGTTTTTTCTCCTGAAGATCCGCTAAAGGATATCTTGTTGTCGGCGAGTTTTTATAGATCAGTTTTTGTGTATGTTAAGCTAAGGCACCAAACTATACCCACATGATCAACTCTGCATAATTGCTTCTGTGGGGGTCACCTTTTTTCTGGTTTGTCCAAATAAAGATTACAAGTTTACTTCACGGACACTTATGTGGGGGTCACCTTTTGCTTTGTAATGCTTAAGGTTCTTACTTTGACAAGGATTGTCTTCTTTTTTTTGGAATTAACTTTTACAAGATCTAAACCTCTCAACAAATGTGGAGTGGATATATATGTAACTTTAAGATATAATTCCCTGATTCTTTTTGGGTGAATTTGTGTTGTCCTATTCCTACCTTTGTGTATTATAAGAAGTTCTAGAGGAGAATTAATTTGTTTAATTTGTTCCAATAATTTCGAACTTGGGATTGACCAAATGTCCAATAATTATCTGAAAATTACATTCATTTGAGGGCAAATTATATGAACATTCATGGGGGGTTTAGAAAATTTTCAAACACATCTCATGTACATGAGATGTGTTTGAAAATTTTATATCAATTCAAAATTTCAAACTTTTGTGATATTGTAAGTGACAAATTTGACCTATCTATCTCACTTCTATCAATTCTAAAGTGATAAAAAGTGATCACGTGCACTGCAGGATGAGCTTGTATGAGCCTTCACCCTTGTTTGCTAGCAAAGCTTGATTAATCATTTGAATATATATCTTTCATGCCCATTCCACCATGTGCATTTGAATCACACGCATATCTTATCCCAATTCACCCAATGAATTCTTTGCTTCTCCTTTTATTGACTCCACCAAAATTTACTAATAATTACACTTAGATCCCTACATAGAGAAATGGAGAGTTTGAACCAACTTATCATGTAGGTTGGAATGGCTACATGGGCCAAGCCTGGGTACGTAGCCAAAGCTTGTCTTCTATCACGACAAAAGCTTCTATGTGAGTATGTAATGCACAGACTAGGGCTAGAGGACTATATAATATCCACAATAAAATTTTTTTGAGCACTTCAAAATTGTGTAACTTGAAATGCTTGTATGATATGTTACATTCAAGAATTTTATATATATATATATATATATATATATATATATATATATATATATATATATATATATATATATATATATCATTTGGTTGAAAATATATAAATATTTTTATTTGCAAATATACAAAACTTATCACAGTGTCTTGATTTTTTTTTTCTTCATTTGATGGCCAATATATATAGGGGATTATTTCAATTTCCGCAGCTTATATTGAAATTTTAACTACCAGCCCTCATTAGCCATATACATGTTCAATGGAATAAAAACTGCATTATGCGTTATTAACACAAATAAATAAGACTTTCTAGGTGCATGATTCATTTTGGTTCCATTCAATATTATTTTCTTTTCCTTTTAGGTATTGACCAAATGTTCACGCTCCTTTTGCTTTCACTATTTTTTCCCTATTTGGGGACATCTGCTCAATGCCAATGTATTGTGAGAAAACGTGTGCATGTGTGTTGAAATCCCAATATATTATTTTTTTTTTAAAGCAAAAAAGAAAATACATTATACATGTACACCTAGCTAATCGCTAAATGCAAATAATAGTTTCAGACTATTCTAGGATTCTCTTCGTCTTAGTGAGTCTCATCTTTGCATGTCATTTTCCATAACCCCACCATTAGTCTCTCTCTCTCTCTCTCTCTGTCTCTCTCTCTCTTCCCCAACCAAAACAAAGGCGAAAGGTAGAAAAGAAAGAAAGAGGGGGCTAAAGTTCCAAAAAGACAAACCAAACCACCTTTCATAACCATATAAGTGCTAGCTTTCCCACATAAAGTCTGGATATAACCATCTGAGGAGAGACTTCAAAGGAGCTCTCTGAGGATGAGTTTAAGAAATCACCTTGTAGGTGAGCACAGTTTGTGCTTCCAAGCCCCAACTTTCATTGAGTGGCTCAAGCCCTCACCCTCTGCTTCATCACTGTCATCATCATCATCCTCTTCCTCTTCTTCTTCTTCATATTCTTCCTTGACCACCCCAAAAGAGCTTGTTCAGGAGACTTTACAATGCTTGCCTCTTCTAGGCGGGTTTACTGAGACCAAACCCTTGAAACAGCAAGATATTAGACTCCAAAAGGAGGGTTACACAATCAAAGAAGAGGAGGTTGAGAAAGTTACTGTTGCCCTGCACATTGGTTTGCCTGACACGGGTGATTCTGATGCTGAGAAGATGATTTTTGACTCTAAGGAACAAGAACCCGTGAAGAAAAGCTTCCATGGTGGTTCTTTTAACACACAGAGTAGGTTTTGGATACCAACACCTGCTCAAATTCTTGTGGGGCCGATGCAGTTTGCTTGCTCCATATGCAGCAAGACCTTCAATAGGTACAATAACATGCAGGTTAGTTCTCATCAATTTCTTGAATGATTGTTTTTTTTTATCTTTTTTTTTTTATTTTTAATTTTGGACTTGAAGAATATAATTATATTTTGGGACAAAATATAGCCTAAATATTATGCATGATCAAAACATATATAGATCATAGAACATTTGTGTTCCTAGTGAAACATGATAGAGGTGTTGTTTAAGTATATTGCTTATATATTTTGTTCAATATATTCTTTTTTTGTGCTAATTAATAATTACTAAAGCTTAATGCACAGTTTCATGTACACCTCTTCTCAACTTCCTAAATTACCATTTGCTTTTTGCATGGGTGGAAAATTGAACTAACATAATGTATATTTCAAAAACTAAAACACCTCCAAGATTATGCATTCCTTTAAAGGGGAATTGTAATTCCCTTTACCAGCAAAAACCCTATTTTCTCTAAAAGAAATTAGCCATTCCTATGAAGATTCTAGTTTCCATCCAGCTGCTAGAAGAAACAGTCCCCAATGGAGTGCAGGTGTGCATACCAATGATAATTTGCTTTAATTCTTGGTAATGGAGAAAAAGGCATAATAATATATACTACAAATCACTTAAATCTTGTTTTATGTTTATTTTGGTTGCTATCACATTAAGCATTCTGTTAGATATCAGCGTTGGTGTAGTTATTTTTTATAAGATATCATTCAATTTAGATGTATTATTCTCTAAGTTTTATACCAACAAGGTTTGTATCTAAAAGAAGAAAGTCTTCAAGTCCTCTCTTTTATTGTCCATCAAGAATAAGAAGCTAATTGAAACAAATGTAATTGAAGTTTGGAAAGAAAAAATTGAGAGCCTTAATTAAATGACCCCCTCTTCTTTAGGAGTAATCCTTCAAGGCCTTTCTTTAATTTTGTATGCAACATTTCCCTTTTGTTTAGCCACTCCCTACGATTTCTAAAAGGAAAACTTCATGTAAAGCCCACTTTTTCGCCTCCTGCCCTTTAATCCTTCCTCTTTGGGTCAAAAGATAATGAGCTTGGGTTTTGAAAAAAAGGACCAATTTGCTTATTGAATAAAGCTGAGCATGATTACAAAGCAATATGAGCATCACAAGATGACAATTCCAACCAGAACTTTGGATACTCATTCTTTAAAAAATAATTCTTAACCTTTTTATTAAAAGATGCAGGGAAATAGTCCACTGGTGAAGGCCCTAAACAAGCCAAAATAATCACTAGCCTTTTTGTAACTTACACTTTCTCGATCATAGCATGTTGCAATCTTGAATAGTTCATCAATAATGACATTACCAAAACTTATTCCTAGTGCTAGCTTAGGGAGGAATTAAAATCATTTATCCATTCTGAGTGTTCCACTTTATACTTTATTAATCATACCCTTAAGAAGTACTAATGTCCATAATTGAGAATCAACCGACAATTCTAATTTTAAACAAATACATATGTACCTACTTAAAAGTTATTTTTATTTATCTTATGAGATTTGAGATTTAAACAAATTTTATGTCAGTATGAGATAAATTAGACATGAATGCATAAAAAAGTTTTATCCACTCTATCTGTTTCACTTTATCTTCTACTAATAACAGTATATTATGTGTTTAATTTTTTGGTAACTTTTAGTTATTTTACAAGGAAATAAAAATGGATGTGTGCCAAATTGTGATAGGTTATTGAAAATAATCTTTTTTATTATATATTTTTTGTAGATGCATATGTGGGGGCATGGATCCGAATATAGAAAAGGACCAGATTCACTTAAAGGAACTCAACCAGCTGCCATGCTAAGGCTACCATGCTATTGCTGTGCTCAAGGCTGCAAGAACAACATCAACCATCCGCGAGCAAAGCCACTGAAAGACTTCAGAACACTGCAAACTCACTACAAAAGGAAGCATGGAGCAAAGCCATTTATGTGTAGAAAATGTGGGAAAACATTTGCAGTGAAAGGAGACTGGAGGACACATGAAAAAAATTGTGGGAAGTTGTGGTATTGCACTTGTGGTTCTGACTTTAAGCATAAGAGATCACTTAAAGATCACATCAGATCCTTTGGAAAAGGCCATTCCCCACACCCTTCTCTTGATGGTTTTGAAGATGAAAAGGAATGCATCACAGGTTCTGAGGATGAATTTGCTCGCTAATTAACTAGCTCTTGATCCATGGTTTACAAGTTTAATCTCTTCCCATTTCAGCTTTGTTTGATATAGACGTAAAAGCTAAGTATGCATGCTTATCTAAGCTTGTGCTCAGTAACAAAAAATTCTCAACAATTTGCGCGGAGGCACCACTGGGAGCGGTTTGTTTCGGAGCACTTGCTGGGCGATAAGCAGAATTAATATGTATCTTTCAATATCTAGACGGTTTGCTTAGTTAACTATGTTAATAAGCTGATTGCCACAAGTGATGAAGTAGATGAATTTTCTTCTCTTATCAACGAAAACTAGGCATTAGATATTAATGTTTAAGCTTTTGTTCTAAGGAGAAAATTTGTCCGCTTCATTCCTAACTGGTAATCTTTTATAAGATGATTGTATTCTTGTTATCTTTTGCAGCTTACATTATCATCTCTTTCTCTCTCTCTCTGAATAGTTGATTTCTATATGAATCTGTTTTTAGCACCTTTTCATTTTGGCATTAGCTTTTTAACTTAATTATTTATCTATAACTTTTTCATTCATTTTTTTTCAAGGTACAATTATGTTTCAACCAACTTTCAGCAACCAACTAGCATAAACATTCGGCCAAAAATTGCATCCAAACACATACGTTTCTTTCTATATGCTTCAAAGAATTATAAATAAATATGTATAAATTATCAAATCAACCTCTCCTATATCAACTGATCAGGACTAAGATCTACGATGCATATGAAAGCTCCTTTGAGAAAACTCAATAGTGTTTTCTAAGATTTCTAGACAAGATTGTTGCTTGCAGTTTGTCATTTTCTCCCTTAAAAATTAGAAAACAGCAACTACATGTTTGTGGATTTTGAACTAATATCTACATCCTCTATACCATTATTGTAGGAGTCGAGTTATAACTTATTTGCCATATATACAAAATTTAGTTATTAAGTGCTCGACGAGCTCTAAATATTCACATTTACCAAGAATTAAATTGAAAATATGTATGAATTTTCCACCTGCAATGTAGAAGATGGGAGAGGGTTAGAAGTTAGAACCCTACTAGCATATGCGATCTGTATATTTTACAAAAAGCCTTAGCCCATAAATTTAAATATAAAAATACACAACCCTCGAAAGTATATATAATTAATGATTATATTATTTTATATAGTGAAATTTGGAGAAATCATTTTATTTGACAAGAGCCTGGCCAACTGTAGCAAAACACTGCGGAAAAAACTACTTGCATGTGAATCCTTGGCTTTTCCATCTAATGGATTAACTAGAGATGTCTAATTAAATAGTACTAAGTCAAAAGGATACCCGTAAAATTACACTATCGTTTTATTGTCCCTACTTTCAAAAGCATAGTGGAGAAGTTGGTGAGAGTCCAATTTGGAGGCCTAATTACCAAATCAAAAATCCACCAACTGAGATTACAATATCAACCAGAGAATGATTGGGTACTAATTAACCTCAATGGAAAATTCATTTAGTCTTACTTTGAGGACTTTCTGATAATACACACCCACAAGATTGAAAGCCCAAAATACCCACACACAAAAAAAAATTTGCTAGTATGTGTGAAAAGGAGATTTCCAGAAGACTTTTTTTCTAAACCAAGATACAAGGCTAATCTAGATCAGTAGTGATACACAAAACAAGAGAGAGAGAGAGAAGGGGTTGAAATTTGGCTTCTTCTGTGGTACTCGGTAGGCTTGACCAAAGACTTAAAGGTGTAGGAAAATTTGTGAGAAGGTGTTTGATTTTAAAAGATGAGGGACCTCCCTCCACCATGGTTTGTCGGGTGAGAAAACAATTATATAGAGGGGAAAAGAACAACTGCCCTCTTTATCTCCATTGATTTAGCTTAAACTGTGTTCATATTCAAAAGAGGCAGTTTGAGTGTAACACCATTGAATTTAAGCCACTTCTTTGAGCCAACAGGTATAGCAACTTTCTAGCTAGCTAGCCACCAAGCTGGTCGGTAAGGAGGCTCAGTTTCTTTTCCTCCATGCATATCCTTTTTAGTATTGCCATCAAGTATACATCATCATCATTAAAATTTAAAACCTAATAGTCCATGCACAGGAGGACTGAAAGGAAAAGAATTTAAGGACAAACAAGTTTACATGTGCCTACACAGGTTGTCTTTTACTAATATGACATTTTTACAAATTAGTGCAAACTAGTGTGCACTAATTAGTAAAGGACAAGACATTTTTTTAGGTTTTGTGGTAGCCTAGGGTGACGGTATCTTGTTTTTTACTGACTTTAAGATCAAAGATTGTTTATCATTGTATGTCTAATGTCTTCACCTTATGACAAGGTATCCTTTACTAAAGGAGGAATCACAAGCTAAAAGTTCTCAGCCCACAGAATATAGAGAAAAGGATAAAAACATTCATTACTCTAATTAAGGAATACATGAGTTAGGACTTATTTAGGACTAATCCTTAAAGCATGAGGAATGACAACCTACATATTTCCAAGATCAAAACATTCAACAAATAGCGAAGACTTAAACAAATTTTCACAACACAAATAGCAAGACTCATTCACAAGACTTTATGAAATACATTTTGGAAAGTAAAAAATCTAAGTTTGACCCATGTGATCCAATAATAGAATGATTATTACTTTTATCCCAAACAATCAATAATGACTTAACAACCACACAATGATAAAGAAATCACAAATATATTACCATAAATCCATAATTTAAAAGCAGTAAAATAAAGAATAAAACAAATACAGGGATTTGGTCAAAAAGAAGTGAAAACTGTAAAAACCACCTTAGGATAACTAATACAATATTTTTTTGCAACAGTCTATTTACAAAACCTTTGCATAGCAAACAACCCATACAGTTCTACGGCATCACCTCAAACCTTGGACTTCTTCCACACAATCTCTAACACAAACAAACCCTCCATACTAGACTATAAATTTGGTGTGCAAGTGTACTCACTTACAAATTTGACAGTTTATCCAATTTCAAAAGAAATTAATTAGTGTAAAAAATTAGGCTTTTAAGATGTATATGCATAAAAGAGGATTTTCTACTTAGGGCCTTTATGCTCAAGAAGAACCGCACTTGTTTAGATTCTTAGTACGTAGATTTAGGAATGCTAGTTCCAAATTCTCAGTCAATCAAGGATTGAGCGAGAGTATTATGAAATTTCTAACTTTAATGATGTCTTGATTCTTGAGTGAGCTTCTTGAACTTCAACACAATAACTCCTAACTTGACCTTTTAATAACTTTATTACACTCATGAAAATTCTTAATGTTTTGGCACATAAAATTTTCTAATCTAAATCTTAACAATCTTACCAGTTTTCAAACAATCTAACTATTCCCCATCTTAAAGAATCAGGTCAAGCGATGATTTAACACTAAACCCAAACTAACTCAAGCAATTTTAGTTGTTTTTTAAAATTAAAAAATAATAAAAATAAAAAATTTAGAGTTTTAGCACATTATATATACTATATGAGTTGTTACACAAAGTGTGGTGCAACTTATTATTAGTTTTCTCCAATATTTTAATAAATTTTTGTAAGAATCTTGTAACTTAACTGATTAATGTCTCGCAGTATTTTCAATAAAGACATTTAGGGTTCAAATCCTTCATCGCAACTATCAATGTATAAAAAAATTATTTCAATAAATTTACTTGTAAAAAATTGTAATCTTTAGTTATTTTATAAAAAAAAAAAATAGAAAGACATTAAGAGTAATGTAGTGACTTGATCATACAATATATACATATACGCATTTGCAAAATGAAAATTGCATGATATAGTGGCTAATATAGATAGGCATGTTTCATACCTATTAAAAAATGCAAATTTCCTTCAATTATTGTTTTTACATTCTTGACTGTGTGTTACTAAATTTATTTATTTATTTTCTTTTTTTTAGACATTGTTTCAATAAAAAATAAAAATAAAAACTAAATTTGAGCAAAAATATCAAATTTCAAATCAATTGTTTCTCACATAAAAAAAATTCAATCATTATGTTTAAAATAATTAATATAACAAAATAAACATTTTTAATTTTTTAATTACATAGAATAAATACTACAATTTAGTTCCTCACACACACATATGAATTCACAAATACTTAATTTCTTATGGTGCATTAGTTTCAATTGTTGTCAAAGCAATTAAACATGAGGAAGAATGTCACATTCTAAATTTATTATTATTATTCCAGCTAAAAATTATTTCTCATATAGAGTTTATAAAAATAATAATATAAACTTATTTAATGTAAATAATTAATGCACAACTATAGATAATTAATAGATGCATTTACTTTATTGGCTAGTTTAATGAACTAATATTTTGATGTGAATGCAAGCTTTGTTAAAGTAGACACCTAAATAAAGATAATTTGAAAGAATGTGCCACATGGTACAACCTCATACTCTCCAACATGAGCTCTTTCTCTCTCTCACACACACACACATAAATATAGATTTTGCATTTCATATTGAAATGAAATCATAAGGTTAGATGCATAAGATGATATGTGTAAGGGAAGCTGGTTTAAAGTTTGGTGCCTTAAAAACAAGTTGAGGCTTTAAAAACTAAACATAAACAAATAAGTTAAAAATTAAATGAAAAAATGATGGCAAATAGACTCTATATGTCTTACGTAAGAGGGTGATCTTATGAGATCATTTCATGGGATACCACCTAGCTCCCACAAAAGATAGAAGTTTTTTAGGTATCTTTACAAATAATTTTCAAGCCAAGTGGAAAATTCACAAAATGGGTTTCAACTTGCTAGGAAATCCACGCCATGGTTGTTTACCTTATGAATCTCAAGGTGTTAACTCTTGTAATCATCAAATGGTCAGATTAATGAATGTCTTTAGAGTATTTGTTAATTGACCATTTCAGAAAAGTTTTGATTCTAATTTTATAAAAAATTCAAAGTGTTAAAAATAATTTTTTAAAATTTAATTTTCTCATAAAAAAATATTTTCTAAACTAATGCCCTTAGGGCATTAATTAACTTTTCCCATCATCAAATTAGATTTTTTTTTTTTTTAAATTGTTGTATGGACTCTTTGTCACACTCTTGACAAAATTAGATTGATAGGGTTCAATTAATAATTTAGTGATAATGACCTCTTTTGTGTGCCCTGTGTTTGTAGTTTAAAGTTTGAACATTACCCCCTCCCCCCTCACTATTTTCCTAAAGAAGAAGAATAGGAAGAAGCAAGATTGGTGAAACATAGTTACTGGGCTGCCACATTTGGTGTACCACTCTAGGCCCAACCCAGATCAGTAAAAAGGCCTCGCTTCCGCTGATGTTGAAACGAGAACAGGCCATGAAGTACAATGCTCCCTAGATCGTACTTTCTATAAACCGGCCTGGATTTCGTTACTTCAAAGGCCATTTCAGTTTCACTTCTTAAGTTAAAAGTATATTTCATTTTCCATTATAATTATTTACCATACAAAACATTTACCAAATTTGCTTTCAATTTTGTGGACAATAAACAACCTTTAAAGTCATCTTGGATTATTCAAATTTTACATTTAAAAAAATTCATGTAATTGAAAATTACAGGAAGTTTAAAAAAATTACTATAAACAGTTTTTGCATAAAACATTTTATTTGATTCCCTTCTTTATATTGGTACAGTTTAATATGGATTGATAAGTTTCAATTAGCTCAACCAGTAAAATTTTTTTTTTTTTTTTTTTTTGTTGAATAAGAGAATTGGGATTCAAATCCAGTCTATATAAAAAACCAACAACAACAAGTGTCTTAGAATTGATGATAAAGAGCAATTATCTTGGAGTGGATGCCATAAATTAAAATTCTACTGTATTTATATAATAATAATAATAACTATTTAACATGGATTGAAGTCCAGGTCAATATATCAAATAATAATTCACTTGTGTCATTATTTTTAAGTATTTCAAACTTTAAAGTTAAGGAACATAAAAATTTTCAGAAATACTAATGCGACGTATTATAATTGATACATAAAATTGTTATCAATAGTAGATTATGTGAAAATAATAAAACTATAATTTTAATTTATCATGTTACAATTTATGAAAACAAATTGAAAAATCTGTCCCAAGTGAAATTTTCTCCAACAGAAAGCCCTGAGTTCAAAACAGGTTTATAGAATATAAAATAAAAATGAAAAAAAACAAAGGGCTCAAAACTATATCTCCTGCCCCATATAAAAGACAAGCAGCACCGAACCCCAAAAACATTGGATTTTTTTCAAGAAAAAAGGACCTAATAATTGCCTATACAACTTACAACTATACTCCATCAGCCCAATACACCACAAACCGCATCTGGCCCATATAAAAGCTAGAGCATCACAACCCCAAGAACCACTTTTGACCATTCTTCTACATGTCCATTAGGCTTTGTAACCAATCATTTATTTACTTCTGCAGCTCCTACTTCAAGAAGCTGCCAAATGGAGCAAAATAATTACACAAAAGCATGTCTTCGTGCACGATATGCAGCAAAGTCTAAGCCTTTCATTCACTCACTATAAAACTTAGAATGCTACTTGTCAATGGCTTAGGCCTTCAAAAGTACCCATTTGGACACGTATCTTACATGTACATGTCCTACAACACATGGTGATCTGTGCTGTCGACACAGGAGCATAAGGCTTTGCAGTAAAAGCATGTACGTGTCGTTTTGGGGGTTTGCCTTTGCTTTCAAGATCGGCCATTGTAATTAAAAAGAGTCCCTCAGCTTATGTTCTCCAACTACGTTGCACTGCTAAACCTTATTAGGTTCTGCTAGATTTTGTACAGTTCGTTTTCTTCATTGTTTTCTTTTGTAAGCAGAGACAAAGTCCTAGCTGAAAGATGAAGGTTTGTTCTTGTTAATTGCAGTTTACTTCAGTGGTTTTATTGCACTTTATCTGTTTAATTGGTCATTCATCATGTCTATTATCTCAAAGGGTTTCAACTTTCAAGGAGTATATGTCTATGTTCTTTCTTCTTCATATACCTGTATTATATGGATGCTCTTAAGTAAATTTACTTAACTATAACTTAGTTACAATATACAAAAACCAAAACATGTGGCCAAATTATACACTAGTGATGTCTAAACTTTAGAGTTTAGATCATGAACTATTTTAGTCTTTTAAATTTAAAGTGATTATTTTTAGTCTTATCATGATTGCTTTTGGTTTGGGAAAATTTTTAGGACAAGTAACACTTAGTTGTAATTGGTACACAATGGTTTTACTTTTCACTTAGCACCATTTCACATGTGTAAGTGATATACAGGTTGGTTTGTTAGAGTGATCACTTGGTCTCTGAGGGACTAAAAGTAATTAAAAATTAAGTAGTAATTAATTTTGAATTCATGGGCTAAAAGTTTATGCCCTATAGTGTAAAGTCTAGGGTGCAACCTAGATAGACAAGCCTTGTCCTAATTTGAGATACAATTTGGGGTGTTGTATCCGTGTTAGACACGCCTCATTTGGAGGGTGAGTAAAAGTTGTACCATATCAAACTTCAACATGCCTAGTTGAGATACTTTTACATATATATCCTAGTCAAATACTTTCACAAAACAAACACACCTTGGCATGAAAGTTGTGTCTTTTTTTATAATCTTGCTTGTATTTTTTTTATAATAAAAAAATACGAGAACAAAATGAATCAAATACTTTCAAAAACATTCATGCTCTGAAAATTAATAGTACATTTGAAATGTAATAACGGTGAATCAAATACTTTCAAAAACATTCATGCTCTGAAAATTAATAGTGCATTTGAAATTTAATAACGGTCTTTATTCGTATTTTAATTTCAAGTCATAGATTTGCATTATTATGTTACTTTCAATTTCATATATAAAAATAATATATATATATATATATATATATATATAATAATTTAATAGATGTGTTTCGCGGCCGTATTTTTCAAAAAAAAAATTGTTGTATCGCGTTGCACCCTTACCCATATCCATGCTTCTTAGGGAGCAACACATATTTTGGCCACTTGTATTTTACCATCTCTTTGTAACATAGTTGACATGACCAATTAGGGTGAATGGATTGCCATGAAATAGACAAGGAAGTCTCATACTCATAGTAACGAAAATACCATATGGTTGTTTTGAACAAGTGAAGGTTCACGAGACAAGGTCTCATGCTCGTGCGTCTGGTGAGGAAGAAAAGGTGATAACAAGGAAGCAGAAGGCAGAGAGCAAGGAACATGAAGCAGAGCAGTCTCCAAAGAAGCTCTGGTCTGAAAATGAAAACGGCCAGCCTAGTGGAAAAAATGCGGCCGAGATAGCCGCGGAGTTGGAAGAATTCTGTAAAGCCATTAAAGAGCATCTCTCTATCCAACAAATGCGTGAAATACTGGAAGCTAATGGCGAAGACTTCTCCGGCCCTGATAGTGCTATTGTCTCTAAATGGTTAGTCTTTGACTCCCACTTGCAGTGGCGGCGCCACCTTATGATTTGAAATATATATATATATATATATATATATATATATATATAATAATTTAAAGTTTTATATATATTTACTTTTAATAAAAAATTTGGGACCACTCTTGAATTTTTTTTTTATACCAATAAAATTAAATTTTGATTCTATAATTTGAGCAACTTAACAGTATATTGGCTTCTTTCAAGCAAAAAAGAAAAACTAAAAAAAAAATTATAACAAAACTACTACAAGCTTGGCAGTGACTTGATTCATTTGACTAAGCACACTGTTCAATACAACACCATTTTCAACCTTTTATTATTTTTTATTACAGTATTATTTTTCATCACCAGACATATATTACTTACTTATCATTTTTAATTATTTTTTCTTGTTTGTTCTTAACTACACACGTCTTCTGTCTCTTCGATTTTTACACTTTATACTTTTAAATTTTATCATATCTTCATCTACATTTTGTCTTCTTCTTTGTTCACAACTTCTTGTTCGTAACTTCTATGTCTTTTACCAGTGCGGCAGTGCCTCTTCTCAAGTTGAGTCTTAAATTTCTCAATACGATTTTTTTTTAGCTGTACAAACACCTTTATTCATTTCTTTTCTTTTCATTTTTTTTTCTTTTAAGGTTTTTTGGTTTACAAAATGCAAATTTGTTTTGGTTTTAAGAACAATTTTTTTTTAAGCACAAACTTCATGTCGGCTGAATCTTGAATTTCGGCCGGTATTCATCAAAACACCCGAAATAGACCGGAATGACTTGAAATTTTTTCCGAAGTGGAATAGGGGCGGGTTACTGTTCCGGTTTGTTTTCCAGCATGGTATTTTTCGGCCGTTACGGTCGAAACGGAATGAAATAAATAACATTGAATCAAACCTGATTACCTAAAGGGTAAAAAGAAATAAGATTGTATAATTTATACTTTTTAAGGAACATCCTGAACAAAATTCCTGGAGCCGTCACATCAAAACTTGTCTTAGAGCATAAATCACCACCACCCCATATAATTTCCAAAAGAAAAATATTTAAACTACTACAAGCTTACAAATTAGCATGGCAATGAAGGTGATTAATGTCTCTCCAACGACATAATATGTAAATGTCTTAATTGTTTTTCTGTTATTGGTGACACAAATTTGTAAAATGCTAGAGGCAAAGTCACACGGAAATTCATTGGTAGTAAATGATTGTTTGTGAAAACTTGTTTGTACTTTATAGTGATTGGACTTAACTGTGTGGACTTTTTTGGATGATGACTTGATCGTGTGATAGCCAAGATTTGCTGTTTTATGGGGTGTTGGAGAAATGCCCAGTTTGCAACAGCAATTTGGAGTACATCGGTACACGCTATTCTTGCAGAGGATTTTATAGTGAGTGGTCTTCTTGCACGTTCAGCACCAATGATCCTCCAAGGAAACAAGAACAAATCAAATTACCAGATTCTGTTCTCAATTCTCCTGTTTCAGATGTACTTTCATTTCCTCAAATCTTGTTTATTGTTTGTGCCCAAAATTCTGGTTATTTATTTGAGATCTCTCTGTGTTGCATAGTTACTAAAGAACTATCAGGATCCAAGTCGCCGGCTTCACAGGGATTTAGTCACCACAGATAAACCTTTTACAGGAATGATGATCTCTCTTATGGGCCGTCTTTCTCGAACACATGTATGTTGGCACACAATATCGTTGCAACTGCTAGTCATGATGCCATTACTTTGTCTCTTTAGTACTATATAATCTGGACAACGTACATATTGCTGTTGGTGAATGCAGGATTATTGGAGAAAAGAGGTTGAAAAACATGGAGGGAAAGTTGCCAACTCAGTCATTGGTAACTTGGCAAATTGGAAATTTAAACTGCCAACTGCTATGGATGTTCATGCTCAGTGCTTAGGTGGAATTAGTTGTAACGACCTTTGCAGGTGCGACTTGTCTTGTTGTCTCTCCAGCTGAAAGAGAGCGTGGTGGCACCTCTAAACTTGTGGAAGCAATGTGAGTGGGGAGACAATTTACTCAAGAGAAACACTAGTTAGAAAAGTGCTCAGGAAGTCGTACAACTTCCTATGAACATATAACCTTTCACAAAAAACAAAATGGCATTTGTAGATTATTTTCTTGTCAACTCTTTTTGAAGACAAGAAATATCGACTGAGATTGCAATATTTCACAGGGAGAGAGGCATTCGTGTAGTGAGTGAAGCTTGGTTGGTAGATAGTATTCAGAAAAAAGAAGCCCAACCCTTAGAAGCTTATGATGTTGTCAGTGATCTCTCGGTAGAAGGGAAAGGAATTCCATGGGATAAACAAGATCCTAGTGAGGAGGCACTCAAATCATTCTCAGCAGAAGTATGGACATGTTTCATTTACTCTCAGCAGAAGTAGCTACATGCAGCTACTGAACCTTTTGTGCTAATAACTCACTCTGTGGATGCAGCTAAAGCTTTATGGTAAGAGAGGAGTATACAAGGATTCCAAATTGCAGGAGCAAGGCGGAGAGATATTCGAAAAAGATGGGATACTGTACAATTGTGCCTTTTCTCTTTGTGACTTAGGGCATGGACTGAATGAGTAACTTTTTGAAACCCCTTAGCATGCTGCTTCAGATCAACCTCTTTTACTTTGTACTGAGTATTGAATTTTAATTGGTGCAGCTATTGTGTGATGCAACTGATCACAGTGCCAGAGCGCGGCTTGCATCTGTACTATAAGAAAGGTAGAGTGGGTGATGATCCAAACGCAGAGGAGAGGCTCAAACAGTGGGAAGATGTGGAAAATGCCGTGAAAGAGTATGTGAGGCTCTTTGAGGAAATAACTGGAAATGAATTTGAGCCCTGGGAAAGAGAGAAGAAGTTCCAGAAGAAGCTACTGAAATTTTTTCCAATAGACATGGTACAATTGCTTCTTTCCTTATTCTTAGTGATGACCCAAGGCTAACTTGTGAAGCTTTATTTTTAATGATTGAAAGAGTTTTGTTTTGCCTTTGGTAGGATGATGGAATTGAAGTGAGACATGGAGGTCTTGCACTTCGCCAGCTAGGAGTTGCTGTCACACACTGCAAACTTGAGCCTTTGGTTGCCAATTTCATGAAGGTTTTGTGCAGTCAGGAGATATACAAGTATGATTTTGATTTATATGCAGACGAATGATACTAGGAACATAACATTTTCACAACCGCTGACATGGCATATTGTGAAGAAGGTTATGAAAAATGTTGTGTTACTAGACTTATTGATATATGCAGACAGTCCATTATCCATTTTGTACTTCGTCTTTTTAATTGGGGTGATGTTCTGTACTTCACTTAGGTATGCTCTGATGGAGATCGGACATGACCCCCCAGACCTACCAATAGGGATGGTCACTGATTTTCATTTGAAACGATGTATAAAACCCCACCCTGGATCTTCTTCTGTAAGTCTTTTTTCTACTCTATAAAACGATTGACAAAGTAATAATCATCAGGCCAGGAGGTTCTCCTAGAGTTCATTGAAAAGGTGAAATCAATGAAAGAGACCGGGCTGAAGGCTGAGGCTGTTTGGTCAGATTTTAGCCAAAGATGGTTTACTCTGATGCACTCCACCAGGCCTTTCATCTTTCAGGACTTTCAAGAACTTGCAGATGATGTAAGGGAAACAGAAGTTCTTATGTCTCCTGTGCATTAAGATTCTTGTACAACTATTAACACTACACTACCTAATCTCTAGGCTGCAGCTACACTAGAAACTGTTCGAGACATAACTGTGGCTTCACACCTTATAGGAGACATGAGTGGCTCAACCATTGATGATCCGTTGTCTGATCAATACAAGAAACTGGGATGCTCAATTTCGCCACTTGATAAAGATTCTGAGGACTACAACATGATCCTGAACTATCTGCAGAAAACTTATGAACCTGTCAAAGTTGGAGATATCGTGAGTCATGCAAATTGATGGAATTTTCTTGCTTGCTAGCAATTACAGATCCATATATGCCCTGTTAGAATAATAGTTAAATAATTAAATTTACAAATTCTCATAACAGAGAATAATAGTTAAATAATTAAATTTACAAATTCTCATAACAGTTTAAGCTTTTGGGGCACTTCATAATTTATCATGGTCATGATTTTTTGAACAATGTCTCCTCTCTACTTCCTATCTAAAAAGTTAAAAATAGAAACTCTGAACCTCTATAATTTATAGGAATATGGTGCGTCCATTGATAACATATTTGCTGTGGAAACAAATGTGCACCCTTCTTATGATGAAATAAAGAAGTTACCAAACAAAGTCCTTTTATGGTGTGGTAAGAAGCTCATTCTACTATAATCTCTCCATTCTGTTTTAGTTCTCTTGTGGGTTTTGGGGGATGATTTTCTAAGTTGTGTACAAATTTTCCTTTACAGGCACCCGCACCTCAAATTTATTGAGGCACTTGCATAAAGGATTTTTGCCATCAATATGTCATCTTCCTGTCCCGGGTTACATGGTGATAATTTATAAATGCTATTTCTACTGCATTGTCAATTTTTCATCTCTATCTATACAGTTCATAAATCTTTTACACAGATCTTGTGGTTCTTGTCATAGTTTGGCAGGGCAATAATTTGTTCTGATGCTGCAGCAGAAGCTGCTAGATACGGGTTCACTGCTGTAGACAGGCCAGAAGGGTTCTTGGTCCTCGCAATTGCTTCTCTAGGAGATCAAATTACTGAGCTAAAGAGTCCACCTGAGGTATATATAAGCTGGTTCTACGCCTTTGTGAGTGTGTTGACACAGTTTGCTTCAAACCCTTGATTGAAATATTGAAAATTTGTTAAAATAGGATTCCAAATCCTTGGAAAACCAGAAGCATGGGGTGAAGGGTTTGGGTCGAAAGAAGACTGATGAATCAGAACACTTTGTTTGGAAAGATGATATAAAAGTACCTTGTGGTCGCTTGGTTCCCTCAAAGCACAATGATAGCCCCCTTGAATACAATAAGTATGCTACTTACGATCCTAAACAGGTATAACAATTAGTGTTAGCTATGTAACATTTTTCACAATTTTTTTATAACAACTGCCGAACTATTCTATATGTGATTAGATCACTTTCATTTGGGTCTACTGTGATTATAGTAACATCACTTTCAACAATTATAACAAGCTGTTGTCATTTAAATAAATTGTGATTAAAGTAATATTACTTTCATTTTTTAATTATTTAATTATGAACAAATCACAATAAGCTATCTCCAACACTTGTAAATATGTGAAAAATAATGCATCCTTAGATTTATTATAACAAGCAACTATGTGGAGGGCTATTACCCGCTTAGTGGGTTTGAGAATAATAAATTTTCATGTGGTACTTAACTGGTTATGTTGTGTTGGTGTAGGTGAGCATGAGGTTCTTGGTGGGAATGAAGTATGAAAAGAAGGGTGTGGTGATGGAGACTAAGGAGTGAAGAATAGAAGAAGAGAATTGCTGTTGAGAGCAAAGAATGGTCCCGTTTTGTTCTTTCAGTCTCTTTCTTTAGCTCACTCACTCTTGTACCTGCTCTAACTTTTTGTATGGAGATGGAACCTTTGTAACAGGCGGGTGATGATGTTGATGAATCTTTTGTTGTATAGAATCATCAATAACCCTCCCATGACTATAATCTATCTGGTGTTCTATCACACCTGAAGTTATGTTACTACTAAATTTACTAATAGAGAGTTGGGTTTAGTTCAATAAATCTCCAGGACCATAATCTTTTGTTGTAGAAACAAAGTATACATTATTAGGGGTATAGTGAAAGTAGTCCAATATGAAGCAAAAGCTAGAAGGCAAAATGTTTGAATGGCAGATAACTAACATCCATACAAAGCTGAACAATACATAATATAATACATTTGTTGGTGCTAAATCAGGTTTGACTATCTGATTACAGTCCAAAGAATTAGCGGTGCTAGTGATTGATGATGATGTTACCAACAGGTTCATGTTTTTATAATTTATACGAATCAAATTACTTAACAGAAAAATTGAGAGCCGTATCTAGTGTTACCTGTTAGGGAAGATTTGGTGCTGAACATTAGTCCTACTCCAACCAAATTCCATGCCTTAGGCGTAGAAAAGTAGATAGAGCGACCTTTTCAGGTTTAGTTTTGTTGTTGTGTGTGTATATATATATAAAACTAAAACCTCTAAAACTCTCACAATTTTCCAAGTAAGCACAATATTTAAATAAAACCGAAACCTCTGAAGCTCTCATAATTTTCCACATCAGCACAATATTTAAATAAAATTATAAATGAAAATATTTTTATTTAGTCCAAACTTAACTCAAACTCAAACATTGATATTATTATAATTATCTCTCTGCTTCACTAACGTGATATTTTATGATAGGGTGCAAACTTATAACCATGAATTATTCTTTTGAATGTAACATAATCTTTTTCTTATATTTTTCTATTTTTTAGTCATATATATTATGTTTTGTTTCAATAATTTCTAAGCCATGAATCATTTAATTCTTTAATATTTTTTAGTATTTCAAAAGTTTTAATATCTGAATTTTAAAGTTATTTTTTGCAATATCTAAAATTGTCTGGCAAATTTTTTGTAAGTCATTGCACGTTCAAGTAATGATTTCTTCATCAAATTGTAACATAAATTGAATTCATACAAGAGTAAATCATGTAACAATATACTTTCTTAATCAATTTAAGATTTTATAAAATTATTTTAGTCTACCTCACAAATAGGTAGGTTTCCGTGCATAACACGAGTTAGCGACTAGTTATTATTATTATTATTATTATTATTATTATTATTAAGTATTTTTTTTACAGAGAGACATTAGAATACCAAGACTCTCAATCCATATCTAGATATATATACAACTTTCAATAAAGATATGATTGAATTACTATATAGTCTACACAACTTTCAATAAAAACATTATTGAAATAATGTATAATAGTATTCATCAAAACAAGAATTGATGTATAGTGTATAAAACTTTCAATAAAGACATGATTGAATTAAAAAAAAAGTCATGCGACCCCAGCCAATATCTTATCAGGCTCCAAACAAGAAGTAATTTTGATGAATGGATTAAAAACCCTGTTCTTTCTTCGGCAGGACCAAAAGATTATTCATTGGAGTCAGAACTTTTATTAGTAAAAGAGAATTTGACAATTTGAAAATATCTCAATAATACATGTAGATTTTATGTAATTGAGCTCTGGTCGTTTGCATTAATACCGTAACTGCACTACGCCTAGGTTGGTTTTGTCTTCCATTCTTCTTACGGTACTAATAAGTCAATATTTTTCTCTTCAAGAGTTTTGTAACTCAACATGTTAACACATTTTAGTGTTTTTATTGAACCTAGTTACATCCTCTCTTTTTTGTTTTTTGTTTTTTTTCCCAATTTATGAAACATAATGTCCTTGAACTCCTTTTGTGATATAGATGTTACTTAAACAACTTTAACATTAGAGCATTTAACAAACAACAATGTATGTTAAAGTGCTTTAAAGTTGTCAAAACAGTTTGGTACTTCCTATCCAAAAATAAAAAATAAAAAAACTGTTAAAATGAGAAATGAAAAAAGATTGGCATAATTTTTTTTTTTTTTTTTTTTTGTATTTTCCTAGTTAAACTCAACTAATTCAATTAACAATTCAGTAAAAATATTAATTTAATTAATGATTAATGTTTGTTTAACTATTATTAGGATTATTAGTGTACTATCTCTCAGCCAAAACAGGAGCAATAAAGTATAATCTTGAAAAATAAATATGAACATTTATATCAAATTGTGAATTCATTATTTTTATTAGAGTTGTAAAAATATACTTAGGAGCTTTAATAAAGATCACAATTGTTTGCTTCAGCGTAAAACGTTTTCTGGCAGAAAATGTCTTCAGCTGAAAATATTTTAAAGAAAAATGGTTGCATTCCTAAAAATGCTTTGGAAAAGAGTTTGGCTCTTGTTGAAATTTTTATAAAAAAAATTATATTCAAATTAAAATGTTCATGAATACAAAATTTACCATGTTAATAATATAATCCCACAAAATCTATTTCACAGAACATAACATAATGATCCAAAAAATCCAGACAAAATACTACAAAGGAGTTGTAGACCTACAAATGAGGATTAAATTTTCTAAGAATCGAGGGGGAAAAAAGCCCCTAAAATGCAAAACAATATCTAGAATGCGATTTTTTTGGCTAGTCCTAGCTAGTTTGGTTTTGGCTTCATCATTGGAAAAAGTTTTCCACAATCACTGTGCACTCCTTTTCACAATGCAGTGGCTCATGATCGGTGAAAATGTAGTGGTTGACAGTGGAAGAAGCAACCGCAGAATGGTGGTTGGGTTGGGGTTCGGGTCGACTAACTTGGGGTGGGTTGGTCAGCGAGATGTAAATTGTTAGGTCCATTTTGTTAAGCATTTTGGGAGCTTAAAAGATCATTTTTAAAACTCAAAACTCTATTTTGCAACCACAATTCCTTATAACTTTTTTACACACTCATTTTAAACTCAAAACACAATTTTTCAACAGCTTATAAAAACGCTTCCTACAGTGTATTTTACTAGTTAAACCTATAACAATTTTGATTTGACCAACATTTTTAGTTGGGCCAAACACCCGAAAATGTAGAAAGACTCAAAACAAATGCATAAACTCAAAGTTAAACAAAATTACCAAACATGAAGCAATTTCTGCTAAAAGACCATTAGCTTTAGGCGTAAATGCACTTTTAGTCCCTACATTTTGACCCGATTTCTATTTTGGTCCCTACATTTTATTTTTACCACTTTTAGTCCCTAAACCAATTAACGCGTGACGTTTAAGTCTTTACCGTCACCCAACTAACAGAAAATGCTGACGTGGCTAACGGAAGCACTGTTTGCACAGTAAATACTGACGTGTTACATTAAAATAATATTAAAAATGCTGATGTGGCACTGACGTGGTAATTAAAATATTATTAAAATTTAAAAAAAAAACCTTAAATCTAATTTAATTTTAAAAATAAAATTACTTATCATTAATAATTTTAATAAGAACATTACATCATGTTCTTCTTGTTCGTCCCAATCAAACCCAGCAACAAGAACTCAAACCCAACAACAAGAACTCAAACCCAAATTACAAGAACACAAACCCAGCAATGACTCAAACCCAGATTACAACAGCACAAACCAAAAAAGAAAAAAAAAAAAACAGAGATCAAACACAAACACATACCCAAATCACAACAACACAAATGAAAAAAAAAAAAAAATAGAGATCAAAAAATTTATTCATGTTCTTCAACTTTTTCTTCATTTAACAGCATGACGCACAAGACAAATCCCAGCAAAACCCAACAAGACCCAAACAGAATGACCGATCTAACCGATCTGAAGAAGAGCGCCGCCGCTTCGGTGGTGGAGGTGGACTCGCTGGGATTTGAAGAAGAGCGCCACCGCAAGACCCATCCCTGTCCACCAAAACCCCAAGCTGCCACTCCAAAATCACCCTAAGCCGCCATCCTTATCTTCTTTGCCTTCGCCCACTACCGTTCACCAACGCCGCCACCCTAGGCAATAGCTCCCAAACCCACACCTCTGTCTCTAATTCTCTCGCCTTCACCCACTCTTTCTCTTTTCTGTCTAATCTGAAGGGCCATTAAGAAAGGAAAAGAAAGCTCACTCTCTCTCTTCACGATCTAATATGAAGGGTCAATAAGAGAGGTAAAGAGAGAGGGTGAGTTAAAGAGAGAGTCTGAATTTAAACCAGTTTGGAGAGAAAGGGCTTAAGACAATGGGTTGGGATTTTGATCTAGGTTTGTGAGGTTTCAAAAGTTTTTTTTTTATTTTAATTTTGTGTCTAAAAACTGGTATATTTAATTTTGTGAAAAGAGAGAAGAAGGAATTGACAGAGTCGCAAAGTGGGAAGAAGAAGAAAAATAAAGAAGAAAAAGAAACTAGGGATGAACATAACATAACAGATCTAAGTTCCTCATTTTTTTGTTTTTAATTATGTTTTTTTGTTTTTTTATAATTTTTAAAATTGGTAAATTTATTTTTTAAGGTTAGATACTGATGTGGAAGCTAACGTAGATGGACATGTCAGCATTTTTAATATTATTTTAATGAACACGTCAGTATTTACTGTGCAAATAGTGCTTCTGTTAGCCACGTCAGCATTTTCTGTTAGTTAGGTGACTGTAAGGACTTAAACGTCACGCGTTAATTGATTTAGGGACTAAAAGTGGTAAAAATAAAATGTAGGGACCAAAATAGAAATTGGGTCAAAATGTAAGGACTAAAAGTGCATTTACGCCTTAGCTTTAAAGCTCTTTTTCTGCGCATCAGGCACCTCCAGATACACCCTTAATCAAAATTTTCAATACTGCAAAAATACAAACAAAATTGTGAAATTTCCCTCACCTGTGGCTTCACTCCAGACCTAAAAGCAGGAATATTCAATCAGCAAGATGAGAAGAACAGGGGTCCAAGTAATATTAGATGAAGGAAATGTTTGGTTATTTCCATTGGTTTAATCTGTAATAGTCCAGATTATGCCTCAAAAGTGTCATGGAATGATGGAAGCAACAGATAAAACTCTGTCAATTAAAATCCCTGGTTTCCTTTTATATTCTGCCCTATGGACTCAATATAAATGTCTTTTTAAGTTTTTGTAATGGAAATACTTCTATTTCTATGAATGTATGGTTTGTATCCTAATAACAACAATCCAATTCTCAACAACAGATCATCAACAAAGCACCCAACAGGCTAATATAAGTTTCTCAAGGTTCCAAGAGATCATTAAATTTAACTAAAGAATAACCTTTCATATATTATGCATAGCCATATGAATACAGACAATCCTTAATTCATTATTGCATGGATACTACCAAATAGATTGTTTGAAATGCAGCTTTTAAGTAAACTGGAAACTTTACAAGTCACTGGATCTGATAATGCATAACTCTGTCTTTGTGAGTAATCAATTTAAAAAACAATAGGCAATCTATTACTAGTTTACTACAAGGTAAACTCAAATTGTGTCTTACATGCATTGCATACTAACATAACTCCAATTTTACACGCCTGTCAAAAACATAATGCAGAAGAGTTATTCATTCTCCATTGATTGAAATCAGTTTCAAATTATGCATTCAAGTACCTTTTTTCTATTTTATTTAGTATCATACCACTGGACCAAATTCCTGTTAGAATTCTTGAAAATTCAGTACCAGTTGTAAAAGTATTAAATGACTCAATCCTATATAAATAAACGAGTACCCAGATTTGAAATCTGAAAAACTTCCATTCATTCGTCTTCCTGAAAACCCACAGGAATCTGGATATACCATGACAACCTGAGCAGGGCACAAGTGAAAAAATCTAACCTTGATAAACAAGTTGAAGGTGATATATTTATCCATTAAAACATTAACCACAATATGACCATGCTCAATGTGTTCAACGCAACTGTCTCAGAAAAGTAAAAGCATGTGAAAAATTGAAGTATCAGAGATAAGCAAATTCAGTCCCAACAAGAGCAAGAAGAATTGTGAACCCAAATCCTGAATCATATTTCCAGAATCCAATTTTACACTTACAATATCACCCCAAACTACCTTTGATAGTACAGGCTCAGAACATGAAACAGAAATTTTTCAACATTCGTGTTCCTCCAACTTTCTCTATTACTTTTACAACATAAATACAACAATTTGAACCTGAGAAACAAATCAACCAATTCTAACAACAACAAATTCAAGAATCCCAAATGAAAAAAAAAGGTCATTGGTATATTACCATAGGAGGAAACTTGAACTTGCTCAAAATGAATGGTATTTTCCACGGCCTCTCAATGACATCTTGATAAAAATCATACTCGGCCTCATAATCATGCAACCCAAGCTCTGCCTTCTGATTACTATGATAATGATGCTTAGCCAAACTTGACTTCCCAAACCCAAAAACACTAACTTTATCACAAACTCCCAAAGCCAACATCACAGCCTGCATACCCGAAGAGTAATGAAAATTAGCACCATCCCGAGCCACCGCCCACTCATCCAATGACTTCCCCGTCTCCTCCACGAACCGCTTCAACGAATAATACTTCACAATCCTCGCACACAACACATCAAACCTCGGGTCCGTGACAATCAAAGCCGCCTTGTGCGTCGAATTACACACCGTATAATCCATGAAATGCACAGGCTGACAAATGTACATAACTATTGGGACATCTACCCCATATGGGTGGCAAAAACACCCTTCTCTCCTAGCACAAAAATGCAAAATGTTACTATTTACAAACGAAATACTAGTCTTAGACCCCACATTGCGCTCGAACCCAGTCGTTCTAGCGTTGTTCAACCTCACAACGAATTCGTGGCTATCAATCAGCTCCCCATACTCACTCTTCAGCAAAATCCCACTATTGCCCACCACCGCACAAGAAGAGTAGCGTTCGCTATTGTTAGTTAATGGCAGTTTAACTAACCTTGTCAAATCCGACATGATTTCGGGGTCGAACGAGGTTTTCTTTCGAGCCCAATCGTGCAACGCAGTTCGGAACTGCAACCAATACCGATAAAACCCCGGCGAACGAAGCAACACCGATGCACCGCTAGAGGATCTTGCTCTGAGGTCTTGGTTGTGGGTGTTGAATCTCCGCCACGCGGCGAAGGTGCGGTACCGGCCTTGGCTGGCGAAGTTGCCCTCTAGCAATTGCTCTATCTCTTGCTTGGCGCGTGGCTCGGAGATGTCGACGGACGCGTATTTGAGGAGCGAGGAGTTGAAGCTGAACGCCGCGTGGGTTTTCTTCTGCGGGGACCACGCGCCGCCGAGGCCGAGGCTGAGGTTGACGTCGGCGCGGCGGAGGACGGCGCGGAAGCTGACGGTGGCGGCGAAGACTATGAGGAGGAGAATGCTGAATAGAGGGCGGACGGAGCGTTTTTGTGGGTATAGCTGTTTCATGGGTTTTGCTAAAGATGGCGGCCACGTGTACGGTTTGATCTTTGTTGGGTCAGGGTCAGATCCATTGTCTTCTTCAGTTTTAGGAGTGTTCTTGGACATTGGGAGAGATGGGGTGTTGAAAGATTGAATCTTGGCATGAAATGGTGGAAGGAAAGCTGAAACTTTTTTTTTTTGTTGTGAGAGATTGATGAGTAGCTAGTTTCTTGAAAGTGGTAGTGGGAGTTTTGTTGTTATTGTTGTAGTTGTTGTTGTTGTTGTGTTTTGGACTTACAATGTGGAGGATTTGGTTTGAGAAGTGTGTAGGAAATTTATAAGCTTTTTCAGTGAGTGATTGAGAGAGCTGAAAAGAAAGAAAGACTGACTTGAGGTCAAGATTGGGTAGAGTAGAAGTGGGGGAGTGGGGTGTGTGTAGGAATTAAAGGGCAAGAGAGAGAGAGAGAGAGAGAGAGAGAGAGAGATAGAGATTCCAAAATCTCTCAAAGAAAAGGACTATTGAGGAGAAAGTTTGATTGGAATGGTGGGTTGAGCTAATTTCTGGGTTTGATGCTGATGCATTTATGCATTTAAGTGCAGCAGCAACTATCTTATATAAGCTACTCCAAAACCCCAAAAAAAAAAAAAAAAAAAAAAGAATAAAAACAAAAAAGTAAGCAACAATAACAATAATATAATAAGGAAAAAAAAAAAAAGGTGTGCTATATATAAATCTAAAAAAATAATAGAGAAGGATCAGAACCCAGAAACCCACCACTCTTATTTGGGTAAGTAACAATTTAACATCCAGAAACGTAGCTATCAAAAGGGAAGGTGGGGGCTGGGGTGGTGGTGATGATGGGGGTGTTTCTCAGGGGGAGTCATGTGTGGTGTAGGTGGGACTTTGGGAAGAGTGTGTTTGATTTTGAGCGTGGACCTTCTTTACCTTAACATCAAGTTCCGGTGTGTGTGTTTTTTCAAATGCATTTTAATATTGTAGAGAAAAAAAATGTATGCGTTTTGGACTTGGTTTTCGATTATGATTATGGCTGACATGACTGGAAAACGTGAAATCATATAACTGGCCATGTTTCTTCAAGTATTGAATAATTGATTGCCTGTTGTATGGGTAGATGGCATGAGCTTTCGAATTGATTTGCCTGGTGAGCGGTTGAGCAGTAATCTCAGAAAAGTCATAGTAAAATAATTGCTTGCCTGTTAAATTTTGATGTTTAGGCCAAAAAAAGAAAATTCATAAATCTGTTTTTACTTTTAGTAGTGATTTTTTTTTTATTTTTTATATAGAGTATTATAATTGGGGTTGGATTTAAATTGTCTCATTCTTTTGTGTAACATTTATTAAATCCACGCATAGCTACATCAAAATTGTCATAAATTATGCTATCTTTTGTACAACACATATTGTAGTGTGTTGTAATGACATTTGGTAACACCGTAACAGGCCACAGAAATGACAACAGGATGAGATGAGACAATTAAATTAATACTACTATTTTTAATGGCTTAAAAGAATGAAACGTACCGCCCTTCTCTTTCTATTATTTCTTTTAGAAAAAACCAAGGTGAAGTATTTAATTATCGGAATGACAAGGTGACAATTCAACACAACAATTATTCTTACTGTAAGTGCACAATTACGTCTGAACCCAAAAACACACGTGGACTCAGGCCCAATGAGCCTTAAACAATGAAATTTGTAGAGTGTGGGCTTGCAATCTAATTTAGTGATATTTGAAACTTGATGAACAGGCTAAAATATTACAGTATTTGCAAATAATAGACAAACAAGGCAAAATAAACCTCATCGAACGTAAGCCGATGACAACTTATATATTATTTCTCTTTTTTCTCTCAAAGGTCACAGTTCTTAAAATTTGTCCCCCCTTTCTTTACTCTCTTTTCTCCTTAAATACTTCTTCTTCTTCCCTCTTTATCCACGTGTAACACAAATTACCCTATTAGACACTTGTCCCATCTACCACCCTCTGGAAGTCTTTAAATGATAGCAAGAATGCTGACTTCTACTATTCAGGAATCACTCCCCCATTAATGCGGCCAAGGAGATAGGTGCAGGGTTTTTAATGTGGAGATAGCAGCCTTTTTTAAGATATTTCTCTCACACCGTTGCGTTTGGAGGGTGCTTAAATCCCCCTCTTAAGCAACGGTTTTTCCAGAACTCTGCCTTGATCTTTTTGGCAAATCCCAGGGTCATCGTGGGTCTGTCTGAGGAGATATTCGTCCTTGGACGAATCCTCGGACTCTCGACTCATGGGCCAACCTACAATTCTAGGAGGTTTTTAGTCTAAAACAAACTAGCGCCCATCAACAAAGCCCGAAACCCAAATACTTACTTAGCTCCTTTTAGTCCCCACACTTACAAGGCCAGTGATCAATCCCAATCTTGAAAGATTGTTACTCTCACAAAATAAAGACATTTGAAATTAAAAAGTTATCTTGATTTTTTTCAAAAAAAAAAAAAGTTATCTTGATTATATCTACAAGTTATTACTGATGCCAATCTCTTTTGTGACAGTGATATTTGTTATCATGAAGAGAAAATTATTGATCAATGGTGCATTTTCTTCTATATTTTTTTTCCGCTAAATTGTAAACTACATCCTTAAAGTTTGTGGGTGTTTAAATTTTATTCTCTAAAAAATTTTAGAATTTAGATTTTACCCCTTAAAATTCTACTCCATTTGCGTCAGCGACTCCATCCATATTTTCAATTTAGTACTATATAAATTTGTCATACGTGTTTAGTTCATCCAATAAAATGCTGCTACATCATTTTTATGCCATGTCATGTCATTGTTAATTTCTTTTTTTTTTTAACTACAAAAATGATGTGGCATCATTTTTTTAGATAAATTAAATTAGCATGGCAAGTTTTTGTGGCATTTATCGAAAAATATAAATGGAATGACTGCTAATACAAACATAATAAACTTGAGAAGGTAGGTGAAATTTTAAAGTATAAAATTCAAATACTTCTAAACTTGAACAGTGTAGTAGTTGGCAATTTAGCTCTATTTTCCCTTGTGAGAATAACTTTGGGCAGTAACTAGTACCCAAAATATGAGAGTGACTAGAGGCTTGTTTGATTGTGGGTTTGGTTGGCTACAAAACGAGGTAGGACCTTCTGGTAAAGATCAATGATGTTAATGTGAAATGAATGCTTTAAAAGTTTTGAATTCATAAATGAAAAAAATAAATGGTGGGGTAGTAGAGAAGACAGGCATCTTCTATAAAAACCTAGACTTCAATCAACTACACATTCAAGTCAACTATGGAATCTCTTTAATCTTATCAAATTTCAAGCATATTATAATTTGTTCTTGCCTTCTTGGTTAATGCCTTGACTAAAAACAGATCAGGAGATACATGAACATATAACTCCATTTTTAGAATATTTAAATATTAACGCGGTTCCTTACGTGATGTATTACCTCACATTTTTGAGGACTTAATAAACACATTTCCTTTACTTTAATTGAGTTTTAAGTTTTCACGAGACTTATTCCACCTTTTAAGTAAGTTATGCAATAGTATTTTGTTGGACATATCATAATTTAAACTTCATAAGTTAGGAGTAATGTCAAATTAACGAAATATACTCAATGACGTTTGTGTGATTATTTCAACACATAAGCATAAAAAGAAATAATTTTACTAATAATGCTAGAGAATCGAGATACAAACTATTTTACAAAATATTTTACAAACTGCTGATATGGTGAATAATTATTGATAAATAAAAAAATAATTTTAACGGTGGGACTAAATAAAAACTAATAAGAGCTGGTCACATCAACATTTTGTAAAAATATTATAAAATAGTTCGTGCATGTCGCATTATTTTAGTTTTAATACATTAAATCCACATCGTTTTGGATGGAAATAAATAAATAAATATGTTGAAACTTAAATATTTAGGGGTTGTTTGCTTTTTTATTTTTCATCACTCTTCAGTCATCTCAAAAATTAATTTAGGTGGGTTTTTTTTCCCTAAAAAAAGAAAAGAAAACACATTTTGACTTAATCTCCAACTAAAAGTCTATTATCAATATTTTAAGAGTAACTAAATAGTAAATTAATTTTATACATTTAAACTTCAAACAAATTAAAATTATATTCAAACAAAAATTCTATTATAAAAAATTACAACAGCCCACATTTTCTTTCTCAAAAAAAAAAAATTTTAACTTCTACTGTAACTAAAAGTCTATTATTAACATTTTAAAAATAATTTTAATTAGTAAATTAATTTCATATTCTTTTTATGATATATTTCCTTAAATCAGGGGATAACATTTAACAACTTTTTAATTTAAATAAAACTAAAAGTATATCATCAAAATTTTCTAAACTTATACCCACTAAACTCACATTTTTGTTTTTGTTTTTTTTTTCTTCATGTTGCATCTTATTAAATTAATATCATGTTTTTGTTTTTTTTTTCCTCAAGTTGCCTCTTATTAAATTAATATTTTATTAGGATATTAAGCTACAAGACTCTTGATTAAGGGATAAAATTTAACAATAATTTAATTTAGATAAAACGTTATAATCTAAGTTTCAGAAGTTTAAATTCTACTCAAAGTAATAGTCTATTATCAAAATTTTCATGTGTGTGTAGGATTGTCCAACCCACCCAGCCACCTGCCCAACTAGCTCGAGCCTGACCCGCCGCCACCCGATCCGATGTCTCCGGCAGTCGGATGCGGGTCCGAACTCTTTAACCCAACCCCATACGAGTCGGTTGCCGGTTTTACATTTCAAAACTCGTGACACCCAACCCGAACTGAAACAATCATCCTCTCCGGCAAATTATTATGAATTTTGGACCAAATCCTTCGAGATCCGGTGACATTTTGGTGTTCCTTGGCTCCGATCTGGCCATCCTTGGACTTCCTTCACTCAGATCCGATGTTCCTTAGCTCCAATCCGGCCATCCTTGGTCTTCTTTCGCTCAGATTCGGTGTTCCTCAGCTCCTCCTTCGCTCAGATTTGCTTAAATCCAGCAGTATTGGGTTATATATGACTTAGATTAACACAAATCCAGTTATTCTTGGTTAGATTGGGCTCCGATCTACTCAGATCTAGCGATAATCCGTTAGATCCGGTTGGCCTTCAACTCAGATCAACGAAGATAGATCTTCTCCTCCACTCGTCGTCGCTCATCATCGAACTCGCCTGACCCAACCATTTGCTCCCCTGAGCCTGGCTGACTCGACCCGTGGTGGTCGGCGGTCGGCGGTCGGTTGCGGGTCTATTTTTGTTCCACCCGACCTGAGTAGGTCGGGTCCGGGTTGAGGCCAAAACCGATCCGGCCCGACCCGTGGACAGCCCTATGTGTGTGTATAAAATAAAAGTTTGACTTAAAAGTTGTAATTGCGCCAAATGGCTACTCTCACTAATTAAAATTTATTATTTAAATTTCAATCGATTTATAAGTTCTATTCAAACTAAAAGTTTATTATAAAAAATAATAAACTTAAATTTCAAACAACAACTCACGTTTTATTTCTTAAAAAAATCACGTTTTTACTTCTATTCCGATTAAAAGTCTATTAATAATATTTTAAGAACAACTAATTAGTAAGTTAATATTATATTATTTTTATGATATATTTCCTCAAATTAAGGGATAATATTAAAAAAAAATTAATTTAGATAAAACTTTATCATTTAAATTTCAACAAATTTAAATTCTATTCAAATTAAAAATCTATTATCAAAAATTTCTAAACTTGAATATTTCAAGAAATTTAAATTCTATTCAAACTAAAAGTCTATTATAAAAAATTATAAACTTAAATCCTAGACAACATCCCGTGTTTTCTTCCTCAAAAAGGAAAAAAAAAAATCACATTTTGACTTTTACTCCAACTAAAAGTCTATTATTAACATTTTAAGAACAACTAATCATACTATACTTACTATATAATAAAAGTTGAACTTAAAAGCTGTGGTTGCACCAAGTGGCTACTCTCACTAATTAGTAAATTAATTTTATATTATTTGCTAGAATATATTTCCTTAAATTAAGGGGTAATATTAATTATTAACAACTATTTAATTTAGGTGAAAATTTATCATTCAAATTTCAATAAATTTAAATTATATTAAAACCAAAAGTAAATTGTAAAAAATTCTAAACTTAAATCCCAAACAACAACCCAAGTTTTATTTCTAAAAAAAAAACACCCCACATAAATTAATTTAAGAACAACTCATTAGTAAATTAATTTTATATTATTTTTTATGATATATTTTCTTAAATTAAGGGATAATATTTGAAAATGATTTAATTTAGATAATATTTTTTGTTTTACAATTCAGCTATAGTGCGATTCTAAATATAGAATCGCATTATAGCGGACTTGCAAATTTTTTTGCAATACAAGCTTTTTACAAGTCCGGATGTAGGAGCTGTTTTAGGCTTTTATGCTAAATTAAACTAATATATGGTATAAACCATTCCCAATGTGAATGCTCTAACCCCATGTTTAATTAACACCATTTTCTAATCTATGTTATCTTTGCATAATTACCCTCTCCCTCACAGGAAGATAATAGTAGCTTTTTTATATATGTGGTACGTGTATAATATAATAAAAAGATTATTAGGAGATATTGTAATGCTAGGAGTGATACAGTACTACATTAATTGGTAAAGACATGTGGTAACAAATTTTGTTGAATGTAGTTGTAAAGATTTAGGGTGGAATCATAAAATAAAATTCTAAAATTAAAATTTTAATATGTTTTGCTAAAAAAAAAGGTGTAAAATCTCTTTTTCTATCATCATAATTTCCGAGAGTAAAAAAAACATGGGGAAAAATGAATAATAATAATAATCATTAAATTTTGAATACCATTGATTTCTAATACAAAATAAATTCATGCCGAAATGTAATAATATTTTATGTCTAGGATTACCAACCTTTCTAAATTTGAGACATGAGATTTAACTCATGATGGTTGTCGAAACTATTAGTTTTAAGATTATTTTTAACATTTTAACATTTTCCTTTCTAGGAAAATGTTAAAAATTAAAAATAACTCAATATTTATTTATATATTTACTTAACTCACGAGTCAGAATATTTAATTTTATATTTTATATTTTATATTTATCTTCTTTTCATTTTTATTTTTATTTTTTATGAACCGAGCTCCAACTTTGTTTTGTTACTAAAAAAAAAAAAAAAACTACTTTGTTGAATGTATAGAAAAGAGAGAAAACATGGTTCAAAGTATAAAGGGATGCATGAAGGTGGATTGTGGATTTGTGGAGGACCAAAAGTTAGAGTTATAATTTATAAATGAACTAACATGTTAATGAATAATTTGGATTGTACCATCTTGTTGTTCTAATATTCAGTACTACTATTCTCACCATCTTGTGAAGGGTGTGGTGACAAAAATATGAAAAAGGAAGACGAAGAATCTTTAGAAAAGGAAAGAAAGTGATTCTGAAGAAGTGCCAAGGAGCAATTATTTGGGTTGTCAGACATGTTGACAACGTGACAATTTAATATACACTTACAAGAACAACTATCAATCAATCAAAAAAAAAAAATCCCAAATCTTCCAAAACCAAAATTAATTGTTACTCACCAAAAAAAAAAAAAAAAATTTAATAGTATCTAGCTCATTTAGATCTACAAGTTATTAATTTTCATCATTGAAAAAGAAAAGAATCTTGCAACGTTAAGGAGGTGTTTGGTACACCAATTCAAACTACAATTTTTAGTTTTTAAATAACATTACACTTATTTTCACACACTTTTTCACCAACATGTATTTCCACACATATTTTCAAATAACAATTTTCAGTTTTTAAGTGCATGTACCAAGCACCCCTAATGGATCCAATTTCTTTTGTGAAAGTGATCTTTGTTATCCTTTCAGAAGCAAATTATTTGCTTTATGGTTCATTTTTCCTGCATATTTTTCATTTTTTCTTTGTTAAATTATGTATTTGGTCCCTTTTCTTTATATCATATTTTGATTTGGTCTTTAATCTTTCAGTGCTGTGTTAATTTAGTCTTTGTTGTTATTTCTTAAATGGAAATTGCTAACATGACAAATGGTCAAAAAAATATTAGTTTATTGAATAAACTAATTTTTTATTTTAGTTGTTTGTCATTTCGGCAATTTCCATCTAATAAGAGATAACAATAAGGACTAAATTGACACAATACTAAAAAATTATAAATCAAATTGAAATTTAGTGTAAAAATTAGAGACCAAATATGTAATTTATCATTCTTTCTTAACATACCACTTAGGGTCATAAACTAGTAACCAATAATATATGACTTCAGAAATAAAATTTAAAAACTAAATAAATTACTAACATAGAACATATGACACTGACTGGAAGCTTGTATGGTTGTGGGTTTTTTTTTTTTTTTTTGGAATAGGGGAAGGGAAACCTAGACTCAATGCTTAGTAAAACAAGGGAGACCTTTTGATCAATGATGCTAAAAAAAATGTTAATACCAGAGGACAGCCTCTTAATGGATTACCTGACAAATACAAATTTTCTATCTCATTATTAATTTTTATTCCTACCTCACATTTTCAGGACTTAATAAAGAAATTTTAGGGTCAACAAGTTAAACTGCAAAACTCTTTACTAATAATAATAGATAAAAGAATCACGCAAAACCTGCTCAATAGAATTCTTATGAGATATAATTTGTCCATAACATTTTCACAATATTTTTATAACAAATTCTAAGTGGCAGATTGTTACTGGTTGTTATTGTTGGGCAAAAAAGTAATTTTAGAGTTAGGTTTAAATTTGAACCAATATCAACTAACCACCTATGATTTGTTGTGAAAATTTTGTAAAAATATTGTGAACGTAGCATTTCTTAATTCTTATTTATAAAGCACAAGGCTTTTGAGGAAGTAGCAAGATGAAATGACATCATTTAAACATTTCTTTTATTATTGAAATTTTAAATGTTTAAATGATATCATTTCTTTTTTCTTGTACCTAGAATTAATTAATTGCTTCTCATAATAGTCGTTCTATATAGGCTGCAACAAAGTAAGTTTATAACTCCATTGTCAAAATAAAGAAATTAGTTACCAACATTCAATTGGTTTCTTGGAGATCTTGCTTTCTCCTCTCTTAAATAAAATATTTAAAGCATTACCAACTCCTTGCAAATAATGTTATTTAATTTAGATTTACATCTGTTTGATAAGCAAGAAAAGACGGTTGAGTGTATGCATCATGCATATATGTAAAGTCAACAATTATTTATAAATTGCATTGAGCATTGTAATGGAATTAGCATATGATATTTAAACCAATAGGTTTATTTCTAGGGGTTTAAATATTCTTGTTTTGATTGCAGGGGCAATCAACAATTTTTGTTTTTGTTTTTGTTTTTTAATATACAGAGTCAGAATGAAAGTGATCCCCCACAAGAAATGAAATAGACATGTTCAAATAGACAACATAGATGTATCCCAAAAAAAGAAAAATAATAAAATGAAAGAGATGCAGTCGACAATATGAAGTGCCTATCTTTTTTCATTCCTTAACCTCATGGAGTCTGCGTGCAAGTTATCGAAAGCTGAAGTCTCTAATTATGTTGTCTTTTTGAACATGTCAATTTCATTTCCCATGGGAAATACCTGTGCGTGTAAGTTATTGCCCAAAAAATTATTCAATTTTGTTACGAGAATAAGGTAGAACGACTCCTATGACTCTCGAAATAAATTTCTTTTTCTGTCAAATATATAGTGAGGAGGTGAGATTTGAATAAAAAACATGACCTACAAATGATATTACTATTACTGAGTTATTACTAGAATAAGGTAGAATGGCTCCTATCCTACGACTCTCAAAATAGATTTCTTTTTTTGACAGATATATAGTGGGAGAGGTGAGGTTTGTATCACAGACGTGTACCATAAAAGATGTCACTATTACCGAGTTATCATTTAATTGAATGTAGTTTTGTTCGAGAGGTTCTAGTGAGAAATTTCAGTTTAAAAATTCTACCTTTTATAAATGATACCAACTGAAAATAATTATTTTAGTCTCCAAGTATTTTATGTAGTTGTCCGGCAGAATTAATGAATTTATTGTGTAAGTTTATTATGAATTCCTCAGTGATATCACAAGCAAATTATATCACCTACTGCTATAATACCAAATCACAAAATAAATAATATTAAGTGTATGTTTAGATAGTGCTGAAAAGTCCTGCGTCTCACGTTTTTCAGTGGGTCATGTGCACTGTTCACGGGACCTACAAGTAATTTTTTAAAAAAAAAAAAACTTCAAAACTGGATCTTACAGCACTATTTACACATTTAAAAGCCATCTTGGAGAATAAACAGGCATGAAAACATGCTTGCTAGCTAAGTCACCAAATTGCCCCCACTTGTTTAATGTGTCTCACCTACCCTCCAGCCACCTTCACCGCACATATTTCATTGCTTCTCTTTAGCTTCTTTGCACTCGGCATTGCAGAGCTCTACCATATGTCTCTCACCTGTGTCTTTTTCTTTTTCTTTTTCTTTTTTTTAATTTTTTTTATCCTTCTTGTTGTCACTCTCTGTGTTTTTCATTGTTGCTCTTGCTTTGAAAGAGAATGACTCAATAAAAATACTGTTCTTGTTTAAGACTCTTTCTGAGTATAATGTGAGAAACCATTCGGACATTCATATATTACTCTAAATCCAAAAATTAAAAAATTCAAAGAAAATTAAGGCTAAGGTGAATCCTATAGCTTAAGCCAACTGTAGATCCGATTGAAATTCCAGTATACCACCTTAAGAATTTCTTAGCTTAAGCATTGTGTTTATTTTTTTTAGCCCATAAACAAAAATTAAAAAATGAACAAATTTCTCAAGTGGGTTTTTATAACAACGTCAACACATAGGCAAATCCACAAAAGGCCCCCCTCACAATTTTTAAACATCTGTACATAATTAATTTAAAAAAAAAAAGAGAAAGCAAAATTCAAGAAAAGAAAATTAATATAAGTTTATATGTATGATGTGTTAATTTTCATAAGATGTTATTTTAATAATCTAATGAGTACAAAGAACTTATTTCTTACATATTATGTAATAAGGTCATAAAATAAGAGTAAATTTATATAAACAACATTTTCTATCCTTCTACTTTTCTCTTTAACCAAACAAAATAGTTTTCTATTCCTCCAACGAAACACAAATGAGAGAAAACAAAATTTTTTCTATTCTTCCACTTTTCTATCCTCCCACCAATTTTCTATCCTTCCACTTTTCCACTTCTCCAACCAAACAGACCTTAAAATCAATGTAACAAGTGGTTTATATAAATGCACAAAGTAGAGTTAAAACTTAGCAGAATTTGAATTAAAATTACAAAAACAACCGATATAATGACCCAAGGAAAGCCAATGGATCAACCGTCCCAAACATAAAAGCACTAGGAGGGCTTAACCTATTAACCCCAGGAAACAAAATCGAACTTATTTGTTTTTGGTTTGTAGTTCTTTAAACTAAATTGTGTGATCATTTGCTCGTATTATGATTTATGATAATTTGTGGTCCTGCAGTTCTTAAAGCTAAATTGTTATTTTATTTTTTATTTTTTGAAGAATCAAATTGTGATGATTTGATGTTATTATGTTTATTGTTTTATTAAATTTCAGATTTTGGTCTTCCATATGGGTGATATAGTTGGGAGGGATGGGTATTTTTTACAACCCAAATCCTTTTTTTAAGGCCCAAATCCGTCTTTTACTTTAGGCTTAAGAGGATTGGTAGATATATGGGTTGGAACAAACAAAAAATTAGGCCCGAAACTGTGTTTTATCTTATGCTCAAGTTTGTGCAAAAAAATTGGTCGAAGTTAATAGTAAAATTAGGCCTAAATAATTTTTTTTTAATTTTTAAACTGGTATAAAAAGGTCATTTTAGGCCCAAATTGGCACAGCCCACTCAGCCGACAGAGGTTAGGCGATTTTCTCATAAATTTGGAACCATAGAGAGGGACGATTGATATGGATGGTTCTCTTTATTTCAAGTGACAAGAACAGCTTCTCAAATCTGACCCAAGGCCATTGTAATTTGTAACCAACACAATAATTTAACTAGAAAATTGTTATACACATGTAATAGCTTTTGCACCAGTTCATGCAATTATTTTTCTATTTTAGCATAAATTTTATTTTTTCTATTTTACACCATCACTTTTCTCTAGATAAAATTATTTATTATACATTCTATTTTATTTAAATAATCATTTTTTTTATTTTTTTATTATTTTCATAGAAATAGAAAGAGAGAGGGGAGAGGGGGGAATCTAATGAGAGCAAGAGGTGAGAGAAAAAAAATTAAAATATATAAATACAAAGCTCGTGGTTATTGGAGGCATTGGCAGTTGGTTGGGTAGAATGTGAGACTTTTCCTATTTTACATAGACCAATACAAATCCTCTAATACATCATAACTCATACTACGCCCTATTATTTTTTGGATAAATATTAATGCACATAAGTTGTTGCACACAACTGTACACACGCACAATTTTAGCACTGAACAATTTTAGTGTCAAAATTGCGTGTGTGTACAATTGTGTGTAACAATTGGTGTGAAATAAGCATTCTCCTTATTTATTTATTTTACCTCCCAAATCTCATCTTGGTATTCAGTGCTCACCCTCTGTATTAGTAACGATTACTGTATTTGGGGATTTGGGTTGTTGGTAAGCTTAACATATCATGTAACAATCCAGTATTATTTTAGTAGCAAACTGTTATTGTTTGTTTCTAAACATGATATGATTATGTGAGGAACTTTGATATCTATGTCACACCAATTTCCTTAGCCTAACGGTGTATCATAGAGCTCCATACATTTACCTTCAACCTCAACAGACTTTAACTAAATGCTAGCATTGACAGCTTGTTCTGTTTTGTGAACGAGCTAGTAAAAACAACCTACCCTAATGATTTAGAACCACCACAAGTTAGCACACTCAAACTGACCCAACCTTTTTTTCTTGCCTTGTTCATATATATAGATATATTTGCTTTATGGTTCATTTTTCCTGCATATTTTTCATTTTTTCTTTGTTAAATTATGTATTTGGTCCATTTTCTTTATATTATATTTTGATTTAGTCCTTAATCTTTCAGTACTGTGTTAATTTAGTCTTTGTTGTTATTTCTTAAATGGAAATTGCTAACATGACAAATGGTCAAAAAAATATTAGTTTATTGAATAAACTAATTTTTTATTTTAGCTATTTGTCATTTCGGCAATTTCCATCTAATAAGAAATAACAATAAGGACTAAATTGACACAATACTAAAAAATTATAAATCAAATTGAAATTTAGTGTAAAAATTAGAGACCAAATATGTAATTTATCATTCTTTCTTAACATACCACTTAGGGTCATAAACTAGTAACCAATAATATATGACTTCAGAAATAAAATTTAAAAACTAAATAAATTACTAACATAGAACATATGACACTGACTGGAAGCTTGTATGGTTGTGGGTTTTTTTTTTTTTTTTTTGGAATAGGGGAAGGGAAACCTAGACTCAATGCTTAGTAAAACAAGGGAGACCTTTTGATCAATGATGCTAAAAAAAATGTTAATACCAGAGGACAGCCTCTTAATGGATTACCTGACAAATACAAATTTTCTATCTCATTATTAATTTTTATTCCTACCTCACATTTTCAGGACTTAATAAAGAAATTTTAGGGTCAACAAGTTAAACTGCAAAACTCTTTACTAATAATAATAGATAAAAGAATCACGCAAAACCTGTTCAATAGAATTCTTATGAGATATAATTTATCCATAACATTTTCACAATATTTTTATAACAAATTCTAAGTGGCAGATTGTTACTGGTTGTTATTGTTGGGCAAAAAAGTAATTTTAGTGTTAGGTTTAAATTTGAACCAATAATAACTAACCACCTATGATTTGTTGTGAAAATTTTGTAAAAATATTGTGAACGTAACATTTCTCAATTCTTATTTATAAAGCACAAGGCTTTTGAGGAAGTAGCAAGATGAAATGACATCATTTAAACATTTCTTTTATTATTGAAATTTTAAATGTTTAAATGATGTCATTTCCTTTTTCTTGTACCTAGAATTAATTAATTGCTTCTCATAATTTTTTTTGATAATTTAATTGCTTCTCATAATAGTCGTTCTATATAGGCTGCAACAGAGTAAGTTTATAACTCCATTGTCAAAATAAAGAAATTAGTTACCAACATTCAATTGGTTTCTTGGAGATCTTGCTTTCTCCTCTCTTAAATAAAATATTTAAAGCATTACCAACTCCTTGCAAATAATGTTATTTAATTTAGATTTACATCTGTTTGATAAGCAAGAAAAGACGGTTGAGTGTATGCATCATGCATATATGTAAAGTCAACAATTATTTATAAATTGCATTGAGCATTGTAATGGAATTAGCATATGATATTTAAACCAATAGGTTTATTTCTAGGGGTTTAAATATTCTTGTTTTGATTGCAGGGGCAATCAACAATTTTTGTTTTTGTTTTTGTTTTTTAATATACAGAGTCAGAATGAAAGTGATCCCCCACAAGAAATGAAATAGACATGTTCAAATAGACAACATAGATGTATCCCAAAAAAAAGAAAAAAAATAAAATGAAAGAGATGCAGTCGACAATATGAAGTGCCAATCTTTTTTCATTCCTCAACCTCATGGAGTCTGCGTGCAAGTTATCGAAAGCTGAAGTCTCTAATTATGTTGTCTTTTTGAACATGTCAATTTCATTTCCCATGGGAAATACCTGTGCGTGTAAGTTATTGCCCAAAAAATTATTCAATTTTGTTACAAGAATAAGGTAGAACGACTCCTATGACTCTCGAGATAAATTTCTTTTTTTGTCAAATATATAGTGAGGGGGTGAGATTTGAATAAAAAACATGATTTACAAATGATATTACTATTACTGAGTTATTACTAGAATAAGGTAGAATGGCTCCTATCCTACGACTCTCAAAATAGATTTCTTTTTTTGACAGATATATAGTGGGAGAGGTGAGGTTTGCATCACAGACGTGTACCATAAAAGATGTCACTATTACCGAGTTATCATTTAATTGAATGTAGTTTTGTTCGAGAGGTTCTACTGAGAAATTTCAGTTTAAAAATTCTACCTTTTATAAATGATACCAACTGAAAATTATTATTTTAGTCTCCAAGTATTTTATGTAGTTGTCCGGCAGAATTAATGAATTTATTGTGTAAGTTTATTATGAATTCCTCACTGATATCACAAGCAAATTATATCACCTACTGCTATAATACCAAATCACAAAATAAATGATATTAAGTGTATGTTTAGATAGTGCTGAAAAGTCCTGCGTCTTATGTTTTTCAGTGGGTCCTGTGCACTGTTCATGGGACCTACAAGTAATTTTTTTAAAAAAAAACAATTTCAAAACTGGATCTTACTAAAGACTATTTACACATTTAAAAGCCATCTTGGAGAATAAACAGGCATGAAAACATGCTTGCTAGCTAAGTCACCAAATTGCCCCCACTTGTTTAATGTGTCTCACCTACCCTCCAGCCACCTTCACCGCACATATTTCATTGCTTCTCTTTAGCTTCTTTGCACTCGGCATTGCAGAGCTCTACCATATGTCTCTCACCTGTGTCTTTTTCTTTTTCTTTTTCTTTTTTTTAATTTTTTTTATCCTTCTTGTTGTCACTCTCTGTGTTTTTCATTGTTGCTCTTGCTTTGAAAGAGAATGACTCAATAAAAATACTGTTCTTGTTTAAGACTCTTTCTGAGTATAATGTGAGAAACCATTCGGACATTCATATATTACTCTAAATCCAAAAATTAAAAAATTCAAAGAAAATTAAGGCTAAGGTGAATCCTATAGCTTAAGCCAACTGTAGATCCGATTGAAATTCCAGTATGCCACCTTAAGAATTTCTTAGCTTAAGCATTGTGTTTATTTTTTTTTAGCCCATAAGCAAAAATTAAAAAATGAACAAATTTCTCAAGTGGGTTTTTATAACAACGTCAACACATAGGCAAATCCACAAAAGGCCCCCCTCACAATTTTTAAACATCTGTACATAATTAATTAAAAAAAAAAGAGAAAGCAAAATTCAAGAAAAGAAAATTAATATAAGTTTATATGTATGATGTGTTAATTTTCATAAGATGTTATTTTAATAATTTAATGAGTACAAAGAACTTATTTCTTACATATTATGTAATAAGGTCATAAAATAAGAGTAAATTTATATAAACAACATTTTCTATCATTCTACTTTTCTCTTTAACCAAACAAAATAGTTTTCTATTCCTCCAACGAAACACAAATGAGAGAAAACAAAATTTTTTCTATTCTTCCACTTTTCTATCCTCCCACCAATTTTCTATCCTTCCACTTTTCCACTCTTCCAACCAAACAGACCTTAAAATCAATGTAACAAGTGGTTTATATATATGCACAAAGTAGAGTTAAAACTTAGCAGAATTTGAATTAAAATTACAAAAACAACCGATATAATGACCCAAGGAAAGCCAATGGATCAACCGTCCCAAACATAAAAGCACTAGGAGGGCTTAACCTATTAACCCCCGGGAAACAAAATCGAACTTATTTGTTTTTGGTTTGTAGTTCTTTAAACTAAATTGTGTGATCATTTGCTCGTATTGTGATTTATGATAATTTGTGGTCCTGCAGTTCTTAAAGCTAAATTGTTATTTTATTTTTTATTTTTTGAAGAATCAAATTGTGATGATTTGATGTTATTATGTTTATTGTTTTATTAAATTTCAGATTTTGGTCTTCCATATGGGTGATATAGTTGGGAGGGATGGGTATTTTTTACAACCCAAATCCTTTTTTTTTTAAGGCCCAAATCCATCTTTTACTTTAGGCTTAAGAGGATTGGTAGATATATGGGTTGGAACAAACAAAAAATTAGGCCCGAAACTGTGTTTTATCTTATGCTCAAGTTTGTGCAAAAAAATTGGTCGAAGTTAATAGTAAAATTAGGCCTAAATAAATTTTTTTTTTTTTGTTAAACTGGTAAAAAAAGGTCATTTTAGGCCCAAATTGGCACAGCCCACTAAGCCGACAGAGCTTCGGCGATTTTCTCATAAATTTGGAACCATAGAGAGGGACGATTGATATGGATGGTTCTCTTTATTTCAAGTGACAAGAACAGCTTCTCAAATCTGACCCAAGGCCATTGTAATTTGTAACCAACACAATAATTTAACTAGAAAATTGTTATACACATGTAATAGCTTTTGCACCCGTTCATGCAATTTTTTTCTATTTTAGCATAAATTTTATTTTTTCTATTTTACACCATCACTTTTCTCTAGATAAAATTATTTATTATACATTCTATTTTATTTAAATAATTATTTTTTTTATTTATTTTATTTTTTCATTATTATTTTCATAGAAATAGAAAGAGAGAGGGGAGAGGGGGGAATCTAATGAGAGCAAGAGGTGAGAGAAAAAAAATTAAAATATATAAATACAAAGCTCGTGGTTATTGGAGGCATTGGCAGTTGGTTGGGTAAAATGTGAGACTTTTTCTATTTTACATAGACCAATACAAATCCTCTAATACATCATAACTCATACTACGCCCTATTATTTTTTGTATAAATATTAATGCATATAAGTTGTTGCACACAACAGTACACACGCACAATTTTAGCACTGAACAATTTTAGTGTCAAAATTGCGTGTGTGTACAATTGTGTGTAACAGTTGGTGTGAAATAAGCATTCTCCTTATTTATTTTTTTTACCTCCCAAATCTCATCTTGGTATTCAGTGTTCACCCTCTGTATTAGTAACGATTACTGTATTTGGGGATTTGGGTTGTTGGTAAGCTTAACATATCATGTAACAATCTAGTATTATTTTAGTAGCAAACTGTTATTGTTTGTTTCTAAACATGATATGATTATGTGAGGAACTTTGATATCTATGTCACACCAATTTCCTTAGCCTAACGGTGTATCATAGAGCTCCATACATTTACCTTCAACCTCAACAGACTTTAACTAAATGCTAGCTTTGACAGCTTGTTCTGTTTTGTGAACGAGCTAGTAAAAACAACCTACCCTAATGATTTAGAACCACCACAAGTTAGCACACTCAAACTGACCCAACCTTTTTTTTCTTGCGTTGTTCATATATATAGACATATTGCTCAATCTTGCCACCACTCCTACATTCATCTCTTCCAATTCCTGCAACCCAATTACACAAACTCAGTGTTCTTTTTCTACCTCCTTAAGCAAGTATCCACTTTTTCTTAATTCCATTTGCACAGTACAACCTTAAACATAGAAAATGGGTGGTGGGGAATGTTTCCGATTTGTGGTACATGTGGTAAAAGGAAAATGGTTCACGGTTTTTGCCTCATTGTTGATCATGGCTGGAGCTGGTGCAACATACATATATGGAAAATACTCCAAACAGATTCAGAAAACTCTTGGTTATGATGAAGATGCAATGAATAAGATAACCCTTTACAGAGATGTTGGTGCAAATGTAGCCATTTTCGCTGGCTTAATAGCCGAGGTGGTACCAACATGGGTTGTGACCCTCATTGGTGCCGCCATGAATTTTGGGGGTTACTTCATGATATGGAGAGCTGTCACAGGCAAAATTGCCAAACCAAAAGTTTGGCATATGTGCGCTTACATTGCCATTGGAACCAACTCTCAGAACTTTGCAAACACAGCAGCTCTTGTCACCTGTGTCAAGAATTTCCCGGAGAGCCGTGGCGTTGTTTTGGGACTAATGAAGGGCCTCGTTGGGCTTAGTGGAGCTATCTTAACACAAATTTTCCTTGGTATGTATGAAGATGATTTGAATTCTCTCATTCTTCTCATTGGTTGGCTCCCAGCTGTGGTATCAGTGGTGTTTGTGTTCACACTCCGGACAATGAAGACTGAAAGACAACCTGATGAGCTCAAAGTGTTCCTACTTTTCTTCTATTCAACAATTGTACTCGCACTTTATCTCATGATTATGACATTGCTTGAGAAATACGTTACTATGGGCAACGCAGTGCATTCAAAAAGTGCAATTGTGGTTACTGTCCTGCTATTCCTCCCTCTCTATATTGTCTTTAAAGAAGAGAGAACCCTCTGGAAAAATAAGAAAGAGCGTGAAATGACCATTGAGAAATCAGAAGATTCAGAACCCGAGCAGCTAGCAGAGGAGCCGAAAGGGTCTTGTTTTGCAAGCATCTTCAATAAACCAGAAAGAGGAGAAGACCACAGCATTTTGCAAGCAATACTAAGTGTTGACATGTTGTTTATCTTTGTCATTTCGTTATGCGGATATGGGACAAGCTTAACAGCAATTGACCAGTTTGGACGCATTGGCAAAGCACAAGGATATAGTGATAGACTCGTAGACTCCATTATTACACTAGTAAGCATATGGAATTACTATGGAAGAGTATACTCAGGCTTTGTCTCAGAACTATTGCTTATGAAATATAAGCTTCCACGTTCGACTATGATGACAGTAGTGCTTTTCATGTCAGGCATTGGAATGCTCTTCGTGGCTTTCCCTGAAATCCCATTTGCATTTTATGTGGCATCAGTGTTGATTGGATTTTCATTTGGTGCACAAGTACCATTAAACTTGGCAATGATTTCTGAGTTCTTTGGCCTTAAGTACTACTCTACACTGTTCAATTGTGCCCAATTGATAAGTCCACTTGGGTCATTTCTACTAAATGCAAAGCTCACAAAATCTCTCTACTTGAAAGAGGCTACAAAGGAACTCATAGCTCAGGGTGTGGATACATCATCTGTGAAGGACCCAACTTGCATTGGACACCACTGTTTTAGGCTGTCTTTCTCGATTTTGGCCATGGTTGCATTCTTTGGAGCTTTGGCAGCACTTATATTGTCGAAGAGAACGAAAGAATATTACAAAGGTGACATATATAGGAAGTATAGAGTTCAAGAAGATGAAGCATATAAGAGGTTCAAAGGTGAAACATATGTGATGTTTACAGAAGACTCTAAGGCCAACTAGACAGAGGTCATTCAATGCTCTCAAAATGGACGGTAGTGAGCCTCCAAAGGATGGATACACAACACTGAAATGGTGGAATGGAAAAAGAAGAAATGGTATTATTAGATTAGCAAATTTGAAATGATCAAGAAGGGCTTTAGTTCTTTTTTTTTTTTTCTTTCCCTTTTTTGATTAATTGGATACTGTACTGTACTTGTATTTACCCTCTACTTAGTATACTTGGTGGGATTAGCAACTTGTGAGTTAGAAAATGTGTAGTCACTTTTATGTCTTTATACATGAGATTAAAATTGCCATTGGAGAATCATACAAAATCTTTGTTAGAAATTGACATTATGGATTACAAAGAGACCCACCCAACTGTTCTTACAAATTTTTTCATAAATTGAGACAGCAAGTTGATAATGATAGGTAATAAAATGGTGTAATTAATTGATCTCAACCATGCTAGAGAGAGAGAGAGAGAGAGAGAGAGAGAGAGGGAGGGAGAGGTAGCTCAATCCTCTCATGTTGGACAGTAGTGAGCTGCCAAGGGATACACAACACAGAGATAGTGGAATGGACAGCTGCATAGAAGGTCCAGTATAAAAGAAGGGAAGACAAGTCCAAGTCGGCCTCATAGGCATTATTAGATATATAATTTAGATGAGCAAATTAGAAACGATTCAGAAGGACTCAAGAGAAGGGCTTTATCTCTATATATTAAGTGTCCGTTTGGCTTCAGTTTAAAAAGTCGGCTTATTTTACTATTTAGTTTATTTTTGTATTATTCATAGGCCCTGCTGTACTTTTTGGTACTATTCATAGGTTCCACTATATTATTTCAGTTAACTTTTAACTTTATCTAAAGTACTTTCAGCAAAAAAATTAGCACACTCTATATTTTAGCACATGTTTGATACATTTTTTTTATCTACAGTACAGGTCCTACTATACACACGTTTGATACATTTTTTTTTTCCTAAAAACTAATACATACTAAATCCAGCAGTTTAATCCATTTCAAATTCTAAATTTTAGTTTCTTAAATATCCCTTCTACAATAGATGAATTCAAGTTGAAAAATTACATTAAATAAAAAATAAAAATAAAAAGCCTCATCACACGTGCAGAGCGCGTGTGATGAGGCTAGTTATTATTATTATTATTATTACTAGAAGCAAACCCACACAATCCGGGGGAATATATAAATATTTTGTGATGGGGTGTAATATATAAAACATAATAATTACTTCAAGTAATATTTATTTTTTTTAAAAGATTTCTACAAGTAATTTTTATCCTTTTATCTCTACAAAGTATAAATATATCATACTATTATATTTTGTATGTTTGATTAATATATTTTTAAGGTGAACTATATTTTTTTAGCTTCTGTTGTAATATATTATATTTGATATACAACTAAACTATATAAATTTCAAATTTATTATTCAAATTTCTCATCTCTTAAGGAATAATGAGATTATTATAATAATACAAATTCATCACAAAATTACAATGTTATCTTAATCAAAATTAAGATGAAACAAAAGGAATAAAAGATAGACTTTATAATAATGGGTAGGCATGTTCAAACTCATAGCCATGTAGATTGTGTTTTGATGTAAATTCAAATTCCTATTTCCAATAAAACTATGTATAAGCTTTATTCCAGCGAACTCTTTTCGATTAGTCTGGGTGCTAGGGTTCTTCGAATTGTTCTTTTATCATTGATTTTCTTTCTACTCTTAGAATTGTCCCTTGAGTTATTTTTTCTTTGATGTTGTTTGTTTTTTGTATTTTATTTCTTTGTTTTTTTCATCGTGATTAATATTACTCTTACCTATCCAAAAAAAAAAAAACCTAAGTGTAAGGTCACAATTCGCACCTGAACCCAACAGTATGAAGGGAACAGGCCCAAAAAGTCCAATGCGATGAAATTTGTAGAGAGTTGGCTTGAAACCTAGGTTCTATGGATGTTGGATAACAAAAATGATGGGCTAGATCCCCAATTCACATGCAACGAACAGTTTATGTAATAGAAATTCTCCTCGGATGTATGCTGAGGACGGTTTGTATTGCTTTTCCTTGTTTTAAAGATATATTACAATTAAGGGTGGTGTGTACAGTGTTTTCCTCCTCCTTCCCGATCCCCCTCTTTGAATGCCTTTCCTTTCCTTTTATCTCCTCTTTTCCCTTCTCCCCATCCTCTACGTATGGATTAAATCACCGATCTAGATACTTGTCACATCTACCACCTTTTTGAAGTCTTCCAACAATAGTTGTAAGGCTGATCACCACTGTTTAAATGTCATTTCCTCATTGATGCGGCCAGAGAGGTAGGTGCATAGTCTTTAATGCGGTGGTAGTAGCTTTCCCTAAGATATTTCTCATCCGTTCTTCCTCTTTGTGCCCTTGTGGAACACATCTTCATCCACCAGACCTTCTAGAATCTCTTTCTAAACATCATGGCGTATCATATGATCTTCACTTCATTTATCCAAGGAGATTTCCCTCATCGGATTATTTCCATCAGCCTCTTTCGCAATAGTTTACTTGTGGGTTTTTAAGTTTGTTATCGTTACTACCACTAAACCTTCCTCGGACAAATTAATACCCTCGAATCAGGCCCAAGGCCCAAAAACATGCCTTGGACCTTTTGTCCTCACTCTAAGTATTAGCCCAAATCAAAATTCAAACAAAGCTACATAAAATGATGAGATAAGATTTCGTAATGGGAAATTAAAAAAACACAATACCAAAGCAAATATTATTTTTTTTAAATCCCATTAAAAAAATCAACAACCTTAAACAAAATTATAATAAAGAAAAAAAAAATCACAAGAAAATAGAGAGAGAGAGAGTACTCACAATTTTTTGTGGAGAAAATGTGATTGAATGGGAGAAATGATATTGAACTTATACAAAATAAGATGGGAAGAAGAATAGTCAAAATATAAGAAAGATAATGAAGAAAATGTAACAGTAGTGGAGAGATAAAGAGGTAAAGTATAGAGTAAGGGGAAACAAAAAGGTAAAAAAGGGAGGAGAAAGATTGAAGGAAGTGTAATAGTAAATGTGGACTAATTGAGAGAAGAAGAGTTTTTATTTATTTTTTTTTTTTAGAATAGGGAGAATAAAAGTTTAGAAAGAGAAAATAAGTGGATGGTGTGGCCATTATTGTCACTCAATAGGAGTGTGACAACAATAAATACTATGTTTCAAACTTTAGAGAGAGAGATATATATATATATATATATATATATATATATATTATTTTGCTTTAATTAATTAGATAATGTGATTATATTTCACATTCCTTTGACTTTTTCAATTCTCTATTTAAAAATTATATAGAATCCTTCAATTCTTTATTTAAAAATTATATAAATTCCACGTGTTACACATCTAACTAAATACGACAAAGATTGATTACAAACTTGGTTGTAGCTTAAGGCTACAGCTTCTACTAAAAAATTAACATTACTACATATTTTAGAAATCTAACCGTTGAATTGTATGTTTTTATGTTCATCAACACACATATCAAATTTTATGTTAATCAGATCTAAAAACTTATTTTTTATGCATAATTTTATATTACAAAAATTTGAAATTTAAACATTTGATTGATAACATAACTATTGATCTTTGTGGTGGGCCTTTTGTGACTTTGGGCTGGGCTGCCTCTTGCTGTACTAGGCCCAAATATTTTGGATAAGAGCGTCGAGACCGGCCCAACTGCAACTCACTTTGGTCCGGCTTTTGAGCAGACTATGCCTCGTTTGCCGAAACTTTAGTTACATACCCGTGGCAGGTGAAGTTGCTGTAGAAAAAGTTATAGCAGAATGGGTGCAACAAAAAAAAAAATGATAAACGAGATACACTATTGTTAGGCAAACTAAGTAAGCAATTTTTCATTAAAGTAAGAAAAAAGAACAAGTTGTAAGTATAATAATAAAGGCTGGAGGAGAAAATGATATCAGTAAAGTGAGAGACAGAAGATGATTAGTTTACCACATTTAGTTTTGTTGCGGGATTATGGCCAAGGAGGGAATCATTTCCTTAATATGGGTAACCTCGCAGGAAGATCCTGCCGTAGAAATTACATACTTTGAGGGAACGGACTTGAATGGCTTGTACCCAAACAGATTCTTTTTCTTTAGCAAAGGGTAGGCTTTGAGAGGGAGAAAAGGAAAGAAAACCTATTGGTGCATGCCTGCCATTCTACTCTCTCTCACTCTTTCTTTAACTCTCTGTTTCTTTTCCTCTGTTTCACTATTTCAATTTTTCCTTTTGTTTTCTTTCTTTCTTTTGTGTTTTCTTATGCGATATGATGGTGATCACCCTTATGGTGATTGCTACTTTTGCCGACCTCTCTACTGTGCATGGCAAAGACCCTTTATACTGCTTGTCGCGACTGTTTTTTACCATTTTGCCCCTTAACAATCTTTGTCTGGTCTGGGTGTCCTTGCTGACCATCACTGGTTTGTTAACTGCCCAACCATGACCACTTACCTGTACTGGCTGTGTCACTCCCCATTACCAGACAAAGAAGGCTATTTTGTTTGTTTGCTTACCGTGGCATTCTAATTTGCCATGGTATGGATGTTCTCTCTTCTTATCCCTCATGGTATGCACCTAGTGGTTCCAGCTCATCCTCCTCATTTTGAGTGATATGTCATCCCAGTAGGACATTTCCCTCAAAAGAGCTTGAGCGGGAACTTCAGAATAGGCTTCCCCTTCTCCCTACCGCCAAACCATACCCTTTCTTACCTTTGACCCATGACCCACCACTCCTGTATTGGCTGGGTATAGGTTGGTAGTGTCTGGGTTTTGCGCGTGCTCCACTTTCTGTGTACGTCCAAAACTTGTCTAATGCTCATGCGTTTGCCATGGTCTGGGGCTCGCCTGTGCTTTTTGCCGCCCATCCATGACCTCTTATGGCATGAACTGTCCTCTGGACTTTCCTTCTTTGTTGGCCTGCTTCTTTTTAAGGGCTGGGCCTTGCTTGGGTTTTTCTTCTTTTAGTCCATTTCTTACTCCACCCGTAGCCTCATTGCAATTCCTGTTGTACCACTCTGCTATTCTTGCCACGGTGTTATTTGACCTGTGTTTGCTGAGCCTGTTTGGGCTTGTTGCTCGTCCTTCTTTCAATGACTCCATAAGGTAATTCATTCTACTTTTGAGCTTTCTTAGCCCGTTGCATTGCTTGTGGGTTCTTTTGTCCCATTTCTTTCTCCTTGGGCATCCTTGGCCCATTTGCCTTCCTTGGGTATCCTCGGCTCATTTCCTAATTCTACATTCTCATGGACACTTTGCTAACTCTTTTGGGCTTCCTTGGCCCAATCACTTTATCTTTCATCCATAGGATTCATGGGCTTTCCATCCACCCATTTCTTTCTTACTTCATTACTTCGAGCCTGCTGTGGTCCATTCTTGCTTTTCTTCATTACCTATTGCCCATGGGTTTACTACTTCCTCTTTTGGGCTCATTTGCTTTTCTCAAAATCCATTTATTTATTTCTTGGGCCTATGATCCATTATTCCTGCCATTGATGGTTCTTTCCTATCAATCCACTAACTCTCTTCTTACCTATGTTGTTGGGCTTCTTCCTGCTGCTGGGCTTTCAAAAATGAGCGTCAACAATCTTTAATCTTCTGAAAAAAGTTTGCAAGCATAGAAAATATAAGGAAAAAAAATGTAATTCAGCAGTGGATTTGTCAAAATTTTCATCCAATAAAATAATATTGAGCGGAGTTGTAGTCTTAGGCTACAACTAAATTTGTTGCCAAACTTTTTTCAACTAAAAATACAGGAGAATTGGAGGGATCAAAATTTTCATCCAATAAAATAATATTAAGCGGAGCTGTAGTCTTAGGCTACAACTAAATTTGTTGCCAAACTTTTTCAACTAAAAATATAGGAGAATTGGAGGGATCCTTTTCCCCTTCTCTTCTTCGCTAGGATTTAATCACATATACTAGCCTAAACTCTACTTCTATAGTATACTTGGTGGGATTGGCATCTTGTGAGTCGAAGATTGTTTTGGTCACTTTTAATTACACGTTATAATAAAATTGTTATATTAAAATTGTGAATGAAGAATTTAAATTTCATAAAAAAAAAAAAAAAAATGAAGAACTTACATAATCTTTGTTACTTTTTTATTAACAAATAGACAACAACTAAGTTGTTAAGTTGATGATAGACGATAAAATGGTGTCAATGGTTGATCTGCATAAATAAAAAATTATTAATTTTTCAAGAAAAAATTATGAAAAAGATTATATATGTACTATATAGTATTAATCTATGGTTATGGGGAAAAAAATTTGTAAACCATTCATAGTATGTGGTAGATTATTGGAAGTACACTACACATGAAATTTACAAGAATTGAATAATATGAATATGTGATACAAGTTATTTGAAAAATCAGTTAGCATTTAATCTTGGTAAGTCGTTTGTAAAAATTTTCAAAAAAATAATATCCCTCAATTACCACTGTCACTGTGGTTCCAAATTAAACTAACCAAGATATATGAAAAATTAAATTGTTTGTTGTGTGAGTTTTATAAAGTTTCACGTGGATTCTATAGACTATTGGTGTTCCACATATATGGACGATTATCTAATTATGGGCAAAGATTGTCAATTTCACCAGAAATGGTTAGTGTAAAATGGTGACTTAATTAGTGCTCAATTGGTTTAGAGTTGCTTGTTCCAGTGAGGGGTTTTTCTCTGAAATCCTCCTCCTGTCTCATAGCGTTGCCGTTCCTTTTTCGAGGAGTATTGTCCCTATGAATAACACTGTTATTCTCAGGCTAGCTAGGTTGTTTTTCTGGGGCTTCAGGGAAACACTTTTCTTCTCCCTTCTCTTTTCGCTCCTTTCGAATTCAAAATGGAAGATTTTTCAAACTAATGGAAATCCCTCTCATTATTAGAGAAGGAAGGTCCAGGCCTGGCTTTGAAGTCTGACCAAGCCAACATAGAGTTTTCCATGGTGGCCCGATTCCTAACAAAACGCCCTATAAATCTGGAAGCCATTGCAAATACCTTCAACCCCCTGTGGAGAACAAAAATAGGGTTTATGATGAAGTTCATTGGCGACCACCTGATTCTTTTTTCCTTTGACTCCAAAGGAGACATCGACCGAATCCTAGCAGCAGAGCCTTGGAGTTTCGATAAGCACATCATGGTGGTATCGAGATATGATAACTCGGCAATTGTTAATAGCTCGGCCATGACCACAGTGGCGTTTTGGGTACAGGTACACGACATCCCATTACGCTTCAAAAACAGAGAAGTGGCTAAATAGATTTGTGAGGCAATGGGCAATATTATTCAACTTATGACCTCGAATGAGTGCGATGGAGGCAGCTTTATCTGTGTACGTGTGGCTTTAAACATCTCCCTCCCCCTGTGTCGTGGTCGGCTTATCACCCTTGACAATGACGAGGTTCATTGGGTCTCTTTCAGGTATGAATGCCTCCCAAATGTGTGCTACTGGTGCGGATGCCTCACCCACCCTGATAAAGATTGTGAAAAATGGATAGAGAGCGAAGGATCACTTAGCAAGGAGGAACAACATTTCGGCCCCTGGTTGAGAGCAGCTCCTTTCACGGCCTTTAGAAAGGGCTTCCTCTCAGTTCCAAGCTTTTACTCCTATAAGAAAGCTGGAAAACACGGTCAGAATCAGACTGGAGCTCAGTTCCAGCCCCAGAATCCTTCAATGGCGACGGCGTACGAATTTCCATCAAACTTGCTGCCAAAAAATCTGGAACATAACGTGAACCTCGCCTTTGACAACTTTGTAGAAATCACAGCTTCCAATTCAGTCTTTTCGGAGCCTTCCCTTTTGGTTCCCCCACTGAAGCCTACCCAACCTATTATGTTTGATCAATTAATTGCTGAAATTGACAACGATATTCACTGCTTTGACAGAGTGGCTCCCGCACAAAATGTTTCAAATGCCATTTACTTGGACAAAAGCCCTTCCCGACACACTAGGCCAATCACCTCCAAAGTTGCATCCCCCAAAAGCAAACCCACTAAGCCCATTAACGCAGGTCCACTCAGAGATATTTGCAATATCTCCCCGGCCCATGGCCCTTTGGAATTTGCTAGTGAAAGGAGATGGGTCCGGATGCAATGGCCCAATCTCACATTAGATGAAGAGCTATTAGAGACCTCGCTAGGCAAACGTGGACCATTACCAAGCCTAGAAGATTCAAATCTCTGAAACGTTTAGCAACCATAGACGATGACCTCCCAACATCTTCTCCTCAAACGACGGTGGCTGGCCGGCAGCCCTGTCGATCACGATGAGCCTATTATTTTGGAACGTGCGTGGGCTTGGGAATCGATGCACCGTCGGCGAGCTCAAGAGTTTCATTCGAGCACAAGATCCCACCGCCCTCTTCCTAGCCAAGACGTGGGCAGGTGAAGATAGGCTGATCAGTTTGTGTGCAGAGATGGGTTTTGATCAATACTAAGTCACTCCACAAGTCAATAGATTGGGGTGTCTGGCACTGTTTTGGAAGAACTTGCTAAAGATTGTAGTAACATCATCATCGTTGAATCACATCAATGCCGTGGTTGGGGACTCACCGAAAAATAAATGGTGTCTTACTAGCATTTATGGATTTGCTAATTTGGCCAAGAAACGAGACACATGGGCTCTTCTTCGCCACCTTTAGGCAAGCTTCTCGATGCCGTGGTTGTGTGCTAAGGATTTCAACAAAATTCTCTGGTCTCATGAGAAATTAGGCTTGGGTCCAAGAAGAGAAACTCCAATGAAAGCCTTTCGCGAGGTATTATATGAGCTCGGGTTGAAAGATTTGAGATATGTAGGGAGAAAGTTTACTTGGAAAGGGCGTCGTCAAGGTGGCTTTGTGCTTGAATGCCTTGACCCAGCAGTAGCCAACAATCAGTGGCTTTCCCTGAACCCGGGCACCAGAGTTCAACATCTCCACTCCAACTCTTTGGATCATCAAGCCATTATAGTGAAGCCAGAAGGTATTAGTCCAAATCCAAGACGAACTTTTAAATTCAAACAAATATGGCTTCGGGATAGGGGCTGTAGCAACACAGTCAATAGTGCTTGGGGTCCTTCTATTCTCGGGGCTACAATGCCTATGGTAGCAGGAAAAGTTCAAGCTTGTGGTGTGAAGCTCACTGAGTGGAACAAAAACTCTTTTGGGAGTGTTAGGAAGATGCTTGAGGAGAAGAGGAAACTCCAAACTAGAGCTGAACTGGATGCAGCAAAGGGGGGTGATCAATTGGTGGTAAAATCTCTCCAGAGGGAAATAAATGAAATTCTTGATAAAGAAAGTCAGCTGTGGCAGCATAGGTCTCTGGCGCTTTTCCTGAAATGCGGTGATAGGAATACTACTTATTTTCACAGTAAGGCTTCCTAGCAATTTAGGAGAAATCGGATTCTGGGATTAAGGAATCCCCAGAATGTTTGGTGTACAGAGGAGAGCTAAATAAAAAAATATTGCAGTTGAGTACTACCAGTCTCTGTTCTCTTCCTCCTCTCCATCTGAATTTTCTGACATCCTTGAAAAGGTTCAACCCTCAGTAACTGATTCTATGACTACAATGCTGCTAAGGGACTTCAACAAAAAGGAAGTGGAAATAGCCATAAAGCAGATGAAGCCCATTACGGCCCCCGACCCTGACAGTATGCCTCCGCTCTTTTATCAGTCTTTTTGGAATACTGTGGGTGATGATGTCTGCTCAACTATTTTAGACTGTTTGCAAAGTTGTAAGATTCCTAGAGAAATAAACCTTACTCATATTGCTTTAATTCCAAAAGTAAAATCCCCGGAAAGAATTTCTGAATTCCGCCCTATAAGTTTATGCAGTGTGATTTATAAGGTGGTATCTAAGGTGTTAGCAAATAGACTCAAGGGTATCCTCCCATTAGTATTGTCAAAAAACCAAAGTGCCTTTCAAGCTGGTAGGGTGATCATAGACAACATACTAATGGCCTTTCAAACACTACACTATATAAAGCATCACCAAACGGGCAAAACTGGTTTCATGACCTTGAAGTTAGACATGAGTAAGGCATACGACTGTGTTGAGTGGAAGTACCTGGAGCAAATAATGAAGGGCATGGGTTTTGCAGGTAGATGGGTGGCCTTAATGATGGAATGTATCTCCTCAATTAGTTACTCAATCCTTATTAATGGCGATCCCTCTCCAATTGTCCATCCAGTTAGAGGCATCAGACAAGGGAATCCGCTTTTCCCTTGCCTCTTTTTTTTTCTGTACAGAGGGTCTCCATAGCCTCCTTCAACACTCTGCGGCTTCTGGTCAAATTAGTGGGGTTTCTATATGCAAGAATGGTCCTCGGTTGACCCACCTCTTCTTTGCTGACGACAGTTTGCTCTTCTACAGATCCACAACTACTGAATGCCACAAGATCCAAGAGCTTTTAGGCAACTATGATAGAGCCTTTGGCCAATAGTTAAACAAGTCAAAGACCTCCCTCTTTTTTAGCAAATCTACTTCAACAGAAGCCATTGAGCAAATCACAAGCCTCTTGGGGGTTCAAGAGGTCAAACAATACGAAAAATACCTCGGTCTTCCTACCCTCGTGGGTAGAAACAAAAAGGCAAGTCTCATGTTCATTAAAGAGAGGGTGTGGGCCAAGTTACAAGGTTGGAAAGAACAACTCCTTTCCCAAGCCAGGCGAGAAGTGTTGCTAAAGGCGGTGGTGCAGGCTATCCCAACATTTGCCATGAGCTGCTTTAAACTCCCCGTCACTTTATGTAATGACATTGAGCAATTGATCTGGAAATTCTAGTGGGGCCATTATGGAAACCAAAGGAAGATACATTGGTCAAAATGGAGCATGCTATGTCTTCCAAAAGACCTTGGAGGCATGGGTTTCAAGGAACTAAAAAAATTTAATGATGCAATGCTGACAAAACAAGTGTGGAGATTGCTAGAAGATAAGTCCTCTCTCTTCCATAGGTTTTTCAAAGCGAAAATTTTCCCAAATGGTACTATTTTTTATGTAAAGGAAGATAAGGGTTCCTTTGCCTGGAAGAGTATCCTAAAAGGCCGTGAGATCATAAAAAATGGGGCCCAATGGAGAGTGGGAAATGGCGAAAACATCCTCATTTACAAGGATTGTTGGCTCCTTGACCCCCAATACACCAGAATTCAATCCCCGCTAATTTTCTATGGCTGTGATGCTCAGGTATTAGCACTGATTGACATGGAGAGAAGGTGTTGGATTGATGATGCAATTGATAATAACTTCTTGCCCCTTGAAGCCAAACTAATCAAATCAATTCCTTTAAGCCTCAATGTTGTGGAAGACAAGTTGTATTGGCGTAGCAATGTGGATGGGATATATTCGGTGAAGTCCGGGTATAGACTCCTGGTGGATGATGAGCTGAGCTCAAATGTTGGATCATCAAACCTATCCCTGTCTAAGAACGCGTGGAAGGGACTGTGGAAATTGAGGACTCCCAACTAAACAAAAACTTTGTTGTGGCGTGCAAATGTGGAAGCTCTGCCAACCTAAGTAAACCTTGTAAAGCGGAAAGTTCTCTTTAACCCCACCTGCCAGGTTTACGGAGCTGATCAGGAGTCTACCTTGCATGCCCTCTGGTCGTGCCTAAAGCTAAATGAGGTATGGGCTGTGTACTTTCGTTTGCTGAAAAGTGATGCTAGGGAGTGCTCAACATTCCTAGACGTATTTAGCATGTGTTTCGAGAAGTCCCACCCCACTAATCTGTTTGCAATGGTAGCATATCAGATATGGTTCAGGCAAAATAAATTGAGATTAGGTGAGGAAGTGGCTGACTTGAAACTAATAAATTCTATGGCAAGAGATGCCCTCCAAGAATTCCAGTAAGCCAACACAGCACCTCCAAAACCTCAGCCTGCCCGAAATATCACCAAGTGGTTGCCGCCCCCTATGGCGTGGGTCAAAGTCAATTTTGATGGAGCTGTTTTGCAGGGGAGTGATGAAGCAGGATTAGGAACCATCTTCCGCAACGATAGCGGTCTAGTTATGGCTACATTAACACAAGTTATTCCTCTACCCACTTCAGTGGAGATGGTGGAAGTGTTAGCAGCAAGGAGGGCTCTTATCTTTGCCAAAGAGCTTGGGTTTGATCGTGTCATCTTGGAGGGCGATTCTGAAATTGCAATTCGAGCTATGAAATCTGAAGACTACTCTAGCGCACCCTTTGGTCACATAATTTTGGACATTAAGGCCCTTTCTTCCCACTTCAGGTCCCTGGTTTTCCATCATACACGCAGACGGGGAAACAAAGTTACTCATAGTCTGGCACGTGCAACTTGTAATTTTTCTCCTTTTTGTACTTGGATGGAGGAAGTCCCTGTAATTTCCCATGTGGATTACTTTGCAGAAATTATCAATAATACATAATCCCCTTCTCTTGATGGGGAGGTTTCTCAAAAAAAAAAAAAATTAGTGCTCAATTATACACGAATTGATTTTTAGTGTAGGCGGAGATTGAATTCCAAATCTCTTATTCAACTCTTAGAGGTTTTACCAATTGAACTAACTGGAACACATTTCTTCTAAAGCTAAAACAAAAAAGGATAAATGATTTCACAACAACTTTTTGCCCCTAAGGCTTAGATTAACGAGCTTCTAAATATAGAATTTCGAACTTAATTTTATTATACAGAATTTCGAACTTAATGGATGCACTAATGGATGAGGGCCTGAGGGGTCATCTGGGCAATTATTGAATATCGAGAAAACGTTTATCAAATATTCAGGAAAGAGATTGAGGATACAACATGATTCTATTTGATCTTTGTCAACACAGGACTCGAAGCAAAGTTTTGTGCTTCTTGTTTTAGAAAATATTGCAAGGGCGCATTAGAGGTTTACTAATATAACCAGAATCAATGTTCTCCTTTTCTAAAACAACTATGGTCTAGGTGCTCACTCATGTCGTCTGTTCCTAGGACACCATTTTTTTTTACCTAGTTCTGGGTTATAATGTTATATATTGTGTGGAGAAACTGGTTAATACCTACATGCATGAAGAAGAACATGTACCTCTACTCGTACTGTTGTGGAATAAAAACATCTTCAACAATATAGTTATTGATCTTTAATCATCTTGAAATATTAGTTAGATTACATTTTCTTCCTTTATTGTCCATGTTTGAAAAAAATTTCAAGATGGATCAAGTGCAACTTAAATTCAATCCATACGTATATGACTATGTCATTTTGAATTAGTTACGGATCAATTACAACTTAAATTATTTTTTAGTGTCTAAATAATTTTTTAGGATTTGAAAAAAAAAAAATCTTAGTTTACATTGGACAATCAATATAAATCTTACATTGATATTACAATGTAAACCTATTTTTACCCATTTAGAAAAAAAAAAAAAAAAATTATGCCGTAATATAGCAAATTATATATATATTTTTAATAAATAAGCAAAACAGTTAAAAACTATGCATTACAAAAAAGTAAAACAGAAGCTATGAATATATATTTCAGAATTTGGTAGACAGTTAAATTTGATTCATAGACTAAGTCGAATTAATCCGTTGTAAGGTTAAAACTGTTTGCATATGACCCTTTCCTGTTCTGATCTACGTTCGTAGGTTTAAAACTGAAGATATTTGTTATTTTCTGAATGATCCCTCAAGCTTTTCAACAAAAACCTTCATGATTGAGCCTCAACCACAAACAGATTTTCCTATATCTAAGGTTCAACATCTCTTTCTCTCATATTAACAAGCTTTTGAACAAAAACTCAGTACCCTAATCCATTTCTGTCTTTGAATATTTAGAAACCCAACATCTGCAATCCAATTAATGCAAACACAAAACTCTCATTTCTCTGCCAACATACTCTTCTAGCCATCTTTGCTTTCGTAACAGAGTGACTAAATTTTACACTGACCATCTTTGTTAATTCAATTTACAATACTATAGAACCAATAATAACTGGGGCAGCAATGAGTAGCAGTGGGCTATTCCAATTTTTGGTGCGAGTGATAAAAGGACGATGGTTCACGGTGTTTGCCTCCTTGTTTATTATGGCAGGGGGTGGTGCAACTTACATATTTAGAAACTATTCACAAGCAATTGTAGATGCTCTTGGATATGACGAGGCAGATATCAATATGATGAGCTTTTACAAGGACGTTGGTGCACATGTGGCAATCGTGGCAGGCCTAATTGGTGAGGTAATACCATCATGGCTCATGCTTTTCATTGGTGCAGTCATGAACTTTGGAGGCTACTTCATGATATGGTTGGCAGTCAAAGGCAAAATCGCCAAGCCACATATTTGGCAAATGTGCCTCTTCATTGCAATAGGAACTGATTCTCAGAATTTCACAAATACAGCAGCCGTTGTCACTTGTGTCAAGAACTTCCCCGAAAGCCGAGGGGTTGTGATTGGTCTTCTAAAGGGTCTTGTTGGACTTAGCGGAGCTATTTTGACACAACTTCACCTTGGAATCTATGGAAATGATTTGAATTCCCTTATTTTACTCATTGGATGGGCGCCAGCAATGGTAGCATTGTTGTTTATGTTCACAATTCGGTTAATGAAGACTGAAAGGCAACGAAACGAGCTGAGAGTGTTTTTGCATTTCTTCTATATGACAATCTTACTTGCAATCTTTCTCATGGCTGTGACATTACTTAGGAAATACATTGATTTCCCTGAAGCATTCAACGTTGAAAGTGCTGTAATGGTTACTGCCTTGCTCGTACTCCCTATCTATATCGTCATTAGAGAAGAGGCAATCTCATGGAAGCTCAAGAGAAGGCAATTGAATAATCTTCCTACCGAGTTAATCATTGAGGAACCACGAGCTTTGCCAGAACGTTCATCTAGCAATAACAACCATGAGCAAGAAAACAATGAGAAAGTTTCATCTTGTTTTGCAAACATTTTCAACAAGCCAGAAAGAGGAGAAGACTACACAATTCTACAAGCAATCCTAAGTGTTGACATGTTATATATATTCATTATGTCACTATGTGGACTTGGGACATGCTTAACAGTCATAGACAATTTCAGGGCCATTGGTGAGGCTAAGAAATTACATACCCGGACCATAAGTTCTATCATAACCCTTATAAGCATATGGAATTACTTTGGGAGGGTCTATGCTGGTTTTGTCTCAGAGCTTTTATTACTCAAATATAAATTTCCTCGAACCAACATGATGGCTTTTTCACTCTTCATTACTTGCATTGGAACCCTCCTCATTGCCTTTCCAATAATCCCTGGTTCATACTATACGTCATCACTGCTCGTTGGGTTTTCATATGGTGCACAAGTCACATTGCTTTTCACAATCATTTCCGAGCTCTTTGGCCTTAAGTACTACTCCACTCTATTCAATTGTGCACAATTGGTAAGCCCACTCGGGGGATTTTTACTAAATTCAATGCTCGTTAAATCCTTCTACAAAAGAGAGGCATTGAAGGATGCTGCACTTGGACCTGATGGGACTTATCCAAAGGACCCGACCTGCATTGGTGACCATTGCTTCAGGTTATCCTTCTCAATTTTGGCTTGTGTCACATTCGTAGGAATTCTTGCTTCCCTAATTTTGACATGGAGGACAAGAGATTTTTACAAAGGTGACATATATAAGAAGTTTAAAGTTGACAAAAGCAAAAATAGCCCAGTCGACAGTGTCAAGAAGTATAATGGAGAAATATACGTGAAGTTTAATGAGACCAACAAGGCCACACCAGAGACATAGATGGCTCAACAGTCACACACCCTTAGTGGAAGATAATGTATAGAACTCTCACAGAACTTGGAGGAATGGAATGAGAAAAAAGAAAACTGCTCAAGAGAATAAAATGCAACTTGGGTTGGGTCCATTGGCATTATCATTTGATTAGCAATTTTAATTTTCAAAATGTACCAAGTCCTCCCTTTTTTCTTTTTCTTTTTTGACACAGCAAGGAATGTTAAAGTTTTGGGTCTGTGAATAGCAATCATTTTTGAATAAATTTACAAAATCTTTATTACTACTCAGTGATAGTTTACATGCTTATTTAAAGTCCAATGTCCATTGTCCCCCAAAAGTAAATTCCATTATAAACATCAAAACATGTGTTAGCTAATACCTGATGATTGAATTATCACTTAATTAGTGGGAATCATGGAAAAAAATTTAGAAGAGCATATCGTACTCTGGATAATTTTAAATATAATATTTAAAATAATCTATCATTTATATAATTGTCATAGGTGTGCTCCATAAAACATAATCAAATTATTAGAGTTTTGGTATGAGATAAGATTAGTCCTAAAAGTTGGAACTTTTGGAGACAACGACAGCATCCAATTCTGAAACAGTAAAAATAAAAAAGTAAAGCTAAATTGGGACTGGTGCAGGATTCAGCTGAACTGTTCCATATGGGAATGTTGTTATTTGACATTCTAGATTTTTATGCAATCCAACTCATTTTGCTAGGGCAATTTGTGCAGCTCCAACAACACCCTATTGTTTTTGTTGATTGTTGGTTTTCCCCTCTTATTGCAATATGTTAGTGTACAATTCATTTTAAAGTGATAGCCTTCAAATTTCTTTAGAAGTTGAGTTGGCTTATGGAGACCTAATGTAGGCAATCTCAAGTGAGTAAACTGGTAAGTGATGAAATTCAAACCACAAATAGAAACTATTAAAATGAGCCTAATCACATGTAAGTTTACTGTAATTTCTCCCTTCTAACTATGAAACTATCAAAAAAAAATTATTCATTTGTTAATACAATTTTTGTTGAGTACTATGAAAATTACTTTTAAATATAATAGGGGCACAAAATTATTTACATAAATTGTAATTTCTTTTGCTTCATTTTTTTTCCCAAACCAAGCAAAGAAATATATATATATCTTTTTTCTTTTTTTTTTACTTTTCTATTCCGGCTAAACAAAGATATGGTAAAGCAATCAAACATAAACAAAAAGCATTTTCTTTCTTTTCATTATTCTTATATTTTCTATTTCTCACATTTTCATTCTCTCAACCAAATATGTCCTAAATTAGACATGTAAACCTCACAAATTTATTGTCAACTCGCTTATATTCCTTCCACTTAGTTGTGTAATAGCAGAAACTCTAATATTAATTTCTATGATTTGGGGCTAACAGAAGTGCATTTATACAAACAAGAAAATAAAACATCTACACAAAACAACAATATTTATAACTTGATTCGGCCAACTTCATGTCTATGTCAAAATCTCACAACCAAAGTCCGCCATCAATGAAATGGATTTCAACTACAATTAATCAAATCTCACAACACTCACAAACCCAAAGCCCCAACATACTAACGTAACAACAAACTCTAAACACATAACCATAGATATTTTTCAACCCCAAAAATCTACCAAATTACTCTTTGAAGAAACCCACTTCATGTTCTTCTTAGAGCATTCTCCTCACTGAATATATGAAAACCTTTGGGCAAAAGCCACAAAACCATTTGTAACAATGCTTATTTATAAGGTTTCAATTCTATTTCTTAATGAACAAGGAATAAACAATTACTTTTTCCATGAGAAAACCATTCTCCTTCCATACCATGGAAATACTTGTCTTTCACACCAAGAAAAAACAATTACTTCCATGCCAAGGGAACCCAACCCAAATCTAATTAAGAAAGCAAATTTATAACCACACTTTTCATTTTGGTTAATCTTCTCCCTCTATTTTACAACAATAAATGCATTCATATAAAGCTCATCTCAAGCTTTTTTCAATAATTGATTATTTGTTCGGGAGACTCCAATTGATGGGTTAATATAACATATATAGATACCACTTAGACCTAAAAGTTTAAGCCAATAGATTAGGGTTCAATTATGTTATAATAATCACTCACTTTTCTTATTAGTATCTAATGTTAGTCTTCACAACTCAACTAACCACATTACTCAAAAGTTAATAATCCAACATGTAGATTTCTAATCAATTGCATCCAGCTGTCCTAGTGTGGGTTGTACATCCCTAGTACTAATTAAGCCAAAATACAAAATTCACCATCTAAGGGTCTGTTTGGATACCGCTTATTACTGAAAACTAAAAATACTGTAGCAAAATAATTTTTAAATGTGTGAATGGTGCCGTGAGACTCATTTTTAATGAAAATTTTACTAAAAAAAAGTTTGCGAGTCCCGTGAACAATGCACGGGACCCACTGAAAGACGCTGGACGCAGCTGAAAAATCATTTCAATTGTATCCAAACGTTCCCTAAGTTTTACATTTTGTCATTTCAGTCCTCTAAGTTTACATTTTGTCATTTCAATCCTCTAAATTTCAATTATACTCAATTCAATATTATGTTTACTATCTGTCAAATTGCATCGTTAACTTCCATAAAACGACATTGTTTTACACTTTTAATAATATATATTTTTTAATTTCTGAATTTTAGAAAAAATGTTAATTAAAAAAAAAAAAACTCAGACTAAACCCAAACGACGACTCCCGCCCACCCCTAAATAACACCTCTGAAGAACAAAATCTAAAGCCCAAATATTCAAAAGAAGAATACCCTTGAACAATCTCTGTGGGTTATCGATTGGCGAAGCTATGTTGCTGTAGAGGCAAATATTGAAGAAATCACTTGGAGAAGCCAAAGCTAAAGCAAAGTTTTGTAATTACTAGAATACCCTTTCTCTTTGCGGTTCCTTCTTCTCTATAGCTCCTTCTTCAGCTGATGCTGATGATCGTTTGCCTCATTTGCCACCATTAGATCTCGCGCCGAGGCTGTACAATGGTCCACGCCCCGACCAAATCTTCCGGAAAATAAAGATATTTCTTTGATTCTCTTCTACCTTAGCTTAAATCTTGTTATATTTTGATTATTAATTATGTTTTTAGTTATTTTGGTTAATCATAATGAGGGACAATATATATATATATAGCTGGAATTTGGGTTTGTTTTGGGTTTAGGTTTAAAAAAAAAAAATTTAAATTAACATTTTTTTCTAATATTCAGAAAACAAATTTAATATTAATTAAAGTGTAAAACCGTGTCATTTTGAGTAAGTTAACAGTACAATTTGATAGATATTAGACGGAGGACTGAATTGAGTATAATTAAAACTTAGAGGACTGAAATGACAAAATGTGAAACTTAGAAGTTGAGTTTTGCATTTTAGCCTACTAATTATAAATGCATGGCTTTATATAACATTGGCGTCATCTATGGTAAAACATCAATCGAGTTGGGCATTATTAATCCACCATCTAATTGAAAAAGACTCGACTCTATGGTCGTACTTCTGCTTTGAGTTGTCAATTGGAATCGATCAGGTCTATTGAGTGAGGGAGGCAGAACAATGCACAATGACAGAATGGAAGGCACAAACTATGCCTAGATCTGATCTCACAAAGATGGTGGCTATTGACAATTTGGACTTAGAACCGGTTTTCTTACAATGGTGGCAACAAACGACAATGCTTAGATTAGATCTAATCCTCCCGTGATTGACAAGGCGCAATTGATATTCAATACCCAACTGAAATTGGTTCGATTTCACTACCTAAAACCCAATACCAACCAAAGCATTAGCTCAAATAATCCAAAATAGGTCATATCACTCAGGTGGGTCTGAGTTATTAATCAATTGTTCACCCAATTCTAATTACTGGTTAATTACTCCGTAGTTTAGGGCTACTTGACAATAAAGCAGGAAGGTCAAGAGTTCTTTTATTCCTCAACTTGCTGAGTTATCACGTTGAGTGTATTCTGATATGTGTTTTTTAGCTATACCAACTAATAACTACTCCTCATGTGGTAAAAAAAACGTAAAAATCTACGACCATTCACATTTGATCCCTTATTTTATTTGCCAGCTTTGAACTTAAACAATTGCCATTTCCATTGTAGTTGTGAACTCGTGGTCCAAAAACTTTTCTTTTTAATCTCTAGTGGTCCAATCACTTTTTCCCAATTCCCACCCCTTAAATTAATTTTTTATTATTATCCATTCCTTTTTCTTTTTGAGAATCTTAATAAATTTTTTTTTTTTTTGCAACAAATAGAATTATTATTATTATTATTATTATCCTTTCCCATCATTGTTTTTGTGGTACCAACAAAAAAAATTCTAAAACCAAATTCCAATAACGAAAATGAAAAAGTTAAAAATAATAGCTATAATTATTAGAAATGTACACACATTAAATGACAACAACAAGGACTTAAATAAGAGATAATAACAACAACAACAATATGCACAACCCTGGACCCATCATCATGCCCCACCCACCCACCCACCCACCCACTCACCCGGGCCGCCCGCAAACTAAGACCCATGACCCATTCCAATTTTTTTTTTTTTTAACAACCCCGCGGGGACCAATATTTTTTTTTATCACAAAGAAAACAGAGAGCTGGCGGGGTCAAACTTGAAATAACCAAATTACCCCCTCTTCCTGATGAGACATTGAGAGAGATCTCAGATCTTGTCGAGCTTCTCGGCCTTAACGACGGGATTGGCTTTGGCGATCTGCTCTCTTCCCATCTCTTTGAAATCGAAGGTGCAGCCGTGGTGCTCCGGGTACCTGTGGGTCCCGCAGAACGTCATTCCGCACCTGCACTTGAACCCCGTGAGCCCCACGCGCCTCCTGCACGTCAAGCACCTGTTCGCCGCCGCCGCCGCCGTGACCGTAACCGCCTCCTCCGGCTTCGATTCGGTCTCTTTAACGACGAAAACCGGGGGAGGAGACGGAGGTGAGGAAGATATAGGAACATCGGCTGTTGATGATGAGGATGACGACGACGTGGCGACGAGGGATTGGTTGAGAGCGAGCTTAGCCGAAGAGGATTGCTGCTCCGTGAGCTGCAAATCTCGGTAACATTTGGAACAGAGATTTTGCGTCGCCGGACTCCCGAAAAATCCACAGTTGTTCGCGCATAGCTTTGGTGCTTGGCATCGATGCTCTTCCGCCATTTTTCTAAAACCAAGAAAAAAAAAAACAAATTCCTTAAGAAAACAACTTTCTCTGGAGAAAAAAAAAAAAAAAACAAACAAACAAACAGAAGACAATAAAAAAAATTACCTGTTTGTTTTTTTGATTTAGATCTGAATTATCGGGGTGTAGATGTAGATATAGAAGGAAAAAATAAGTAGATGTTTGAGGAAAGAAGTCAAGAGAAAGAAGAAGGGAAAAGGAAAACCAAGGGAATCTCTCTCTTCAGGGGGAAAAGATATGAAGGGAAAAAGTAAAGCACCTCCTAGCAGACGCTCCTTGAGGAGATTCCTTGGTCCTCAAAAGAAAATTCCAGACGCCTTCTCTCTCTCTCCTTCTTTCTTTCCTTTTCTTTTTTCTTTTCTTTCTTTTCTTTCTCTCTCAAGTAATTAAATTATACTAACAAACTCTTTCTTTTCTTTTTTTTTTCTTTTTGCTTTTATTGGTTTCTGTCTCTCTAACACGTCTTTAAATTAATTAACGGCTCTCTTTTGTTGTTTTGTTTCTAGAAGCCGTTTAAGCTACGCCAGTGGTATTAGGATTAATAATAATTTAATTTAATTTAATAGTTTTTTTTTTTTTAATTGGAGACGCCAAATTGGACCATCGTAATCGAATGAAATTTGGAGGAGATTAAAAATTGACGGCAGAGTGGGGATGTACGTTGCGGATGAGACGGAAATGGAATAGAGAGAAATCTGGGCCGTTCATTGTGTGTGGCGCGTACGGCTTCCTATAGCTATTTTAGATAATTGGTAGTATTTTTTTATTTCATTTCATGCTTATACAGGGGGCACTTTTGGTGAAAAAGTTACGTGATGACATTACTTTTCGGAATAATGCAATGTGTTGTTGTAGTTGTATCTCAAGTTGTCCATCTCTTTTTTATTTTTTTATAGCAAGTTGTCAACCTCTTGTTGCATCCCAAAATAAAAATGTCCATATCAGTATCTTGACCTTTACAGTTTCAGTTTGTTAATCACTTATTTGATAAATATATTAAAAAGAATTTAAATCAATTTTTTTTTTTAAATTTTTTCATAAAGTAACGTATATTGTCAACTAATTAACCCTTAGCAATATATTAGTTTTACTATTTTTTTTTCTCTGGGAATATGAGATAAACTTATTGCAATGATCGTAAATATTAGCACTCCTATCCTATAAGTAATTCTTAGGTACTCCCAGAACACGGAGAATGATACTTCCTACTTTAACATTTATGGTAAGGTTTGCTTATTAAATTCATGGTAAGGTCCACTATGAATGTGAGAGGAGGGAGCATCATTTCACTTTACTCCGGAACTACTTAAAAATTTTCTCATATCCTATATAATAGTATTACTATTTTCGTGTGTGTTCTAATAAGTATTACTCTTTACTCAAAAAGAAAAAATGTTTATCTTATATTGGTTATGTATATCTAGTGTCCGTTGTTTATAACTCTAGTTTATAATTACAAAAGTTAGGTCCTTTTGTAATTGTACTCTAGTTATATAATGTATTATAAATCCGGTTGAAAACACTAATATTAATATTTTCGTATGTGTTCTAATAAATATTACTGTTTACTCAAAAACATTCTATATACACCTACTACTATTTACTATTTACTAATTAGTAATTATTTTTCATTACAATTAAAAAATACATTTTTAACATTAATTTCAAATTTTAAATAGTGTTTAATAAAGTGATAGTTAATATAATTAGGATTTTCAAGAAAATAAAAGGTGAAAGTAATAACTTCAAGGTTAGGTGTCATTCCTTTTTTTTAATTTCCAAAACAACACCCACAAGAGAGATGGGGTAGAACTCTTTTCCATTATATGGTAATCAAAACTAAGAAAAAATATATATGTTCAATCCAAATGTAAATAACAGAGGCCTTGCAATAATTATTTTCTCCCATAGATACAAAAAAATACAACATGTATCCTATGTATGGTATACCACCTCCATAGATACATGCTGACTCCAAATAATACGGCTAAAAGTTCTCCAATTTTGCAGAGATAAATAAGCAATTCTCCTCTCTTACAAAAATGCTCTCGTCCCAATCAAGTTGAGAATCAGTACCTTTTTTGGCCGATAGTCGAGAAGACTTGGCTAACATTGCTTAAGCCTATAAATTCTCCTATTTTTTTAATAGAATTTTGACCTTCCACATCTTGCTAAAGTCTTGTTTGAACGTATAGGACAAATCAGTCTCGAAAAGATTCAGTCTTACATATATATATATAATGATTTTTAGTCCAAGGCAAGGAGTGGAAGGGAACTCTTTTCTAATTTTCTTGCTTCACTTGTAAAAATAATAGGCTTTTTCCATGTTTCTTTTTTTTCCTGCGAAGTTTAAGGCTTTTACATCCCGTTCTCATCTGTATATTTCAATTTTCATTATGGAACAAATAAGGGTCCACGCAAAAACCCTGCCATCAAAAATGGTGATCTTTCCATTTTGCTCAGTTCTCAGATCAACATTTTCAAATTCAAAGGAAATCTCTGTTGCTCCTGGAAACTAAAGATCATCAACATTGGGGTGTCAAAATGATACAAAAAGTATCAACATGACTATTTCAAATCTATAGTGACAAGTATCAATAGCTTGCAAGAACACTCAAAACAACTTTCACAGAAAGTAAATATGATATGAGAAACTAAAGGGCAAAATTAAGAAATACTAATCTATCATACAAAGCATTTACACTGCAAGCTAACTTTGGAAATGGAACTAAAATAGAAGTAAATGAATTTTTTTTTTCCCCAACCTGCCGCCTGGGGGAGGGGGATTTTACTTTTTATATCAACAAAAACAAATAGAAAAAAGTTCCAAAAAAGGGAATCTATGGACCATGTTCTTCATCCATGTGAGTCAATCTAACAATTGTGCTTGTTGCCTTTAAGAATTTGATATTTAATCTGAATCATGAATTTGAAACAGAGAAATATTAAAGTTCGGCTCATGACAGCTATATCACCTCAACGTTTACCTGAAACAATGAGCTACGCAACACCTACAATATAGGCATTCCACGCATCTTGTTGCTGAAAACTTTTCACCTCTTCATATTTCACATCACGTCCTTCACCAAATCCCTCTGTAGTTCTGATTTCTTCTGTATCTGGCATTTCTCGAAGCCAAAAATGGACAGATCGGAATCCAGCCTCTTCTAAGCAGTCTTTAATCTCAGGCAATGACCACCTAGCACAGGAGCAACCAACTTATAACGTTTTTGAAATTTATTCAAGATCGCTACTAATAATAAATCCTGAGCTGTTTAGATTATTACGCCTTTCATATCTAGAACACTAAAATAGAATAAATAACACAACTTACAGCCTCCAGCTGTATGAAAATGCATGGCGAAGTTTTTTCTGCTGCTTTTGGAGAAGGAAGTGGAGGCTAATCCTTGTTTTTCGCTCAACAACGTCAAATTCGGCTTGCTCCCAAACATACTGCACATGCGGATAGCAAATTCTAAACCATAAGAAAAGAGGCCTGTGCAATGAAGAATAAGATGAATTGCTATATTTTGATTTATGTTGTGCCCTGGACAGGAATGAACACAAAATAATAAATTAGTTCCTTCCATTGCTTAGCAACTTTAATAGCACTAAGCTATAAGGAGATATTTAGATTTCACTTTCTCAAGCATTAAAAGTCTCTTGCTTAATGATGATTGCTGTCATATAAGCTGTATTTTGGATATCTCACCAATTTGATAAAAGATCCGTAACAAACAGGGGGGACAAGAAAGGAAAGATTAAAAGAGAATTCTAGGAATAGAAGCAGTAGAAAAGATCCTAAGTAGAAGAATTACAGCGGAAATTGCATACAGATGTAAAACTAGAATATAAAGGACCTCTGATCAAAATAATTTCATTTCTTTTTATTTTTTTATTTTTGGCCTGATTATGTTTCATATCATTCCAAATGTTTCTCGTGGCACACAGTTGGACTCACTTCTCTGGAGACTAGATTATTAGATCTCCTTTGAACCTGAACCTGAACCTGGTCAAATAGATTTATATCTATGATCTTCCTTCTGATACTATTAATGTCATTACTATTTGGAGCAGAAAGATTATACCGTAAAATTGGCAAATCTTCTCTGAAGTCTTAGCTTGTGCTCTGATGATGTCCCACCATATAAATCCATCACAAATATACCACCTTTCTTTGACAAGGCATCAAGGACATGCTTAAAATACAAAACCAGCTCTGCGCGTTTATGGAGACAACAACAGCTATAGTTAAATGCACAAACAATGTCTCTAGGTGGCAGTGGCAAACTCTTCATGTACTTATCATCAGCAATAGATCCCACTTGCACAGTAGATTCCAATGCACAAGTCTTAGAACCATCTTTGCCCTCTTGCAGTGTAATTTTACTTATCAGTTCTTGAGGCTCAAAGTTGACTAGCTTGGCCTCAAGAGGTTGCAAGACATTGCCATGAAAGAGGGATATTCTGGAATACCCATCAGCCCCAACTCTACTTATGTTCTTCTCCAAGCACCAATTTAGAGCCTCAAGGTCCAAATCCAATCCCACAGCAGTCCTTCTTGAATTACTGCGGATCCATTCTGCACTGTCAAACATATAGAATTCATTAGGTACTTACATGCTTTTGGCATTGCAACTGCAAAACAAATTAATGACCTATGGCTTAAGAATGGGCAATACTCGAATTACAAATTTAGTTGTGGGAGAGGAAAAAAAGACATTATATTTATCATAATCAAAACTTGTTGACATTTATCACGATTGGACTCAAAAAGTTAACCAAATGAAAGTAAGAACCTATACAAAAGTTACCTCGTACAAATTCAAGAATACAATTTAGGCAGCAAAGCTACCATCTTTGTCTTCAAATATTAAATAGCATACATAACATACTATTAATAGCTTACTCCATATAAGCCACAGGAGAATAATCTCCATGAAATAATCTTAAGCTATGACTAAGACAGCAGTAGGGTCATAAAACATTTGATAGGTTATTTTTAACATCAAAGTCCACAAAATGGAGAATAGTACTGACACGCATACCTGATAGGGGAAGCAAAAGTGACAACTTATTTTGATTTATTTTCATTCTTTTTGGACATCAATTGTATTATTATTTTAGGCCCTAGTATTTTTTTTTTTTTATACATCGATAATTGAGGGTGTGGGGATTTGAACCCTGGAAGTCTCTGTTGGAAACACCAGGAGGTACTGACCAATTGAGCAACAAAGCTCTTTGCTAGGCCCTGGTATTTAATCAAGTTAATTAGTATTTTTTTTAAATTAAAGTCTAGGGATTTTTGTCATTCAATAAGTAGGGATTCCTAAGCTTGTTAGAATTAGGGTTTAGCATCCCTATATAAGTGAACTATGCACTCCTATCAAAAGGAAATCATTTTGATGAATGAAAAACTGCTTTTGGTGCTGACTCCAAGCAAGCCTAGGTTCCAATCCTTTACTTTCTTGTCTTTCAATTTCATTGTTGATTCGTTCTGGTTTGTACTGTGTCAATACCAGCTTTAGAAATGTCAAACAATTGCCAGACAATGCGACTAACATGGTTGGTTTATTAAGCAACTACTTTTTCCTTTTGCATAAACCCTCCCTTGAATCATTGAAAGACTTTACAGACAACACATAAAACCAATGCCCTCACCACAAAGCACCAATTTGGTAACAACTAAACATCATAGGATACAATAATTCAATAGAACCTTGCAGATATGCACTCCAAAGTACCACTATTTTTTGGGTAGGAGTATTTCCAACATGTGCGATTCCAATACATTAAATTCTTGACCAAAATTTCATAAACCATAATATGGGAAAAATGGCACAAGCAAACCAAATAGGGTGAGAATGTACCTAAGAAGAGCGGTTCCACAGAAATCTTCTTGGAGATAGAGAGGCAACCTCCCACCCACATACATCAAAAAGAACTTCTGCATATAGCTAATATCTCCCTTTGGAGACTGCATCCAAAACAAACAAAAAATTCACAAAACCCCATCACATTTCTGTTGCGGAAAGTCAAAAATATATGCATACTGCATTAAAAGATTCAGTTTTTTTCAGTTGGGTTTTTCTTTTTGTTCCCTCAAACCAATTAAAAACTCAGTTATCCTAAATTTCCCACATTTTTCTCAGAAAACAAAACTGGGTATTGAAAGAAGTAGTGAATGAGCCAAACCTGTACGGATTGCTGGTACAGATCAAATTTTGACGGCATGTTCTTTGATGGGTTTTCTGCATTTTTGTCATCTTCTTGTTCTTCTTCTTCTTCCTCTTCTTGTTCTTCTTCTTCTTCTTCTTCTTCTTCTTCTTCAGGAACAGAAGGCTTGGAATCAGAGGAATAAGAAGAAGAGGGTAGGCTTAGCTGGTAATCATAGTCATCGTCTTGTTCCGCAGCATAGTAAGAGGCTCCTCGATGAGGATTCTTTTGTTGGTGCCTCTGCTTCTTCTCTCGCTTTCCCATATTCTTGATTTTCTTTCTACTTTCTACCACCACCGCTGCCCAACGCTCAAATAGTAACTGTGTTCTGTGTGTGACACTGACAACGAAAGTCTCTGCCTCGCCCAAAAGAGTAGAGAAAAAGCAATCGTTTGCGCTTCTTTCTTATACGGCAGGTCGTTTAGTTCAAGTAAACGGCCAAGCGTTTCTCTCTTTATACTTATTTATTTGCAGGGCATCACAAAAAAATGTTATTATCCTCAAAATATTACTTTTACACTACGACAATAAATTTTACTATATTTTCATCAATTTAATGTGGTTTTGATTGGTGTATAATAAAAATGATATTAATAATAGTCTTGTGTAAAAGTAATGTTACCTTAGTCACAATTTGTGATATTTTTTATAGCATTTTTTTGAAATAGAAAATCACTTTTCAAATTTCTTTTAATCTACAACTAATAGTTTGGATTAGACATGGCAAATGTTTTTCCTTTCATGTATGATCATGGTGTGCATGGATCGAGTTGTGTTGGTTTGAGATATTTTTAAACTTTTATTGGATTTCGTTGGGTTGAGAAATTTTTAACCCAAGCCATGATAGCTCTAAATACCCAATCTATGTAAATGGAGTTGGAACCATTTTGTGATGCTTAGTAAAATAAAATTGGGCAATTAGGTATAATATCCAATTTTTGCCAAAATTAACTCTCGATATACTAAAATTAAAATAAATTAAACTAACAAATTTAAACTAAGTATAAAAATCTAAAATAAATTAACCTAACAAATTTAAAATGCATATATTTTTGTAAACTATTAATAACATAGATTGGGTTGAGTTATTTGGGTTGAAATTTTGCCAAGTTGACCCAAACTTTACCCCCTCCCCTACCCCCCAAAAAAAAAAATAATACAATAACCCCACCAATCAATTCATGAAAAGAAAAAAAAAATTAAAGCATTAGTTGGTTTATCAAGTTTGTGGATTGAATCACACCCCTATGGATGATGGGTTGTTTCTAGCAAATAAAATAAACAAACGAGTGATTGCTTTAGCTCATATCTATGGAGTAGTAATTCATGTTACAAAGTATTGTTAAGATTAAGGCAATTGAATACAAGTTGACATGAATATAACCCATTTAATAATCGTATAAAAAATCATCAACAATATCATCATTTATTATTAAGTGGGTTAAATAACACAATACACGTAGCATATTTATTACATAAATTGTAATAAGTTGACTTAGATAACAAATTTTGCTAAATTAAATTGGAAAAAGTTAATGGATGTTCTAAGAACATTGGTTTAGGATATATTTTTTTTAAAAAAATTTTATGAGAAAAGTAAAAAACAATTAATTTTTTGATAATTTTTTATATTTTTCATGAAAGTGGTGTAAACACTTTTTCAAAATAAATTATTAATAATTTTCCTAATGCACCCATTAACATGACCTAATTAAGATTTTTTTTAATGTTATGTTTCTTGTTCCTAATCTAACTTTATTAGAGAGGAAAAAAACAGAAGCAAAAAACAAAGACCCAAGTAAAAGCAAATATTGACTTTGCCAATACAACCCTCCCTCACTACCTTACTTTTCACGAAACCCCCTTTTCCCCCCCACCTCAATAACTTTATTGATGAAGTTATTTTTAGAATATTATTTATAATAATTTCACAACAAATTTTAAGTAAAAATATGTTACCAATTCTAATTTAAAGTCAATATTCAAGTTATTATTTTACCCATAAGTATTTATTCTATCAATTAATATTTATCATAAAAGTATTATAAAAATAACGCAAACAGTATATTCCCATCCAATAAAGACAATAACACGTCTACAATACAATGTTGCAGTGTTGCACACAATTTCATTTTCTATCCATTCAGGAAAAAAAAAAAAAAAATCATTTTCCATCCAATTGGTAATTAGTAATTATTTTAAAAAAAAATATTAAAAAAAAAAAAAACATACACACGGCAACGTATCCGAATTCCCAAACGCGTCCATTGACAGACCAAAAGAAAGAAAAAAAATAAGGTTCCTTCCTCTCCTCTCTTTCGTTTCCCTTCTCTTCTCTCCTTCAACAAAATCCGATCACATAAAAAGAATAAGTTATCCCAATAAAACTTTCAAAATCAAATCCCGATCCTCCAATTTCCCAAACCTACCTTCAAATCCAAGCTTCTTATGTACAAATAAAAAATGATCCTCTCAAAATTCTAGGGTTTCCTATTTCTTCTTCTTCGTTTTTATTTTTTTCATCGATTTTCAATCCCGGCCTATGCGATTTGCGTAAGGGTCCAAAACATGTACAGCAATTTCAAAGAGCAAGCAATAGAGTACGTGAAGCAAGCCGTACAGGAAGACAATGCCGGAAACTACGCCAAGGCTTTCCCTCTTTACATGAACGCTTTGGAGTATTTCAAGACTCATCTCAAGTACGAGAAGAACCCTAAGATCAAGGAAGCCATTACTCAGAAGTTCACCGAGTACCTCCGCCGCGCCGAGGAGATCCGCGCCGTGCTCGACGACGGCGGCCCCGGACCGGCCTCTAACGGGGACGCTGCGGTCGCTACCAGGCCCAAGACCAAGCCCAAGGACGGCGGCGAAGGCGGCGGAGACGGAGAGGACCCCGAGCAGTCCAAGCTGAGAGCTGGCTTGAATTCGGCTATTGTGAGGGAGAAGCCTAACGTCAAATGGACTGACGTCGCCGGACTCGAGAGCGCGAAACAAGCTCTCCAGGAGGCTGTCATTTTGCCTGTCAAGTTTCCCCAATTCTTCACTGGTTAGGTTTTTTTTTTTTTTTGGTTACTTGTTTTGATTGGATTGGATGCTTTGCTTTCTTTGAATGTTGTGTATTCAATTCAGTGTTGATTTCATAGGTGTGAGATTTTAGATAGGTTGGCACATTAAGCATGTCTTCATTCATATCAAAATTGGAAATTTGGTTGTGGAATGTGAAGCTATTTAAATGTGCTTAATTTCATCTTTCAGTAATTTGCATTTGTTATATAACTACCATTGCCGCGCCGTGAATGAACTCTTGCTCACCTTGCACCTGAGGTGGAGGGCGATAATATAAGGGACTTGTTAACTAGTGCCCTTAGGGCATTTGTTAATGGACTATTTTAGGAAAGTTTTTATACCACTGTCATGGAAAATATAAAAAGCTGTCAAAAAAGTCAGTTGCTTTTCCCATAAAAAATTTCTAAAAATATCTTCTAAACCAATGCTATGAGGGCATCCGTTAACTTTTCCCATAATATAATTACCATTGCAATCGCTAGAAACCATTTTACCACAATGATGACACAGCCAACATTATCACCACTGTTGGATTAGTAGATGTGATTGTGATTTAAGTGTTTTAGTTTTGAGTAAGAAAAAAATTTGTCATGGTTAGAACTTCCGGTCTTGTTATATGGTTTTTCTATTGATGGTAAAATAAAGTGAAGTGATTTGGATCACTACTCTTTTTAGTCATTATATGATTTCTCCATGCTTCATATGTCAATATATTTTTTTTCTGATAAGTATGCTTCATATGTCAATATTATTGGTGTAGCATATGTATTTGATTCATTTTTTAAAAATTAATGTTTTCCCTACTTCTCTTTTAGGCAAGAGACGACCGTGGAGAGCCTTTTTATTGTATGGACCACCTGGAACTGGAAAGTCTTACTTGGCCAAGGCTGTTGCAACTGAAGCCGATTCTACCTTTTTCAGGTATAATTTCCATTGTCACACATTCAACCATTTATTTGTGTATTGGAAATTTCCACTTATCATGAATCTTCACAAAAAAAATTTCTTATATATCTTTTTCTGTGCTAGTGAGCAACCATTGATTCTGCTGGCAGTCATATATTGCAGTTACCACCTATTTTTGATTGACTCTGTTACAGTTCTGTTACTTTCTATTTGATGTAATGAGTTGGTGACCCTGTTAATAGCTCCCTTGCTGCCTTGCATGTTGAGACCGTTACTTCACTAGAATACATGATTTTTTATTTTTACAAAAATGTGAAAATTTAAGGCTGGGGTGCATGACAATATATATTCATCTACAGATCCTTGATGTTTTCCATACAGATCTTAAAAAGCGTTTTAAGTATCTTTACCTTGTTCTTGAATGCCTTGAGTATACAAGCTTCCTGATTCTGTCAAAGTCAAGGTCTCTCAAGTAATCTGTGACATAGGTTGGAGTTCCCCTGAATTTCTTGTCCCATTCTGTACAATTTCCTTCGACTAATTACCTTTATATGTATAAGCCTTCAATGCATACTTAGTATGGTTCTGAGAGGTAAATGGGTGTCTGGGACTGTTAAGGAGCCTTATGGTGTGAGCCTTTGGAGACATATTTGTATGGATGGTCGCACTTTCTTCTTGGATTAAGTTTTAAGTAGGAGGTAGACAGTGTTTTTGTTTTTGACATGACCCTTGGTGTGGGGATGTACCTCTTTGTGATGCTTTCCCTACTCTTTTTCTCATCACTTGACACAAAGAAGCTTTGTTAGGGTATCTTATGCAGGGGAGTAATGGCTCTTTGCTTTGGGATGTGACATCCCTTAGGCCTTTTCAGGATTGGGTGCTGGAGACTCAACATTCTTTTCTTGCTCTTCTATATCCTTATAAGCTTGGTAGGGGTGTGGGAAGGATCAGGTAGGCTGGCTTCCTTCAAGGAAGAATGTTTTTTAGGCGTCTTATTATAAGGTTCTTTCTCAAGGCAGCCCGCATCCTTTCTCATGGAAGAGTGTTTGGAGAGCCAAGGTTCCTCCTAAAGTTGCTTTCTTTACATGGAAAGCAGCTAGAGGTAGGATTCTGACAACGGATAATCTCTGCAGGAGAAAGATTTGTGCTGTTGAGTGGTGCTGTTTGTCTAAGAAAAGCAGCGAGTCTGTTGATCACTTGCATCTTCATTGTGAGTTTACTTCCCAGCTTTGGTCCTTGATGTTTTTGTCTTCATTGGTCATGCCCAGGAGGGTGGTTGACATGCTGTTTTGCTGGAAGGGGCATTTTATTAGCCACAGGAGTGCTGCTATCTGGACTGTAGCTTCTTTGTGCATCATGTGGACTGTTCAAAGGGAATGTAATGGTTGCATTTTGAGGGGATTGAGGATTCTCTTTTGGACTGAAAGTTTATGTTGCTTCACACTTGGCATGTTTTGATGGCTATTTGGAGCAGCCACTCTTGTTTCTAATTTCATTGAGTTTTAGATGTTTGTACATTTAGGTGATGCTCTTGTAGGTGCCTGAGTACACTGCTTGTGTACAAAAAAAACTATGTCATTCCTTTGCTCCTCCCATCCTCCCCCCCCCCCCCCCCCAAAAAAAAAAAAGTTTCTTTACTTATCAAAAAATGTATCCACTCAAGATTTTGGCCTTTCAATCAGTGATGGCCAAGCCTAAAAATTATGATTGTGTGACTTGGTCAAGGTTTTGGGTTTTCCTGAGTGGCTTGTGACTAGAGATCTGTTTTAGATTTGAACCCCCTTCAAGGTGCTGTGATCTCACAGGTTGACCAAGAATAGCAGCCTGGAGTCTTACATTGTTTTGAGGATACTTCCTGCCAAATAATTATAATTCCTTAGGGAATCCTTAGAATTGATTTTAATGCATGGCTGGTTTTACAATCCCAATTTACGAATTCCAGTTTTTTGGGACCTTTTGTTTTCTAAAATTGTAATGCCTGCGCTTGTTAGATCTGTTATATCAGTTCCCTTTACAAGTGCAGTTCTTTTCTGAAAATGGTAACATTGAATTTTCCTGTCTAGTGATGAGCATGTTATGTCAATTATTACTGATATATATACATGTGTGCATTGTTCATATGCCTCTTCCCTTTGCATGTGTTTAGTGATTTTTGTTTTGTTTTGTTTTTTATAAAATGTATTAGGCTACGAAGTTGGAATGTGTTACCAATTGTTTTTTTTTTTTTACCCAATAGTGTCTCTTCATCGGACCTGGTTTCTAAGTGGATGGGTGAAAGTGAAAAGCTAGTTTCAAACCTTTTCCAAATGGCTCGTGAAAGTGAGCCTTCTATTATCTTCATTGATGAAATCGATTCTTTATGCGGCACACGTGGAGAAGGCAATGAAAGTGAAGCGTCTAGACGTATCAAGACTGAACTGCTTGTGCAGATGCAGGTATTTGTTTGTATGGCAAGAACTTTAAATTTTGCTGCCTCAATTTTCTTTTTAATTTATGTTACCTACTTATATCTTTGATTACTTTTCAGTTAATTGTTTACTAGCTCAAAAGAAAAAAAAAAAAAAAAAAGGTTTCCAGTTAATCGTGGATGTGTGAAAGGGATTTAATTTAATAGTTATGGAGTCCATTTGAGGCAAGATAGATAAAATGGTCAACCACTTATCATAATGTAAATTTTTAACTTTTTTCACCATCAATTTATTTCTAGCATAGTTTAGTGTTGTAAAGATGATGAGTAACACTGTAACAATTACAGTGTTGTAGCTCATAGATTGATTTTGGGACTCATAATGTCTGTTAAGATGCCTACATTGAGCTTTTGTTGTTATTTATGAAAATTGGGGACTAGTTTAATATCCTGAAGGCATGATATTTGCTGAGCTGTCACAATAACAGCTTGTCAAGACATGTTCTAAATTTTTTTCAATATAATTAATCATATCTTGACATTTTCTTTCTTATACTCTAGGGGGTAGGGCACAATGATCAGAAAGTTCTTGTTCTTGCAGCTACGAATACTCCTTATGCTCTGGACCAGGTAAAGGGGAACATGAGAAGTTTGTTTTTGTAATTTTTTCTTGAATCAGCAGAACCATTATGTAGCTTGTATCTAAGCATTACTAATTGCAGGCCATCCGGCGGCGTTTTGATAAGCGTATATACATTCCTCTACCAGAAGCAAAGGCCCGTCAGCACATGTTCAAAGTAATGGGAACCATAATTGAATTTTTTTTCCTTCGGTAAAATAAGAGAAGAGAAGGGCATCTTTTTATATTAGCAAAATTTTTCATGTGGAGGATCAATAGCTGACTCAATAGCTGACTAAAACATATGGGACTAAGCCTTGGTTGTTGTTGTGTTGTTAAACTTTACAGGTGCATTTAGGCGATACTCCTCACAATTTAACTGAAAGTGATTTTGAAAGCTTAGGTTACAAGACAGAGGGCTTTTCAGGTTCAGATATTGCTGTTTGTGTAAGTGTGCTGCATATGTGAGATGCTTGATATTTTATTCTTTAACTTTTAGACCAAGTTGTCCTTAATTTTATAAATAATGTGAGGGAGGTCAATTGGAAATGGCTAACCACAGTGCCCTTCATATTTTTACTTGACTTTGGCAGGTTAAGGATGTCCTTTTTGAACCTGTTCGCAAAACACAAGATGCAATGTTCTTTTATAAGAATTCTAATGATATGTGGGTTCCATGTGGACCAAAACAGCCAGGCTCTGTCCAAATTACCATGCAGGAGCTGGCAGCACAAGGGCTTGCTTCAAAGGTATTTGCAGATAGTTAGATATGAATACTTGTTATTACCTTTTTCTCTGTTCACTTTTAATTTTCTGGCCTTCTATGTATCATTTGGACGTGTAATGGTCTCATGGTGAATTCATCTTTCGATCATTTGTCAAACCCAAAGTCACTTTGTTTGGATGAAATTCATTGTGATGAAATGAATTAGAGTTCAGATTAACTATTCAATTCGTTAACGAAACAAATTAGATTGTTTTTGCAATTCAGTTTTATGTTTGGAGTAAAGTTGATTTCGAATACATTTGTTGTTTGTGAATTAAATGGGGATATTAAATTTTTTTATTTTAAAAAAAAAAGGTAAATAGAAATGAACTGAAAAGATGAGCAAACTTGAAGCAATCTGGGTCCTTTGTTGGCCGGTTCACATGAATTTATGTCAGAAGTTGAGATTCCAAAAACATGTATTAAATCCAATTCAATTCATTTTTGTTCCAAATACATGATATGGGCTCAATGAATATCATTTCTACTCACTTTGGCCTCATGGGTTACCAATGTTGTTAATGACCTCTAAAATAGGTTACGAATTAGATATAGTTTCTTAGACCTAATACATTAGGTTCTCCAAATGAATTCAAGTGCATAACTGGAATGATTTCAATTCTCCCTGAGAGACATAATACTGTTTGTACTGCATTGTTTAATGCAAAGTTGCAAACATGAGTTTGAATTTTATTGTTGAACTTGATATACTGTACTTGAAGAACTTATCTATATCTAATTTTTTACCCCTTAGGATATTCATTTATCTACAAAGTAACTAAATGGTTGTTTCTGATTAACACCCATGCAGATCCTTCCGCCTCCTATTTCAAAAGCAGATTTTGACAAGGTGCTTGCAAGACAAAGGCCTACAGTGAGTAAATCTGACCTTGATGTCCATGAGAGATTCACAAAGGAATTTGGAGAGGAAGGTTGAATAATTTGATAAAATGTTATCACGTTGATCCACACACTAGTTGTGAGAACATTGGTATGATTTGTATTTATGTATCAGTGCTGGATCCAGTGAATTATATCCCTTATATTAAGCTTCTTCACATGGGGAAGGTGACTTGACTTCCCCGTTTCTGTATTCGGATGGAAATACTGAGGATTGATACTTTTGAAATTACTTGTCCCAAATTGTGTAAAGTACAGTTTCAGAATTATGACCGTAGAATGTGGACATGAGGCATATGTGATGCTGATTGCCTTTGATGGTTGGCCCTCTTGTTTGCATACTAATTTTCTGATTTAAAAGTTTATTGATCTTTAGGTTTGATCTAAAGCATTTGCTATGGCTGCTGGAAAATGTTGTTCAGTAGGATGGATGGAGGGTGCCATATAATCAGTCCGCAAATGTTGAAATTTAATGAATTCTTTTGCCATTTGCCTTGCATCATAATGTTCCAGCATTTTTCAAGGGGCTACATTTGCTGTGAATCTATGAATTGTCCACTCTATTTTCAGTTTTTCACAGCAGCCATCAATGATCTATGCTTGTCTTTAATCTAGTCTTTGTGTTTATACAGGTATTTTTTAACTCTGGCGATATCACTCTTCCACCCATTACAGTTAGTCAGTCATAATGAAATACACAAACCTTTCTTTTTAAGGCTTAAAATTCTAGACAGCAAACTTCCAAATTTTTCACATCTTAGGTTCTTCGTGAGTCTGAAAAACATTAATGATGAGATTAAGTATACAATCTTTAGCCGGTTATGAACGAATGAAAGTACAGATCTCATCATTAATAAATGACAATTATATAATGATATGTCTTGTATGCTAATTTATGGATTCTACAGAAGTTGCATTTCAAATTGCAATAAACTACAGTCAACAACTTATTTAGCTTTTGGCTAAAAGTGTGCCAAAGTATACTTGCACGTTGCAAAAATTTGAAAAAGTGAAAAAATGTGGGAAAAGTTAGGTTTTAAAGAACTCCACGTAAAAGCTAAAAGTTAAAATCTCAGTCTTTAATTTAGTCTCTCTTTGTGTTTATACAGAAATCACTTTTCCACTCATTACAATTAGTCAGTCACAATGAAATACACAAACTTTTCTTTTTAAGGCTTAGAATTCTAGACATCAAACTTCCAAATATTGCTTAAAATTCTAGACATCAAACTTCCAAATATTTCACATCTTAGGCTGTTCGTTAGTCTGAAAAACATTAATGATGAGATCAAGTATACAATATTTAGCCGGTTAAGAACAAATGAAAGTATAGACCTCATCATTAATAAATGACAATTATATAATGATATGTCATGTATGCTAATTTATGAGTTCTATAGAAGCTGCATTTCGAATTGCAATAAACTATAATCAACAACTTATTTAGCTTCTTGCTAAAAACTTTTTGCTAAAAGTATGCTAAAGTATACTTGTACTTTGAAAAAATTTGAAAAAGTAAAAAAATGTGAGAAAAGTGAGATTTTAAAAAACTGTATATAAAAGCTAAAAGCTCAGTCTTTAATGTACTCTTTCTTTGTGTTTATACAGGTTTTTTAACTCTAGCAATATCACTCTTCCACCCATTATTGTTAGTCAGTCATAACAAAATACACAAACCTTTCTTTTTAAGGCTTAAAATTCTAGACATCAAACTTCCAAATATTGCATATCTTAGGCTATTCGCGAGTCTGAAAAACATTAATGATGAGATTAAGTATACAATCTTTAGCCGGTTATGAACAAATGAAAGTACAGAGCTCGCCATTAATATATGACAATTATGTAATGATATGTCTTGTATGCTAATTAATGGATTCTACATAAGCTTCATTTTGAATTGCAATAAGTAGTCTTATAGTCAACAATTTATTTAGCTTTTGCTAAAAGTTTGCTAAAGTATACTCGTACCTTAAAAATTTTGAAAAAGTGAAAAAATGTGGGAAAAAGTGAGGTTTTAAAAAGCTGTACATAAAATCTAAAAGCTAAAAGTTCAGCTTATAAGTTGGTACCGAACTCACCCTTACATATACCGGACAAGATGCTCTTCCTAGAGTATATAATACTCCTCACTAATGTATTCCAATTAATCATAAGGTTGAAACTTGAATGTCATATTTGACTATTTCATTCTCAAAAGAGCATAAGCCGGCCAGAAGCCAAAAGAGTTCATATGGAAGCTTTCAAAATTGTTAAACGCATACAATCATGTGTATTATCTGAGTATCTCAGCTTATATGAAAACTCAAACCAAAGAAGCATCATGCCGGCATTTGAACTTGAATTGCTTGGGCAATAAAAAGGGATTGAATTATTTTGCACAAGCATCAACGTTTCCCTTTTTTCAGCTACTGCAATCTTGCATTTTTTTTTAACATAAATCATGAGACTAGTTAAAGTTCTCACTCTTCTGTTCTTCGTTAGATTTGCTTTCGTGCATGCAACCACTACCAACGCAAAGGTAGGGGACGAGGGTACAACAGTAAAGTAAAAAATTGCTTTTGGCCGAATGAATGTTCTCTGTTGCTATTGTTAATATATATAGTACACTAGATATAAATGACTTGAGTAAATCAGATAAGTACAAGTATTTGAATTATTTTAATATATATAGTACACTAGATATAAATGACTTGAGTAAATTAGATAAGTACAAGTATTTGAATGGAATTGAATTTCTATCCCTATTATCTTTCATTGTGATGTTGCTTGTTATCTTCGTAAGGCTAATTTGAATTTTGATCATAATCTTCACCTATTGTTCCAATAGAGGGAGATAGACAATGTAATAGTCTAGTAAGAGTTAGTACTAAGAGTTGGAGCCCTTTTTTTTCTAGAAAAAAAACTCTTGATTTACGTTATGAAAAAAGAAGTACTATGTCCATAATATTTTCACAACAAATTATTAAGGGTAAATTATTATTGGTTCTAATTTGAATTCACAACTTTAATTACTTTTTTGTCCATCCGTAACAATCAATAACAAATTATCACTTAGGATTTGTTGTGAAAAAAGTTGTGTACATAACATTTTTCTTATGAAAATGCCTTGACCATCAGGAGTGCATTTTCATTCACAATGAAGAATTAATTACCAAATGTGTTAGTTATATACTATACGAAACACAAGAATGATGATGTGCAATTGTGGATCACATCTTCTTTTATATCCTTCAATCCTCTAATTGTAGTTGTCCATATTGAGATTTCCCACTTCCCACTTCAATTTCTTTTTTCTTTTTAACAAAAAGAAAAAAATTTATAATATTTGTCAAGATTATGAACGTTACACGCATAGCTACCTTCATCAACTCTAAAAAATGTGTTCCACCCCCTTCTTTCGATCCCTAAACTTAAACAAAAAAGCCCCCCCCCCCCCCCTCAAAAAAAAAAACTTGCATGCATGGAATAACCATGACATCTAATAATGCTCCTTTTTAACAAATTTGAGTGGTATGAGAATGAAATACTCTACATTGGTGTCACTGTTCACGCATATGGTCAAAATGGCCAAATACCAACTTTGGTTGAAATATTAAGCAATTTACCATTGTTTGTAAAATATTTAGCAATATACCACTATTTTAAAACTCGAGTTCATGAAGCTCGAGTTCTATATAGAACTCAAGTTTAAGAAAATTGAATTCCAAAAAAATGTGACACGGTGGCGGAAGCTGATCTAGCATTTTATAATTTAAGAGTTCACGTGGAACTTAAGTTTTAAGAATTCGAGTTTCCTGTAATATGAAACTTGAGCTCTTGAAGCTCGAGTTTCTTTAAAAATTGATGTGGCCTTACGCATGTGGGAAATGCTGAAGTGAAGAAAATCTGTTGAAGTGAAGAAAAGAATTAGACTAAAGAAAGCACAAGTCAGGTGTGTGCAAGTGTAGTGAAGGACAGATGAAGTGAAGTGTGTAAAAGCACAAGTCAGTCATAGATGGTATTTCGCCATATTAGCCTGATTCTTTAACTAACACAGGTTTCCTTTTCTTCTTCTTTTTATTTTAATAAATATTTTTATTTCCTTTTCCTTGTAATTTGCAGCATTACATAGTTTACATGGGGGAACACTACCCCAATTCGAAATCTGTGGTTAGAGCCAACCATGAAATACTTGCTTCAGTTACAGGAAGGCAAGGCACTAACTAAAAACAACTATAAGGAGCTAATTTTACTACATATTTATTTCCATTATGAGACATCAAATAACAAGTTCACAGGAATACTACAGATTTTCATAACCAATTCTGTTATTGTACTAACATTATAATTTCAGTTTTGATGGAGCACAACAATCGGCAAGCTATGCTCACATCAGAGCAAGCACAACAACTTGCAGGTACCTGATTTAATGTATTTTTTTGTTTGTTTTTGGTAAAACAAAATGAAATACATGTTCCAACACTGATCATTACATCCACAATGGAGGTAAATAGAATGCCTCCAAATTCAAATGCATCTTCAGCTCAATCTCATTCCAAATTTGAACATGATTTTTGGGGGGTTAAAGTAAAGTTTAACACATGGCCAACAATAATAAACATCAAAAGCCATTGGTGATAGCAGAGGTATGCTCAATTGAATTCCTTTTACTTCTGCTGCAGATAAAAATTTGATTGTTTCCGTGTTTTTGAGCAAGATGAATAAGCTCTGCACAACACATTCCTGGGAATTTCTAGGAATAGATTCTGAACAACAATATATTTAAATGCCAATGGAATCAACTTCAAATATCATTGTCCGGTGTAATTGATACAGGTAAAGATTGAACTGCTTGTGCAGATGCAGGTATTTGTTTGTATGGCAAGAACTTTATATTTTTGCAGCCTAAATTTTCTTTTTTATTTATGTTACCTACTTATATCTTTGATTACTTTTTTGTTAATTGTTTACTTGCCCAAAAGAAGAAAAAAAAGTTTCCAGTTAGTAGTGGATGAGTGAAAGGGAATTAACATAATAGTTATAGAGTCTATTTGAGGCAAGATAGATAAAATGGTCAACCACTTATCATAATGCAAATTTTTATTATTAACTTTTTTAATCATCAATTTATTTCTAGCCTAGTTTAGTGTTATAAAGATGATAAGTAACATTTTAACAATTACAATGTTGTAGCTCATAGATTAATAACAATTGCATTATCGTATTTTAGCATAACACAATTACAGCATTGTAGCTCATAGATTAATAAAGGTTTTACATAAAATTTTATATGATATTCTTGATCTGGGCTTATAGGTTTTTACAATTTCACCTCATCGTCCTGTTTATCACTTGGAAGTTAGGTCTCATTTTGGTACTCATAATGTCTGTTAAGTTGCCTACATTGAGCTTTCGTTGCTATTTATGAAAATTGGGGACTAGGCTAATATCCTGAAGGCATGATATTTGCTGAGCTGTCACAATAACAGCTTTTCAAGCCATGTTCTAAACTTTTTCAATATAATTATTCATAATTGACTGGACATTTTCTTTCTTACACTCTAGGGTGTAGGGCACAATGATCAGAAAGTTCTTGTTCTTGCAGCTATGAATACTCCTTATGCTCTAGACCAGGTAAAGGGGAACGCAAGAAGTTTGTTTTTGTAATTTTTTCTTGAATCAGCAGAACCATTATGTAGCTTGTATCTAAGCATTATTAGTTGCAGGCCATCCGGCAGCGTTTTGACAAGCGTATATACATTCCTCTACCAGAAGCGAATGCCCGTCAGCACATGTTCAAAGTAATGGAAACTATAATTGAATTTTTTTTTCCTTCAGTGAAATAAGAGAAGAGAAGGGTATATGGTTATATGAGCAAAATTTTTCATGTTGAGGATCAATAGCTGACTAAAAAAGTTGGGACTAAGGCTTGGTTGTTGTTGTGTTGTTAACCTTTACATGTGCATTTAGGTGATACTCCTCACAATTTAAGTGAATGTGATTTTGAAAGCTTAGCTCGCAAAATGGAGGGCTTTTCTGGTTCAGATATTTCTGTTTGTGTAAGTGTGCTGCATATGTGAGATGCTTGATATTTTATTTTTTAATTTTTAGACCAAGTTGTCCTTAATTTAATAATGCGAGGGAGGTCAATTGGAAATGACTACTTGCTTCAAAGGTATTGGCAGATAGTTAGATATGACTACTTGTTATTACCTTTTTCTTTGTTCACTTTTAATTTTCTGACCTTCTCTGTATCATGCGGACACACAATGGTCTCATTTTGAATTCATCTTTAGATCATTTGTCAAAACCCAAAATCACTCTGTTTGGATGAAAGTCATTGTGATGAAATGAATTAGAATGCAGATTTATTATTCAATTCGTTAATGAAACAAATTAAATTGTTTTTTCAATTCAATTATTTGTTTGGAGTAAGTTGATTTGGAATTCATTTGTTGTTTGTGAATTAAATGGGGATATTATTTATTTATTTATTATTTTTTTTTAAAAAGGTTAATAGAAACGAACTGAAAAGATGAGCAAACTTGAGGCAATTTGGTCCTTTGTTGGCCAGTTCACATGAATTCATGTCAAAAGTTGGGATTCCAAAAACATGTATTGAATCCAATCCAATTCATTTTTGTTTCAAAAACATGATATGGGCTCAATGAATTTCATTCCTATTCACTTTGGCCTCATGGGTTACCAAATGTTGAGAATGGCCTCTAAAATAAGTTACAACAAACTTAGGTATAGTTCCTTACATCCAATTAAATTAAGGCAGAGAACTGGAATGAATTCAATTCTCCTTGAGAGATATAGTACTTGTTTGTACTGAATTGGTCAATGCAACATGTGTTTGGATTTTATTGGGAACCTGATATACTGCTCATAAAAAACTATATCTAAGTTTTATTTCTCAAGATATGTATTTATTTACAAAATAACTAAATGGTTGTTTCTAATTAACACCCATGCAGATCCTTCTACCCCCTTATTTCAAAAACAGATTTTGACAAGGTGCTTGCAAGACAGAGGCCTACAGTGAGTAAATCTAACCTTGATGTCCATGAGAGATTCACGAAAGAGTTTGGAGAGGAAGGTTGAATAATTTGATAAAATGTTATCACGTTGATCCACACACTTATTGTGAGAACATTGGTATGATTTGTATCTATTTATGTATCAGTGCTGGATCCAGTGAATTGTATCCTTTATATTAAGCTTCTTCACATGGGGAAGGTGACTTGACTTCCCTGTTTCTGTATTCAGATGGAAATACTGAGGTTTGATACTTCATAAATCACTTGTCCCAAATTGGGAAAATTTTTCTATATAGTATAATTTTAGGAAAAATTTGTTAAATAACATCTGACCAAACTTATTCAGTAATGTGGCACATTTTTGAAACTCGAGTTTGTCAAACTCGAGTTCCAAGCATTATGTTTGATCAGATTGTCATAATGCTTGGAACTCGAGTTTAGTAAACTCGAGTTTCACTTAGAACTCGAGTTTGACAAACTTGAGTTTTAAAAATATGCTACATTACTGAATAAGTTTGACCTAATGTTTTTTTCCTAAATATTTCCAAAATTCATGCTGTTTGGCAAAAAATGCCTCCCAAATTGTGTTTAATCAAAAAAAAAAAATTAAAAAAAAAAATACTTGTTCTAAATTGCGTAAACAACAGTTACAGAATTATGATCCTAGAATGTGAACATGAGATGTGTATGTGATGCTGATTGCATATGATGGTCCTCATGAATATGCATACAAACTTTCTGATTTGAAAGAGTTGATCTTTAGGTTTGATCTAAAGCATTTGCTATGGTGCTGGAAAATGTTGTTCAGTAGGATGGATGGAGGGTGCCATATAACAATCTTCTGCCATTTGCCTTACATCCTAATGCTCCGTCAATTTTTGAGGGGCTATATTTGCTGTGAATCTTCTGCCATTTGCCTAATATCTTAATGTTCCACTCAAAAGTCATGGTAACTTTTGAGGGTGGAACAAGTAATATTACACACAATACACTTTCTTAATCAATGTTGGATATTTTTCTTTTCTTTTCTTTTTTCTTTTTTTTGAAAAACACACACACATAAGGAAGGGGGGAAAAGATTCTAATATAAAGCACACCATACTTAACTCAAATGCCATAGTTTATTTTTAATGTCTTAGGTTCAATTTCTCCTAGTTTGTAATAGAATTCTTTGCTATTCTGGTAATTTTGGTCAACCAAAGGTTGGTCGAGTATCAGGCGAAATTGTCACCAACTGATTTTCAAATGCTAAAGTTGTGTCAAACTACCACGATGGAAATCACTCGACCAAAGTTCTTTTTTCAGCAATTCCAATTTTTAGCACTTGAATAGCTCAAATACAAATCAGCCCACTAAAACAAAATACAAAGTAACTAAATGGTAATTATTAATGACAAGAAAATTTTGACATGCATGGAATATGCAAACACAAAATAAAACATAACAAAGAGGGACAAAGGGAGGTGGATCTGCTTATTAAAATTTTATCAAGTAGGTGACATTTCTGACTAAAACATATTTATTCAGGGAATTGTAGGTTTGGTGGACTAGAAGACTAAGCCAAAGAAAAAAAGAAAATTTTGTTAAGCCATCAAATAGATTTCAACTCTAATTTTTATCTTCAAAACTTTCATCATATTGGATGGTACACACTAACAGAAAAATTAAATAATTTACATTAAATAGAAAATGCTTATCTTTTTGTTTGATTACACTTCTTCTTTTTTGGGTTCTAGTTTGACCCCGGTTAATTAATTTAATTTTTCAAGTTAATTAATTAGGTCAAATTACATGCGTGGAGGCACCAACAAAAAAAAGAGATATTGTAACCTCTTAGAAAGAGATATTTAAATCGGAGCTTAATGAGTCTTTTAGATGAGCTCTCCTATTCCAATTAGATTTACACAAATCTTGCGCTTTCCTAATCCTATTAGGATTATGTAAACTCATAAACAAATAGTTGCTTAGAATAAAACATTGCTGGTTATATTCTGAAATTCGTTAGCTCAATAAATTGAGCTTGTGTCGAGCTTCTTCATTAATCCTCGATAGATGCTAGTGTCAAGCCTAGTGTCGAGCTTTAATGAAACAGTTTTTGTTCACTTATTTCTTGGATCAATTTTCATGTCTTTAATGATATCACTTGTAAAATAAACTTCACATACTTGTTGATACATTAAACTCAACTTAGATCTACTCAAATACAAGTAAAGTGCGTTTTGTCAAAGGATAAGTCAATACATAGAAAATATGACCCTAACACTTTTGAAAGAATGGATGACGAAAAATTATTTTGCCATGATGGATACTTAGTTGACATAAAGTAAGATTTAAGAGCGAGGACTAGGTTTTTGGCCAAAAAAAAAAAATTTAAAAGGTAGGTTGATTTGGTAATTTACATATATCTCACACTCAAGCTGGTAAATGATGCTAAAACAAATATTTAGTATTAGTGGGTCCAAATTCCAAGAGTTAAACTAGTAAAACCTCTTATCATAGAATAAGATGTTTGAGGTTTGAATCAGGTCAAAACCAAAAGCCAATTTGTTTCTTAGCTTGATGATAAGAAACAAGGAAAAGGTTGGCTCCAAACATGTTTGGAGCCATGGACTCTAACCACCAATAAGAAGAAAGTATGTGTCTTGTCATATGCAATGCACATGACTTATGGTTAATCGCACTGACTTGTATTATGGACAAAATCTAACTACAAAATTAGTTGTCGTCTAAGACTACAACTTTACTCAATATCTTTTTATTGAAAGTGAATTTTAACAAATCTACCATTGGATTACATTTTCTTCTTATATCCTCCATGCTTACAAAATTTCTAAAAATCAATAATTATATCATCAATAAATTGTTTAAATTACAAGTTTTTATAGTTTAAAATTATGCATAAAATATAAATAATTATAAGCTTATAGATCATATAGTAAATAATATCCGATTGATACAAAATTTGACATATGCATTAAGAACATAAAAAATATGAAATTTAACGGTTAAATTTTCAAAATATGCAGTAATATTTATTTTATTTAATAAGGTTGTAGCCTTGGGCTACAACCTGTTTTATAGCTAAATTTTGTCCCTATATTATTGTTATTATTATTATTATAGTCTAGGTTGACTAATTGAAATATCTAATAAACTTGTACAGCAGTATTCAAATTGGCATATACAAACTTCACCAATAATTCAACGCCTAATAAACACCCTCCCCAGAAAAAGTCTATCACAATCCACGTTCATGCAACTCATGTTGATTGTCAAACCTAAAACAAATTTTATATATATGTTGATTGTCAAGAAAATGCCAAACTTGAGAAATAGGAAAATATAATAAATAAGTGTAACCTCATAATTGACATTGCTTTATCACCTAAAACTAAGTTGTGAACACACATGGTAGAGTTCCAACATATCCAGGACTAATAATTTTTACACTCATTCTATTTTACTGACATTATTTTATGACCCAAAGAAACCATATAATAATCTTAGTCCTCGCTCTGCCGGCAGAAACGGGAAACCTCTTTGCCTTCTTTCATGAGTAAGCTTCAAAAATTGATTCCTCTTCAATTTCGATTCATCGTTTTAGATTGTTTTTGGGCTAAGTTACAACCCTATTTAATATCTTTTTATTTGATTCAAATTTTGACAAATTCTCCATTAGATTACATTTTTTTCTTATATTTTAATGCTTGCAAAATTTTCAGAAAATCAAAAATCAACAACTATGTTATAATTGTTATCAATCAAATGTTTAAATTTCAAGTTTTTGTAGTCTAAATTATGCATAAAAAATAAGTTTATGAATCGAATATTAATTAACATTTAATTGGCATAAAATTTGATATGCGTGTTAAGAACATTAAAAAAACATGTAAATCCAATAATTAAAATTTCAAAATATATAACTAGGTTAATTTTTTAGTGGGAACTGTACCCAAAGTTTATCCCAACTTAAAATGAATTTTTAGTTTAGGGCATACATTAATCATCTATTTTAAGAAATTTTTTATGGAGAATTGAAAAAAATGTCAAAAAAATTGACAATTTTTTTTCATTTTTTCATAAAAAGCTTCCTAATATGGTTTTACTAAAAGCAAGACTTAGGTATATCACTTAAGTACTATTCTTTAAGTTCCCTGTTAAGATTTTTTCATGTGAATTTTTTCTCATAAGAGGAAAATGTATTTTTTAGTTAACTAGTCACATGACAAAATCCTAAGAGCATACATGAGTAAAATCCTAAAAAGAATTAATATAAAAAAAAGTATTTGTGGTAATTGAGTATCCTCTTCCAATTAAAATAAAGTGAAGAAGGGTATATATGGTAATTTACCAAACTTTTCTTATAGAAGTCACGTAGGCACGTAGCACCATTTTTTTTTCACCTGAAGTTGCGCCATTAAAAAACTCCCTATTCTTTTATAACAATAATTAGTGGTACCACAAATAATTATTGTTATAAAAGAACTGGGAATTTTTCGATCATGGCCCATGAAAGAGTTTTTTGTCTGCCACGAAAAAAACAAATACAGTCTCCTTATTGTCATTGAGAGAGAGATACAGTGCCGCTTACGTTCTCGTCGGTGCCGGTACGTTAGTTTCATTGATATCTTGTGACTGGTTATTACATCCTTGTTCTTTTCCTTTGATGACTTCTTTTTCAATTTCGAATTAGATAATGAGTGTTTGTTTGTTTGTTTTGGCATTCACTGCTGTTATTGTTAATCCACCGATCGTAGGCGTAGGTGGTCTATTTCTTCTTCAATCTTGTTTCTCTGACTATAGTTCCCATCGTCCATTGGCTAGCTGCATCTACCTTTTTGCGAGCTATTATAGTAAGTGCTCTCTTCTTTGATAATATATAGTAAGTGCTCTCTAATACTGTGTTTCACGCTATTTTTCTTTTATTTTCCCTTGAATAAATAGAGAACAATGGAGATATATGCTTTTAGGGTAAGACTTAGATATTATTTTTCAGGTTCCCATCTTAAAGTTCTGCTATGTGAATTTTTCCTCATTAGATTGAAATGTATTTTTAGTTTAGTACCTAAGTTTTGTCCATACTTTTAATACCCGATTATAAGCATAATTAAGCCCATTTCATTTCCTAAAGAGAGTATCAAAAAGAATTGGAGCCATCAAGTTTAGGCTTTAATCTAACTAGCTTGTAACCTAGGCTCACGCATGGAAATATTGAACAGTAATATATATAAAAAATTATTGAAGAATTTTGTCAACATCGTAACCTGTGCTTATTATATTTATTTTTGAAATATATTAATTAATTAGTAATAGTAATAGTAATAGTAATAGTAATAATAATATTATTATTATTATTATTATTGACATGATTCAAACCTTTTCATTGTTCTCCAAATATGCTTGCATAACTGATCTAATAATCATTAATTTGGTTAAATACAAAGTCTTGTCTGGGTCTAAACCCAACAATTTAATTTGCATGTAAATCTAGACCAGTTATATTCAAGGTCAGATTTAATAGAGATATACATTAAACATTCAAAATAAAATACTTAATTCTTCACTTTATTAAATTTTGGAAAAGGTTCAGTGACCTGATAAAAGTAATATGGTTCTGGTTCATAATTAATGATTTCAACATGCACCGTTTTGAGCTAAAATTCAGAACAGATTTTAAATTTTATAAATAAAATATTCAACGTGGATTGTTTCTCGAACCCAAGCAAAGGAAGCAATTCAGAGTTCATAACAGTGAGTTCATTTTATCGTTCAACTAAATTTTGTATTGTACAACACGACTCAGTTGCAAGTTTTTTTTTTCATACAAGATAGAAATTCTACTCTTAGGGTCCGTTTGGTTGGGAGGATGGAAAAGTGAGAAGATAGAAAAATTTTTAGTTTTTCTCAGTTGTGTTTGGTTGAGAGGGTGGAAAAGTAGAGGGATGGAAAATTTTTTGGTTTAGTTGAAAATAAGGTTTGTATAAATTTACCATCATGTCCTTCTTAAATAAAATAAAAAGTAATACATTATACTTTTTAAAAAGATTGTGTATAGATGAAAGTGGACATTTTAAAAAAATAGCATAAGAAATCATCCAAAAGTGTTTTCTTAAAAAGATATAAAAATAAAAATTAAGAGAAAAAAAGAAAGAAAAGAAGAACCCACCATCTGACCAAACAAAAGAAAGAAAAAAAAAAAACCAACTTTACAGTCGAAAGTCAAAAGAGAAAAAAAAAAAAAAAAAAAAAAAAAACCAACGTTACAATGGAAAAGTCAAAAGAAAAAAAAAACCACCGTGAAAAAAAAAAACCAGAAATGCAGGGGTAGTTTTGTCAAAAAAATTTCTCACTTTTCTCTTCAATTTGGAGAGATTGTATTTTGAAGGGGAAGAGAAAACTTATGAGCCTCATCACTTTTCTCTCCCCCTTCCCCTCTCAACCAAACAGTGAGAAATAACATTTTTCACCCTATTTTCCTCTCATTTTTTTCCATCCTCCCTGTTTTCATCCCAACCAAACACACCTTAAGTGTATATGTATGTGAAGTTCTCTCCTGGAAACAAGTTGCAAGTATTCTTAGCATTACTACATGGTACACAAGTTGGTCAACAATTTATATATGACTACATAATAAAATTTATGCTAAATTGTAAACTAAATCCTAAAGTTTGGAGTGTTTGGATTTTGCACCTTAAAATTTCAAAATTTGAATTCTATCCCTATTCTATTTTTATCAACGGTCCCTCCATCCATATTTTTTGTTAAGTGTCAAATAAGCTTGTGACGCGCGTTTATTTTGTCCAGTAAAATGATTTCATTTCATTTTTATTATGTCATGTCATTTTAAATTATTTAATTTTTTAGATTGCAAAAATGGTGTGGTATCATTTTAATGGACTGACTAAATACGCGTGACAAGTTTATGTGGCACTTGTAGAGACACGATTTTCAGACCAAGCCCAAAATGTAAGGGATATTGGCCCAGTGAACCCAATACAATAAATTTGTAGAGAGTGGGTTAAAGAGTTAGGCTTTAATGCATGGATAATAGTTAATATGGTTTTGGATGATGAGCCAATAAGAATTGAACCCGGTTTGTGCGAGAAAGTTTGTCCTCGGCCCAGTCTTAGGAGCTCTGTTTTAGTATATATTGGATGACAGTGGTTACAGAAGTTGTTGAGATTGCGACAGTGTTTTTTTCTTCTCCTCTTTCATCCTCCCCCTTTATATCGTTCCTTTTGGATGATCTTAATCCTGCACTTGTTGATCTCTTGGGCCACGACTTGAGTGCTTGTTCTATCAAACACCCTTTATGGCCTTCTGTGAGTTGTGGAAGCTGAGGTAGCACTGTTCAGAGGTCTTTTCCATATAAATGCGGTCAGAAAGTTAGCTGCAAGGCATTCAATGCGGTGTAGTAGCTTTCCCTTAGATATTTTTGAGTCCTTATCCCTCTTGTACATTCATGATGCTCATCCCTATCATTAGAACTTCCTAGAAGGTCACTTTGATTATTAGGATCTATACCCGATTTGCATTTAGCTTATCTGAGGAGATATTCCTCCTTGGACTCGAACTACTCACAATTTCGACCAAAGCCCCACGCTCTTGGTCGAAGCCCAAGACCCCTGTAACAGAAAATATGGACAATATATACTGTAACGGAAAATATGGACAAAATGGCTGCTTATGCAAATGAAATAGAATTGCAGGGAGGAGGGATAAAATCCAAATTCTAAAACTTCAAGTTATAAAATTCAAACATCCCCTAAACTTTAAAGATATAGTTTGTAGTTTAGTATAAAATTAGCCTAAAATTTAATTAATTTTAGGCTAAAATACAAACTACAACCCATATTTGTGATTGAGAAATATTATGTTTACAGTATTTTCACAATTTATTAGTAAATAAAAAAAGTAAATTAATTAAGAAAAATGTCATGTTAACAGTATTTTCAAAGAGCACTGTTAACATGGTAAGAGTATAAAAAAATAGAGTACGTGAAGCAAACATGTACAGCAATTTCAAAGAGAACTGTCATGTTAACAGTACAAACATGTACAGCAATTTCAGCAGCGTACAAACATGTACAGCAATTTCAAAGAGCAAGCAATAGAGTATGTGAAGCAAGCCGTACAGGAAGACAATGCCGGAAACTACGCCAAGGCTTTCCCTCTTTACATGAACGCTTTGGAGTATTTCAAGACTCATCTCAAGTACGAGAAGAACCCTAAGATCAAGGAAGCCATTACTCAAAAGTTCACTGAATACCTCTGCCGTGCCGAGGAGATCCGCACCGTGCTTGATGACGGCGGCCCGGGCCCCTACCTGGCCTCTGAGGGAAAGAAGCCCAAAGTCAAGTGGAGCGACGTTGCCGGACTCGATAGTGCCAAGCAGGCCCTCCAAGAGGCCTTCATTTTGCCCCTCAAGTTTCCTCATTTCTTTACGGGTTAGTACTTACTGAGTTTAATTAATTACACATCAAGTTGTTTTTGCTACTAATCTTTTTTGAAGTCATTTGAACTCTTGAGAAAAAACGTTAAGAGATGTCAACCAGTTAAATTACGAAACTTAATTATTAATTTTGTATCTAATAAGTGTGGAATTACAATAAATTTTACTTGCCAAACTATTAATCATGAATAATAAAAACAATGTTTACAGTAAGCCTATATAAGAATTAATAATAACATGTTAACTTGAAATTAGTTATGATAAATATTGTGTTTATAATTTTCAATTGGGTTCGATTTTCTGCCTTTTTAGAGGTGAGAGAACGGATACAAAACCCACTCATTTTTTAAAATTAAAAAAAAAAAAATTTAATTATCATCCTACAACTTAATTAGTTTTTGTCTTTGTACAATTTTTGGTTTCTTTTTTTTAATAATGTCAATATTATTGGTGTTTCATATATTCTTCGATTATTTTCTAAAAGTTAATGTTTTACCTACTTGCTCTCTTTTAGGCAAGAGACAACCTCGTTCATGGAGATCCTTTTTATTGTATGGGCCACCCGGATGTGGAAAGTCTTACTTGGCCGAGGCTGTTGGAAACGAAGTTGGTTCTTCTAACTTTTTCAGGTATAATATGATTAATACACATCGCGATGGTTAAATATGTGACGATCGTCACATATTTAACCATGCATTTTATTTGCGTATTTGAAATTTCTGCTCAAATATGTGTTTTATGTGCGAGCTAGGGAGCATCCACTGTTGCTGCTGCTAGTCAAATCTTGCAGTTATCACATATATTTTGATTGTGATACAAGTTGTATATATAGGTATATACAATGCTAGGTTGGAGAGTATTCATTTGTGAAATGAATAAGTGGCGGCGGAGCCACGTTGTGGTTGAAATTTGAACTTTTTAAAGAACATATATACTTTTGGCCTCCTCTCCACATACCAGGATCTGGGCAGAGACACCAGAGAGGCAACACAAACCATGCATACATGCTTTTGGCACCCTCACCTCCACTCTTTTATATCTCTCTATCTCTCTCTTTCTCTGATTTCTTAATCTACCACTTCCGGCCTCACCACTGTCTAGTTGGTTTGCTTTTTATTTCTTCTTCTTCTTCACCTCTTCGTTTAGACTGCTAATTGTTCATGATGTTTCACTGTCCAAGAGATTTTACTTTACAGGTTTGAGATTATAGTGTGCTCCATGTCCTGCACATGGTGGGTTAGATTTTAAGTTGTCTCTAAAAGCAAAAACAAAAGCAAAACTACTCCAGCCTACAGTTTGCTTCAAGTCATATACGTGGTACCCCGTTTGACTTTTCTTTTTGTTATTGTCATTAAATACTAATGCCAGGTACACAATAATTTTATATTATTTTCACAATTTATCGTAAGTGGTGAGTGTTTACTAGTAATAATCTAAGTTCATTATTGACATCATTTTTTGTTACAAGTAATAACTTATCACCTAATTTTTTTGTAAAATTATTGTAAAAATGTGGTAGACTAAAATTACTCGTTATTAAATTGATAAACATATTATATAACATATAAATATAATAAAATAATATTAAAACTTCTACAAATATATCATATATCATATAAATAACAAAATCAAAGGTATAATTGGTTATTTGATTATTACTTTTTTATTTATTTATAAATTTGCACTCATTCAATGAGTATTTGTTTTAATATTCTTAGTCATTATATTGTTTATATTAAAAATGAAAATTGCTAATAACTTTGTAAAGTTGTGATTTACAACTATATTTTATGTTGGTTTTATTCTATGACAAAAAATATTGTAATATTATTAATTTATTTCCTTGTATTTTGTGGAATTTTATTGTATTGAGTTTAATATTAAATTGGTGAAAAATCAAACTGCAATGAAGATCAGTACAGTTTCACGACGAGCTCACAAGAAGTTTGTGAGTAAAGGTTCCAGCGAAAAGGCCACGCGAAAAGCACAAGTTAGAAGCTGAAAAGTCAAGTGTCGGGCTGTATTTCGTGAGTACTTCACGAGACAAGCCATCTCGTGAGGTATTTGCGAAACTCTCTGTTTAGAGGTTTTTAAGTGTGACTTTCTTACCCTTCACCCATACTATATATACCCTCATTATCTACAAAAGTAATAAAAGGCTATTCAGAGAGAAAATCCTAAATAGATTTTTACAATACAACACACCCACCTTTTAGAGAGAGAGCTACTCATCCTTTAGTGAGAAATCATTGTAGTATCTTCTCCTTCGCTCTCTCATTGTCATACCTTGAGAGGAGATCGTACCCAAACACAACCTACACATATTCAAAGTGTAGAGAGTATTTTGGAGCTTGCAAAGTTTTGGGGATTTGCCAAAAGAAGTCAAAGAGGCTTGGTGGATGCAATCGGGCGGTATTGCGGTATCCGATAAGTTAGTGAAGACAAGACTCTAAGATGTCCGTTGGTAACAGGAGCTTGGAGGGCTTAAGTACATTGGGTAAACTAGGCTTGGAGGGTCTTTTGTTATTCGTGTACTCCAACTTATTCACTAGTGGATCGATTTCAACTTGGGGGTCGCGGAGAGATTTTTTGCCAAATTCTTCGGTTTCCTCTTCGATAACATGTCTTGGTGTTATCTTGTGTTTACATCTCTCTTCCCTTACTTTAATGCTTTACATTTATTGTTTATTGTTAATGTTTATGTACTAAAGTAGTTCCGATTTATTGCGCTTCATTTACTCTTATTCCGCACTTAAATAGGTTAAAGTAAAAGCTATTAAGCCGTATTTTAAAATTGGGGGCCTAAACAAGCATTAGTATTTCACACTAATTTGAGCTTTCAAACTTAATTCAATAATTTATTATTCTATCTCTCTTAAAGAGCATAAGTTACTTTTTTTGAATAAAAATATTTAACTTTTGATATTATTACTTGTTTTTGGACATATCTAGCTCCTATGTGATATATATATATATATATATATATATATATATATATATATATATATATATATATATATATATTGTTTTTGTAGCACATATGAAACAATTAAAGAATTGAATTGTGTATATAACACTATCTTAGGATAAGTAAATTAATCATCTCATTTTTTGTTATAGCCCCCCCAAGACAAATTCTTGGCTCCGCTACTAAAATGAATAAAGTGAAAATTTAAGTTCTGTAATTTTCTAAGTGAAATTCGAAATTCAGGATGTTCGATTAGTAGAAACTTTTGTTCAATCGATTGAAGTGGTGAAGGAAATTATCCTGGAGTCTCTGCCTGTTTTGATTAGTACTCGATTCCTGTTTGATCTATCGAAAAGAGCTTTTGATCGATGTTCGATCCTGGAGTCTCTAAACGTTTGAAAATGTTTCAAGCCTTGTGAACGGTTTTATGAAACATTTTAACTCTCCATATGTACCTTTTAAAAGGTTATAACCCTATGAGTATAAATAGAGGTTTATGTTCACTTGAAAAATAGAAACACAAGAAATCTTGTGAGTATTCTCCAAAATTACTATTTGTAAAACCCAATAACTTGGTTGTATTCTGGGGACAAGTTTATAGAAACCCTTTAACAACTTGCGTATAGGGACAAATATTGTCTAAGGATAACATTCAATTGTGCCTCCAAGTCAATCATATTTTCTATTTACTTGATGTGTTCATTTTGTTCTTTTATTATTACTCCTTGATTTGATGAAATCCCCAACAATACATGAGTTCCTTTTACAAGCGTAGTTCTTTTCTTAAAATTTTTACAACTGTACATTGCATATTCCCGTGTCTAGTGATGAGCATGTTGTGTCAATTTATTAGTGATGCGTGTGTGTGTGTGTGTGTGTTTTTCTGCATGTATTTACATGTTGCTTCTTTGTTGAATTTATTTTCTTTGTATTTTTCATATAATTGGCTAAGAAGTTGGCATGTGTTACCAGTTTATTTATTTATTTCTTCTTTTTACCCAATAGTGTCTCTTCATTGGACCTGGTTTCTAAGCCAATGGATGAAAGAGAAAAGCTTGTTTCAAACCTTTTCCAAATGGCTCGTGAAAGTGCTCCTTCAATCATTTTTATTGATAAAATAGATTCTTTATGTGGCCAACATGGAGAAGGCAATGAGAGTGAAGCTTCTAGACATTTCAAGACAGAACTGCTTGCGCAGATGCAGGTATTTGTTTGTATGGCAAGAACTTTATATTTTTTGTTGCCTAAATTTTTCTTTTTAAATTATGTTACCTACTTGCATCTGTATTACTTTCCAGTAAATCACTGAAGTATATTAAACAGACAAAAAATAAAAACTTTCCAGCTAATCGTCGATGTGTGAAAGTGATTTCACATAATGATTAAAGAGTCCATTCGAGGCAAGAAGATAGGCATAAAACGATCCATCACTTATCATATAATGTAAATTTTTATTAATACCTTTTTATCATCAATTTATTTCTAGCATAATTTAGTGTTGTAAAGATTGTGTAATAATTACAGCGTTGTAGCTCATAGATTGATGAAGGATTTACATAAATCTTTATATGATATTCTTGGTTTATGCTTATAAGTTGTTACCATTTCACCTCTTCATCCTGATTATTGCTCGGATGTTAGGTTTCATTTTTGGGCTCATAATGTCTGTTAAGTTGCCTACATTGAACTTTTGTTGCTATATATTTATGAAATTGGGGACTCTTGAGTACTTTCGCATGTATTTGGCTGTTTCATATGTTGTGCTTACCTTTGTCAAAAGACAAGCTTTGTTGTGTAAGACCTGGCTTTCCATGATCTCGTGAGCCAAGTGTGAGCCTGAAGTGGTTTAGTTTACCAAGTTTGGGCAGAGTTCAACTGGGCTTGGCTTGTTTAATGCTCGGCTAGTTTCCATTGTCTTTTTTATTGTAGCTTTAATTGTTGCTGGCCGCATACTCTCTGGTCAGACTTGGGATTATTCCAAAGTTACAATTAGGCCAAGTTTAGTGTAGACAGAACTGAGTTTCTGAACTTGTAGTGGAAATTGAAGTCAAGAGTTCTGGTCCAGGATACTGTAGACGACTGAGTTATGCATTTCTTAAAACTATGCTTTATTCAAGAAGAACTTATTAAAGGAGGGTGTATTAAATTAACTTAAGGGAAATATTTCTAGTCATTTTTGGTTTTAACTATGTTATAATAATTATTGCGGTACTTATTGGCGGTTTACTATTTTTAAAGCATAATTTTGGTTTACACTCAGACCATCTAGTCTTCTTTGTTTCTTTTGTCCTTTGAACTCCTCCTTTTCTTTTCTTTTTTTTAAAAAAAAGATATTTTTAAGTTATCATTCTTCCCTTGTACTATTTTCCTATGGATGTGGATGGTCAAGCTTTATACTGAAATTGGTCAGTTTTACGTAATTCTAGCCCTCAAGCTAAAGAATTCCTCTATGATATTGCTTAAAGATTATGGTACTTATTATTGAGGTTTAGAAAGGTATACCGGTAATAAAGTTTGGTTACTTTGTCTTGTTCTTTGAAGGGCATTTTGTGCCTCCAAATAATAGAGAAGTTAATAGTGAAAAATTCACACAATAACAATTTTTCAAGCCACGCTATAAATTTTCCAGAATAGTTTGATAAATTCTTAATTTTGAAGTGACAGGACATTTTATTTGTGATGCTTTAGGGTGTAGGGCACAACGATCAAAAAGTTCTCATTCTTGCAGCGACGAATACTCCTTATGCTCTAGATGAGGTAAAGGGGAACATGAGAAGTTTGCTTTTTGTAATTGTTTCTTGAATAATTTGAACTACTACGTGTCTGAGCGTTACTAATTGCAGGCCATCCGACAGTGTTTTGACAAGCGTATATACATTCCTCTACCTTATGATCAGGCCCGAAAGCACATGTTCAGAGTAACGGACACCATAATTGAATTTTTTTTCCTTCAGTAAAACAAGAGAAGAAAAGATCATCTGGTTATATGAGCATTATTTTTCATGTTCCAGAAAACTTTATGATGTTTGTTTAACCTTTACAGGTGCATTTAGATGGTACTCCTCACAATATAGAAGAAAGTGATTTTGAAAGCTTAGCTTTCTGGACAGAAGGCTTTTCAGGTTCAGATATTTCTGTTTGTGTAAGTTTGATGCATACGTGCAGATACTTGGTATTTTATGCTTTAAATTTTAGTACAAGTTGTCTTTCTTTTATAAATATTGTGAGGGAAGTCCATTGGAAATAACTAACCACAGTGACAGTGCCCCTTATATTGTTTTCTTGAATTTGGCAGTTTAAAGGTGCCATGCTTGAACCTGTTCGTAAAACACGAGATGCAATGTTCTTTGTGAAGAATTCTAGTGATATTTGGGTTCCATGTGGACCAGAGCAGCCAGGTGCTGTTCAAATTACCATGCTGGAGCTGGCAGCCCAAGGACATGCTTTAAAGGTATCGGCAGATAGTTTAGATATGAATAACAATTACCTTTTTCACTGCTCGCTTTTAGTTTTCAATTCTTCTCTGCCAAGCAAGGAAGTTAATACCGTACTGGAGGTTGTACCGGTTTGGTTAACGGTACGATATATTTCGGATACCGGTCAATACCGGTGTACCGTTTCGGGTTTACCGCTATTTTATATATATATATATATATATATATATATATATTAGCAAAAAAAATTTATTAGTTTAAAGTTTTTTTTTTTGAGAAGGTATAAATTTAAAGTATAAAAAAAAAAATTATCTAGCAAAGATATAAATTATAAATTATATATATATTAGCAAAGATAATTTATAAATTATCTTTGATATATATATATTAGCCGAAGTCTATACATTAGCCAAAGTCTATATATATATTAGCCGAAGTCTATACATTAGCCAAAGTCTATATATATTAGCATTTAGCAAAGAATCTGCTCAGAATCAGCTGGAGAGCAAAGAATACCAACAGCCCCACCTATTCGTGTAACCAAACACAATTAATAAAAAATAGATCCAATGGTGTAGAAGCTTTAAAACCCTTGAACCAATCTTAACCATCCATTATTAGGTCAACCTCCTTATAAAAGCCTACAATAGACATTTTCATCTCATACTCTCATTGCCGTCTCTGTCTCATGCTCTCATTGCTGCCTCATACTCTCATTGCCGCCTCTGTCTATGGTTTTCACTCTCTTAGCTCTGTCTATGGTTTTCACTCTCTCAGCATAGCATAGCTTTTTTTTTTTTTTTTTTTTTTCATTTTTCTCATCTGGGTTTTTGAATGGGTAGCCTTGTTTTTCATTTTTCTCATCTGGTTTTCGTTGTTTTCATTTACCGGCCGAAACAATCGGATTGCGCCGGTACGGCCGGTTTTCGCCGGTATGCAACCGGTACAACCGGTAATTTTTCCGGTACGAAACATGGGTGTAACTGTACCGGTTCACCGGCCGGTACGGTATATACCGACTATACCAGCCGGTACGGTACGGTATCACCCACACTGCTGCCAAGAGCCTTGTACCTTAGTGGTAACTCTATGGATCATTTGTCAAACCCAAAATCACTATAGAACCAGTTTGCAATTGAATTGACTTCAAATTTAATTTAATTTAATTCAATGTCTTTGCAATTCAATTGTTTTTTTTATAAATATTCTCAACTCAATTATTTGTTTGGACTAGATATAAGTTGAATTGGAAGTATTTAGTTTTTTGTGAATTATTGAGGATATTAGACTATTAGTATGGGATTTTTTTTTAAATTCTTAATTAAATAGAAATTGGAAAGATGAGCGAAGTTGATGGGATTTGGTCCTTTGTTGGATAGTTCAAATGAATTCATGAATCGTGTCAGAAGTTGTGATTCCCAAAACATGTATTGAATCAAATTCAATTCAGGAATCCATGATATGGGCTCAATTTCTATACACTTTGGCCTCACAGGTTACCAAATGCCGTGAATGATCTCTAAGACAAGTTACGATAAAACATAGATACAGTTCCTTTGGTACAATACAATAGGTACTCCAATTAAATTCAAACACATAACTGGATTGAATTTGATTCTCCTTGAGAAATATAATACGGTTTGTACTGTATTGGTCAATGTAGACATGTTTTTGAGTTTAATTAAACAAACCTAATATACTGCACCTTAGGAATTGGATCTTAAGATATGCATTTATCTACAAAGTAACCAAATGGTTGTTTCTGATTAACACCCATGCAGATCCTTCCACCCTCTATTTCAAATGAAGATTTTATGACGGTGCTTGCAAGACAGAGGCCTGCAGTGAGTAAATTTGACCTTGATGTCCATGAGAGATTCACGAAGGAGTTTGGAGAGGAAGGTTGAATAATTTGATAAAATTTTATCATGTTGATCCACACACTAGTTGTGAGAACATTGGTATGATTTGTATTTATTTATGTATCAGTGCTGGATCCAATGAATTGTATCCTTTATATTAAGCTTCTTCACATGGGGAAGGTGACTTGACTTCCCTGATTCTGTATTCCGAATGAAATATTGAGGTTTAATACTTTCGGAATTACTTGTCCCAAATTGTGTAAAGAACAATTTCAGAAGTATGACCCAAGAATGTGAACATGAGGCATATGTGATGTTGATTTCCTTTGATGTTTGGTCCTCTTGTATTTGCATACTAATTTTTCTAATTTTAAAGTGTATTGATCTTTAGGTTTGATCTAAAGCATTTGCTATGGCTGCTGGAAAATGTTGTTCAGTAGGATGGATGAAGGGAGCCATATAACCAGTCCGCAAATGTTGAAATTTAATGAATTCTTTAACTATTTACCTTACATCCAAATGTTCCATCATTTTTCAAGGGGCTACATTGCTATGAATCTATGAATTGTCCAGTCTATTTTCAATTTTTCACAGCCTCAATGGTCTATACTTTTCCTCAATCTAGTTTTTCTTTGTGTTTATACAGGTTTTTAACTCAAGCTATATCACACTTCCTCCCATTACAGTTAGTCAGTCATAATGAAATACACAAACCATCTTTTTAAGGCTTAAAATTCTAGACATCAAACTTTCAAATATTTCACATCTTAAGTTCTTCGCGAGTTTGAAAAACATTAATGATGAGATCGAGTATACAGTCTTTAGCCGGTTATGAACAAATGAAAGTACAGAGCTTGTCATTAATAAATGACAATTATATAATGATGTCTTGTATGCTAATTTATGGATTCTACAGAAGTTATATTTCAAATTCCAATATGTAATCCTACAGTTAGCATATTCTTTATAGTTTCTGGTATGATCCAATAGCTTACTTACAATTACCGGACAAGATGCTCTTCCTTAAGTATATAATACTCTTCACTAATGTATTATAATATACCTTGGTTGAAACTTGAATGTCATATTTGACTCTTTCATTCTCAAAACAGCATAAGCCAGCCAAAAGCCAAAAGAGTTCATATGGAAGCTTTCAAAATTGTTAAACACACAATCATATGTGTATCATTCGAGTATCTCAGCTTATATGAAAAGCTTAAACCAAGAAGCATCATGCCGGCATTTGAACTTGTATTGCTTTGGCTATAAAAAGGGTTTGAATTATTTTGCACAAGCATCAACGTTTCCCTTTTTTCAACTACTGCAATCTTGCAATTTTTAATATAAATCATAAGACTAGTTAAAGTTCTCACTATTTTGTTCTTCATTAGATTTGCTTTCGTGCATGCAACCACTACCGATGCAAATGTAGGGGATGAGGGAGATAGACAATGTAATAGTTTAGTAAGAGTTAGCACTAAGAGTTCGAGCCCATTTTCCTACTAAGAAAGGAGGCTCTTGTTTTACATTATGAAAATGCCTTAACCATCAAGAGTGCATTTTCTTTCACAATGAAGAATTAATTACCATATGTGTTAGTCATATACTATACGAAACACACAAGAATGCTGATGTGGAATTATGGATCACATCCTCTTTTATATCCTTCAATCCTCTAATTGTAGTTGTCCATATTGAGACTTTCCTTTCGATTTCCTTTTTCTTTTTAACAAAAAGAAAACAATTTCTAATATTTGTCAACATTATGAATATTTCAGCCATAGCTGCCTTTATCAGTTCTAAAAAAACCTGTGTTCCAGCCCCTTCTCTCTCTCTCTGCACCCCCCCTAAAAAAAATTCCAAGAGCCTCTTGGCTTAGGGGCACTTTTATCTTGGTTTTGATCCCTAATATTACTCTAAAAACAAAAAAGCCCCAAAAAAAACAAAATACTTGAAAACAACATGCATGGGATAACCATGAAATCTAATAATGCTCCTTTTTAAGCAATTTGAGTGGTGTGAAGATGAAATACTCTACATTGGCAATGCTAGCATTGTTCAGGCATATGGTTCTTTAACTAACACAGGTTTCTTTTACTTTTTTAAAAATTTATTTTTATTTCCTTTTCCTTGTAATTTGCAGCATTACATAGTTTACATGGGGGAACACTCTCACCCCAATTCGGAACCTGTGGTTAGAGCCAACCATGAAATACTTGCTTCAGCTACAGGAAGGTAAAGACTATAAGGAGCTAATACTACTACATATTTATTTCCATTATGAGACATCAAATAACAAGATCATAGGAAAACTACAAATCTTCATAGTCGAGTATTGTCATAGTACTAACATAATTAATTTCAGTTTTGATGGAGCACAACAATCGGCAATTCACCATTACAGTAAAAGCTTTAGAGGCTTCTCAACTACACTCACGCCAGAGCAAGCACAACAACTTGCAGGCACTTGATTTTATTTATTTATTCATTTGTTTATTTTTGGTAAAACAAAGTGAAACACATGATCCAACACTGATCATTACATCCACAATGGAGGTATAATAGAATGTCTCCAAATTCAAATGCATCTTCACCCCTCTTTCAAAATTTGAACATTTTCTTTGGGGGGGGGGGGGTTTAAGTACAGTTTAACACATGGTCAGCAATAATAAGCATCAAAAGCCATTGGTGATAGCATAGATATGCTCTAATTGAATTCCTCTTACTTCTGCTGCAAATAAAGATTTGATCGTTTCCGTGTTTCAGAGCAAGATGAATAAGCTCCACACAACACATTCTTGAGAATTTCTAGGAATAGATTTTGCACAACAATATAATCAAATGCCAATGGAATCAACTTCAAATATCATTGTTGGTGTAATTGATACAGGTAAAGATCCATATCTTAATTTCTCATTAAACTCTTCTTTTATTTTATTACAAACATAGAATTCACATTGTATCTTTCAGGAATTTGGCCTGAATCAAAGAGCTTCAATGATAAAGGATTGGGTCCCATACCCAAGAAATTCAAGGGAGAATGTGTTAGTGGTGAACATTTTAGATTGGCCAACTATAATAGGTACCAAACATTTTAAACACTAAAGAATCCACTTCCATGATTGACACACCACTTTCTTCCTGAATTAGAATAACCACAAGGTTTAGTATTTAAACCAACCGATTCCATTGTATATCTAGTACAACCATACAACTATTATATGAATGCAAACTTACCATGGGGCTTACATTGTCATTTGGGTTGGAATTTTCAGGAAGATTATAGGTGCCAGGTTCTATTCGAAAGGGTTTGAAGCAGAGTCTGGGCCTCTTGAATCTTTTAACCTCCCTTTCTTCCGGTCAGCTCGAGATGGTGATGGGCATGGAACTCACACTGCCTCAACAATAGCTGGATCCATAGTAGCTAATGTCAGCCTATTTGGTATGGCCAAAGGTACTGCAAGAGGTGGTGCACCAAGTGCTAGACTTGCCATCTACAAGGCTTGTTGGTTTGACATGTGCAATGAAGCTGACATTCTTTATGCCCTGGATGATGCCATTAGTGATGGTGTTGATATACTTTCCATTTCTATTGGCCCTGATCCTCCCTAGTCTAGTTATTTTGAAAATGCAATCTCGATTGGAGCTTTCCATGCATTCCAAAAAGGAATTCTAGTATCTGCTTTAGCCGGAAACTCAGCTTTCCCAGGTACTGCAACCAATGTTGCTCCTTGGATTCTTACTGTTGCTGCAAGCTCAGTGGACAGGGAATTCCATTCAATTGTTTATCTTGGAAATTCAAAAGTTCTAAAGGTAAATTTGGTATATTCCACCCCACCTCTTTATCAAATATAAAGTTATATAGGAAAGATTTTTATTTAAAATGGAAATTCCGTGCTCTCAGGATTTCTCTTTAAACCCAATCAAGATGGAAGCTTATTATGGTTTGATAGCTGGGAGTGCTGCAGCTGCTCCTAGAGTTACAGCAAAGAATGCCAGGTATCTTCTGTGTTTGATGGGAAAATAACAGTTTCTCTAGTATTTAGTTTCTACTCAGCTGTGGTCAATCTATTAAAATCAATCCAGTTACATTTTATGCACATTCAAATTCTATCAATATGGAAGTCTTGTACATATTTTTTATTTTCTTCCTAAATTATACCATTTTTTTTTTCTTTAGCATCTTAATGTTCATACTAAAATGATGTTTTGACAAGTAAAAAGGATTTTTTTTTTCAAAAAAATTATTATCCTAAACTAAGACTTTCCAATTTTGTAGTATAAGCATCATATAGTTTAATCATCTTGTATACATATTTCTGATTTCATGATGCTCAACCAACCCAACACCTCTAAATTGCCATCCCATCATTGATCTATTTGTTTTAAAAGCTTTGATTCCTTTCCTTTATGTATTAGCTTTTGCAAGAACAATACGCTAGACCAAACCCTAGTTAAGGGGAAAATCGTGGTGTGCACGATTGAAACCTTTATTGATAACCGAAGAGAAAAAAGCATTTTTTAAGACAGGTTGGTGCTGTTGGATTGATACTCATTGATCCATCTATCAAAGAAGTTGGCTTTCAGTTCATCATCCCAGGCACTTTAATCGGTCAAGAAGAAGCAGAAGAGCTTCAAGCATACATGATTTCAGAAATGTGAGTTTTTCAAGTTTTGTATGCTAAAAACATTTGTCAATGAAAGAATGGAAAAGCTCCAAAATAAATGCAACTGAAAATTAATTAAACATGGATTCACTATTTAAAAATAATAATAATTCAATAGTTCAAGTTGATTGCAACTACTTCTGTCAATCCCTCTTTCTCTGTACATCTTCTTCACTAACTATAACTGGCATTAAGAACATGCAGCTAGCATGAACTTGGTAGCTCATTAATTATAATAATGCTTTACTATAAAGGTTCAGCTACTTTGTATCAAAAAGCATTAATTATATTGTATAGATATTGAGAAGTGAGAAGAACTGCCCACAACCTCAAGATACAAAACTAAGAAGCCTTTGTTGACCTATACAAGGCAGGAGATAGAGACATTGACAGTGCAGCAGTTATGACGAATGCTCCACATTTTTTCAAGATCATTTTCAAAAATTGTCTATGAGATGAGAAGCTTTTAAGTATATTCATCTATCTCACTTTGTGTGCGATTTAAGAACTTGATGCTACTACTACTTTGTTAAACTAATCGGATCAAATGTAAGATGATGGCCTTGGTCTCTTGTTTGGGAAAAAGTTTACAATTCTAATGTTAGGTAATAACTCCAAAAAATAGTGGTACGTGTAGAACCAAAGAGTCTAGCTAGCTTGTTGAACTTTGTAATTTTTTCAACTCATTTTCATATCCCAAAAGTCTAGAATATAATCAAGATCTTCATATTCCATCCGCTTGAATGCATGTTCAAACTTTTCAGCATTTTCCAACATTTTATAGGTGGAGTTCCACCTAATGGCCACATCCAAACATAGAATAGCCTTTGACTCTATTTTCACTTTCTCCACACACCTCTTGAAGGTTTGTAACCTATTTGGAGAAGCTTTCACATATCTAACCGCATAACACACCCTATCAATTGACTTATTATGATGTTTTAAGTCATCGGTCACAATAAGATTCAGGATGTGAGCACAGCACCTCACGTGAACAAATTCATTCCCCAAAACAATACATTTCCACATATTAGTAGCTTCTTTCAAGTAACTAATGACTACATCATTTGAGGAAGCATTATTCACCGTCAAGGTGAAAATCCCCTCAATATTCCACTCTTCTAAACAAGATTCAACCATTTTGCCAATGGTTTTCCCCTTATGGTTATCAACAATACAAAAATTCAAAATTCTTTTATGTAGCTTCCAATCATCATCTATAAAATGACAAGTAAGACACATGTAATTAAAATTTTGTATTGAAGTCCATGTGTCAGTGGTAAGGTAAAGCCTACAGCCTCTCAAGGCATTTCTCAACTTATCCTTCTCTTCAAAATAAATCCGACTCACATCTTTAGCTACTGTGAAGCGAGATGGGATATTAAAATTAGGTTGGAAGACATTACAAAACCTTCTAAATCCTTGATTCTCTACAAACCTAAATGGAAGCTCATCCAATATGATCATCTCAGCAAGAACTTTTCTACCCACGACATTTGTAAAAGTCCTAGGCACTAGATTTCCCTCCTCTACATTCTTGGACAATGGATCTTGTCCATCATGCAATTCATTAAAAAGATATTCTGGACAAATGGGTATATGGTTTTTTAAATTAGATGTCCCATAAATTTTGTTATCAGCCATGTACTCCTGGCTACAATATATACATCTTGCCTTAGGTCAACCTTCCTCATCTATAAACTTCTCAAAGTGGTCCCAAACTGTTGATGGTGATTTTCTCTTATTAGGATTAGAAGAAGATGTCACCTGTGGTGGACGAGGAGGTCTCATAGTTGGTCTTATAGTTGCAACATCAGGTTGTGTAGGCTCCATTGAATCCATGACCTAGCACTACACAAAACAAATCAATCATTAAACAATGCATTCACAAAAGAAAAACATAGAGATATGACATAATGCTCCAAATTGAAGATTAAATGGGTTTCTGGCTTCAACTATAGTTTATTATAAATGAACCACTGAACTACAACTATTAAGCATTCTTTTAAGTTCTCAAACGAAGTCCAAACAGTCAGCTCAGCATTACCCTTAGTTATTGATTACACAGAGAAACACAAAGATACAGCTGCAACTGCATTAACTTCTTGCCTTAAATACTAAAAACCACAAAAATAAAGTAAATAAATAACACCAATCTACCCAGAGCCCCACATATAAGTCAAAAAAATGAAAGTCCAACTTAAAACTCAACCACTAAATATAAAACCATTAACCACATTCCTAGTATCCAATCAATAACTTTAAAACTAGATCTATCCCATACCATCTCTCACAACACAATGCCCAAAAATAAATAACTAAAACCAATACAAAAACTCCAATTTACAAAATATAAAAAATAAAAACCCATAAACCATTAAAGCATGTGAAAATGGAAGCAAATTGTTTACCAAAAAGGGAACTGAAGCAAATGAAACTCTTTCTTTATATGCTCTGCAACGTCTTTTTCCACACTGTGCTTCTCAAATGCCTAATCCAAAACCAAAAACAAAAATACATTTTCACATACCAAAACCCAGAAAGAGTTTTACAACAACCTTTAAAAAACATAAAACTAGTACTCTAAATCTCATAAAAAATGTGAAACAACGTAAAACCCAGTACTCCAAATCCAATCATCTTTGTTTTGACCAATCGTCTTAGCTAACCAAGAAAGAAAAAAGAGACCCATATGCAAAAGGCTAAATAGAAACTCTAGAAAGTTGTATTTTTTGGGGATTCATTCAAAAGGGCCACACATACAGCACAAGCAAATAATCAATACAACATTGTCACTAGCAATACTTAACAATAAGCAAAAAATACCCATTAAACTAAACAAACTCACAAAACCATTAACAAGAAAAATCAAACAAATGAATGTGAAAGAGTTGATTGTGATGGAGCGGAAGAAACAAAAGGGACTTACACACATAAAGATAGAACAACAAAGAGTTGAGTCAGTTGACTGTGATGTTTTGTGAGATTGAGACTTGGGACTTGGGACTTGGGACTTGGGAGAGTAGCTGAGGGAGGCGGAGAGTAGGGTTTTTTTCAAAGAAAAAAAATCGGGTTCAGAAGTGACTAATATGTATGACCCGACGCCAACCCGAACCCGAAAATAAGGCCCGAAACCCAACCCGAATTTTTTCAGACCCGCCCAAAACCTATCAGGTCGGGTCGGGTCGGGTTTTTGGGTGGGTCGGGTCCCTTGCTTAGTCCTATGTGAAATGAAAGAGTTTAAGTATGTTCGGTGTTTTCTTTGTGAGCGTCCTGAAAGAGGAACACAGAGTCATGCTATGCTCTCTTTGGCTATTTTAACGTTATAAATAATAGCATACGTGCTATGAGGATAGAGCAAAGGATTCGGTGGGAAACTCTAATCTGATGAACTGTTCTGGAAACTCTAACGTTGCTAATTTTGCTCTTGTGAATAACTGCAGGCGCTTGATTTCCCAAGTTCCCCAAGCCAAGGTGACTCACTGTTACCGGGAAGTGAATCGCTGCGCTGATGGTTGCTAGATTAGGAACTTAACAAGATGTTGCTATTCTGTATTATAATTCCCCTCCCCCATCTTTGCTGAACTGTTTCCTTTCGGACCTCTGTGGTCACTTTTGTACCAGGCTTTGTCCCGCTATTACTGACTCTGTTTACTTTTCTTAGTTAATGAAGTTATCCAATTTACCAAAAAAAAAAAAAAAGAATACATTCAGTCTGGATCTGGTGTAAATCCTCTATTTTACGCCCCCAATTGTAAGTGGCCACATCAACAATTTACTAAAGAACGAAAGACAAAACCACAGAGAATCAGATCTCCAAAACCCAATTTTAGCAGAAACCCACCCAAAAGAATTCATCCCCACTGCAACCATCCCACCACCAATCGAATACAACAAAAAAACCCACCAGAACCTGCCTAACCTACTCACTGCAGGGAAGTCTGTTTCTTACCGTACCGGCCGGTACGGCCGGTATTTACCGTTCTGGCACCTTGGCCGGTACAGAAACAAGGTTGTTTCGTACCGAAAAATATACCGGTCATACCGGGTCATTTCGGCCATACCGGAGGAAAATTTCAGATTTCGGCCGGTAAATGCATACCGGACCGGAAAAAAAATTGTTTTTTTGTCACTCTCACCTTCCACCGGCGAGGCGGCGACGATCTCGACATTCTCGACCTCAAGTCGGGGTCATGGACTGATTTGGCTGCTGCTGCTCCTTCATCTTCATCTTCTTCTTCTTCTTCTTCTTCTCCTCTCTCTTTCTCTGGCGTCACTGCTACTTTCTCTTTCTCTCTCTCTATCTCAGTTTTCTTTTCTTTTTTTGAAACTTTTCTTTTTTCAAAGTTGTCTGTCGGTCTGCCCAAGAAAAGACCTCTGCCCATTGATATTTTCAAAGCATGAGAAGATGGGTTGGCATTTATTGAGTAGGTGGGTCTTTGATTATTTAATAGGTCTTTTTTTTTTCTTTTTTCTTTTTTTTTTAAAGCTTCTCACTTATATTAATGATGACAACTCCAAAAAAAAAAAAATATATATATATATATATATATATATATATATATATATATATATATAATGTTCTCAAAATGATATATTGAATTATTAGAAATATAATTTTGTATACTATATAAAATAGTAAAAAATAGCGGTAAATCCGAAACGGTACACCGGTATTGACCGGTATTCGAAATATATCGTACCATAGGCCAAACCGGTACAACCTCCGGTACGGTATTGACTTCCTTGGCTCACTGCCATCAATCCATAAGGTATTTCTCAAAAATAAATTCCTCCATTGTCAACATATCCGATCACCACCCTAACCCATCATGCCGACAACCCAGCAAACAGATCTACTTCTTTCAAACCATCGACACTAACCCATCAAACAGCAGCCAACAAGCTATTCAAGCCACAATCGCGAACCCAAGTTGCCTTCACTTCTCCACCGCCAATCTCGCCATTTAGTCCCAAATCTGCGATATCACCCTTTGTTTCAGCGTATAGCACTTGATCCGGATTGGTGAACTGTTCTTTTTTCTTTTCTTTTCTTTTCTTTTGGGTGGGTTTCTGTTGAAATTGGGTTTTGGAGATTTGATTCTCTGTGGCAGATGTCATTCATTCTTTAGTGAATTGCTGATGTGGCCACTTACAATTAGAGAGCGTAAAATAGAGGATTTACGCCAATTCCGGACCGAATGCGTTCTCAAAAAAAAAAAAATAGCATACGTGCTAGAATCTTTTTTTTGGCTAGAATCTTAGATTATAGCAGGTGGGTTCTTTTAAGTTTTAGAGTACTTCACGTTTTAAGGTTGCCAAACCTTTTAACGAAGAAGAAAGAAATTTTTACCTCTCAAGGCTCAGTTGGTAAGAGTTGGGCACTTCATCTAATCCATCTAGGTTCGAGTCCCGCTGTCAGTAAGAGTCCGTTAATGAGCATTCACACGAGTTGGCTCAAGGGCTTTAACTCTATCGCCCTGCCTTGGGGCTAGCTTAACCTAGCGAACCCCTATTTTTTTTTTTCTATATATAAAAAAAAAGTCTATCACTGTCTTAAAGTCGAGTTTTTAGCTAAGAACAAGTCTGGTGCCACAACTCGCCCATGTGGCGAGTTGTGGTTGGTGGAGGGGTGTCCCCACATGGACCCACCATCCCCCTTTACCAACCACAACTCGCCACATGGGCGAGTTGTGGCACAAGTTGTGGCACTAGAACTACTCTTTAGCTAAATATTTGTTCTTTTAAGGCTCCATTTGATTAGACTGATTTTTTCTTTTTTAATAAATATTGTTTCTATTTAGGGTGTTTGGTGTTGAAAATTTTAAAATAATGGTTAACATGAAAATATTTTTAAAGTTGAGGGTAAAATAACCCCTTTAACACGTAAGTTGGTTTACGCCTCTCCAGCTCTATAAAACAATTTCCAAAAAATATCCCAATCTCTTTTTCTCTCTCTCAGCCCAATCACCCACCCCACCCACCATCGCCATGACCCAATCCCAACCACTAGTTCTACCACTACCATGCCACCTCTTTCTCTCTCTCTCCAACCGACAATCTTCGGCAACCCACCACAACCCACCTATAATCTAGCCACCATTCTGACACCACCACAACCCACCCTTAAAGGCCTTACCTCTTTTTTTCTTGTTCTTGATCTAATTCACCCACCTAACACCATTGCAACTGCCACTCCAGGCAATGGCGGCTCCAAGAATTTTGTTCAGGGTGTTCCTTAGGAAGCATAAATTACACAATATTATTTCTTTTTAGCCTTTAGGTAATTAGGTTTGATTCAATATTATTAATTCCATTTCGTTATGGTCGTAACGGCCGGAAAATACCATGCCGGTAAACAAACTGGAACAGTAACCCACCCTATTCCACTTTGGAAAAAATTTTGGGTCATTCCAGTCTATTTTGGGTGTTTCGAGGTGTTTCAGTAAAAGATACCTACACAGCTAAAAAAATCGTATTGAGAAATTTGAGACTTAAAACTTGAGAAGAGGCACTGCCGCACTAGTACTAGTAGAAAACACAAAAGTTACGAACAATGAGGAAGGCAAAACGTAGATGTAAAAGTGTAAATGAAAATGTGATAAAATTTAAAAGTATGAAGTGTAAAAATCGAGGAGACAGAAGACGTGTGTGATTAAAAATAAACAAGAAAAAATGAGAAGTAAGTAATATATATATGGTGGGGAAAAATAATACTGTAATTGTAAGCGCACAATTGCGCCTGGACCCAAAAACATACGTGAGCTCAGGCCCAATGAGCCTTAAACAATGAAATTTGTAGAGTGTGGGCTCGCAATCTAGTTTAATGATATTCGAAACTTGATAAACATGCTAAAATATTACAGTGCTTGCAAATAAAAAACAAACTGGGCAAAATAAACCTCCTCGGACGTAAGCCGATGACAAATTATATATTATTTGTCTTTTTCTTTCTCAAAGGGTAAAATTCTTAATATTCATCTCCCCTCTTTCTTTGCCCTCTTTCCTCCTTAAATACTTCTTCTTCTTCCTTTTTTATCCACGTGTTACACAAATCACCCTATTAGCCATCTATCCCATCCACCACCCTCTGGGCATCTTTAAATAACAGCACGAAGGCTGACTTCTACTATTCAGGGGTCACTCCCCCATTAATGCGGCCAGGGAGGTAGGTGTAGAGTCTTTAATGTGGAGGTAGCAGCCTTTTCATAAGAAATTTTCCTCACACCGTTGCGTCTGGAAGGCGCTTAAGTCCCCCTTTTAACCAACGGTTTTTACGTAACCCTGCCTTGATCTTTTTGGCGAATCCCAGGGTCATCGTGGGTCTGTCCAAGGAGATATTCTTCCTCGGACGAATCCTCGGACTCTCAACTCATGGGCCGAGTTACAGTTCTAAGAGACTTTTAGTCTAAAACAAACTAGCGCCCATCAACAAAGCCCAATGCCCAAACACTTACTTAGGTCCTTTTAGTCCCCACAGTAATAAAAAATAATAAAATGTTGAAAATTGTGTTGTATTGAGCAGTGTGTTTAGTTAAAGGAATTAAGCCACTGCCCAGCATGTTGTAGTTTTATTATAATTTTTTTTTTAGATTTTAGTTCAATTTTGTTTTTGAGTTTTTCCTTTTTTTCTTGAAAGACCCTAATATATTGTTAAGTTGTTCAAATTATGAACCAAAATTTAATTTTATTGGCATAAAAAAAATTCAGGGTGGTCCCAAAAAAAATTTAAAAGGTAAATAAATATAAAATTTTAAATTATTATATTTTTTTTTTTCAGGCTAGGGTGGTCCTAGAACCACCCTAGCCATAAGGTGGTGCCGTCACTAACTCTAGGGATTGCAACCCACCCCTAGAATGGAGACCCCTTGCAAATTTAAATTTTGTGTTTAGATGATTTTTTTTACATACATGAAAATGTTTTCCAATGCATTTTCAAAATACAACCAAACACTTGTAAATATTTTCTTTACAGTCATAATATTTTCAATTGAAAATATTTTCAATCGAAAATTGTTTTTAGTTAAAACAAACACAAACTAAGCTATAAAACATTTTTTAACCAATGATGGTGCAAAACAAATTTTGCAACTTTTTTCCACAACATTTAGTGACAAGTTATAATTAGTAAAATATTACTTTTTACATGGAACCACTATTAACATATTATTATTGTAAATCAATCACAACATACAACTTCATCAATGAAATTTATTGTGTATATATTTACAATAAACTTATAGTTTTCGCTTTATAATGATTGCTATATATCATCAAGCTAAGATAATAATTGGTTTAATGTATGTGAGATTTGAAACCAAGTTATTTATTTGAGAACAATAAACTTTATCAATTGAACTATTTGGACGTTACATAAACATGATATGATTTAAACTTATGACTTATGCTACGTGATACTTGCTTTTTATCATCAATCCAAAACACTAAATGGATTTCAAGGTTAGTAGGATCCAAACCTAGGTCTCTTATTTAACGACAACAAACTTTATTATTTGAGCTAGCTAAATTCTCATCATTTATACATTATATAATAATGGAAGATTAAAAATTAATTTCGCTAATCTTTTTTGGCCATTGGATTTTTCATTTAGTTTTTTTTATATCTTATTTTGCTTACATCATTTTTTTAACTTCACATTTTCAAAGTGCAAGTATATTTTAATCAACTTTCAACAAAATAATTAGCAAAAAGTCAAATAAGTTAATCCAAGATGAATACATACGTCACATGAGTATCATATTTCTAGTTAATGCTTATTCAATCTTGGCTTCTACATTCCTTACCTCTCCGCTACCCCTCTGTCTCTTTTTTTTTTTTTACTCTTTTTTTTTTCCTCCCTGTTATGTCTTACATTATTGTTACCCTCCCCCCAATTCGTCCTCTATTTTTTCTTTCTTTTATTTTTATTTTTTTTATTTACTATTATTTTTATACACAACTCTCTCACACTCTGTCCCATTCATTTTATGTTTTGCCACTACATTGACAATCACCCCCACAAGCTTTAAAAATCCACAAAAAAAAAAAATTCAAATGTTATTTTAAAGGTTTTAAGTGAATGTTTTGCCACTACTTTGACCATCACCCCCACAAGCTTTTAAAAAAAAATAATAATAATAATTCAAATGTTCTTTAGACGTTTCAAGTACCTTTTAAGTTTAGTGAATAATTTTTTATTAACTTTTTTTTTCCCATGTTATACTCTAATTTTTTTTTTTGAACCAAACGTTATACTCTAATTTTGATTGTGTTTCTAAATGTCATTTTCAATAATTTATTTTCGGTTGGTTTGGGTTGTTTTTTATGGTTATTATTATGTTTAAAATCATAAAATGTGAATAAAAAAACAATTGTTTTGTAATATCAATTTGTATAAAATAAATTATACTTGATTAGTTTAATTTTGGAAGTAGGGAGGAGTTGGGCCTTAGCCCACTTCTCAAAAATAAAAAGAAGCTCGTAGCCCACAGCCACATTTCAAACCCAAACCCAAACCCAAGCCCCAGCCATGATGCAGATGAAACATGCCCAAAGCCCACAGTAATAAGTCCAACCATTCTCACCCCAAATCAAACGCTCATCACAAATAGGCAATAGCATAGGCAAACAGAAGCAACAATCCCTTGAATGATCTTTTAGCTCCTTCACTTGTCTCTTCAGATTTACAACCATCAAAATGGGGAGGCCAGCGTCGACGATCGAAATCCCTGATAAACGACACCGTTCTGACCGCGATAACGGCCGTTACTCTCCAGATTCCGATAACTCCTTCGACTACAGCAGGCGCCACCACCGTCGTAGCCCTAATTACGACGCCTACGACCGCTATTACGACAACCACGACCGCCGCCGCCACAATCACATCCAAGAACGGAGCTCTAGCCCAAACCCTAGGTCCAGCAAAGCCCAAGACTCTTTGCCCAAGCGATTTGGACGCGATTACCGTAATGGAAACCGGTCCGAGTCCGAGTCCGATGAGGAATTGAAGGGGCTGAACCCTGAGGAGTACCGGAGGCTCAAGAGGCAGAAGATGAGAAGAGCGCTCACTCGTTGTATTTGGAATTGCACGCCCAGTCCGCCTAGGAATGAGAACGATAACAATAACGAGAAGGCCGACGAGATCTCTGACAAGTATGGTGGAGAAGACGAGTTAATCGGCGGAGAAAAGAGCGATTCAAGCTCGAAAGAGAAGGCGAAGGTGAGCAGTCGGAAAGGAAAATCGGAAAGTCAGTCTAATTCCGAGTCTGAATCGGAATCGGAAACCGATGATTCGCGGTCGAGGCGGAAGAGGAAGAGGAAGAGTTCGATTTCCAAGAGTAGAAAATACGAATCTGATGAGAGCGAGAGCGAGAGCGAGAGTGAAGCGGACGAAGAAGAAGAAGAAGAAAAGCGAAAACAAAGAAAGAAAAGCAGTAGTAGGAGTCGGAGCCGCCATAGGAGTAGCAAAAGAAGCAGTAGAAGAAAAGGGAGTAGTAGTAGGAGAAAGAGTAGGTACAGCAATTCCGATGAGAGTGATGATTCCGATGCTAGCAATCGAGTAAGGTCGAAGAAGAAGCGGAGTCGGAGTAGGAATCTCTCGGAGACAGAGAAGGACATTGAGGTTTCAAATTCGGAGGGTTCCGAAGTTGAAAAGGCAGCAATGACGATAGAGGAGGATGAGGAGATGAAAGCTGAAAGCATTGCGGAGGCATTGAACTTTAAGGAGATTTTTGAGGCGCAGAAGAAGCCGGCTCTGGATACCGAACCAGTGGTTGGGCCAATGCCCTTGCCTAGAGCCGAAGGGCATATTAGTTATGGTGGCGCTCTTAGGCCCGGAGAAGGTGATGCCATTGCGCAATATGTGCAGCAAGGGAAGCGTATTCCAAGGAGAGGAGAAGTGGGTTTGTCCGCAGATGAGATTCAGAAGTTCGAGGGTCTTGGTTATGTGATGAGTGGTAGCAGGCACCAGAGGATGAATGCCATTCGTATTAGGAAGGAAAACCAAGTTTATAGCGCCGAGGATAAGAGGGCGTTGGCTATGTTTAATTATGAAGAGAAGGCCAAGCGTGAGCACAAGGTTATGGCGGATTTGCAGAGATTGGTGCAACGCCATATAGGGCAGGATGTCGGTCCTAATCATGATCCCTTCAGTGCAACGAAGCCTGCAGATACTGCTGATGCTTGATTTCTATGTATGTGATTGCTACCTGTATTGGTTTGATCTCATGTCCTTATATTTTCTTGTAAACGAAATACTTTTGCTTGTTTACCAAAATGCTACTCTGAGCAATGTTTCATTGATGGTTTGAAGTAATTAGCCAGTACATTAGTCCTTCTAGCACATAGATTGATTGTTTTGGGTTTATAGTCAAATCGAGGGTCATATTGTCTTCTCCCATTACTGCTATAATTATCATCTTCTTCAGTAGGAAGAGGTCTGTATTGAACATGTCATGAGATCATAATTTGACTCCATGTTATATTGATATAGGTGGTAACTCCAATTTCCTTCCTTGCTCCTATTTAACATGATAGATTCATTCAGATTGTCAAGTCATATGTAAATTCTAGTGGAAGATAGGGAAGAAATGCAAGTTTGCCAATTTGTACAAGTAAGCATATCTAGTTAACTACTGCATGATACATGACTTTAGGTGGATCCATTCCTCCACCTAAATAAGTACTAGCAAAGTTTTATATATCTTAAAGTTGCTTTATTACAGATTGTTATGACAAACATTCATATTATGCTAAATATACTCTTGAGGCTTTCAAAATAATATCAGGCCTTGGAGCAAATCCTAGAAAAGGTGAATTGAAGGGAATGACTATTTTACTAATTTTGCCCAAAATAGAGTTTTGTGTTGTGTATGGGGAATTTCTTGAATAAAGTTCTTTCCAAACTAGTATGGAGAGAAACCCTTCAAACTTATCATATATTTTTATATTGAGTGTGAAATTCTAATCGTTGGATTGCAAATCCTTATTATATTCTTCGTGCTTGCAAAATTTTAAGAAGATCAAAGATTAATTGTTATGTCATCAAACAAATGTTAAAATTTCAAGTTTTTGTAATCTAAAATTGTGTATAAAAAATAAGTTCGTAGATCAAATAGTAAATAAAATCCAATTTGAACGAAATTTGATATGCATATAAAGAATATAAGGAACATAAAATTCAATAGTTAGATTTTAAAATTCATACCCGAAAAAGAGATATATGATAAGATTGAAGGGTTTCTCTCTAGACTAGTTTGGAGAGGAACTTTGTTCGAATTTCTTTAAATGTCTTAAATCCTCTTCTTCTTAATTCCTTTCCCTTGTTGTGGCTAAGTGATTGTTTTCCTGGTATGAGTTAGTTATGATGTTCACTGGTGTTCCAGTTTTGCTATTAGGTGCTGTTACTTGAACTTTGTACCCATTTCATTTGATGCGACATTCGTATTGTGCTTCTTTTATTTCCTGAGGGGATTTACAGCTTGCTGGAATAAAAATGGTAGATTTAGGTTCCATGCTTCTACTTTTTGTTTTTCTGGCTAAATATTTCTTCCACTTTTTGGCAAATAAATAGGGCAACACACTTACGTAAAATAATTATTCTAAACATAAATATATAGTGCAGCACCTTCTTGTACTAGAAAGTGGAGATGACCAGTAACTATTAAAAGCATTAGAAATGTTTTAGCAGCCATGTTAATGTTTTGAACAAATAACTTAAGTGAATTGAGCATTTTGACATTTGTCTAAGAGTTTGTTTGAATCTAAGTAGGAATTTATTTATATTATAAAGAACCTATTCTTTCATCCACGCTTGCTTTATTATTTGAGAAATGCTATGTCCATGACACTTTCATAGTAAATCCTAAGTGGTAGGTTGTTATTGGCTATTATAGTAGGCAAAAAAGTAATTTAAGTTATGGATTTAAATTAGAAACAATAATAACTTATCACTAATGATTTGTTGTGAAAAATGTTGTGGACGTACCTCTTATTTTATTATTTATTTAATTCATTTCCAACATTTTGTTGCTAGGTGTCAACTATGGGCAATATTTCTTAAAGGAGTATCAGTGATTGCTAGTTAGCTTGTTAATTTTGCACTTGGTAGTAGTTACAGACTCACAGTAGTCATTACTCTTACAAATATGATTTTGTATTCTTATGCAAAGGTTTGAGCATCCTCTGCTAGTGTATGATTTTTCTTGAAAGGTAAAAAAAGACCGCCCTTCCCTCTTATTTTCCTTCTTGAAGCATGCAGATGTTAATTAATTCTTATGTGTTCTTTGCTCTGCTTGAAGTTGTTTCTGTTTTATACTGGATTTCTGTTTTATACTGTTTTGGAGATGTTTAGGGGATGGTGACCTTATATTTTAGTTGAAGTCTCTCGGTTTTTATATCAATGAGAATAGTTCATTCATTTAGAATCCACATAAATAGTTCATTCATTGAAAGTTGATGCGATATCTATTAGTCTCTATAAAAAGTGCGAATGGAGGTTTGAACAGTGCTGTGTTGAGAAATTTTTTGTTGAGTAAATGCACCGTTGCATTTTGGCTGGGTTGTTTTAAGGGCTATTATTATGTTATTACCTTTAGGTCTTTGATGGGTTGTAACTTGTAAGACATTTATGGGTCTTTTTGTAATGATACCAAAGAGGAAGACCTGTGACTGTGAGACACACAGAGGGACTGAGAGAGAGAGGTGTGCTCAACCTGCTTGGTATTGTCTTCTCTGTATTTGTACAGTTGAGAGGGAGAGAGAGGCGTGTAGACCTCACTCAAAAAGAGACAAGAAGAGAGGGAAGCAAGAGGCATACCTGCTCCTATCCCAATTGCTTTGCTGCTTTTTGCTCTCAACATCCTTCTGATTGCTGACAATCTCTCTCACATCTAAATCCATAATCCATCATTTTTTTTTTACCATCGTGGCACCTGTGCCATCAATAAACTAGCACTGACAGTGATTATGAGTCAAAAGTTGTGAAGGATTCAGTGAGAGAGACTTTTCTCTCCCTTTTGTGGCTTTCCCTGAAATTTACTTTACTTTGGAGAGGGAGCAAATTCTTTCTCTCAATCCATTATTCTTTGACTTCAATTTTCTGTGTTTTGCTGGTTTCCTTTGGAATTGAAAGAAGGAGAATTGGAATCCATGGCGATGGTGGAGATACTGAGCAAAATGTATATGTTTTTGTTGTGTCGTCATAGTCAAAGTGATGGTTTTCTGTTTTCCCCAAAGAGTTGTAATTACGAATCAGCTTTTTCTGTGAGGTATTTTTAGCCTCTGAATCACAGCCACGAGTTTAAGCAGTGATTTAAATGGCAAAAATAATTTTTCTTGAAGAACACAAAATCATGCCCATGATAGGACATTCCCAATTCCAACTGTCAATCAATGCTTGAGTTAGAATTCCTTAGATTCCCTTCTCTCCTTAGCCATCCTTCCCATGGGACAGATTCTTTGGGGGCAAATATGTTCTTAATGTTTCTTAGGCGGCATATGTGTTTGAAAACATTTGTATTTGAATTTTTCTATTCAATTAGTAATAGAATATTTATGTAATGTAGTCGATATTTAAAATGTATATATTATTACCTTTTTGATATAGACTGATATATATCAAACCTCCATTCGCACTTTTTTTAATAGACTAATATATATTTCGCTTTATTTCATTTCTTCTGTCAATTGGACTATGTTCTCTTGATCTACTTTTCTCGGTTGCTCATTCATAAAACAAAATCGTAATGGTGTCAGATTATTGAGGGATTTTGAGATTCAAAGACATGAAAGCGAATGTCCATATGGTTCTTTCCTCTCTTTCTTTTTTTGATCTTCTTGGATTTTATGACGTGTTGATGATTTTATTGAGTTGTGAGTGTTTGTAAATAGGATTAGGATTGGAGGAAATTTTTGCATTTGAAATTGGAGTTTTTGACAGTGCAAACATATGTTTTTGTGAAAAATGCCCAAATGGGCCTTTTTTTTGTTCTCTGTAGTGATGTTTTTTATGTGTTTGGATTTGGTTAGCTTCTTGTCATGGCAATGGCTATGAGATTTAAAGCATATTTGCAACTTTCTGTCAGTTCATAAGGAGATTCTTTTGTTCAGTTTAATTTATATATCTTTGTGTGTGTGGCCAAATATTTATGACAACCCATCTATGGCAATTAAAGCAGCATCCTCAAAGATATAACATCTAATATATATATATATATATATTATTTATTGTATGTGATTTAATTGGATTGAGTTTTGATTTTAACATGATTTGTTGATATCCTTATCCTAGATAAAAAAATTAAAAGCATTAATGTTTGCTTTGATGAAATATCTATGAGAATGTTGATTTATTTGTGGGTTTGATGATATATCTTCAAGGACGCTGAGTAATTTGTGGTTATAGTGGAGGTTTTGGATAATTAATCTGGTGTGAAAGATCTTGCAGATCTAATCAAGATAAGTGCTGTTCACATTGCTGATTTTCATGGCATGTTGACTTGCTATTGGATTTTCTCATTTCTTTCCACTGGTATCCTTTCCCTTTGCACCTTGTGTGTGCGTGTGTGCGTGTTTTTTATAATTATTTCTTATCAATGAAATAGCTCTATTAAAAATATTATAAAAAATGTGGAAGAATCTTTTGATTGGTTCATGTGCTGGTCTGGTGGGCATTTTCATCGATTTCCACAAGATTGGGAGGAAGAATCTTTCCATCGGTTCGTGGAAATTGTTTATTCTTCGAAAGTGCGGGGGGTTGGCCCTGATAAGGTTTGTTGGAAGCTAGCTAAGAGGGGAGGGTTTGAGGTTAGTAGTTTTTATCTTTCTTTCTACCCTCCTTCCCTCTCTTTCCCTTGGAGGTTGGTGTGGCAATCGAAGGTTCCTCAAAGGGTGGCTTTCTTTTCATGGTCAGCTTCTTTCGGTAAGATTCTTACAAGAGATAACCTTTGTAAAAGGCGTATTGTTGTCCTTGATTGGTTTTACATGTGTAAGAGGTGTGGAGAGTCGGTGGATCATCTTTTGCTTCATTGTCCTTTAGCTTGTGAGTTGTGGTCGTTAGTGTTTTGTTTGTTTGGGCTGAATTGGGTTATACCACTTAAGGTTATTGAGGTGTTTGAATCTTGGCAAGGTAAATTTGGGCAGCATCGCAATATAGATCTTTGGAGACTTGTGCTGCACTGTTTGATGTGGTGTATTTGGAGGGAAAGAAATGCTTGTTGTTTTGAGGGATGTGAACAGCCCTTGCTAGAGATTAAGTCCTTTTTCTTACACACTCTCCTTGTTTGGAGTGTGGTCCTGTCGCATTTTTCTTGTTTTTCTCTTCCTCTATTACTTGATCATTGTAATTATGGTTCTTGATTTTTGCCCCCACAGTATAGCTCCAATGTACTTGGATTGGCTATTTTTTTCTTCACAAAATTTTTCATTATCTATCAATATATATATATATATATATATATTATTAGAATTTAATAATTTATTGCCACATTATTACCTTTTGCAATTACTAAATAAGACATTAGTTATTATCATATTGAAATCATTCATGTAGATGACAGTTTTGGTAGAAATCTTATTGTAGACAACTTATTTTTAGAACATTTGCTCTTAACAATGATTTGTTACTACCTGTTGTTAGACTTCATAGTAACAATTAATTCTAAAGTCACCTTGATAGAGTGATTACTTGCAATTGTGTATACGTCCGCTAATAATTTTTACATTGCCTACCATTACATCTTTTCCATCACATTTTACATATTTAGATCACATAAATTTTTTAGTTCTTCATACAATTACAGCTTCAGTGTATGCCTTTTTGGCTACTTTTGTGAGTCACTGTATAAAACTTGATTTTGATGTTATTGTGATCCTTAGCTTATAAGATACACGTTAGTTTATTCTACTTAATGTTTCTATTAGACCGATGATTGATGCCTTGTTGCTTTCCTGGAACTGATATTTTCTACTTTTGGTCCAGCTTAACTATTAATGTTTACTTTTGTTACATTGCTTTTGGTTGTGATGTCGCTAAATGTGTATTTGAAGGTTCTTCTCTTAGATTAGCCTCCTGATTTCTTTTCTCTTTGTTTTCTGTTAGTACTTTTCTGTGTTCATCATCATGAACACCTTGTATGTTTCTTTCTTCTTTTTTCATCAATAATAGTACTCATATTACCTATCAAATAAATAAATAAATGTGTAATTGAAGGTTGAGTTTATGAAAAATGGTAGTGTGGGGAATATGAAATCTGGCAGAGATGGCATGATATAAATAAAGTTCATATCAAAACTCTTTGATTATGCAAATAGAGTTTTCTGTTTCTGAATAAAGTTTCCTCTTTTACCAAAACAAAAAGATTAGGTAAACGGAGAAGGTTGTCCTAAAAATGATGCGATAACCATAGAAATGATTCACTTTTGGTCGGTGTTATTATATTGCAAATGATTCACATTTGTTCCATGTCATTATATTGCAATTCATGTATAGTATGTAAATTATGATATGAAATTACATTTGACAAATTGTACCATATTTATCTTAATATAGTAATACCTTTTTCATGACCTAAGCACGTGCCCTGCACATGACACCAACACTAGTTTTAGATCATCTCATATTTTAGCTTCTTGGTCTAAATGAACAGATTTGGATTATGTTTTGCTCTTGGTGCTGCTCCTGCCGATTTTTCTAATGTTATTCTCCAAGAGCAAGCCCACTCTTGTTGATGTACTCCTTTCTATTTCAATAAATCCATTTAGTTGTTAGATTTGTGCCAGTGGACTCTCTTCGATTGGTTTCAATGTTGAGGTCTTTTGGATTGTTCTACTATTATTGATTTTCTTTTGTCTCTTAGAATAGGTTTTTGATTCCTTTATTTCTCTTTGTTTCTATGTTGTTCTTTGTTCACTACTCATGAACTCTGTGTATCTTTTCTTCTCTTCTTTTTTAATAATATTACTTTCTTACCTATTCAAAAAAAAAAAAAAAAAGTCCTTCTAGTTGTTTATCAAAAAAAAAAGAAAAAGATAAACCCGTTGAAGCAATGATTTACCATTTATTCAGCAACAACAGTAATGTCTTTTTATTTTTATTTTTTTGGGTTAACGTGAGTGTTCAAACTCTTCGAACATGTAACTATTCTCTTAGATGTATGTAATCCTTTCGTCTTTCATGCACTAAGTAATTACGTGTAGGATTCCTTGGGAATGATCTGAAGATGCTGGCTATGAATTTGTAACAGGCAGAAAGAGCATTGTACCTTTTAGTTTTTATTTTCTGATTCGTACAAAGGTCTTCTTTTCATGGTCTGGTGCCTAGGGTAAGATTTTAACTTTAGATAATCTTCAAAAGCGGGAAATTATTGTGATAGATTGGTGTTGTATGTGCAAAAGGTGTGGGGAATTCGTGGATCACCTTCTTCTTTATTGTCATATAGCATATGAGTTGTGGATAGTGGTGTTTAGCTTGTTGGGTATTCATTGGGTTATGCCGCAAAGGGTCTTTGAGTTGTTTACTTCTTGGTTGGGAAATTTCAGCTGGCATCACAATATAGCTTTGTGGAGATTTGTGTTGCATTGCATTATATGTTGTATTTGGCGTGTTAGATGCTTTTCTCTCTCACTGCCATCTTTATTTTCTCTTCATATTTTCTCATATATTTCATCATGCCATCAAAGCTACACCATTTCTTTTCTAACATGGCATAGAGTTACATTTTCTTTTTATAATAAGAAATGCTACAATCCATGGCACGTTATGATGGTAAGAGTATAGAACAATTCTTGCATATATAATGCCACAAGGACAAAGAGAAAGATGACACTTAAATAAACGAGAATGCTTGATCGAATCCATCGAGTCTTAGAGCATGCACTATGGATTCTGACGATCACATATACTGCAAACGTGCTCAATATTAAAGCCTTTCGAAACCAACATTTCCCTGATGTTAACGCACAACTAAAGAAACAATTGAATGATTTGTACTGTTTTATCTTTTATGATCCACTCCAATGAGAATAAGTTATAAATTTTGTTTCTTGTAAATATTAATAAAAAAACATATAAACATAAATATTGGTTCTTTTAAAAATAGATATTCCAATTTTTTTAATTTATATTACAAACTCAAAATTTCTTAATTGAAAATAGCTTTTAACTCTTTTAAAGTTTTTTTTTTTTTTTTGGCAATTAGCTATCAAATTGGAATTAAAATCTAAAATCTAAAATCATACATTGGTATTTGAGATTTCTAAATTAATTCAAATAATGATGTTATAAAACATCTTTAAAAAATCAAGGCACACATTAAACATTTTAAAATTTTTGAGTATATGATCACGATGTCAATACTTCTAAGTTAATTTATATTTTCATTTTACTTTTAAGTATTCAAATAAAATTTTTGAATGACTTATATTTATATTAATCTTTTAACCATATATTAATGACTATTGTGGGTACTAGAATTTCAAGTAAGGCAATTACGCCACGTGTCATAACATGGCCGAGAAGGGCAGTTGCTACACTGAGAAGTCTACGTCCTTAGATTCTATGATCACGTTATCAGAGGAGACCTTATAATACAGAAAGAGCTTTGGAAAAGGGACCAGCACTGACGTGATTGAAGAATTGGTGGCTGCCACCGTATTTAATGCATCCCACCAAACCTCTTGGTTGCATTTATGTGGAGAAGACTTTTGAACAGTGTTGCCTTAGTTGCCATATTTGATAGGGGTTCAGGGAAGGTGCCTGATGGGACTAGCACTTGAGTAGTGGCTTGTGTGATCAACAAATAGAAGGTCAGATCATTTAAAAGGGTCTATATAAGATAAGGTCCCCCAAAGAGAAGGGATCGGAAAAATGGCAGAGAAAAACATTGTAGCACAAAGAACTTAAATTGTAAACAAATCTCATAGTGATATATTCAAGAACAAATCTCCTTGAACTTGATCGAGGAGAATTATCCTTCTTAATACTGTGGTTGCCTTCTATTTTTCCTTATCTTCTTGTTATTTTTGGTTTATAGTAAGCGTTATCTCACCCACAAAAACCTAGTCTTAGAGTCCACTCTCTAAAAAATTCATTGTGTTAGACTATTTGGGCCTGGGTCCTCATGTTAACTGGGCTCGGGAGCTAAATCCAGTCCTTACAAGTATTACTACTTATTTTTGTTTACTTGTTTGAAATATATATTTATAGTCAGCTTAAATTACGAAGTTCCTTTAGCATAATAATTATTATACTTACTTTTGTGAAAGGTAAAGATGCTTGAAGGCACGTTTGGGCCTGGTTAGTTGATATAAGTCTGTTCAATCAGAGTCTTCTGGGCCGACAGGTTAGTCCACACTACAATGGTCCGAGGAGTAGTCCGATGTGAAGTATCTCTTCGGACAGGGCTAGTAAAGGCCATGAGACTTGCTAAAGGGCTTAGAGACTGAATTCTGGAAGGTCTGTTGGGTAAAGACGTGATCCAAGCACCCGTTAGAAGCAGGAACGTGGGAGAAATATCTGAGGAAAAAGCTGCTACCACCGCATTAAAGGCCCTTCATCTACCTCCCTGACCGCATTAATGGGGAAATGACCTCTGAACAGTAGTATTCAGCCTTTTAACTATTATTTAAAGATTTTAAGAAGGTGGTGGATGAGACAAGTATCTAGGAGGAAGGTTCGTGTTACATGTGGATGAAATAGGGAAGAAGAAGAAGAAGGATCTAAGAAGACGAGAGAGGAAAGAAGAAAGGGACTCTGATTCTCTTTTGAAAACCAAAAATTGTAATATTTTGCTTAAAGAAAGAAAGACTATAGAAATTGTCCTCGGCTTATGTCCGATGAGGGTTTTTGTTACATTCATCTATTACTTGCATAGACTGCGACATTCTAGCCTGTTTATCAACTTTCCAATATCTCTAACCTAGGATTCAAACCCATACTCTACAAATTTCATTGTATAAGGCTCTTTGGGCCTGAGCCCATCACTCATTTTGGGTCCGGTACAAATTGTGCACTTACAACTTTGATACTAAGTTAAAAAAATAAATTGAAACCAAGCACAAGAAAAGAATTTATAATTTATATTTAGATTATATTTTTATGTTAATCAAATATCTTGTTTAAAAAATTAAATTTTCTTACATAAACATTTTTGCACTTAATTTTTTCTTAAGTATTTTATCTTAATCTTTCCCCCTAACCAAAATCCTAGCCCCTCCTAGGTGTGATTTACTTTAGGCCTAGGTTTAAGGCCCCATTATAAGAAGGCCTAAGAAACTATGTTATGATATTTAGTTTTTTTTTTTTTTTTTTTTAATAGGTGGGTTGTTTGCACTTTTTCCCATTTCAAAAAACGCCTCCAAAATATTAGATTAATAGAAATCCAACTCTTTTAAAAGTTTAAATTGTTTAAAAAAAATGTTGCAAGTATGTCGAATAATTATTAACAGTCTATTTTCTCTAATAGCTTAAGACTTTAATTTTTGTTAACTAATCTCCCACATGGTATATTCTATTAAAAACTGTTCAAAGTTGCAATTATGCTTTTAATAAATTACATTTTATTGTTTTACACTTTCAAATTTATTTTATTTATGTGATATAATAATTATATATTATACTACCTCTTTTATTTGATAAATATTGTTTAGAAGTCAATAGAGAGAGAGAGAGAGAGAGAGAGAGAGAGAGAGATTAATTTAATCTTGTTAGAAGCAATATAAAAAAAATTAACAAATTTTTTTTTAATGGAAAAACATCAAACTTTATTTAAAATAAAAAGCAGTGATTACACCACACAGAAGAACTTGACCAACAATATAAATGACAACTTTACAAACGAAGAAGAAATTCATAATAAAAAGATAGAAGAAAACGAAATAATACAAAGTGAAAATTCTTATACGTTCAAACTTCAAATATGTAATATAATAATCCATATTAATAAAAAGTAATTGTTTCTCCCAATGCATGTATATCTTGTTTCTACATCTTTAAAAAGAAAAAGAAAATTGAATAATATCCTATCAAGGTTGATGATCATAAACATCAGAAAAAAGATAGGTGGATTATCTATTACCAATAAAAATGAGATAAGATCAAAATTAAACACAAAAATTTAATTAATACAGTAAATTTTATATTAAAAAAGATTTTTAAATAAAAAATGGTTATGCTAACGAATGCCCTTAGGACATTGGTTAACAATTCATTTTAGAAAAATTTTGACATTATTTTTATGGGAAATGAAAAAAGTTATCAATACATTAATTGCTTTATTTTTTTTTCCCATAAAAACTTTATTTAAATAGATTATTAATCAATGGCCTAAGGGCATTCGTTAGCATTTTCCATAAAAAAATTAATAATATAAAAAGTTATATAAATATATTTTTTATCTCAATTTTTTTTTCAAATAGTTTAACTTTTAGTTTTTTTTGAAACTAACTTAGTTTTAGCACTATAAATAAGTTATCACAAAAATAAACAGTTTCTAAACATATTTTTTCTCTTAAAATAAAGTGAGAAAAATAAAAAGAAAAAGAAAGAAAAAGGCATTGTTCCCCAAAGGCCAAAAAAAAAAAAAAAACCTAAAATTCACTGTCTTCACTCCTCAGTCCCTTTTGCACTTTACTCTTGTTTTTCGTATCTATAAAGACTTTGCAACATTCTACTTGATTTGACCGTTAGAAAGGAAGTTATACCTTGATCTTCTCCAGCGCCCAACTGGAGAGTCACTTTCTATTTGGTAGGGTTTTGTTGTCCTTTTTTTTTTTCTGACCCAAACCCTAGGGTTTTGCTTTCTCTCAAATTCTTAGGGTTCCTCTGCTTATTCAAATTAAGGGTCTTTTCTCTCTCTCCAAAACCCTGTATTTGCATAGCATTTTGAAGGGTTTTCAAGAAACTAGGTCAAAGGCTTTGTCTTGGGTTTTTTTTTTTTAGCTTCTTTAGTCTTTTCTTTTGGTCCCAAAGCTATGAATTTGGATACCCTTTTTTTCTCTTTCCAAAACCCTGAATTTGCATAGCATTTTGCTGGGTTTTCAAAGAACTAGGTCAAAGGCTTTGTCTTTTGGGGGGGGGGGGGGGGGTTTGCTTTATGCACTCATCTGGGGTTTTCCTGATATAGCTTCTTTAGTCTTTTCTGTTGGTTCCAAAGCTATAAATTTGGATACCCTTTTCACATTCCAAAACCCTGAATTTGCATAGCATTTTGCTGGGTTTTCAAGAAACTAGGTCAAAGGCTTTGTCTTGGGTTTTTTTTTTTTTTTTCCCCTGATGATATAGCTTCTTTTTAGTCTTTTATTTTGGTTCCAAAGCTATAAATTTGGATACCCTTTTGGTGGTCTCTTGGTTTTTGGTCTTTGGAAACTTATTGGGTTTTCTTCAAATTACTCAATTAAGGGCGTTCTTGCTGTGAAGCTGCGAATTTGGGAGAATTATACTGCAAAAGCCTGTGTTGGGTTTTAGTAGCAAGAAGCAGAGATGATTGCAGAGAAACCCAGTTGGATTAGGCATGAGGGGATGCAAATTTTCTCCATTGATGTCCAGCCTGGAGGGCTTAGGTTTGCTACTGGTGGTGGTGACCACAAGGTATGGCTTTTTACCTGATCCTTTGTTCTTTGTTTAATTGCTGAGAAAATTTAGGAAGAGGGGAATTCTTTGGATTTTGAATTTTAGGTTCTTCATTTGGGATTGGGGACAACAAAAATACATACTTTGCTGAGCACAGATTTATTTCTTTTGCTTAAGTAGCAGAGCCTTTATCATTGTTTCTGGCTTTTTTGTTTCACGAGAGAATTTTTCTTAGTTCTTGGTTTGTTTAGTTGCTTAGGAAATCTAGGAAGAGAGGAGACATTCAATTCAAACTATTAGTTTTCATTGTTTGTATTTTAGGACTAAAACATACTAAACTTAGTCCAATACAGTTATTCGGTCTAGCTGGTCTGCTTTTACATATTTTGTGCTTCTTTAGTTGTTGAGGAATTTGGGTTAGGAAGAGGGACATCAGGTTTGAATGTTAAAATATCCTTTTTATGGCATTCAGAAACTGAGAACTCTAACTTGTCTCTGAAGTTATGTTCTCTTTTCCTTGTTTCTCTTCATGTTATCAAACATAGTTGGTATTGCAAACCTTTGGGGGGCTCTTATGGATGTGTTTTGTGTTAATGAAAGTTTTCCAATATTTCAAAACTTGGTGATTGTTTTGGCAATTCCTTAAAGCAGTTGCATCTTTGGTAAGGGCGGTTAAATTGTATGTTGGAGGTTATAATACTGGAATAACATATTTGGTGGGGTAGGTGATATTGGAGGTAAAAATGAAGATAGTGGTATGAAAGTGGAGGCCAGGGCAAGTATGTTGGGTGTAGTTTACTCTCTCATTGCCTTACACAATTTCCTAATTGATTCTAAAAGCTTTGCTTTTATTGTTTTTTGACTTCTGATTTTTCCTTTTTGAACATTGTTTTGGTTGTCTAGAAAAGTTGTGGGTCCCAAATGTGTGTATTCTTACCTTATTGGCTTGGAAATTCAGATAACATATTCTAACAAGTACTTCCAGATTGGAGGCCTCATCTGGGGTGCCTCAGTGGGAAGGGAGAGTGCCTGGACTAACTGTTCGAGAGATCTTTCGACATTCTGAAATGTTTGAGAATTGTGCTCCTTCCATACTAACCACACCAAAAAATTTGGCACTAAATTCCAAACTATCAAGGAGTGCGTGTGAAACCAATTCCTCCACCAAAATAATAAGGATGAAACTGTCCTTGGCATTACCCAGTGAACCCCAAACATGGAGAAAACTTCACACCACAAGGCATTAGTAAAATTACAGTGAAGCAATCAATGTCTCACTATTTCCCCACTGCACTTACACAAACAGCTACAACCCACTCAAGAGAGACCTTTTTATTGGGATTATCAATGAGGATTTTATCCCAAGTGGCAGTACACATAAAAAAGAAACCCTCTTCGGAGATTTAACGCGCCATATACTCTTCCAAGGAAAGGGAATACCTCCTGTACCACCAATAGCCTTATAGAAAGGGCAAACATCAAAAGTCCCAGACCCATTCAAAGGCCATCTCATCCTATCTCCTTCCTCCCTATTAGGTACCTGAGAGTAAATATGGGTAAAAAATGAGGTCTCCGAATCCAGCTCCCAATCATGCACCTCCCTGCGAATTAATCTTGCAAAAACTATACACCAAGGGACTTCATCTTGAATTGATCAAGGTAGTCATACATCACTTGAGCAAAGAAATATGGACTTTATGTTGATCCTTGATGCAAACCTATAATGATTGGAAACTCACTGTGTTACCTCCACTTGTTATCACACTAGTTGCAGCTCCGTCGTACATATTCTTAATCAACTAATTAATATAGTTTAGAGGAACTCTTTTCTCTTCTAAAATCTACCACATAACTTCTCTAGGTACCCTATCATGTTCTTTCTCTAGGTTAATAACAATCATATGGAGATCTCTAGGCTTCTCTATATTTTTCCATTAGACATCTAAGTTAGAAAATGGCTTCCATTGTGGATCACCCTGGCATAATATAGATAAGTCCCAGTTTCCAAACAAGGCAATCCTGTTAGACAAGACAAGCCTTAATCCTAACTAATTGGGGGTTGGATTGCCGCTTGGCCCTATCTAAGGGAATGCTTCTAGAAACCTAATCTGCACATCATTCTAAGGGAATGCTTCTAGAAACCTAATCTGCACATCATTCTAAGGCAATGCTTCTAGATCCTTTACCAGAAATATCACATGTGGGAGGATCTTCCATTGGACCAGTTGCAATGATATTTTTCAATTTAGTGGTTTGCACAACATTATTTATTATGTTCTTAAATTTGACAGCTTGCTTCCCTCCATCCCATTATTGAATGCAGGTTCGTATATGGAACATGAAATCTGTTGGAAAGGACTTGGAAAATGATGAATCCACACACAGGCTTCTTGCTACCCTCCGTGATCACTTCGGTTCTGTCAACTGTGTTAGGTGGGCTAAGCATGGTAGGTATGTTGCATCAGGGTCTGATGATCAGGTGATTTTAGTTCATGAACGGAAGCCTGGTTCAGGAACCACTGAGTTTGGCAGTGGAGAGCCCCCAGATGTTGAGAACTGGAAAGTTGCAATGACTTTGAGAGGACACACTGCAGATGTGGTAATGAAATTGCTTTTACTAATGTGAGACTATGTCAGCATGCAAAGATAGTATCTTTCATTCTGTGATCTTTTGAATCAGTTTATCTTACTGCATGTGTAGTTTTTATTGTTTTTTTATAGCTTTTGAATTCATTTCTATTATTATTTGTTGATTTTCACTTTAAAGCATGGATTTTTCCACCTGGTTGAAAGAAGGTAAACAAAAGAAAGGACTTTCATTTTTCTGTATGATGAAATGCCACTTATGTTTATTACATGAACATGTTCTCACTGGGTATCATCTAACCTGGGAGTTTTTTTTCCATGCTTAAAGTAGGTGGATCTTAATTGGTCTCCTGATGACTTGGCATTGGCTAGTGGGAGTTTGGACAATACTATACATGTCTGGAATATGAACAGTGGCATGTGTACTGCTGTTCTTAGGGGTCACTCTAGCTTGGTTAAAGGCGTTACTTGGGATCCCATTGGCTCCTTCATTGCAAGCCAATCAGACGATAAGACTGTGATTATTTGGCGAACAAGTGATTGGAGCCTTGCTCACAGGACAGATGGTCATTGGACTAAATCAGTATGTTTGCTCATCATTGGTGAATATTTATATGTTTCAGTTTTAATTTCTATTTTTTCTAATGGGATTATGTTCTTTTCAGCTCGGATCTACCTTTTTCAGGCGGCTTGGATGGTCCCCTTGTGGCCATTTTATCACTACCACTCATGGTTACCAGAAGCCTAGGCATTCTGCACCCGTTCTGGAGAGAGGGGAATGGTCTGCGACGTTTGACTTCTTAGGACATAATGCCCCAGTTATTGTGGTGAAGTTTAATCATTCAATGTTCAGAAGGAATTCGACCAATGCTCAGGAAGTGAAATCTGCATCTGTTGGGTGGAGTAATGGGGCTTCTAAGACTGGAGGCAAGGAATCACAGCCATATAATGTTATTGCAATTGGAAGTCAGGACCGCACTATAACTGTTTGGACTACTGCAAGTCCTCGTCCTCTCTTTGTGGCCAAGCATTTCTTTAGTCAAAGTGTTGTGGATTTATCTTGGTATGTTTGTACTTCCCAGAAAGTGTGGAACCTATTATGTTAGGTTTGCATTTTTATTTTTTGAACTTGATTATTTAATTATTCTTCTTTCTTTGTTCTTCCTCTTTGTAATTTTCCATTTTCTCTCTTTGGGAACAGGTCTCCTGATGGATATTCACTTTTTGCCTGTTCCTTGGATGGGTCTGTGGCTACTTTCCATTTTGAGGTGAAAGAACTTGGCCACAGGCTAAGTGATACTGAATTGGATGAGTTAAAAAGAAATCGTTATGGAGATGTGAGAGGTCGACAGGCAAACTTAGCAGAAAGCCCGGCACAGTTATTGCTTGAAGAAGCTTCAGTTAAGCAAACTGCAAGCAAAAAAGTTGTTCCAGACATTCAACAAAAGCAGATACTTGTTAAATCTTCTGTTGATGCAGGGGCTGCAACAAAGACTGAACCTCAAGCTGATGATGGGAAGAAGAGTGCTGGAACTGCCGGTGATGGGTTAAATAAGGTGTCAACTTCTGCCCGGATTTCCAGTCCTGTAAAACAAAGAGAATATAGACGCCCTGATGGCAGAAAGAGGATTATTCCAGAAGCAGTTGGAGTGCCTGTTCAGCAGGAAAATCTTTCTGTTGGGGCTCAGATCCAGGTGCTTGACTTTCCTCTTACGTCGTCTGATCATGGAAAGGATGATAATGGGTTGGTTCCGACTGAGGGTGGCTTTAAAGAAAGTTCTGTCAGGGGGACACTAGGCAGAAGCTCTGATTTAAAGGAGCGTTCAGGGGTCACTGCAAGGGCTACAATTTCTGATAGCCTAATTATTGAGAAAGTTCCAATTGCTACGGGCAGAGATGGAAGCATCAACGTGGAACAGTCAGGGAACCTTAAGGCTTCTACTTCTTTGTTGCCTGCTTCTAATACATCTCTTTCTATCAGGGTGTTTGATAAGAAAGAAGGATTAGATGCCTTACCAATTTGCTTGGAAGCTCGACCTAGAGAACATGCTGCAAACGATATTGTTGGGGTGGGAAATACATTTATGATGAAAGAAACAGAAATTGTTTGCACTACGGGGTCTCAAACTCTTTGGTCTGATAGGATCTCAGGGAAAGTCACTGTTTTAGCTGGAAATGCAAACTTCTGGTCAGTTGGATGTGAAGATGGATGCCTACAGGTATGTATTGAAGTTTCAATGTTTTGTTTTGTATTTAGTTTTGAAATGTTCTCAACATTTTATTTTGCTATAATATAAGGGACTGCATGGTATATTTTGATTATTACTCTTCATGATTGCAATCCAAATCTTTGCATCATTTATTAGGCCCAACTGTTGATTTTTGTTATCTTGAACCACTGAATTAGTTGTATGTTGTTTCTAATGCCTTGTAGATACAAATCTTTCTCTGCCAAACTATTTGTTATAGGGATCCTTTTAGTTATTAATATTATTTATAAAAAAAGGAAAAGAATTTGGCATTGACAAGCTTTTCTAGACATCACCATTAAATTACTGATTGTCCTGAAAGTTTAAACTATTAGGAAATCGTGAATTTAATATAACACTCCCCATTCACACGTGGGTTTAAACTGTACTTATTAAGTGGGCCCCAACACTTGAATTTTTTTCATGGGAGGTAAGGTGGAGACAGTTTGAACCCATGACTTCTTACTATGATATTATGTTAAATTACAGATTGTCCTAAAAGATTAAGCCATTAGGAAATGATGAATTTAATCATTTAACCTAACAATCACTAGTGGGGTCCCTTGGTTGATTGTTGAATTTTGAAATTTTATCAAGGCTATTACAACTGTTTGGTAAATGCTCTATCTGAAAATTTCTGCTTTATAAATTTTAGGAACAATGTACGTGGATATTAAGCTTGGACATAGAAGTTAAACTTGCAATAATTGCTTAGAGATATTATACTATGCTAATGTCTGTTTTCTTTGGGAAGGTTTACACGAAGTGTGGGAGACGAGCTATGCCAACCATGATGATGGGATCAGCAGCAACATTTATAGATTGTGATGAGTGCTGGAAGCTGTTATTGGTCACGAGGAAAGGGTCGTTGTATGTTTGGGATCTATATAACCAGAAGTGTCTCCTTCATGACTCATTGGCATCTCTGGTTGCCTTGAACCCTAACTCTTCTGCAAAAGATGCAGGTATCACTAAACTCTTGACTTTTTATATGACCATGGTTTTATTTTTTTAATAATCACTTGAGAGCCCATGTATTGTCCAATTGAGTTTTGGAAATTTTCTTTAATTTCTTGACAACTGTGCCCTCTAATTGGATGACTCTCTGTGACTTTTCATTTAATCACTCTCTCCAGGCACAATCAAAGTTATATCCGCAAAGCTATCAAGATCCGGTTCTCCTCTGGTTGTTCTAGCCACTCGCCATGCCTTCCTTTTTGATATGAGTCTCATGTGTTGGCTAAGGGTTGCAGATGACTGCTTCCCTGCTTCAAACTTTGCGAGTTCCTGGAATTTGGGTTCAGTTCAGAGTGGTGAGTTGGCTGCATTGCAGGTGGATGTTAGGAAGTATGTGGCAAGAAAGCCTGGTTGGAGCAGGTTTGTACCTTTTTAACATGAATTCATGATGGGTGTTGTACTTAACTGCCATTTGTCAAGAGATGGACCTTAATAATTGGATTTAAAGTCAAAATTTAGGGGTGAAAATTTCTCTTATTTTTAAAGAAGCATACTACTTGAATTTTATGAAAAATTATTAACATGAGTAATAGAATTAAGCTTTATGTCATGAATAATTACTAATCCATTTTCAAATGGATTCCAGAATGACAACCGGCTCAGTGTTTCTTTCCTTTTCCTTTTTTATTTTGTGGAACATGCTTGGCTTTTAAACATCCTGAATTCTTTGATGAAGTTCTCGTGATTTGTGAATTACGAGTTCTAGATTGATTCATGACTTTCAAAGTACTGATGAATGTGTTTATTAGCATCTCTTCAGTTCTCTTATTAGTAATTCATTGTGAAGCCCGTAATTAATTTTGGCATGCTGCTCCTACAATTGACTGGTGATTGCTTTTTGTTACAGAGTGACCGATGATGGAGTGCAGACACGTGCTCATTTGGAAGCTCAGTTGGCATCCTCTTTGGCTTTGAAGTCCCCTCATGAATATCGGCAGTGCCTCCTGTCATATATACGCTTTCTTGCAAGGTCTACTTCCATCCCCCTTGGTCAATATGTTTCTAATTTTTAGTTTTTCCCATCTATAATTGACCCTGGTGTAGAGTGATATTCTATTTCTGCCTGGATAAAAGCTTTTCCCTATGTTTTTGAGATGTCAGTGTTGTTAATAGCGTTGAGTGCACTTAAACACAAAGGCCTCCTAGAGCCTAGGTGCAAAACGCAAGTGTGCGCTTGATCGATGTGAAGTGCTCATTAAAAAAAAAAAAAAAAAAAAATATTAATGGTTGATACAACAATCAAGTGATCAATTAATCCTATAAATTACAAGAAAACATTTTATGTAATTTATATAATTCTCTTGTGCTTTACAAAATACTAGTATCTAGCCTTGTGCATATGTACAGATATAATGAAAACAATCACAATTATATATATTTTTTTAGAAGTGATTCAAAGTGTTTTTTTTTTTTAAACCATACATTTCTAAAGTACGTAATAGTTTCTCATTATATATATATATATATATATATATATATGATTTAGAATTTAATTGGATTTAGAATTTGGTTTTTTTGCCCAATAATTCACTTGCTATAGATTTTTAAAAAATAATTGGACATGTGGCGGAAAATTGGACTCCAATTGAAATCCAATTTAGAATCTAATTGGATTTAGATTCTTCGATTTTTGTACTCAATAATTTACTTGGCATAAAATTAAAAATTCGTGGGGTTGCCAAATCTCTCCTTCACTCCTTTGCTGCCTGGGATTTTGTTCATATCTTTAGAGAAGCTAATATTAAATGGAACATGTGGCGCAAAATTGAGAATTCAATTAAAATCTAATTGGATTTCTTCTGAGCTTTGACTATATATATATATATATATATATATATATGCAACCATGATATTTGATGGCCATGATTACAAAACATGGTTGAATCAAAATAGAAGTATAGAACCAAAACGGCAAAGGCTAAAAAGTACTAGAATGTTAAGAAATGTTATCTTTGCCTAACAAAATCAATGAAAATATGCAATGCCATACTTATCTACATAATCATCATCCTCGTTAAGCAAGGGACCATCATCATTGTCATCACAAGATTTGTAGCCCTCATCATTTTCAATTCCATCAAGAGGAGCATGTTGTGAACTAGAACTTGAACCTGTTGCTTGCCCTAGTGGCCCCATTCTTGATCTCAGTGGGATTGGGGTTGGGGTTGGGGTTGTCTGACTTGAGTGTTTGTTGTGCGGTTGTAGTCGTAATCTTAAAGGTCTAAAATATCTAAAAAGGTTGGCTTAGGTGTATGGTAGCACACCACACTATTAGTTTTTATATATTAAATCAAGGGCTTATGTCAAACATATTTAGATCTAATGGCTAAAAATTAAATTAGGATTAAAAAAAAAAATACAAAAGGCTCAAAAAAGCGTGCTTTGCACTTAATAAAAAAGCTCTAAAAAGAATGCTTAAGGTGTGCTTTTGTGAGGGCGCCTCGCTTTAGAGGGAAAAAGCCCCAAGACCTGTGTGCTTTGTGCTTAAGCGTACTTTTAACAAGTCTGTACGGTCTTTCAGATTTGTTCAAGTTGTGTGAATGGATTATATAAATATATTGCTATAAGCCTATAACTGCTTGTCTTCTTATTCCCCCTCCTTGTCCCTCCTATTGTGGGTCAATAGACTCAATACTTAACATGGTTTTTTGATTCCTTTTGTTATTATTTCATTTGGTTACTCTCTTGACATTTTATTTTGGACACCAACGTAATTTAACTTGTATAATGCTATTTCTCATTTAATTAATCAGAAAGTGCCAATGAACTCTATTTTCAAATGACATTTCCTCCCTTTGTAAAAGCAAGATGGAGGTTGAGGCCATGGGTTTTAAGAACCATCGGAGGTGTGTGTAACTTGCCAATTTTCTAAAATAAAAAAGTACCATTGCTCCCCAATATTACAGTTGATATGTGCATGGACATGCACTTTATGGGCCCTCCTGTTGGATTTTGCTGCTGTTTCGCTCTTGCTTTTCCTTCTTGTGGTGGCTTCATCATTTGTCTTTGGTTCTTGCTTCTTAAAATTGTTGCTACCATAGTGGCATATGTATAGGGAGAAATTATGATAGGGTGGTGTCTCATTAAAGTTGAAGTGCCAGACCCATTTTTTTATTTGACAATATTATGTATAGATCTCAACTGTTTAAACAAATCTATAAAGCATAAGTGTACAATTTTGAAAATTTCAGTAATCTATATATGCACTTATATTTATAAGGTGGTTTTTTTATGGGAAAAAAAATCACCTTGCAAATATTAGTAAAAATGAGGCAAAAAATAACCTTTATTTTCTAGTTAGATAAGTGTTGAGTTTTTAATTTTCATTCAATTATCTTTCATATAAGAGATGCTTATTGTATTGAATGGTTTAATTTGCAACAAAAATTCACCTTTCTGCATAAAAAGGGTTGTGCCGTCCACCCCCACATCAACTTTGATGAGATGCTGTTCTATTGTTGTTTCTCCCATCCATGTTATATGTACTTGATAGATATGATAGGATTTTAATTTGTGGCGTCTGCTTAGTGATGATTGTTGTTTTACCATTAAACCAAGACACTAATGGGCTTATTTTGGTGTAGGTGGGATTTTATCTTAGGTCTCTTATTCAAAAAACAAGAGACTTTATCATTTAAACTAACTAACAATATATATATATATATATATATATATATATATATAAATGCCATTACCTACTATCTTTATATTTTCTTTTGTATTTCTTCTCATTGGTGGTTACTTCGAATTGTTTTCAGTTGAATCAGGGGTTTGTAATGAGGTTTTCAAAAAATTGTTCCTGTGGATGCAACCATCTTATAAGCATAATGCTGCAGTATTACTCCAATAGTTTTTTTTTTTGGTCTTAAGCATTCTTTATTGAAAGAACAATTGCAGTGCACCTTTTTGTGCTTTCAATCATAGAAAATGACAAACGGGCTCTATTTCTGAGGGAAAATGGTGAATCAGAAGTTTTGTTGTCAGATATTGTCCTGAGTTTATGCCAAATAGTGTTATAAACTGAACAATTGAGAATCCAAATATTAAATAGTCAACTTATTGAGCAAAAATCAATGTAACAGTGCACATAAATTTTTTTATTGATTGCAGAGAAGCTGATGAGTCTCGTTTGCGAGAAGTCTGTGAGAGTTTTCTTGGACCTCCTACTGGGATGGCTGAAGACACATCTTCAGATTCAAGGAACCTGGCATGGGATCCTTGTGTACTAGTAAGATTTTTACGTCTTACCCATCTTTAATGCTTTACATATACCTTGGATGGTAGTACCCTTTTTTTCTTGGCTTTTTAGGAAATTACTTGTATGATACAAATGATTTATCGGAAATTATCCTGCTTATTTTCCCCTATTTTGCATTTACATTTTGATATTTCTATTATAAAGGGAAAATATACTAGATTGTAATTGCTTTTGCCAGTTGGATGGCACTGTGAGAGAGAAGGAAGAAAGAAAAGATGAGAGGGGGGGGGGGGGGAGGATATTGAGTATTGACCCATTTTTGACTTCTTATGGGTTGATAAAACAATATAGAAGTTTGCTGGTTGACTATCTGTTAATGTCTTGTTTGTCACATTGGATGCGCCTATATGTATCTGTGAGACCATACTTTGCATCAACCCAGCATTGCTCTGAGTTTCTTTATCTCCTTGAATTGAATGCCTCATAATTGGAGCCAATGCCTCTGTTAGTGAACTTATGCATGATGCATAGAGAATTAGAGACTCTAGAGCAATAGTTGATGATTCTTGTGTTTTTAAATGGTTGGAGTTTCTCTGCAATTGGAAGGCATGATAAAGTATTACACACTCCTACCCCTTTTGTGAGTGTTTAAACATCCAATGGATATTGACTTTCAGTCCATTGTATTTGAATGTGGAATGCATCAGTAGAATGGAGCAGTTGATGTGATGGGAGTGAACTCAATTGCTGTTTTAATTTTATGAGATTGTTCAATTCTACTCTTATTGCTTGGAGATTTTTAAAGTGAAGAGTCGGTCCTTCCCACCACTGCTCTTTCTTTTTCCAAATATCTGAGATAGGGCTATTTTTATTGGCCTTCTATTATTATTATTTTTTTATAAACGTTCTTTTAAATTAAATGAAACTTTTTAATACTTATTAAAAAAATAATGGAGCTTATCATCACTTATGTAACAAAAATTACTTTGTTTGCATGAAATATACTCTTTTTACATGCATATAGTGTGAATTTTCTCTTTTTTGTTTTTCACACTCCACATCACATAAAAAACCACTTTTTTTTTTTTTTTTTTCCCTGGCATTTTTTTGATGCTTTATAATAGTGAACCTAGCAGCTGCCCAGTACCATACATAGGTTGGTTTAGTGAATTCAGGGTACCTTTGTGCTTTTAAGGAGATGTCGATTAATGTAAGGCCTCTGTTGCAGGGTGAAATTACCATTGCTTTATGGTACAACAAAGAACTAGAATCATACTCCCCACCTGACCTAAGCATCAATATCTAAAATCTTCTTCTCATGTTTGAATCCTAGGGCTTGGCCCCAAGAGCCTTGTGGCTCAATTAAACTGCCCGGTTTCCCCCATGGGGAGGGGAGGGGGTTCAAATCCCCCCAACCAAACCTTTTAAGCAAAAAATAAAAAATAAAAAAAATCTAGGGCTTGTGTAAGTTACTCTTTTGGGTCTTTGCAGGGTCTGAGAAAGCACAAACTCTTAAGAGAGGATATTCTTCCGGCAATGGCATCAAATAGAAAGGTCCAGCGATTGCTTAATGAGTTCATGGATCTCCTTTCTGAATATGGGAACGCTGACAGTAATGTGGACCGGAAAAATCCCTCCCCACCATCATCATCTCCAATAGCAACTAATCAAAGAGAGACTGCATCACCAGTGGTAGATCAGATGGATTCAACCCCCTCAGCAGTAGTGTGTATGGATTCTGGCCCTGCAGCTACAGTTCAAAAGAATTCAACCCAGCTAACAAAAGATCAAGCAAAATCTGCTCCAACAACAATGGATCAAGTTAATTCAGATTCACTTGTGACAGATCAAGTTAATGTGGCCCCACAGGCAAAAGATGCAGGTTCTTGAATTCTGCATCTTTTAGCAGTTGGAGCTAATGTCTGACATAGGAACATTCCAACTTTTGCTTTGAGGTTCTTTTTGCCCATTTCAACTTTCTGTTCAAGGAAGGATATGTGCAGCGTAAACGAGCTCTACAGAATTCACCTGGTCTATTTCCTTTGAGCTCCTCCCTGAAGTTGCATTTGGGTTTGAAACAGATCTAACTTTTGATGCGTTGGAAATTTCAAATTTGCCTTCGCATAGTTGGTTTTCTGCTATTAACTTGGTTGATCTTTTGTCTTGTATAATGTTAGCCATAATGTGAAATAGAATTTCTTTCCAAAGCCCTCATGCCTTACTGGTTGAGTTACGTTCTAACATGTATTCATAATATGGGCCTGATGCACAGATTGAATAAAAATAACTTGCAATGAGCAATTTAATTGATAGTTTTTTTTTTTTATCATTGCGGCGTCAGCAAAGCATAAAGTCCAATGATCTGAGCACGTTGGCTATCTATTGAAAGGTGAGATCAATGCCTTTGATTTTTATTTATTGTCATGCAGCAGAGTTTTGAAACCAAGAGAAGATTAGCTAAGAAATTATAGAAGCAATTTTGCTTATTATTATTATTATTATTGATGAACAACAAATTTTTATTACGAAGAAAAACAACTCCAAACGGAGAAAACACAGCAAAAAGAAAGGAGATTAACAGCAGAAAGCAAATTAGCCTTCACCTTGATAACATTACCAAAACATAGGGGGTAGGTTGTAACGTCAAAGGAACCTACAAAATTAAATTGTTAAAAAGGGGCCATCTAGCTAGAGTATGAGCTGCAAACGCAATAGTCTCTTGAGTGATTGTTTTAATCCTCCACGGAACCTCTGGCAATGCTCAGAAACGACGTTAAGGCAAATTTGACAATCTCCTTGAAAAGTGATAGCTCATGAATTTATGCGGTCGACAAGAGATACAGCCCATCTCAACGTCTCAGCTTCAGCCTGGAGAGGGGAGTTGGTGTTTGCTTTATTTGAGCAAGCAAATATCATTATCAAGTCCTCTCTCCGGTCTCTAACCACCACAGCTAAAACGGAATAAGAATGGCCCACTGTTGCATCTACATTAATTTTGATGGCGCCTCTAGTTGGTTTGGTTCAGCTAAAAACACTTCTCAAAGGTTCATTTTACTCCTCTAAAACTACTTGCTGCCTCAAACTAGTGTGCTTAATAAGTGCTTTTCCCAATGAAGATTTGATCTCCACAAAGCAAGGGGACCTCCCCTTAAACACCACTTTATTTCTGTATTTCCGAATTTGATTGCACAAGAGGGCTGCAAATAGCAATACCTCATTTTCCTCTACTTCCAAATTCAAGATATTGGCTGGACATAGAATGAGCTTCATAAACTGGGAAATAGATGAGAGATTTAAAAATCCATCCTAATCCCCTATTTGCTTCCAAACCATAAACCTCTAGCCATAGAGCAATTAGAGAAGAGATGGAGAGTAGATTCATCATCGCAACTACATAATGGACAAGAAATTTCAGACAAATCAACAAAGCTGCCAATTTTGCTTCTGGTGGGAAGACAATCTGTTTCTATCCTCCATAAAAGCATCTTTAATCTCTCATGAATTCTAGATTTCCAAATGAGCCTTCTGACTCTGTCTTGGTGCTGAGGAGGGGAAGAGTATCAATTGAGCCAATAGGCTGATTTAACTAAAAATTTTCTTCAACTAGTTTTGGTCCATACTCATACATCCCTTTGGGAAATTGGGATACAAATGATAGTAGCAGCAACACTCTCCTCATTGAATAAGGCAAATAGTTTATTCTTGTCCCAAGCAGATCCATTGTTTGTTATGAGCTGAGACACCACAATGATGTAATCCAAGTTTGCACCAGCTCTTGGGGATGAGGTGAAATGTGGGGAATCCGGGATCCATGGGTCCTCCCGTACTCTAATAGTGTTGCCATTTCCAACTATTATACAAGCTGCTTTAGCAACTAGTTCTTTAACCCCTTCAATGCTCTTCCACACAAAAAATGGGCTTCCTGAAGTCTTGTGAGTGAGCCAATTTCCCCTTTGTATTTTGCACGCGAGAAATTTATGCATGGACACACAGTTCCTACTTGACAGGACCCACCAAGCAAGTTTTAAGAGGAGAGCTTGATTAAACTCCAAAAAATATCTAAATCCTAGCCCTCCCTCCTTTCAAGGCCAGCACAGCGAATTCCACGCCATAGGCTTCCACCAAAATCTACGTACCGCAGCATTCATTTTGACACACACTTTTTGGAAATTGAATGGTTGACATGGCATAGGTAGGTATTGCCTGTGCCATTGATTTGATGGGAGTAGCTCTCCCAGACCACGAAAGGTTCTTGCTCTTCCAACTTGCCGGCCTACTATCAAGCCTTTCTAATGTTGGGGCGAGATCCTTGCAATTTTTTATCTGACAAAAAGAGAGGGACACCAAGGTATTTGGTGTTTTGAGACAGTTTTTTAATACCCTATATGCATTCTACTTGGTTCAGATTGAGGTGGGATACACCTTTTGAGGCAAACATTCCTGATTTTTCAATACTTATTTCTTGGCCAGACCAATTGCATTATTTTTCCAAGCAGCGGATGAGGGCTGTCAACTCATCCATTCTAGCATTACAAAATAGCAAAACGTATCAGCATAGCATAATTTGGAAACAGGTGGGGTTAAGCCAACAACCTTAACTCCTCTTAAGTTCCCATTAATGTCCCTGTTTATCAACTTTGCCTTAGTCCTCTCTGGGGAGTGAGGCTTGGTGCAATACCACAATTCATTAAAAGAGTAAGGTCAAGAGTAGATAGGCATTGAAGAGCCAAGTTAATGAATTTCTCATTGAAACCAAAAGCCTTCAGCACTGTCTTTCGAAAACTCCATTCCATTTTGTTGTAGGCTTTTATGAAATCTAGCTTAATCCCGAAAAAACCTTTTTTCTTCTTTGTAATACTGAAATTGTGGACCATTTCTTGCGCTAAAATTACTTTCTTTGTAATTCCTCTATTAGGAACAAAAGCCACCTGAGCAGGGTCAATCATTCTGTTTAGCAGTGGCCTCATCCTATTTACCATTATCTTCGATATTACCTTGTAGCAAACGTTGCACAAGCTGATTGGTTTGAAATGATTAAAGTTGTGGGCTCAAGGTGATAAAAGTTTTATTTAATTCCTTCTACATCCACCCATCCCTAAAAAAACTTTGTACTGTCAAGATAACTTGGTTACCCACAATGTCCCAATAATGCTATTAAAGAAAGAGAGACTTTTTTCCTTAAAAAATAAATTGTGAATGAAACAATATAGCAATGATATTTATATTTTATATTAGTTGATGTTATGCTGTTACTTAGTCAGCTACATAAATTAACGCTATATATATATATCATTGTCATCTCTCTTCCTTTTTTTTTTTTTACCAACTTAGAGGTCAGTTTTTGGTGTGATAGCAACTTAGCAAGTGCATTCTATCAAAAGTAATAGGTTGCATATTTGAGTTGGAGAATCAATTTCTTTAGAAAACTAGGATATGACTACCTGTTATGACCTCTCTCAAACTCTACAAAAGTAAGAGTTTTGTATATTGGGTATGATTATCTCATTTTTAACTTGTGCATAATTTTCTTGTTATTTTAATTCAAAAATTTAGGCGTGTGCATGCAACTCACTAGCCTAACGAAACCAACCCAATTCAACCCAACTTGATGCCTTAGGTTGGTGTGGTGGATTGAGATTTTATTTTGAGCCTCGGGTCAAGTTCGGGTTGATAATTTTTCAACCCACTTGACCTAACTGAACACACCATATATAAGTTTATTTTATTACCCTTATTTTAATATTTTAATTTGATTTATTTGGCTATTTAGAGAATTAAGTTTGATGAGTTTGAAATTTTGGAATATAATTTAAACATATTACATAAATTATAATAATTTATTGAAAAAAAGTACTAAATATTTTATCGAAGTCTTTTTTTTTTTTTTACAAAACATGAATTACGTAAATACAACCTACTGTTGAGGGAGAAATTGATGCATTTGAATAAAATGTTGGGAAGCCAAGCCGAAACTCGACTATGGGCTATTGAGATGGTACCCAAAGGCTTTCGGTGTGATGACAAGCCTATCCAAGCAAGAAACAAAGGCTGCACTTGACAAAACAGCAACAAAAACCCAATAAAAAACACTTTACAATACTTAATTAATACGTTAGTGGTCCTGGTCTAATAGTACAAGGGAAATAATTTCTCCAGCAGTAAGGGCAAAATTACACTTAAGTCCAGAAAGATAAATTCTCCAATGGTAAGGGTGAAATTACACAATCCAGCAGTCAATGATTAAATAAATTTAGGAAAGTGTTAGCTCATGGGGGTCCTTGCATGTCTTGGTCAAGGGAATTTATTGTGCTTTCGGCCATCATTACATCAACGTGAGGGAAGAGTTCGATTGTTACTAATACATTATATCCTTCAGTAGTAAAATAAAAAGTAAAAATTAAAGGTTCCATGGGAAGAAGAAAATGATTAATTGGCATGGTGCAAAGGCAGAGAGGGATCCTAGCTCAGTGCAACAAGTATTAAACTAAGATTTCGTTGAGTGCGCGTTTATAAGGCACGAACGGGATAAATGTGGGCTGTTTTGAGTGAGTGGGATATGATTAATACTGAGATTAAGACTTTTAGTGAGCAGTGAGCTGTTTGTGACTAGTTGGGAGACATTTATGAGCTGTGATTGTGTAGAGGGGGGAAAGAACATCTGAGAATAGGTGAGTGTATTCTAAGGGGTATGAGTGGTGAGCTTCAGGAGAGCTAAAACACCAGCAAAAGATGGCAAACGAATCAAGAACTTTAGAGGGAGTGGTTGTCCTCTTGTGGGCTGAGGTGCTTATGTTTTTATAATGGAGTTTTAGAGAAGCATTAATTAACAAGAATCCAAAAAACGTGGGACTGATCAGAGGCCGTGAATCAAGGTTAATATTCCTAGGATTTGGCTAGAAGTGAGAGATTTACTTTAGGGGCTGCCTTGCTTTTTTGGGTAACATATGACACATGATGGGATTTTGGAGTTTTTTGCATTAAATGCCAGGATTTCTAGGGCTGAGCTTAATCAATGGGATTAAGGCATGTATCAAGAACAAATTCTAATGTTGCAACTGAGATTTGGACCCCAAGAAGTACGATTCAACACCCCAAGCTAGGTGTCAAATTCTAAGTCCACTTCAAGGGGTTCTGCTGGAGATCCCTTTATGCCTTCCAAACCACATGTTCCTAAATTTTTTCCCCTTTAGGATTCATGGGCTTGGCACATGAATCATGTCTTGAACGTTTTTGACATTTACAACATCAATTTGTTGAGGTTTGGATAACTTAGTTTCAGCTTCCTTTCCGCTGGAGGTACAATCTTAAGGAAGATGATGGAGTTCCATCATCCTTTAGACTTTAGTTGATATCATAGCCCTCGGGCACTGTTCACGTCAGGTAGAGGGTGACAAAACTAATGGGACAACCCCTAGTTTATCTTCAAAGGCTTAGTTTTCTTGTAGGGGTCTCCAACTGTACTTTGGTCAAGGGCTGGTTTGTCCACGTTCAATTCTTTGCCTCGGGGTCTTTTGGATTGGGTTTGCTCACATGGACTGGTTCCTTTGGGCTAGGTTGTGTGCATCCTACAAAATGGACATTAACAATACATTTTGCCATGGGTTTTCATTCCTCATGGACTTTTATTATTAAATATTTTTGGGTTTTTTATAGATACTTGCATTGGGCCTTTAGGCAATTAGTTGTAATGTTTGAAACAGTAGGACAAGTTTCAAGATACCTTTGTAAATAACATTTACTATGATGAATTCCATATTGTAAATAATGTCCATGGTTTCTAATAATTGCATCATAATTTAAATGATGAGTTTTGTGGGATTGAATACTTACCATGAGTGTTGAAGGTATATATTATGGATGTTGTGATGCGAATGATGACCATGTATTTCATGGGTTTATAATATGAGAACATAATTTTCAAGATAACTCCAATGAGCTTTTATAAGATGATTGCCATGGTAATATTATACCATGATATTTTCTCTTTGCCAAGTGTCAATAATCTTGGGCTTTTTTGATAAAATAGTGCCAATGAAATATGGGTTTTGGATATTGCCAGTGGGAACTAGGCTTTTGATATTGCCAGTGGGAACTGGGCTTTTTCATATTGCCAATGAAGATTGGGCTTTTGATATTGCTAGTAGGGACTGGGCTTTTTGATATTGCCAGTGAGAACTGGGCTTTTGATATTGCCAATAAAAATTGAGCTTTTGATATTGCTAGTGGAAACTGGACTCTTTGACGAATAATTTGCCATGGGTTTGAATTATGGGCTTTGATCATGGGATTGAATCCCATTGGAAAAAAAATAGTATTGCCATGAATTTGAATCATGAGTTTTTTCAAATATTTGCTCAGTATAAAATTCTTGGGCTTTAGAAAGGATTAAATTTTATCTTACTCAATAAATAATTCGGGCTTTACGAGAAAATATGAGGTCCTATAGTGTTTTGCATTTGTAGCCCAATTTTGTGATAGAAAGGAGAAAAAGTTGTGGGCTAGCATAGTGATAGTCAAAAGAAAATATCTAGGCATGCCCAATAATTTGTTTGTGACATTTGAAAAGAAATAAACGGGTGTTATTTAAATAATATTAGGTGCAAAGAAATGTACCCCAACACCTACAAATCAATTCAATCTAACTTGATCCATGTGAGTTGGTTTCTACATATGTGATGGGTAGAAATGGGCTAAGAATTTCTCAACTTGATAAGGTTGGAAAAAACCCTCCAACTTGACCTATATATGCATACCCTAACTCAAAATATGGTGTATGCATAAAGCAAAAGAGTCAATTTCTACTTAAGGCCATTTTAGTTTAGTCAGGAGAACGAAATATTTCAGTATCAGTTAATACCGGTGTACTATTTTGAGATTGTCGCTATTTATATATTTATATGCATATATATATATATATATATATATGTATAATTTATCTAAGTATGAATTTATTAATTTTTATGCTTATTAACATAAAATTTAAAATCTACATATTTTATAAATCTACATATTAGCTTAAGTACATTAACTAATATATTAGTTTAAACAACATGTTTTTTTTTATTTAAATTTTTTAAATTTTTTATTTTTCAATTGTACCGGCCAAAACACCAATATCAACCGATATAATCGAGGTAATTTTTCTGGTACATTTTGAAAAAGCACCAATACTAATTTAATGGCTGGTACGATATATTCCTCTGTTTCGGTAATATCTTCTTGCATAAAAGACAACATCTTTAGGTGATGCCATGTGACAATTGTTGTCAACCTCGGCCTATCCACCGAAAGAAAACGTACATTTAATTTGAAAATTAAGGGGTGGGGCAATTTTAATTGCCAAGTTCGGCTGGTGTCAACAGTCTCATAAATGAAAATTTAGGTCTATATTAAAGGCCATTATTAGCTAATACCTTTTTACAATTTATGGAGATAAGGAAATTGTCTCAAATAGACGAGGACACCTCCAACGTGATTCTTCACACGCGCGCACACACACTTCTTAAGGATTATGTCTTAAGTCACTTCTCTTCACTCATATTTCCGGAGTCATTTTTGACCGTTAATTTCAGCTACGTACGTCGCTAACAAGAGAACAGTGACTATATTTTTGTTCTCAAGTTAACATTATGAAAATTACAACTTGTCATGATCATGATGATCATCATCTTATCCACTTGCATAGTACTGTGTATATAATGAGAGTTTGCAAAAGTGGATTAATGTTCTTTATATTTGTTTCGGGGTAACTTTATTGTGTAGTTCTTAAACTCTTGCTCATCTATGTTGAAAACGTTTGTTTAAATGTTAATGATATAATAAAATCTAATCCACCAATTTTAAAGTACAGGATTTTAAGAACTCTACAATTGAGTTATTCAAAACACTATAGAGAATTCTAATCTGACAAAATTAATGGTCTTATAAATTACAATTAGATTTGTTGTCGTCATATAATCAATCACAAACGACTTTTATTTGAAAGCCTAAAATTCACAATTTATGCCTTAATATTGTAGGTTATTAAGCTCGTGCAAGATTTAATTTTCCATCTCGAAAATGATTTAACTAGGCTTTGCATACAATCATTGAATGTCATTATTATTTATTAACGAGGACTTATATAGTCTGTGAATCATCTCTAACAAAGGAAAAAAAAAGAGTTAAAAATCTTGATCAAGATCTTTTATAGCTTATTAATTAGTTACTAGTACAGTCGTACAAATGAATTGGTTGAACTCATACATCGATAGGCTAGCTACACTGAATTTTGTTTTCAATTACCATCAAGCTAGCTTAGTCTTGTTCCATTTTCAAAAGACCTAAATCAATAGTGTACCAACTCTGGAAAGAAAGGAGAAGTCTTGTCCTTATACACTACCCAACTATTCCCTTCCAACGTCCAACGCTCTCCAGCCTCTCCCCAACGATATGCACCTTCCAACTATATGTACCTACCTTTTTGTTTTGTTTTTTTGTTTCTTGTTTTTTTTGTTTTTGTTTTTGTTTTTGTTTTTTTTTTCAGTTTTGTTTATTTCATTGTACACTGCAATATTGCAGGAATGAAGGGAGACGTCTTGTCCTTCTACACTACCCTATTATTCCCTTCCAACGTCCAACGCTCTCCGGCCTCTCCCCCAACGATATGCACCTTCCAGCTGTATGTGCCTACCTTTTTGTTTTGTTTTTGTTTTGTTTTTGTTTGTTTGTTTATTTATTTATTTTTTTTCAGTTTTGTTTATTTCATTGTACTCTGTAATATTGCAAGAATAAAGGAGGTGTTTGATAGAGTAGTTTGAGATGAAATTTTTATAGTTTTTTGAAATACGTGTAAGCAGTGGCGGAGCTAGGATTTTAGTCTAGAGGGAGCAAAATTAAAAGACGATATTAAAAGTGAAATTTATCTAAAAAACATTAATCAACAATAATAACAAAATAAATAAACTATTGTAAGCAAATATGAATATATTTCATATTATCAAAATAAATAAACAAAAACAATCAATTCATAACTACTAAAAAATTTACAAACTGATGGAGTAAAAATATGATTAGTGTTACTTGAAAAATATAATGAATAAATGTTTGAAATTATTTTTAGTGATTGATAACATGTCAATTTGTAAGACATAAGTAGTAAAATTTGTAATATCTCTAGCATCATTCAAAGATAAAATGCTGTGAAAAGTATTATAAATAGTAAAAATTGTGTAAATAACGATATAAAATAAAAATAAAAAAATAGTGAAATAGGTGGTTTGGTCACTTTCAAGTTTCAACAAGTAGAAGTTTTTTTTTTTTTTTTTTGACTACTAATACAAAAAAAAAAAAATTTAGGAGTCAGGGGGGGCAGGTGCCCCCCTCGCCCCCCTCTGGCTCCGCCAGTGCGTGTAAGTGAAAAAATGTGTAAAAAAATGTATAATATTGTTTTAAATGTAAAATTGTGAGTTTGAACTTAGAGACAAACACGCCCGAAATCTTCAAGACACATGAACACCAATTTTGAAACAACTGCTGGGGTCCTCTATTAACTATTAAGGCCCCACGGGAATAACTGATAGCGTTGGAAAAGGTTATATTTTCTCTAAATCCAATTTTTCTTCTTGTCTAAAATGATTATATAATCATTTGTGTTGGTGACGAGGGTACTGCATGAAAAAAAAAAAAAAAACTCACCGATTATGTGATAAGTGTGGTATATGGATACAAAAGTAGGACATATGATTTGTATTTTGTGACATTTTCTATAGTAAAATTTGTAATACTTTTTGTATTTAAGAAGTCTTAAATGTTTTGGCAATAACAAGAACTGACGGAAAGTATGATCTTGCTGAAAGTTTATTTTGAGTATCTTAATGATCGTTGGTAGGCTAGAAGGATTACAAAAAGATCATGGCAAGCCACTTTCAATTTCTTCTGACCTGTCTGCAAAAACTTTAGATTATTATAAGCAAAAAATAAACCTCTCTTTTTGTGATATTAAGATCTTGTTGGCAAGAAGAATCGAAATGAAATGTGTGAGTGTGACAGAACAAAAGGATCTTTTAGAGCTCCTTTTATTTTGTTCCTTCTGTGGGCAAGAGTATAAACTGATCTTTTCCTCATAAACTAAAGGTGCAACTCGAATTGCATGTGTTTACTCCTTTATATATATAAATTTTGGTCTAACAGAAAGAAAAAAAAATGAAGATTTAAATCAGTGACATCAACACAAAGAAACATGATTTGTAATTATGAGAAATGGTTTTTGATATGATTTAACTTGATAGCTTACGTTTATATATAGCAGAAAATCCTATGTGACAATATATGTACTATTATTAGTTGTGTGTTACAATGAACACAATATGAGATATTTATAAGAATATATTATAGGTAGTATGATAACTTTAAAATATCAGTAGCTTGTGGCATTCTACAAAATCACGGCCTGCATATTTTTGGTAATATCATAATATATTCGAACATCCCCTTCATGGAAGTTTGAAGACATTTTGAATTTGGAATGTAAGCTCATGAAAAAAAAAAAAAGAATGGGAACTTGAATTATTGGATCGAATGTAGAATGGACCGGGTACAAACATGGAATGCAACATGCGAAAATGTTAGCTTTGACAGCGAATAACGATAGTTGATGATGGATGAAGTTTGAAAGACGGCTATTAATTAGAGGTTGGACATTGACAACGTTCATATGCCTATAATGCTTTCACTTCACAAGCATTCACAAGCATACACTAGAGCTCATTAAGAGTCACTAACTATTCTCCAAGACACCCCAACTAAGAGAGTATCAAAACCACGTGTTTTTATTTTTATTTTTAGGTAGTGTTATACAAAGACTATTCTAAAAATTTCACCTAATATGTGGAATACCTATATAAGACTGAATCCTAGTGTTTTTTTTAAAATTTTTTTTTTATTCTGAAAAAATACGTTATGTGTTATGTTAATAGGTGTCCTTAGAACAATGGTTAACAATTTATTTTAGGAAAATTTTGATACTATTTTTATGGAAAATGAAAAAAACTGTCAAAACATTAATTATTTTTTTTCCCATAAAAAATTTCTTTAAATAGACTATTAACAGTTGCTCTAAGTGCATCCATTAGCATTTCTCATACTTTATTGCTCAACTTGAAACATAGGAGAAACAATAGAACTACGCCAAATTCCATCTCTATCCAAAGTTTGCAAAATAGAAGAAGACAGATTTAAGATGAGAAACAACTTAATCCAATTTACAAGAGCTGTTCATTGGGCCAAAAGATGGATAGAAAGTCTAGAGACATTGCCCTCTCTACAAATAAAGGTAAATTTTACATTGATAAAAAACTTTACAAAATACAAAATAGCACTTAAAGTTTCTTAAACACATGTTTAAGGAACTACACAGTTTATGTAGAATTTTGGTCCACTCTTAGGGTGCGTTTGTTTTGACAGTAAACCAATTCCGGAAAATATTTTCAGGAAATGAGAATATTTTCGGGAAAGGAAAATATTTTTAGGTGTTTGGTGGCATTTTAAAAAAAACTTTGGAAAATATTTTCAAGTGTTTGGTAACATTATGAAAATGCAAATTTCTTACTGACTTTTCACATTTTCTCAACCATTTTCTCACATTCCAAACAAATTTTATAATAAAACATTAAAATCCATGATCTTCTAAACAAACAAAAATCAAATCACCGGCCAAATCAAATTGAGAGAGGGAGGTGAGACAGGGAGGAGGAAGAGTGAGATCGGTGGGGAGGGTTTCTCGCCGGCGCGGTGAGCTCGACGGCGCGAGATCGACGCGCGATCTGGGCGAGATCGCGCCTCGATCTCGCCCGCCGCTAGCTCGACGGCGCGAGATCGCACGTCGATCTCGCCCGGCGCGAGCTCGACCGCGCGAGATCGCACCTCGATCTCGCCCTGCGCGAGCTCGACGGCGCGAGATCGCGCCTCGATCTCGCTCGGCGCGAGCTCGCCGGCGAGCCTTTGGGTTGAGGACGGCGTGATCTTGGCTTCCCGGCGATCTCCCTCTAGCTCTCTCTCTCTTTTCTGGTGTGGTTGTTGCTCTCTCCCTCTCCTTCTCTTTCTCTGTGTTTTCCAACGAAAAACTCAATTTGAAGGTAAAATACACATGGAAATTATTTTCCGGGTGGGGAGGGTCTGTTTTACGGTCAACGCTTCCTCTTTTCCGTTTGACCAAAATTTCCGGTGTTGCCAAACACCCGCAAATGCTGAAAACATTTTCCGGAATTGGTTTACTGTCAAAACAAACGCACCCTTAGTCTCATTTGGAAAATCGGTTCACATTGGGCCTTTGTGGGGCCTAATTGGGCTAGAGGTAATCCACACTCTATAGTCTATCCTAATCCTTTACTTCTTTAATCCTTTTCACCAACCACTCTAGTTATTTTCGTGCTCCATTTTTTTGACAAGAATCCAAATACACGGTTATTTTTATGAAATTTTGATGTTAATAATTTAAAATTGCATTTAGGGTTACTTACTTTAATTACTAATCTCATTCAAAATGTAAGTTATTAACATCCTAGAGTCAATTCTCTCACCAAAGTATCATTTTATTCACACTTAATTTGAGTTAAATCCTTCTAGTCATAAAAAATTTCAAACTTCAAAAACCTAACTATGAAAAATTTGAAAAGTTAATAGACATTAGGAAAAATTTCTTACCTTAGGGATGCTTTGATTGATTTTGGTTCCAAAATTTCTACTTGAATCTCCTCCCCTTTACATTTTTTTTTGGGGGTTAAACATACAACTTTAGAGAAGGCTGATATCAATAGTTAACTAATCTTAAATATTAGGGTTGTCCTAAATTTTAAAATATACTACTTGATCCCAATTAAACTATAAATTTAATTTATATATATATATATATAAAAGAGAACGGTAGGTTCTGGTATTACAATATTACTCAAACCATCTTTAGAAAAGGTCAACAAAAAAGTATATTCGAATATTGGTGTTGTTGTTTTACCCCAAAAAAAAGAAAAAAAAGAAAAAGAAAAAGAAAAAAACAGAGAGAAAAGAATGTGGCTGTCGTTGGATATAACACAACTCCCACCGAATTTCAAAAGGGACTGCTCACCTAATGACTAAGATTTTACTAATTCGATGTTTATGGGCAACGGATCCTGACTTGTCGTGTTAATACTTTTTTTTTAATTCATGGGAGTCGTGTTAATACTTAAATAGCATGTATGTCATCCAACTACATCCTAATTTAGCTGGTTATAATATGCTTTCCGCGGTAAGTTAGCTGATTATATGGGTAATGGTTTACGTACTTAAAAGGGAATGCAGAAATTACATGATTCAATTTAACAGACCTATGTTTATAGAAAAATATCATTAATAACTACATCTTCACTATAATGAAATTATATGTCACAATGAATTCAATATGAAGTAATTTATAAGAGGCCAAACCCTAAAGGCCTAAACTCGCTGTCTACTAAACCATGGTCACCAAACTTAGAAAGTTAAAATACTTTGCTTGTACATCAAATAGAAATTGGGCTTTGCATTTTGACTAGGAATTTGGCGTGATATCTTTAACCCAAACAAATCTCTTGGTCATGAAAGTTTCGCTTATACACACCCTTAAGACTCCGTAACACATGCATGCACTTTGACAACTGCATCTTCTTCCCAACAACATATCCTTTAGTCCTTACAAGACCATAATAACTATGAATTTATGGTACCACTTTTCATTGGCATTGACGTATTCTTAGCCAAATTTTTAGTGCATTTTGGTCCCACAGGCAAGTGAGAAGTGACAAGCACTGCATGTGGGGGCTTTGCAGTTTGCCCGAGAAGAGAACTGAGAAGTATACTCACTTAGTGCTGCGGTCATGAGCTAGCAATATAAAAATAAAACGTACTAAAAAGGGACAATGACTTTTGTTTTCTTCTGTTTTGTTTTTCCCCTGCAAATTACTATGTTAAATTAATTTACCTAACTTTTCTCTTTGTATTATAAAAAAGGTCCAGTTAATTTGTGGCCTAAGAGCATACGCTAATAAAACTTTTTAGAAAACTTTTTCTTTCTGTATTATAAAAAGGGTTCTGTTATTTATTTTTAAAAACTTTTTATGAAAAATTAAAAAATATATCAAAAAAGTTAATTACTTTTTCACTTTCTCATTAAAAATTTTCTAAAATAATGTACTAACATATGCTTCAAGTGCATATGCTAATAAAGCCCTTATAAAAGGCTAGCCTGCACTATGAAGGTCCAGAATTTATCACATATTGCTCACCTGACTAATTAAGAAAATGCTACATTATTTAGTACTGTTATAATTAGTGTCTTTCACAAAACAGTACACCCTCGTTTTAGTGGATTAAAGACCAAGAGAAAAAAAAAATTACAACCATGTGGAGCTCATAGCAATCAAAGAGAAGGTCATTGCATTTTTTTTATAAAAGAAACAAACACAAACACAAGAGAGAGAAGAAGAGGTTTTAATACAAAAGTACACCACAAATTACATTCAAAAGAGAAGGTCATTGCTAACTCTTCTCCTTCTCATGATTTGAGTCACTCATCCACTTATCAAACAACAAATATATAAGTAAAACCCAAAGCAAATGATCAAGAAAATAGATAATCTAAGTGTACATGTGTGTGAAGCTCCTCTTGGAGACTTGAACCCCGACCCTTGTCCCCCACAATCACTTATACTTGTGGAGTGACCATTGCACCAATGTTGTTAGGTGGTTACTTCCATTGTTTATTTGAAGAGAACATTGAATTCTTTACTTCTAGTCTAGCCAAACTCGAAAATTGTAATTAATAGAATTAAAAATGCTGGTTTAACCCAAATTATGGCAACAAATGCTGCACCGAAACATACGGTTTAAGAATTAACTCCTCTAACTAAAGAAAATGACAACATTCCTCGTTGCATCCACCTTTCATTGAACTTCCATTATTTCTTTATTTTCTTAAGTCATTGTTTTTACTAATAATTAGCGTGTGGACTGCCATGCAGGTACATAGAGGTAGGGAAAAAAATTATGGAATTCTTTTCCTTTTTTTTTTCCCGAAAAGTTTTCTCTTTCACTTCCATTATTTTTGTGTCTACACATAAATAAGAGTAATGCAACAGGCACAAATTATTTTACAATATTTTTACAAATTGTTGATTTTGCAAATTCTTAATAGTTTTTATTTGGGTCCATTATTAATATCATCTTTTTACTTACCAATAATCATTCACCATAAATAAATGTGAGAAAAAAAAATTAGAGAAGGGTCAAAGGTGCAAGTTTACCATTTCCATAGTTTAGATTTTCTAAATTAAAATCATGATTAGTCATTTGCCCTTTTTATAAAAGATTTAAGAGAAGTAAAATTTCTAGAGGAAAAGGGATAAATAAACTTTTAGTTAATATAATTATTGTTTGACCACATAAAGTTTTAGGTTTGATCTTGAGGGGTAAGGGGTAGGTTGTTGCAAGCTTGCTCATGTTGGCATTGGCAAGCCATCTGCTAAGCTTAATGTCAAAACTATATATAGTCACTAACAAGCCCTAACATATAAATGTACTAGCTATATACCTTAAAAAATGGATTGGAATTGAAATGGGGAGAGATTGAGACCACACACGCTAACATAGATACATTGGTGGATATTTTTTCAAAAAACATAACTTATCTCAATCCTACTACATATTGACCCTCTTAGTCTCTTGTTTTGTAAGGGATTTGATTTTGCTATATACCTAAATTCGTTTGTATATACGATTTACCTTTTTCTATATTAAGGCATCATAATATTTCGAATGTTGACTTTTTTAAGTCAATGTTGGAAGGAAAAAAAAAAAAAAAAAAAGACAAGAAACACTGAAAATCTGACACTTAGGGTCCGTTTGGATAGAACTTATTGCTGAAAACTGAAAACTGAAAATACTGTAGCAAAATAATTTTTAAATGTGTAAATAGTGCTGTGGGACCCACTTTTAATAAAAAATTGCTAAAAAAGTACATTCACAGTGCGCGCACAATACGCGCACAGTGCGCTTGTCTTCGCAGCAGCGAGAAAGAAAAAAAAAACAGCAAAACGTGGGCGCAGCAACTTTAAGCTGCATCCAAACGCCCTCTTACTGAAATGACAAATTGTTGGTTGTACATTTAAAAATGATGTCACTAGTGGGCTTACATGATAACTATTAACTAGTAAAAGCTTTTTAACTCAACATATGTGAAAAAAATTGTCAATTTATTATTATTATTATTATTATTATTATTTTGTGTTCGTAGTGTTACTTAAAAACAAATTAAACAGACTAGCTAGAAATGAATGATGTGGCTATCAATTAGTTGTAACTATAAGGTCAGGTAGGCAGACTAATAGAAGTTATAAATATAATCCCGTGAGTGGAGAAGATGGGAAAGTAGCTCAAATGAAGGTAAGCAAACCCTACAACATTTATTTTAGCTCCATTGCCATGGCTTGCTTTCTTGCTCGCCACCTCGTTACCTAATTTAAGGTTTTCACCTAAATTTTTAGTTGCGATATATACATTTATTCCAATTTGCTGCTCCTCTCTGGGTGTCAGCTCTTCAAGTTCAACACACTTTCCGACTAATGATCTGTACGTTTGTTTCGGTTGATGTTTTTTTTTTTTTTTTTTTTTTTAATGTTATCGAAAATACAATTCAATGGATAATATTTTCGGTAATTATTAAAAAATATGCCCAATAGAGTGGAAACATTTTCTGTTCAAAGCAATGAATAAAATACTTTTTTTAAGGCTTCGGATTTACATGCTCAAAAATAAACTCTCTTGTTTGCTCAAAACTGTCATTTTTTTCACTTAATTTTTAGCATAAATTCTAAAATTGGGGTTGACTTTTTTTTTTCTTCATATTATTATTAATAATTTTAAATCAAAGTCAAATAATGGATTTTTTTTTCCTTAGCTTATTATTAGAATTGCAATTATATAGACATAAGTTAGTTTTCTAGAAAATAATTTCCATCGAGCAAATGGAGTATAATATATTGTTGAAATTACAACACGAACTTAAGTATAAGTTTAGTAAAATAGTTTGAGACTCTGCTTATTTTTCTCTCTTCAAACAAACAGAATATAATATATTGTTGAAATTATAATATAGATTTAATTATATGTTTGGTAGTGCAGTTTGAGCCTCAAACCGCACTTATTTGACCCCATTTGCTTCTCAACCGTTTGGTAATTAAGTAAAGTGATTTTTTTTTTGGGAGGAAAAGCATGAAATGAAATGGCATTACTTATTCCATTTAGGAAATATATGGTGGGAGGAGAATAGAGAATCCCAATCTTGCGCCATCGGTTGGAGACTTGAAGGTATGTTTGGAACCAAGGGAGATGGAGGGAGAGAAACTTCCCCTCTACTCTCCTATCCTATCTCATCATCTCTCTCCATCCAAACATAGGGTAAGAGTAGCGAGAATGATCCAAATTTGTCTCCAACTCCATTTATCTATTAGTTTCACATAACCCACTGGCCCATCACCACCACCCAATTCCTCATGGTTGTTGTAGCTGTATTTGTATTGAGTCTATTAACATTGGCTTTGTTTGGCCATATGGGTGCACGGGTTTTAGATAGTGTGGTGGGCGTGGGTAGTGTGAGCAATCTCAGTAATTTGATTGTCCGTTTTGGTAATTTAATTTTTAAACTACATATTTTTAATATAAATCTTGCAAAGAGCTCATAAATTTTTTAAACACTATCTTTTCATCCTCCACTTATTAAAATCAAAGTTAAAAAAAAAAAAATTATTTATTTAATCCATTGTAACAATATCATCCTGAATTGCACTGAAAGACTGAAACTAATAAAAGAAGCATAACCTGCAGAACTCCCTATACAAATTTATAATATTCTATCTTATATACGCTTTTATTGAGCTCCTACAAGCAGATAGATCTCTGTATGTTTCTCTCAATCACTGTCCGTAGTTACCATTCCTTCTTTTGTTTATTTATTTGGTTAAAATAAAATTGAAATTCAGTAATTACTAACAAAGGGATAAACTGCAGACTTATTATACTACAACTGACAACCAACACAAACTATGAAGATGGAGCCCATTATTCATATATAATTTATATACCATTCGCTTCTCAAAAAAAATAATTTATATACCATTCCTTCTTTTATTAGTAAGATATTGCTGTGAGATATTATCTGTAGGTAAGCAAATAAGCTGGTGGGTGATGTATATTATGAAATTCAAAAGCGGTTGTTATATATATAGGATCCGGCACACATTAGGGTACACATTAAGCTATTTTTTTTTGGAAATATTTTTTTGAGAATTGAAAAAGTTGTTAATACTTTTTCAATTTTCGAAAAAATATTTTAAAAAATAATAATTATTGTGTGCCATTGGAGCACACATTAGCAAAATCCATATATATATATATATATATATGGGTACATGAACCCAATTACTCACTGAAATTGTTGTATCAACTTTACCCAAAAAAAAAAAAAAAAAACTTTACCAAACAAGTTTTGCAATATATATTACAGCACATTCTTTTACTTAGTATTAATAATGTTATGAACAGGGACTTGTCATGTGTGCAAATTATAACACCCTTCGAGAAAAATCAATTTCTATATTTTCTTTTTCATTAATTGAAGATTGGAACTGATTGTGAGTTTCATCAAAATATGGAAAATGGGAAATAGAAATCAATTTCTCTCTCTCTTCTTCGTCTTCTCTCTCTCTCTCTCTCCAATTCTTATTTCCTAATATTTTCCCCACAAAAGACAATATTTGCATTAAAGTGAATGGGATGGAAAGATAAAAGGAAGAGGAGAATGTGACCACATACAATATTCACATATGTTGACTTTAGTTAGTAATACAATAAATGTCATTTCTATATTTTCTTCATCATTAATTGAAGATTGAGACTAATCATGGGTTTAATTAAAATATGGAGAAGCTATAACAACACTTAATCAAATAAAAACCGTTTCTAAAATAAATAAATAAATAAATAAAAACCAATTTTTCTCTCTCTCTCTCTCTCTCTCTCTCTCTCTCTCTCATTTCTTTAAAAAAAATATCTTATGATATTGTTTTTATAAGACCTCTCTCTCACGGCATGTGTGAACATTGCATGTGGTCACAATCTCCTCTAAATTTCATTTTGTCATCCCATTCATTATAATGTAGATATTTTTGGTTTTGGGGGGGGGGGGGGGGGGAATTAGGAAATAATAATTGGAAACAGAGATGGGAGAAAATGATTAATGAATAATTGACTCAAAGGAGTTTATATATGAATAACCTCAGTTTTGACTTTAGTTAGTAGTAAAGTAAATGTCATTTTTTCAAACAAAAGAAATATTTAACACCCGACTTGTTTGATTGTAAAATATTTTTTGAAAAAAAACTTTCTATATTTTCAAGTGTTTGTTTCTTTGTAAAATGTGTCAAATCTATAAAATGTTTTCTATTTACTTGAAAATCCTATATAAAAACTTGTAAAACATTTTACAACAAAAAATTCCATAAAACGCTTTCCAAAAACAAACATGAATGGTGCACACATGTCCAATTTGTGTCTAACACACCACAACAATAGCTTGATTACAGTAGTCTTGTGCAAGAACTTGACTTTGTATAATCTTTGATTTTCAATTCGATCCCAGAGACAAAGCTTGGTACAAACCCTTGGCGCACAACCATTGCAACAAAATCTCTTCTTTACATAGTGTTCTCCTTATGTTTAAAATGACCTGATAAATCTTGAAATATGCTTTTGAATCCTAAGACATGAATCCCAAGGCTTTTTTAATTTGGTTATTATGAGCCGTAAACTAAAAATTTAGCTTACCCAAGGCTTGATTGATCGACTGGAGTTGAGCTTTAATGAAACTTGATCAATCGAGTTGTAGTCAAGCTTGCGATCAATGTAACATACTCGATAGCTTACGAGCGATTTCTTTTGTCTTCGATGTAGATCTTCAAATACTATCATGACACTAAAAGCTTAAACGCAAGACACATTTTGGATACAGGTTTCCAGCACTTACAAACTTTGACCCTAACATTTTGGATACATTTGGAATTAAATATCACAGCATTCAGAATTTATCATGATTGTGTTTGTATATGGAACAATACATTCTATCATTTAAAGCAAGTAAGAGGCACCAAGATTCAAAAAGAGGGTTTAAATATAGAACAAAATTTAAATTCAATTACAATAATGCCACCTAAATTTGTGAGGCTCAAAAGTGTATGTTGCACAATATAATGAATTTTTTTTAAGAAGAAAATTATGAGATTAACTAAAAGCCAAACTACTTTGATTTCTTCTTAATATTATTGTAAAATAAACTAGTCACTAACATGCACTGAAGTTCAACAAAATATGATTTTATTTCTTTTGTATTTTTTTTTTGGATAAAATATTATTTTGGTACTTGAACTTTTTCAAAAACATTATGTGACAAGATTCTAATGGATGATATAAAGCATAATAGGTTTATAGTTAGTATTAGCCATTTATTAAGATTGGGTTTATGTATGGAGCTATCTACTCTCTTTTTTTAAAGAGAATTTCAACTTATGACGTTAACTTATGATAATAATTTTTTATTATCAGACCAAGACACTAATCGATTTTTGGTGAAGGTGGGGATTGAACCCCAAATCTCTTACTTAGCTATCTACTCTATTGAAGAAAATATAATGTGACAAGATCCTAATGGATTATATTAAAGATATTAGATTTAATAAGGAATCCTTATAAAATTTAAACTCAATTATATATAAATAACATGAAAAAAAATGTGGACGTTCAATATATTATATTGTAGCATAAGAAAAAAGTTGATATAAAGTCAAAAAGTTCATTTTATATTATATAAAAATAAATATAGATATGCATTACGAATAGGTACATTTTCTTAACAAAAGAAAATAATTTGTGGAAATTCCAACTAAATAGTTAATATAATATATAAAGGCACTATGCTTAATTAAAAAGTTTAAGTTGATGAACTTTGGGCCTAATCATATTACATTAACCACTTTATCTTGTTACTATTAATGTGAGACTTTCACATTTAATTTTTTAATAAAAAAATGTTTACACAAATGGTAGAGGAAAAGTTCTTTTTATAAAGGCTAGATAACATCATTGAGTTACAATTCTCTTTGCTTATCCTCCAGTTTTTGTCTTTGCCGCCAGTTTTTGAAGACAACTCTAATTATTATGGGCTGTTTCGTGTTCGATAGCGAAAGCACGTTGCATTTACTTGTAAAACTTAGTTAACTTCTGAAAATTATATTGACTTGGTCAGGGAACGACAACACTAAGGACAAGTTTAGAAACAATGAAACGTACAATAAAATATTGGGTAACATGTGAATTTGGATGAAGATAATTTACATAGTCCAGAAGGACACTTTAAAGTCCCCTTCGATATAATGACGGTAGGTAAGAGTCAACCACAATCAGTGTAAAGCACACTGCAGCCTAGCTAGATTTTTTTTCTTCTCCTGAACTACTAATCTCAGCAGTTGATAAACCTTTTAATCAAAGTTTCACCAAAAGAGAGAACTTGTTTATCATAGAAACACAAAACAGATAATAACAACACAAGGTGCAAACATAAAGCTAGGTAATTTACCATAATGTTGTGATATATAAAGCATATATGCACGTGAAAGTAACATATCCATGCAAATATTGATCAATGATACATCACAATTGACACATTTTTATGCCTATGTTGTATACCAAAAACAAAAAATTCTTAAAAATATGTATATATTACAATAATAATGATAAGAGTGTTAGTAGTTAGGACAGCGGTGCACGCAAGTGTTAATTAACCGCAGAAGGTTGGTTACACCTATCAAAGAATAAGGCCCCCGTTCACAAAATTTTGTCAGAATCGCCAATGTGAACTGTAATATATTGGGTTTGTGTAGGTGACCACCCAAAGTGTTTAGAGCTAAAGTGGGTCATGTTGTAAAAGGCTTTCATGAATTTTTTTTTTTAAAACAGTGAATTGGGTTATTTTAATTTGCTCTTTTGGTAAAATAATTGAAGAAATCTGGCTCTGAATTTATAAAGGAAAACAATCACCAACCACTTGCGTGTACTCCACCACATGTACAGCACTCACCCATGTCCTTTATATGAAATGACATCAAATTTTTCTCACTTCATTCTGTCTATTGGTTCCACTTGAGTATTCTTCTCTCTCTTTCTCTGTAGCTCTCTGATATATTTTTCTCCATGGAGTTAGGAAGTATATTACAGTTCCTTGAGAACAAGTCCATTTTAATCACTGGTGCTACTGGCTTTCTAGCTAAGAGTACACTCCTAACTCTCTCTCTCTCTCTGATTGTGTTAGTGTAACGATGATTTTAGTGATAAATTTTCTTGTATGGATGCAGTTCTTGTGGAGAAGGTACTGAGGGTTCAACCAAACTTGAAGAAGCTCTATCTTCTTCTAAGAGCTAAGGATGCTAAGTCAGCCACACATCGGTTAAATAATGAGGTATATACATGGTTATATATGGTATATAGCTTCCACTAAGTACAAGAGAGTAGCACTTATTTCGAACATTCCCTGCCATTTCTTGTATTTTCTGCTTCAAGTGTGGCAGGAATGGACATATATATTATAAGCAACTTATTATCTTTTTTAAGCAACATCTGCATACTAATATTTGAAGATCTTACAAGGCAAGAGATAAAAATTGGTAAGAGTAAAATATGTTAAGGTTGCTTTGTTAAACTTAAACAACTATTGCTCCATTCCCTTTCACTATTTGGCAGTTTTAAATTAATGGCTATACTAATATTGACTAGTGATCACAATATTGTTGCAATTTTTTAAAAAAAAAAAAAAAAAAAAAGATCATAGGGAAGGACTTGTTCAGAGTGCTAAAGGAAAAGTTGGGCACAAATCTAAATTCCTTTGTCTCTGAAAAAATAACTGTGGTGCCTGGGGACATCTCTCTTGAAGACTTGGGCTTGAAGGATTCCATTTTGAGGGAAGAGATATTGAACCAAGTTGATGTCATTGTTAATTTAGCTGCCACTACCAACTTTGATGAAAGGTAATCAGTGAGTACCAAGTTAATTACAACTCCCTGGTTTAGCTACTTAACTGAAATACTAATATATACATTTTTTTTTTTAATGTCACCCAGATATGATGTTGCATTGGGGCTCAATACATTTGGAGCTAAGTATGTTTTGAACTTCGCAAAAAAATGTGTTCGTCTAAAGGTGCTTATCCATGTATCCACAGGTCAGTAAAGTTCCTTTCCACTTTTACTATTACTACTATTATTTTGTATTGGGGGACAAAATTAAGATATATGGGCGGTTTAGTACATGTATTTAAACACATATTTTCAATTTTTAAATAATATTACATGTATTTTTATACACTTTTTTCCTCACATATATTTCTAAAAAATACAAATGACCTTACTAGAACCACGTTACCAAACTACTCATAATTTCTTAATCAAGTGTTGCGTCTTAGATTTTCTTTTGGAATATCAAGGTGATAAGGTCAAATGCTTCAATTTTTTACTTTTGTTAAAGTCAAATTAGCATTAACATTCCCTAAAAATCAATTTTTACTTATACTATTAGAACCTGCTTATTTATTACTAGTGTCTCTTCAGCCTATGTATCAGGAGAAAGAGGAGGACTAATTCTAGAGAGCCCATATGGCATGAGTGAAACACTTAATGGGACCCTTGGATTAGACATTGAAACAGAGAAAGGACTGGCTGAGGAAAAAGTGAATGACTTACGAGCCAAGGGAGCTACAGAAGAAGAAATTACGTTGGCCATGAAGGATTTTGGTCTTGAAAGGTTTGTCATCTAACTATAATATTCCCTTAAATCTTAAATGTTTATTCAACCAATTTGGTGCTATCTATGCCTGCATTGAATTTAAATTATTTAAGTATTATCCTTGTGATTCAACCATCTCTCATATAGCTAGGGGTACATACGAAACTAAAGTAACTAAGTTTGAAAATATTATTTTCCTTTAATACTAAACTAGGATTACGCAAACATTTAAAATAATTTTGGGATAAGAATAAGATAGCTATGAAGAAGACTATAAGTTATTAAGTGACACAATTTGTCATCAATAGATTGAGATCAAGTGCAATAGCTATCAAGGGTTGAGACTGAGAGTTGAAAAAGCAACCTTCAATTTTGGTTATTAAGGGGGGTCCATTTAGATAAAACTTATTACTGAAAACTGAAAATACTGTAGCAAAATAATTTTTAAATGTGTGAATAGCATCTGGAACCCATTTTTAATATATTTTTTCTAACTAAAGTGTGTGTGGGTCCCATGAACAGTGTGTGAACAGTGCACTTTGTCTCCTACACAGTGAATCCATGTGTGCGGTTACTGTTTACGGGTACAGTACACGGTTACACTGTTCACAGAAAAATAGTTAAAAGTTGCGGCTTGAAAAAAAAAAAAGAGAAGAAAATGTGCGGAAGCAAAACGCAGACGTGTATCCAAACATATACTAAATAAAAAAAGTGAAGAAAAAGTTAAAGTTAAAAATAAAAATTGGTAAAAATGTTTGTGTGTGGGGAGGGGTGAATTGCACCGGGTGCAGTAGCAGTGTTTGCGTGTTTACTTAAATGATTTCTTTATATTGTTTTTAGGGTTTTATAAACATACTAGTGTTTGTGTGTTTTTTAGATGATTTATTTATTTTGTTTTTAGGGTTTTATTAATGTGTATTTTAGAGTATACAGTAGAAAATTATTTTAAGAATTCTTTTTTTATAAAAAATGTTTAATTTTCTTGCCAGTTTTTTTTTATTTTAAATTTTGATAAAATTCATTAACCGGCCGGACCCTCATTTTTATTACTTTCAGTTTGTTGTGTACTGAAGTTGTTGGAACAAATAAATCCCAATAGAAGTATATTTCTCTATATAAAATTTTATTTTGGGGGTAAAATTACGTCTATATAAGGAGGAGATGGTATAAGGTGTTTTGGATGATGCATCTTCACTCACATGAAAGTGGACCCTATAAATATGAGACCTACTTTCATATAAGCGGAAGAATGCACATATCTGAAATATATTGTATTTTCTCTTATACAAGGTCCAGTTCATATTAAGAGTTAAGACTCCTAATTTATGGGGCACCAATCTAGACAAAATTTTCTGACTTCAACGTACTTGTGTCCTTAAATGAAACAAAGCGAAAGCAACTAATAACGAAGTAATTAAGAACTTATTGGGGCCATCTTTCACACATTTAAACCCTGAATTGACTCCCCCACCCAACACAAACTACCCCGCTAGCATCAATTATATATGTAAAAAAATGATGATATTTTATTTTCCTTATTCCAAGTCTCAGTAGCAGAGTAGTACCAAGGCAAAAAGGCAATAGTAGATAGGTTAGGTTTGGCTTTCAATATATCACGACAAAGAATTAATTAAAACTTTAGGAGGTTAGCTGAAATTTATTTGATGGTCATCATAAATATCTTTGCCCTTATAAAATAACGAGAACAATATTTTAAGATCAGACCAAAACATTTCGCGTTTTCTTATCTAATGCATTGCTGCTATGTTTCCAAATATTCAAAGTTGTTTAATATTATTTCTAAAAAAAAAAAAATCGTTTTACATTTTCCCATAAAAAAAATACCATTTATATTTTTTTGTTTAATATTTTGACATGTATCTTAGAAATGCATATATATCCAACCCATCCCCAAGTGCCAGGCGGCCGAAATAAGAATTTTATTAGATCAAAAAGAATGGTGCAGAATATGTCAGTAAGTCTAAGAAGTAAGAACAATAATGACCCTCTTTTTTTTTTATACAAGATAATGACCCTCTTTTTATAATCGTTAAAGTGGTAGCTTGGGATTAGTACATAATAATTTATAAAAATAAAAGTAATATTAGATGATCTCTAATTATAATTTATTACCTCAAATATTATAAAAAAATTTATAAAATTTATTGCGCAAGTAACATGGCGAAAAATATCTTAGCCCGGTGATTCTAGCCACTCTAACATGGGCCCACTTATCTTGTTCATAATACAAGACAAAAATTGGAGTCCATGTGCTATTTAAATTAGATAATGCTATGTTTTAAGGTTTAGCCTTTGTTTGGATTTTGTTTCTCTTTTCAATAAAAGTCTTCTTTCCCATAAAAAAAATATTAGTATATGTTAAGGTTTGCGAGATGAGATATCCAATATTCATTTATTCATTCATAAATATGTCATGTTCGTTGAGGATATCATTTCAAAAAAAAAAAAAAAATGTTCGTTGAGGATATAGTGCATTTATGATTCAAGCATTATTGCGGGTCTCGATGTGCCTCACGCAACTGCTACAATGAATTATTATGACACAACATTAAGTTCCTACTCTTGTCTCAAAAAAAAAAAAAAAAAGAAGTTCCTACTCAAATGATTTTATATTATTAATTATTATTGTTTGGACCAGATCTCTCAAATCTCATCGAACGTAAGGGGTACTAGGCACAGATGCCCATAAAAAAATTGTTAGGAATAGACAAATTCCAAACAGTCGATTCATACAATCTTTAAAGGCAGGTCAATCCAAATCTAAACATCACTGTAGTAGGTCAAGTTGGCCAATTAGAAAATTAAATGGGTTATAACTTTTTTAAAAAAACCTTTACACTAATTCTGAATATTTTATAATAGAAAATATAAACTTTGAACCAGTTTGTATTTTTCAATTTTATCGTCTCAAACCCTTATGCAAATAATAATAATAATAATAATAATAATAATAATAATAATAAAACCCGTTTCCTTATCATTGATATTTTAACAATGATAATTTTTGTGATTTAAAGATATTTAATTGTCATGGATGCTGGACATTTTTCATATATATATATATATATTTGTTAATTAATATTTAATTTTTTATTGTTGTTCAGATGTTGCACGCTTAGCACCTTACATATTATTTAATTAGTTAAACAATTGAAAAAAAAAATCATTAGAATGAGCCGAATATGACCATGGTCAAGTGGGAGTTCAAGAAAAATAAATATCCATTTAAATCCAGATAGAAAAGGGTTACAGCGGTAGTTACATAGATAAGTACTATATTGTAATTAACTGAAAAAAAAAAAAAAACTTACACCTTGCAATGTCTGTTTTTTGTTTTTTGGTTTTTGAATACCCATTGCTGTGTGTTGGTGCTAGGTAGAAGCATTGAATATGATTTTATGAGGTCCATGTGATACCTTTACGCTTTGGTATTAAGCTGTCATACTTTTGCCTTCTTGTCATGTTACTTTAATACAAGAATAATGTTTGTGCCACATAAAATGGCACAATTTGTGTCATATAATTCGTTCACATGGCGAGTTGTGAGTGATAGAGAGGTGATGGTGGGCTCATGTGAGGTCACTTCTCTATCTCTCTAGCACGGCTCTTAATGCGAAGCAACATTTTCAATGAGTGTGTATATATAGTTGACACTTGGCACAATAGCAACTACTTAATTAATCATAAGCAACTAATAAACTCAAGAAGCATTTTCAAGAAGGGAATGGCTATACGTGTCTAAGATCCAATGTGTCTAATGATAACTGCCACTGGACACAAGCATTAAAGTGGGGGTACAACACCCTTTCAAGGATTATTCATTTGCGGCACAATAATTAAATTGAGGGTACAACACTGTTTTAAAGACCCTAAATTTTCTCGTGTTGGATTTGACTGAGAGGTTTTGGTGCTCTTTTATTGGAACATTTATGATTCTACCTAATCGATTGGCACCATCCATCAGTCTTTATCTCGTACGTGCTCATAATAATTATAGGAATATCAATCCCTTTGAATGTTGCTGCAGTAGATGGCCAAACTTCAGATTCATCAAAAAAAAAAAAAAAAAAAAAAAAAGAAGGCCAAACTTCAGTCATACAAAAGTTACTGTTAGGTAAAAAAAAAATTACAATGTGATGATATGATGAATGTCAACAAATCGGTATGGGTTGGATTTGTGCTCAATCAAGACTTAAACTGATCATGTTAAGTGGGAAAGAGCAGAACCTGTGGGGTTTGTTCTATAACATCGTTCCTCAAATTTTAGCCAAATGCTTGTGAGGCATATATTTATATAAAATTATTTATTTTATGTTTTAGGCAAAGTAAAGCAAAAGTACTACTCTTAGATGTTGTCCATAAATTAGGATTGTAATTATATTTCTGAAGCACACAATAATTTTCTCATAAATTGATGTTATTGTGATTTCGAATTGACTTAATCTCCACTTGAAACCCAAATTATTCTTTCTTGGAGTTAAATTAATGAATTAAAAAAAAAATATTTCTAACAAATAATGCATTCAACTATGGGCAATGAATTCTAATAGCCTTACCTACCTTCGTCCAAATATTTTATCAGGGCAAGGATGTACGGATGGCCAAATACTTATGTATTCACAAAAGCAATGGGAGAGATGCTTATAGGGCATCTAAAAGAAAATGAATCTGTGGTTATCTTACGTCCTACCATTGTTACCAGTACTTTCAAAGAACCTTTCCCCGGTTGGGTTGAAGGGATAAGGTGAGAACACAAAATCTTTCTTGATTACATTTGTGCAATGACAATTGACCCTTGTTCTGAATAATAATTTACTATAATTTTATTTTTCTATAGCATTAATTTCTTGTTTGGTTATGGAGAAAATGAGGGAAAGTATGTGATGAAAAGTTTGAGTTATATTGCAATTTTAATTTGTAATTACATTTTGATGTTACAGGACTATTGACAGTCTAGCAGTTGGTTATGGTAAGGGAAAACTAACTTTCTTTCTTGGTGATCTTCAGGCAGCCCTTGATTTGGTGAGTTGATTAAGTCAATCATAACTCATTAATTATTATTTATTTACATATTATAATTTCTAAGCATTAAAGATAAAGTGGAGACATGCTTTGAATTTGGAACTCAAAATCATTTGACATGATACCATAATAAATTATTAATTTTAATTGTTCAAAAAGCTCAAATGGCTAAGAAGCTATGAATTTAATCATTGACCGTAATGTTTTTAAACATGAGGTTGAATGGGTATAAAGTTTGAACTCAAGATCAGCTTTAATACCCTATCTCATTTGATAATTTAAAAATCTCACATGTTCAGTGTAGGGAAGTCAATATTGTACCGGTACTGTCTGTACATAAGAAATATTTTATACTAGTCATTAAACTGGTATTAATAGTTTTCTAAAATGTATAAGAAAAAATACCGGGTTATACTGGTCTGTAGCGGTTGTACTAGACGTATTTAAGATATTTTGACCGGTTTTGCCGCTTGGCAAGTATTGTAAATTTTTTATTTTTTAAATTGTTAAATTTGTGATTTTTTATATATAAAAAATATGTTATTTAGTCTAATATATTAGTTCATGTACTTAAGCTAATATTTAGGCTTATAAAATATGTGGATTTAAAAATTTATGTTAATAAATACTATAAAGATGAATACATTCATACTTACATAAAATACATACAAACATATATATATATATATATAAAAGTAATCCCTAAATGGTACACGGATATTAACTAGTACCGAAACATTTTGTTTCTCTAGTCAAATTGAAATGACATTCGATATAAGATTGACTCCCTTGGTTTAGTTATTTTGGGTCTATATGTGACCAAGAGTGTTAGAATATTATAATTAGATGAAATTTTTTCTAAAATTTTAAATTGTTAGAAAAATGTGATGAATCTGGTCATTTAGTTTACTATTAATTAAATGATATGTAAATAAAAATGCAGATACCCGCAGACTTTGTGGTGAATTCTATAATAGTGGCAATGGTAGCTCATGCAAATCAACCCTCTGATGTGATTTACCAAGTGGGTTCTTCAGCAAGCAATCCTATGAGAAACGTGGATCTTCAAGATTTCGGCTATCGTTACTTCTCCCAAAAACCATGGATTAATAAGGATGGGAAACCTGTCAAGGTTACCAAGGCTTTGGTGTTAGGCGACATGGCCAGCTTCGAAAGATACATGGCCTTTCGTTATTTGCTTCTATTGAAGGTTTGTTCTTAATTTGGCCAATGCATATATATGATATGCTTCGTGAATAAAAATGAGTGATCATAGGTGCATTACTAACTTTTCCATTATTTTTTGGGTACAAATTAGTGTGATAATCTATGGTGCTGCCGAGTATGATATATGTGATACTCACCGATTTGAATCCATCTAGAACAAAGTTATAATACACACGTTACATTTAACAATTATTAATGTGTAAAAAAAAAAAAAAAACTAAATATAACATGTAAACTCTAGTAAATTAAATTTAATTGTTTACAGAGAAACCTTTGTAAAGAAAAAAAAATTATTGCATGAGGAATAAATTTTATAACTTTCGAAATGTAATGCTATTATATTTTGTATTTTTTATTTTTATTTTTAATCTTTGGTTTTGCCTTCTTATTTACTTTTTTTTAGTTATATCTTTTGAACCCCTAAAAAAGTATATATATAATATTTTCTGTTTTCCTATTGAAGTTTGCCACATAAAAAGACAATAGTCAATTAATTATGCTATAAAATATATCAAGAAAAAAAATTCAACAGCGAATCCAACAAAGGCAAAATATAGTAATAAAAAAAAAAGGAAGTTTGTAATTGTAATAGTCCAATCATTTTTCAATAAAAATATAAGAGTATGGTCGCTGGGTGTGACCAAGAGGGGTGCATGTTATCTATCATCGATTGCCATGTCAAATGTTCTTGCTTCATTTTCCATTGTCAACCATAGCATTATGGTATTTTACTCAGCACCATGCATCTTCTGAACTCAAAATGCCCTCAGTTCTGCTAGCTCTTATCTTTATTTCAATTGATTTTTTTTTTCTTCTTCTTATTTTACAGGGACTGGAAGTGGTGAATGTAGCGCTTTGCAAGTATTTTCAGGGCAAGTATCTTGATCTCAGAAGAAAGATCAACTTTGTGATGCGATTGGTGGAACTGTACAAGCCTTACTTATTTTTCGGGGGCATGTATGTGTATGATTTTACTTTGGTTCTTGTATTTGCTAAGTTAACCTTAACCATTTTTTTTCTTCTTCAATATATGTTAATATAAGCCTACTTTTGCATATAGCTTTGATGACATGAACACAGAGAGGCTGCGAATGGCATTAAGAGAAAGTGGTGCAGAGGCAGATTTGTTTTGCTTCGATCCCAAATGCATCAAATGGGACGAGTACTTTCTGAATATCCATTTACCTGGTATCGTAAAATATGTTTTTAAGTGATACCCACAGGTGGATTATAGTATTGTGTTTCCAGAGTTTGTACTACTTTTTATAAAATTTGTGTTCCTCTAGAGTAACTTACATAGAAATATCTGTTCAACGCAGTATATTATTGCTGCAAATATATTTGAGAACTTTGGCAAGTGTATTAATTATGATATGTTCTAGTGTTGTACTATGTAATGGATTTCTATTACCAATATGATAATGAATTTTATATATCTATATATTACTAAAAGTTGAAGCATAGTATTTAACATTGCTACGCTCACATTGAGTCACGTCAGCAACCATGTCATTCCCATAATTTTTCCTAAATTTATTTTACAATTTTAAAATAGTTTTTCTCAATTTTAAAATACTAATAAAACTAAAATTATTTCTAACCTATTTCCACCATAAAGCCCACTTCTTTTAAATTTAATTCCACCAGCCCACTTCTTCTAAATTTAATTCTAACTTAAAGCCCAAACCCAAGCCTTCTAAATTGAAAACCCTTAGAAACCTATGGTTACAACCTTTTGATTTCCTTCCCTTTTGTTTATCACGTGTTCCTTCTCTTTCTCACATTCTAACGGCAGAATCCTCATGCCCCTTTTGTTTCTCATGCGTCCCTTCCCCTTCCCCACCTTCTAACAACAACCTCTTTGTCTATTTTACTCATTCCCTCACAGTATATAAATATTGACAGAAGCTGGATGCTTCGGTATAGATATCTCTAAATCACAGTATGTTTTCTGCTTTATTCTTTTTGCTTGATTGCTTGATGTTTTTTATTCCCTTCTTAAATTTTGTTACTGCTTATTGCCTCTTGAGTGTTGTGATGCAACTTAGATTAGTTCGTGTAGTCTGTGCAAAATAATGCAATATTGTTGCATCTGAAACAATTTTATGTGTTTATTACAATGCCAAATATTGTAGTAGATCTCCTTTGTGTATGTATTTAAATTTAAACAAACTTTATCAAATATCTGATCTCAATGTCGATTGGAGTTTATTTTTTGTTGGCTGTGTTATGGGATGTAACAATTCTTATATTTCAGTTTGGGAAGTTTTTTAATTTGAAGTTTTCTTGATGTTAAATACCATCTTGGATCTATGAATGCTTTAGTTTTGTTAAAAAAGAAGAAGAAGAAGAAGAAGAAGAAGAAGGTTACTTGTTGATAAGTTAATTAAGAGCTGCTATGTAACATTGCCTAGCATCTCATTAACAAGACCCCAATAGCAGTACCGAATCTGGCCTATACATGCTGAGGATTACCAATCAAAATGTACTAGATTCCAGAAAACTCCTGTGTAATCTGATCTTAATGTCAATTGGACACGCTTTTGCACATGGGAACCTTACACTAACAAAGAAGATGCAATCAACTTTATCAATACCAAAGTTATTCCTTACCCATGGTTCAAGGCAATTTGCCTTGATGGTCAGCCCATTGGTGCCATTTCAGTGACCAAAAATTCAGACAATGATAAGTGTAGAGGTGAACTTGGCTATGTTTTGGGCTTCAAGTACTGATGCAGAGCGATTGCAACTAAAGCAGTTAAATAGGTGGCTAATACTATATTTGTTGAAAAGCCACACTTGGAAAGGCTTGAAACTATAGTTGATGCAGAAAATGTGAGCTCCCAAAGAGTGCTAGAGAAGGCTGGCTTCCAAAGGGAAGGTGTTCTAAGGAAGTATATGATTTTGAGGGGGAAAACTAGAGACTTGGTGATGTTTAGTCTTCTTTCTTCTGATCCTAAGAGTTGACTATTTGTTCAAAGTTTTTGTTTATGTTTTAATTTGTATGTGATTTATGAATCTTAAGCCACCCACTAGAAAAAAAACATTGATTAAAATTCTATTAAAATGTTTTGAATGTTCTCTCTTGTTATATAGAACATTTTTGAGATTATAAAAAATTGTATCCATATCATAATATATATATATATATATATATTTAAAAAGAAAAAGTTTAAAAAAAAGATGTTATTCCTACTACAATCTTTCTATAAGATAGCAATAAATTAATCATAAACATAGAAAATTAATTCCGTGCCAGGCCATCTAGCATATAAAATTTTGTACTAGTTGAAGTACAGGATAAATTTACCATATAATAAAATGCACATATAATTGAGGATTTAATTTATTTGAGGAACCATGTGTTTATGGTATTACATTGTATAATGGCACCTAAATTAGCTCTCTTGGCATCCCTCTACCCTTCTTGAAAAGGATAATATCAATGCTTTCTATGGAATTGAAAGGGGAATATCAATCTATTTTGCCATGACCTTCACCAAAATTATAACTTTTTCTTCAGTAACTAAAATGGATATCAAAGATTTTCCAGTTATTTCAAATTTATTAATAATTGATTTGTATATTGATACAACTTATGCAGCTTTTGTTTCTGGACAACTATCTTTTAGCTTCTGCTTGCAACATTTAATGATTGGACTGTCATCAATACGTATGTTGTAGGTGAACTTCTATCTTCTCACATTCTCTACACTGTTTTAAACAACTGAAAAGCAAGCTTGTGGCTGTATGGCACATGTTTGTCAACATAAACATACACTATTTCTTGAATAGGTTACATGTCCACAACTGTTATTTTACCATTAATTAAAAAAAGTAACGGACTAGAGTTTTCTTAATTTCCTAGCAAGACTATGTCTGGCATCATGTGTTTGGAAATACAACTTAATTAAGCAGTTGCTAGGAATGCTCACGTGCAGTTTCTTTAAGGCTTGTGAATACTTGTATTGAAATATACCTTTGATTCCTAAACCTATCACCAAAATGTCATGTTCATTTTCAATGAATCTTTTGCATCAAGTTATTCCTTGTATCTTTCAAAATCAATCGTTTTATCATGTGGAATGAGTGAAGTTGTTGATATATCCCTTTATTATTGAAAAATATTGTTGAAATGTTTAACCTTAAGAAAATAACAAATTTATCAGTTAAACACAACAAATAAAAATTGTACACATGCGCGCGCACACACACATATATGCCACAAAAGATAAATTAAACCAAATGAACACTAAACAGTCAAACGAATGTCATATTCATTTTCAATGAATCTTTTGCATCAAGTTTTTCCCTGTATCTTTCAAAATCAATCATTTTATCATGTGGAATAAGTGAAGTTGTTGATATATCCCTTTCTTATTGAAAACTATTGTTGAAATGTTTAACCTTAAGAAAATAATAAATTTATCAGTTAAACACAACAAATAAAAATTGTACACACACACACACATATATATGCCACAAAAGATAAATTAAACCAAATGAACACTTAGTCAAACGTAATTTACAATATATATATTGCTAATGAATTAAACAATCACTCATCCTATATATATACTATAGAGAAGGGTATATGAAAGGCTTCTATTCACAAAAAAAAAAAAAAAACTATGAAAATAATTGCTAATAAATTAAACAATCACTCATCCATACAACAATCAAAACACTGTAAATTACAAAACAAAACAACTTCAAAAATACACACCAAAAATATCATAAAAATACTCTCTCCACAATCACAAAAATGAGCATGCAACATAAATTACCAACAGAATTATTGCTTGAAATATTTTCCAATGTTAGAAGACAATCACCAAAATTTTTAGGCAACATCAAAATGAAGTACACAAATTTAAATTCAAATCTCATATTTGTTACTTTCACATGAATTCCCCACTTTTTCTCTACTAATCACAATTTACCACGTCCAAAATTGTGGCACAAAATATTGTAGTCCTATATTTTCTCTTTTTATTAACTTTATACCATGAAGTCATGCACAATTCTAGAGTCATCAATCCAATATTGCAATTGTGATGATAATAATGTTCACGTGTAATCCTTAGTATAAGATTATTGTCATGTTTTGTCACTAGTTGATTTTTTTAACACATTAGTTTCTTAATATTTGTTTTCCTTTTTAAAAAACAGCTGCAAGTGATTCAATCAGCTAACCAAAAAGAAAAAATTTTCTTCAACACATCAATCTAACTGGATTGCCCCAAAATCCTTTATTCCTTCGAAACGATGAAGTAAAAATCATTCACTAATGCTTTAAGGCTGGAAGCAAACAAGCACTATTTTAAGTCAGAGCTCACAAATATTTTGTACAAGATCAAACTAAAGCGGGAAAATAAATTCTTCTTCAAGCAAGCATAGAAGGAGACAAAAATGCAAAGTATGGACTGACAATTGCGTTGTTATATGAATCAAATGATGAGGGAATACAACTATTGTTATCAATTCTAAACTAACCAGGTGGAACATAATTTCTGCAAAACTATCGACAAATCCTTCAACATACAACTTTTGGAGTCCAAATCTTCTGTCCCACTTTTCCTGCTCCACTCTATACTCCACCAATAAAAACTTGCCACGTATTCACCGCATTAATTAAATACTACCATTTATTGACTTATTAATGCTACCATTATTAATTAATAGTATTATTTAATTAATGCGGTGAATACGTGACAAGTTTTTATTGGTGGAGTATAGAGTGGAGCAGGAAAAGTGGGACAGAAGATTTGGACTCCAATTTTTAGAACAAACACATTTTGCATCCCAAAAAACCAAGCATGCAAGAAAAATGAAGTGGGTCATTGGGATCATGAATGCTCTTACCCTTATGAAAACGAAGAATTACATGTAACATACAAAATGTGCTCAATTGACTTGGAAATGTACAAATTAGCCAACCAAGTTTGGTAGAAGTTATATTCCAAAAAAATAATATAATAAAATTTCTCATCCTATTCATAATACTAATCTCTATCTTCAAAAGAATAGATTTTATTATTATTATTATTTATTTATTTAAAAAGACTTACAAGGACTTAATTACAGTCCTTTAAAGTTTTTACCTAGCATGACTCTAACTAGAAATTTATAAAATCTTATCTATCTATTTTGAAGTGAATTAAATTTACTAACTTGGGAAGATGGATGATCAGCTCTGGAGTGACTACAAGGCCGAGTATGATAACTAAGTAAGGGCTATGGTTAAGAGTCTGCCGAATTGAAATGAATAAATAATAGTTGTATCATTTGTACTCCGATGACTGCTTTTGATAACATTTTGTAATAAACAAATTTGCAAGTACATATGCAAGATATAAATCATTATTTATGCTCGTTTGTTACCTTATATTAAGTACTAAAAATCTAGACTCAAATAGTATGGTGTAATTTAGGATTCCGGTATTTACAGCTTAAGGCATCATTGTCCAAACTTTCCGCATCTAACCAAGACCAAAACCTCCTATCATCATGAATTCTACAATATATTGGTCATACATATATAATGCAACTTAAGTAGTAATACATTGAAAAATATTCAAAATAATAACACTATCATAAAAAAAAATTTATCACTTGCAGTGTGTGGGTCTGCGACTAGCAAATATAACAACAAGATCTTCATTGGTTTTGCTTTCATTATGGGGAACAAAAAAGACTAAGATATTCTTTCTTTTTGCTATCATTATGAAAATTTGGGATCTGCAGCTTGTTTGGGAGGAAATATGTGCTTGTTTGGAATCTTTGGATGTATCGAGTTTGTTTGGGATGTGATGAAAAGTTCAGCTTATTTGAATTTTTAGCTTCTTTTGGTACTATTTATGGGTTTCATTACATTTTTTGGTATTATTTATAAGTCTCATTGTATTATTCAGCCAGTTTTTAACTTCTTCTTTTTTAAAACATTTTCAACAAAAAGTTTTTAGTTTAACTAAATTAGCTGTTCCCAAATGGACCCATCATCTTCTAAGACATGTTTACAAGAAAGTAAACAAGCCTTGCTTTTGATCATTTCTTTTTTCTCCACATAATAGCCACCCCCTCCCTTCTCTTTTTCTCTCTCCTCTTTTACTTTCTATTGTGGTCTTTTCTGGCACGTTCGAGATGGTTAGCCCTGTTGAGATTTTATTTGAGAGTCTAAGCCCAAAGCTTTAACATTTATCCAAAGAAGAGTAATGGTTACCAGTGTACCTTTTTTTTATTACAAAAGAAACCTACCTGGAAATCAAAGGAAGGAAGTATGGATAAATGGATAATGAATGAAAGTTTGACATGTATCCAACTATAAAAGGATAAAACAATATATTATGTACAATGATAAAAGTAAAAGTGCATAGGGCAATGAAATATGAATATCCATTGATAGAATAAAACATAACAATAGACTTTGGGCAATAAGATAAAACTGAAATAAAAACATTCTCACCAGTAGGTGTAGTTCATTAGAAAAGCAGTAAAAGTTCAGTAAGTGGCATTACTCAATAGTAAAAAAAAAAAAACTAATTAAGTGGTAGTAAAACTATGAAAGTATATAAGGCTTTTCATACTAATTTTTTATTAGAGGGAGAAATTATGAGTGTATTGGGGATCGAGGGATAGAGTGTAACCAACTATGTATAGCAGTAAATTGACCAAGTTCCCTTGTTAACCACTAGTTTTGCTAAGTACGGGTCTCCTTGATAAAGTTCCTTAGTGAAGTGAGGATGGAAGATGTGAAGATGTGGGAGAAGATTTTTTGAGATGTTCTTGGCTCTGGGTGGTGAGTGATAATAGTAAGGACTTATTTCTTGGTTTAGAATGGATTTTTTTTTGGTGTGTGTGGAAGTAAGGTTGTTGTTTTAGTGCATCTAATAAATGTCTTTAAATAATGGTTAGAGAGCCAAGTTTTGAAAAAAAAAAAAAAAAAGGGACTAGAAAAAGAAAAAGAAAAAGAAACCCAAAGCCTGTGGGTGTCCTTTCTTTCTTTGGGAAGTGGTTCTTGAATCTTGACAGCCCCATTGGTCTTTGAATGAAATAGGTAAGGAAGAAAGATTATAAGCCAATTGGTCTTCTTTCCCAAAAGTTATTATACTACGTTGACTGGTAAGCGTGTATGGTCTGGTCACAATATTAGCTAGTTGATTGGACCCTTTGACCAATTAGGAGCTTGTAATGCACTAGCATTTTAGAAGACTAGATTATCATTTTAACACGCCAAGTTTCAGGTACAGTCAATGAATTGCTAGAAACTTGGATCATGAGCTATAAGTTTTAGATGATATTTTTTCTTAGCAAGTGGTGGGTTGTTGAGAAAATCTCGACTTCCTCAAAACTGGTAATCTTGTAAAAAAAATAATGGAGACAATATTGATATGGTAAGTGAGGATTGATCCTAAATTGACAGGTCAAATCCTTGGAAACAATTAGCCTTGCTTTCTTATTCTTTGTGCCATACGCGACCTTATTTTGGATATTCCTTTTTTGTCTCCTAGTATGAAGATGCTTTTGGTGTCAAGGAAATAGGTTTGGGTTTTCTTCTTATTTGAACCCAATGAGTAAAAAGTAGCATGATTTGAGCTTTAGTTCATTCCATAAAATGAGAATTGGTCCATTACGTGTCATATTGAGAAGATGTAGGCCATGAGTGACACACTCATCTTGGGAGTTGAAGTCTTGAAGAGTTCTGGGTCATTTTATTGGTGCCAACAGAGTGATTGGTCATGACTGAAGCAAGTTCCAAAGCAAGATAATTTTTGGCAAAAATTTAGGCCAACTCCAGATAGTCAAGTTAGTCGTTGTATAAAATTTTATTTGATAATTAACTTTTATTCTTTTGGGAGGGACAATAGTATTCTTATTATGAGTAAATTCTTTTTCATTCATTCTTTACAAACATTAAAAAAACAATAAATAACGAAATTGTTTAATCTTTTATAGTTCCCTCATTTGGCTTTTCCAAACTTTTTTTTTTTAAAACCCATAAACATAGTGTTAACCAATCATGTGTTAAATCTAAGTCAGGTTTAGGGGGGGAAAAAGGATGTGAATCATGTGATGCGGCCTTAGAAAATACCAACGCTAAGATAGTTTAAATTCAACACGCATGATTGTTGAAATACATTCCTTCCCACATTGAAATAATTTGTGTGGGGGGTGTGTGTCACTTTTCTGTTTTATCCAATTAGCATGATTCCAAGTAGAAAGCTATATCTGACTGGAGAAAAAGAAAAAGAAAAAGAAAAGTAGACACCTTTATGGCTCTTAACTCTTTCAGTAAACATCAGCAAGTGTCTACGAATATAATCAATAATCAAAAAGTTATAATCCTATATTTTATTGTGTTCTTAGTTAATAAAAATGAATTTAAAATCCTTCATATTGTTGTTGGAAACTTGAATTTTGATTGTTGTACAGTACAACAATGGAACTATAAGAAAATTTATCAAGTGCATGATACAAATTGAGGGAAAGGCAAAATCCTTCATTGTAAATGTTATAGGTAGAAGACCACTTCAAGTATCGAAAAACATTGACTTACAATAGGTCACTGATGCTGCGGCTCTATTATTCCATCATGCTTGACGGACATTTTTGAAACAATTGAGAAGCCTCTGACATGGAACCAAGTCATTGCTTCATTAAAAAGTATCAGTTAGGTGTATGAGATGGCTGGGAAGGAGATGGGGATCTCTCTTTTCGTTTACCCGTCAAGGAAACAGCTTTATCATCAGAAGACTGAAAGGAATGCGTGCTGTTATGTAAGCCATTGCCTCTTGTAACACTCTCTGACTTGCAAGGACTTCTTGAATCCAGGTTGGAGATGCAATGACCATTTTCAGAAGTTTCTGCATTGACTGGGACTTCATCAAAAGCTTTGCAAGCACTTGGCCTAGTAATGCAGAGCCAAGTTCTTAAAGATTCATCGCAGACACTGCTGTTGCTAGCAACAGGCACATGCCATGATCCTTTTTTTGATTCCTGAAATCCAGATTAGTGTCTCAACACTCCATACAAGAAATGAATCAAGATATAGTTTTTAACTAATATAAGAAAGATTATTTGGAAACAGCCAGTTTCTTGTAAAAAAATTTAGGAACACATGGGCCATTAGAATACTCCATATGTACAGCCCAACTAACAAGTACCAATAGTCATTCCATTAGCTACAAAACTGTAACTTTAAGGGAATTATAAATAAATTTGTGCATAAAGCTGCTTGAAGAACAGCCTTTTCCATTCAAGGGGAAAAACCTGATAAAAATTTTATACAGTAGAGGAAAATATATAAAAAATTCAAGATGGGGTGGGTTTTGGAAGACTTTAGGTCTGACTAAAAAGTAACATTATCAACATTTTTTTTTTGTAATGACAGACTATAAAAGTATCTAAGTATAATCTTGTACATTTATGAGCCATTATAAATGTAATGTGTTATTCAAGATGGGACTCCTCCTCCCCTCTTTCCTTTTTCATGTGCCTTGAAGGTTCCAAAAACTAATAGGAAGATGATCTCATTCTAATGCAGAAGAAGATCGAAAAAAATGACCTTAAGCTCCGTTGTTATGAAATATATGATTACAAATGCCCAAAATCAGAAACCACAGGAAGTCACAGAGAACATCTAAGCATATTTTTAATTTCATTTGAAAGAAGTTAATCACTTAATTGGATTTAGATTCTATTCTCTAGTATATCATAGAAATGTAATGTCATGAACAACCACCAATATGGCTTGAAGTCATCAAAATTGTTGAACTTGTCCAAATTAAAATGTACATGGAAGTCACTAGAGGTATATATAGGAAACTAGCAAAAAAAGATTTTCTAAGAGGACCAAAAGTTTTTGTTCAGTAGCACAATGTGATAGATATGAACTCCTAAATCCCTTCCACTTAAATTCCCCAAAGTGTATGCATAAAGTCGCCCATAGTTTAATGGCTATGAGATACATTGTACAACTTTGTTGAGTGCTTAGGGACTCATTACATATCACACAAGTCATTGTGAAAAATAAAAATTCATCAAGGTCCTATGTGATTGCCCAACATCATTCCTGCTATATATGCCTTTCAAATTTCAAACTCACACAAAATCATCTAAATTTCTATTAAATTCCCAATCTTACCACATTTTCCCTCTCCTTTTAATATATCAAGATCATAATCCATTTTGAAATCTAATCTAATGAGTATTGACCATTTTGGTTTTTTCTTTATTTTTTATTTATTTTTTTTACAAAGTAAATAAGGATTTTATTGAGTAAGACTACTTCATAGTTCATATACAAGGAAATGAACACAAAGGAATCTAAAGAATTACTAAAGGTTATGTACAGCTTGGCAATCATTTTAAAAAATCAGCAATGGAGATTGACCATGTATGGATTTAGATTTAATACATAAAAATTAAGACAATGTTGTGGCAATTTTAGCATGTCAAAATGCATAACTGTTCATCCCTAAAGTAAAATTTCAGCATTAAACATGGAGCCCGTGTAGTGACCAAGGAGACAAAAGTGACAAACACAAGCAGACAAACTTGAACATTCATGCGCTTGTGCACACACACACACAGAAAATTAATGGTGAAATGTATTACAAAGCCTAGAGAACAAATCTCTATAAAGACCGTCATCAAGTTGAGAAAACAATAGATGAAACTTTTTTTTATACGCACATATGGGAATTGTTTTTATTAGATGAAAACTTAAAGAACCAAATTACGAATGGTACCTGGATGACAGAAGAATATGGAGGCGGCATCTGAAGTTTCAAGTTACCTTTCACAAAAGTATACCGAACCTGGAGCATGGGGTGCAACAAATGTTTATTCATACAATGAAATAGGGATCTAACATATGATTCTCATCAAATTGATATCTAAGACTTAGGGCATCTCTAGCAGATTCTCCAAATTTTTGTACTGTTTGGAAAATGAACAGTAACATTTAGCTATAACTTACCCACTTTTTTAAATACACTTTCGAACAGATTATCTATCACATTTTTTATCTCATTTAAATATTATTTTTTCATTCATTCTTTATTCTTTTTTTAAAAACTACACATCTTCCAACATTTTTTTTATTCAATATCTGATTATTATAATAGAAAAAAAACATTTGAAGAATGAATAGTAGCCCATCAAATTTGATGAGCTACTGTTCATGAGCAAAAAAAAAATCCAAGTATAGAGAAGCTGTTGGAGGCTAGTTTTATGGTCTCATTCTCTATTATAGCCAATATTTTGCCTTTACATATACCATTGGAGATACTCTTACGAATACATGCTTTGAAGAACAATCCTAAGCAAATTTGATATTTGTACATCTGAACAACTGTTTCCTATTCCAAATATTAACTTTATGAATTGTGAACCCTGTCCCCCTAAGTCATTCAGATTGAGGAATGGAAGGGTAGCTAAGGACAGCTAAACATACATTTACTTATTAAAAAAAAGGCTCAGGACAGGAAAACCAATTATAATCATCTCATCATCTGCATCATGATAATCAGAAGAAATGCCCTGTGCCTGATGCAGTGCCTCAGCTAAGCTCAACCAACTCACATTGTTCAATGTCTTTTATATTCTCATTCTCAAGATGTGTATAATATAAAAATGCTTGGCTGTGTCTTGATAAGAGGGTGTGATTATCCATCTTATGTGTGAAACAGACAGAATTTTCTGCATCTTAGAGTGTAGTGAAAGGAGAGCCGGGCACAAGCCAAGACGTCCGGACGAGGCGAGGCACCACTAAGGTGCCTTTAGTGAGGCTCTTGCCTTTACAGCCTAGGTGAGCTAGGTGACTGCCTTGAAGCCATGAAAAGGCGCTAAGGCGAGAGCCTCAGTGTTTTTAATTTTTAATTTTTTTTAAGTTTTAAATTTTGAATAGAAGGTTGTTGTAAAACCTATCATTAGATTTTTTTTTTTTTTTTTGATAAGTAATGTAAGAAGTTTTATTAGAAAAAACCAACCAAGTACACTAGAAATGTACTAGAGTACAAACCAAGATTTCAGATTACATCATTAGATTATTAATTTAAAAAAGCATGTTAGAATACCTATTGTTAGATAAATTATTTTACAATAGTTTTTTTGTAAAACTTATTGTTAGATTAATTAATTTCTAATAGAAGCTTGTTATAAAACCTATTTTTAGAATAACTAATAGAGCCTAAACCATGTTAATCCTATTTTGAAATAATTTGATAGACCTAATTTTTCAAGCAACACATTTAAAAACACTTTATTATAATATTTCAATATACTAGGAACATATGATTTAAGTTGTATATGTATAATAAATATATTTAGACTTTGGTGCCTCGCTTTACTCGGGCTAACGCATTTTTGTCACCTCGCACCTCAAGCAAAACAAGGCCATGGCGCCTTAAGGCCGCCTTTTACTTTTGATTACCTTGTCTTAGACATAGTTATAAGTCAGTTCTTTGACCATATTAAAACAACAGATTTGGCAATTCATAAATGAACTTTTTGGACAGGTATTATAGAGAAGGATTTGAATTTGAATTTTTAGTTTAAATTTTTTTTTGGTATGTGAATTTTTAGTTTAAATGACTAGGAAATATTATGAAATGGCTTCTTTTTTCTTTTTTTCCTTCTAATGAAGAAATTAATAGATGGATTTGAGCTTTATTAATATGTGGATTTGAAATGATTATGCATAAGATGTCATTTCAAATCTATAATATTACAAGTGTTATTGATTGAGCAAAATCTTAAAAGCTCAAATCATCAGTACAGTAAGATTTATATTAGCATTTGCTCTTCAATCAAATGATTTTAAATCCTCGAATACCATGCAACTAAACAGTACTGAGCAAAAGGAAATATGGTTTAATAATGTAAAACCAAAGCTTCCCCACATCTAGCCAAAGGCGCACTCTTCTTTTTTGACAAGTAATAAATTTATTGATGAGAAGGAACTACCCTGCATATACAGGATGTATACATAAGATAGGCTAAAGAGTTACAAAATGTGTATCACAATTGAACCAAAAGAATCTATGAGATCTACAATAGAAGATATATCATTAGGACTCAATACACATGACCGTTCAAATAGCCAAAGGCACCCTTTACTAGAAATATAATTAAACGAGAGAGATATAATTATAATTAATAAAAGCACAGAAAAAATATGAAACAAAAATGACTATGTATAGGATAAGCTTTTCAGGCAGCACATACTTGATGTCGTTCTTTCCATTTGAGAAAAAAGCTACTTCCAAGGAGTTCAAAAATGTGATCTCGCATTTCATCATTTGTCACAAGTAAACTCTTGACTTTTACAGCAGCATACATCCAATACCTGAATTATATAACCCTTCATTAATAAATAAGAAAGTATAAGGGCAATAAACACAAGCTGTTGAAAACTGAATGAATCCTAATTCATACATTCAAAATCAAAATGACATAAAAATGGATGTGGTGGTTTTAGGGTAAATACCAATCATCATTGGAACCAGTTGGTGTTGTATAAAGAACGCCGTTATCCATCCACTCCTCTACCAGCTTTCTTTGGGAAGGATTTTCCAGAAGTGCCCAAAGACGTTTGTTATGCAAGACAACCAGTGGCCATTTGTTTCCACTCCAATTATACAATTCTTTCACAACAGCATCAAGCTGCTCTATTGCAATTTGCAGGACATAAACATTAATGAAAGATAAAAAATCAGTGGTTAGATAGAAAGAGAAGAGGGGGAAGAGGGGGAGGGAGGAAACCAACACAAATAGAATGTACAACCTGAGAGACACTGAATCCACCATCTGCAAAATTTTGTTGGTAGAGCCCAATATTTGCTCCATCCACAATAAATTCAAAATCACCATGTTTTTCCAGCCAATCCTTGAATAGGATATTTCAGTGAAGAAAGAGTATCAGCAAAAAGTTAGGAGAAATACAAAGTATAAAAGACATTAATATTTGTTTCTGAGCAGATAAAATGAAATATTAAACCTTTCATATACCATATCAAAGATTAAGTGGTCCATGAGTTTTAGAAGCATAACAAGCAATAAAACCCTGTACACCTACATTAACTAGTCAATGAGTTAACAATCAGCCAAACCACTGGAACCAGACACTAATTCTATCATGCCGTCCAAACAGACTCAACCAGTAACATTCTAATTAATCTGAAAATCAGAACCAATGATCAATTTGGTGACAGAAGCAGTAAATCAAACTCTGCATTTCAATTCTTCTAATTCTACATAATAATATACAACTGACATTCCACAAAAACAAAAAAACTAACCTCCTAAACATTTGAAGTAGACACATATCAAATAGAATCAAACACACACTCACCTGAAACTCACTAAAGTTGGCCTTCACCTCCCTTTCCAAAGCCAATGCAGCCACGGATTGCGCAAACCTCTCAGTCTCAGCATCATCAATGTCCACGCACGCCAACTGCTCCCCACATCCACCACACCGCCCGGCCAAATCCACATTGGCTCTCTTGACAGCCCAATCACCCTTCCCAATCCACCCCAAACCATGCCACCCTCCCCCGTTTTTCTCCACCGCCTTTTCGACTCTCCCCACCTCCCAATTCACCTCTCCCACCTCTCTTGCCTTCTCACCACAAAACCAATCCTCAATAGCCTTCGCCGTGGTCGAATCCCCAACACTCCTCACCACATTCCTCAACTTATGCAAATACCCATAAACCCTTTCTCCATTCCCAGTCTCCGAGCTCACTTTCAACAAAGCCGCAAGCTCCGGCTCCTCTAAGCTAACCCCAACTTTACCCATGTGTTCCTCCACCTCATAAGCCTTCTCCGCCTCCAAATTCTCACAGAAACACATCAATGCCGGGTCGTAGGTACGCAGCCTCGGCGCAATCTCCATGGATTTCACAAGCCCAAAGGCGTAATCCCCGTCGCCTTTCGCGGCGGCGAGGCGGGCGGCGGAGGTGATTGCGGCCTCGTTGGGCTTGATGTGGAGAGACAGCATGTGATCGTATATGCGGAAGCCGTAGGTCAGAGCGAGGGGTTTGAGTGATGGGTCGGTGACGGAGTTGGAGCAGAGGTAAAGGAGAGTATTGAAGTGGCTCTGGTTGAGGCGTTGTGAAGTCGCGGACTCGTATAGCGAGATTGCGGCGTGGAGGTCTTTGTTTTTGGAGCAGAGTGTGAGGTCTGAGTGGAATTTGGCTTCTGGGGTTTGGTTCTTCTTCTTCTTCTTATTCCTGTTATTGTTGTGAATGGTGCCGGCAGAGGCGGCGGCGGCAGCGGTGGTGGTGTCGTCCATGGCTTGAAAGTCCGAGCAAAAACCCTTTTAGATTCAAAAACCCTGCTAGAGTTAAATGGGTATTTGTGTATGGGCTTGGTCGCATTGGGCTTAGGCTGGCATATAGATTATAGAGTACCATTTAGTATTTTCATGAATTCAACAAAATTCTAGTTATGAAATTTTTACTGGAAAATAATTTTTATATTGTGGCTATTACTTTTTTAAATACACACTACACTACACTACACTACAACAAACTCTTTATTTTTATTTCTAATATATTTATATTAATATATTTTTTATTCTTTCTTAATATTTTTAGCAAACACTCATTTTATCACAATTCTTTTCCCTCGAAATCAACAAGGAAAATGCTATATCTATAATATTTTTACAACAAATTTAAAGTGACAGGTTATTACTGATTGTTATTGTTAGAAAAAAAGTAATTTTTAGTGACAGTTTCAAATTAGAACAAGTAATAATTTACAATCTAAGATTGATTGTAAAAGTATTATGAAAATGTTATGAATGTTGTAGTTATTCTCAATCAACAACATTGTTGAATAATAATAATAATAATAATAATAACAACAACAATTAGTCGCTAACTAGTGCTATGCACGGGAACCTACCTATTTGTGAGGTAGACTAAAAGATTTAAAAAAAAAAATTTAAGAAACTACACTATTGTATGATTTGCTCTTGTATGACTTCATTTTGTGTTACAATTTGATGAAAAAGTCATTACTTGAATGTGTAATGAGTTACAAAATTTTTTTTAGACAGTTTCAAATACTTGTCCTTCACACAAGCCATTGTAAGTGTTGTCCCATTTTGCTCCTTGAATATATGAGTAGCTTTTATTACGCACATACGCCAAAAAGGAACTTAAAGCTAATTATTAGCATGTGTGTAGTCTTTATTCTTTTTAATTTGGAGATAAATTATCAATATTTGAGTTTGAGTTTGAGTTTAAGTTAGACTTGTTAGAGAGATAGAATTTCACTCCTTGTTAAGTTTGAATTAGACAAAAATAATTTTGTTTTAAAAAAATGATAATGATGAGTTTGAGTTTAAGTTGGACTTGTTAGAGAGATAAAGTTTCACTTCTTGTTAAATTTGGACTAAACAAAAATAAAATAATGTGCTGACGTGAAAAATTGTGAGAGTTTTAGAGAGTTCGGTTAATAAACAACAACGACAACAACAACAACAACAACAACAACAATAATAATAATAATACTATTACTACTACTACTACTATTGTTGCTGCTGATGTGAAGAGTTCGTTAGAGACCAAAAAGGAATTTTTTTCACCAAAATTTAGAAAAAAAAGAAAGGGATTTGTTGAGCTCGTTGTGAATGATTTAATAATCTATCAAACAAAATTAGGTAGATTTGGTGCAGTACTTTATGTTCCTCGTTTAAATTCAAACACACGATTGCATTGACCAAGGAAGTATAAACAATGCTACATTTTTCAAAGACGATTAAATTTAATATAGCTATGTGTTTAAATTTAATTCGGTTATAGAATGTACGGCACTTAAGAAACTATACTTGAGTTTTATCATAATTTATACAAGAGTGATTTCATTAAAATTTTGTGGTAAATTACACTAACCTCTCTTGAGATTTCACAAAATAAACTCATTCCTTAAGGTTTGTATACACACGATAAATAAAGCTATTATTGATTTTTCTAACGAAAAAAATTTATATATATATATCTATATATATATATATATATATATATATATATATATATATATATATATATATATATTCTTACTCAAACTATGAATAGATTTTGAATTCAACGTAATTTTTCTTAATTGCATTTAAGACTTACCAACTTTTTGTGTCAAAGTTAAAATGACTAAAATTCCCTTATTTATCAAACTTTGATCTTGTTAACTAATGATTAATGAAGTAAAAAAATTCCACCCAATTGATGAATTGCATTGCTACCTTAGCAATGCTATGTCCATCATGACCTCCTCTTCCAATGGATTTATTTTTTTCCTTTTGCTTATTCATACTCAAACTATGAATAAATGTTGAATTCAATATAATTTTTCCCAATTGAATATTAGATTTAAATTTTGTGTGTCAAAGTTTAAAAGAACTAAAATGTCTTTTATTTATCAAACTTTGATCATGTTGACTAATGGTCAAATGAAGACAAAAATTCACCCAATTGAGGAATGTCAACGCTATCTCAGCAATAATATACACCATGACCTCTTCCAATGAATTTTTTTTCTTTGGATTATTCATACTCAAACTATGAATAAATACTGAATTCAATATAATATTTCCTAATTGGATGTTAGATTTACCAATTTTGTGTGTCAATGTTTAAAATAATCAAAATGCCTTTTATTTATCAAACTTTGATCATATTGACTAATGGAATCAAGACAAAAATTCACCCAATTGGTGAATTACAAAGCTATCTCAGCAATACCATCCACCATGACCTCTTCCAATGATTTATTTTTTTCCTTTTGCTTATTCATACTCAAACTATGAATAAATGCTGAATTCAATATAATTTTTCCTAATTGGATGTCGGATTTACCAATTTTGTGCATCAAAGTTTAAAATAACCGAAATATCTTTTATTTATCAAACTTTATCATGTTGACTAATGGTATGAAGACAAAAATTCCCTCAATTGATGAATTTCAAAGCTATCACAGCGATACTATCCATCATGACCTCCTCTTCCAATGGATTTTTTTTCTTTGGCTTATTAATGCTTACTCGGATGTTGATTGGTCTAAATGCCCTGATGATCACTAGTCCACTAGTGGCTTTTGCATCTTTCTTAGGCCTAATATTCTCTCTCTCAAATAAACATTCCACTGTTTCACGGTCTAGCACTGAAGCCAAATATTAGGCCCCTGAAACTACTATTGTTGATTGATATAATATAAACTTTGGATCTCTCGAAGGACCAAGTTGCTGATATTTTTACCAAACTTGTAGTCTACCAGTTTTTCTCATAATAGGCGAAACCAGCAAAATATTCATTTTATTTTGGAATTTGAGGGATGAAATTTGGCTTCAAATTTAGTTATAGCATAAGGATACAACTCTATTTAATATATTTTTTTATTGAACTTAAATTTTAACAAATCAATGATCATCAGTTATGTCATAAATTAAATATTTAAATTTTAAGTTTATGTAGTTTAAAATTATGCATAAAAAATAAATTTGATTGACATGAAATTTAATGTGTTAAAAACATGCAATCCATAGTGTTAAATATATCAGTGAAGAGACATATTCCAAAGACCAACTCTGCTACAAATTTGTATTAACAAAATTTCTATTCAAAATACTTCTTCAACTCTGGATAGAACTTCAACTATGGATATGGATACATTCTCAAAAAAAAAAAAAAATGGATATATGTGAATGATGTTAGGAACATATGTCATTTAGAATTGACTAATTCTTTAACAAAATGCACTTTACTTGTAATTGAGTAGATTTAGGATGTGTTTAATACTTTAAGGAACAAGATTCAAGTTTAAGTGTTAAAGTCATGCAAATTTGTCCAAGAAACAAGTGAAAAAATGCTGGATTTTAAAGCTCAATAGCTAGCTCGACAGATAGCATCTATCAAGGTTTAAAAGGCAGTTTAGCCCGATGCTCGACAGTTGCTCAATAGATAACCTATCTATTGAAATTTATAAAAATCAAATTTTCAGATTTGATTTCACTCTAATTTGTGTGTACATGTTTAGGCTTTCTTTTCTCACAACTCTAAACATATATAAGGATTCTTATAAAGGCCATCAAAGGTTGTGCAAGTGTGAGACAAAGTTTTGTTTGTGCAAATTATGACCGGAGACAGAATTTTCCCTAGTTTATCTTTTTTTTGAAGAAGCTGCTGCGTTTGTACGTTGTTGGGTTTTATAACCAACGAGTTTTGTGATCTTCATTGTGTTGATGAACTGAAGAATTTTGCAGCAAACATCTTTCTCAAGTTAGTGAGTAAGCCGCATGCTGGGATCCACACATCGATTAGTTAGTCACGTACTGGGAGCCGTGTATTAAAAATGAGAGATTGTCACTATAGAACAAGTCCAATTGTGTATTGGGGTAAGAGTTCAACCATAGGTTGATATAAGATACTGAGATTTCTTTACTTGTTACCGCTTGTTGTGATAATAATGAATTACTGGGAGTGGAGGTTTTCCCGATTTGGGAGTGGAGGTTTTGTTGGATAAAATATCTGAAATTCAAATTCCATTTACACTGAAAATTGATTGGTGTCTAAGCCTGATGATAAAAGAAATTTAATCACTAATTATCATGAAGTGGACACCATAAGGTGAACTTCTATAATGTCTATAAAAATAAAAAAAATAATACAAAACATTGGTGGCACATGCTATTTTTTGAGAACAAGATTATTTTAATCTGATTTTTTTGAGAACAAGACTATTTTAATCATTGGTGCCACAGGCTTTCTAGCAAAAGGCTCTCTCTCTCTCTCTCTGCCCGTGCTCCTGAAATGCATTTATTTATGTTTGTTCAAAGCTATAAATATTAGAGAATACATTCTGTCCGGAGGTGGCGTAAAAGAGCTGCTTTACGCCACCAATAATAAAGCGCCACGTCACACAGAAACTTTAAATTTAATACACCTTGTTCCACACGATTATAACCCACATAATATCCCAAAACCCAGGGATGTTCTTCTCTCTGATCCCTCTCATCTCTGTTTCTCTCTCCCTCTCATCAAAACCCAGCGACGGTCTTCTCCCTGCACCCACACCACCTCCGATCTGCCATCACCCAACGATGATGCTCCAACAACCGGCCAGTGCATTTCGGTCACCCACCTGTTTATTAGATAAGGTAAAATTTTGATATCCCTTTCTATAATTGAATTTTTTTTTCCCCTTCCTTGCTACGGATCCTTTGTAGCTGTAGTTGGGTATGGGCCTCTCTCATTTTCAATTTCTCTCTCTAATTTCTTTTTTTATTTTTTACTTGAAACCCTTTGTCTTGTTTTGTTTCATAAGCCGGGTTTTATTAAGGAGTGTAAAGCTTGATAATTTTTCTTGGGTTTGAAAACTGGGGTTTTTGGGTATGACCGAACGTCTTTGTGATTGAATGGAAAGTGCCTATGCAGTTGAAAAATTACTAAGAATAAATTCCAAATTTCAAAACATTGACAAAAGCTTTTATTTTTAAGTTATATGCTGATCAAATTTCATATAAAAGTTCAAAAAACTATTTTTGGAAGGCATGGTGATTTGAATGCCTAATGTAAGTTCTACTGTTGAATTTAACGCCATATGCAATTTTTTTTTCTTTCCTTGATTTCTTGTTTTGGTCCAATTGGTGCTCCCCGTTGCGTTTATCAATTTACAACAATTTAGAGGGAACTCATGCCTTAGCCAATCTATGAATCTTACTTTGTGCACATGTCTTGGTCAATCTGTTCAAAGGTTGTGTTTTTGCTTTTAATAGACAAAGGTTGTGATGTTGATTTAATTGAAGCAATAGATTTTGGAGGTAAAAACTAAAAAGTTAAAAAGCCAAATTGAGCAACTATATTTGACTTAGGAGAGAATTTGATCGGTGACAAGTGACTTCTAATGGTCTTTCTATAATTCTATTGGTGAGAAAAAGTAGTTGTGCCTCCTAAAATATGAGAAATTGAACAAAGATTTTATTTCCTTAAAAGCCGGTGCGAACTCAATTAGTCCTACTTGTTTATTGCTTTTGGAAAGATATTACGCCATGTATTGTGACTATAAATTCATAGCAATTGATATGTACTTGTGATTTCTTGTTTTGTGTTACGAGCCTTGGGTTTTGTGGTCGGTGAAGCAAAGAAAACAAGATCATACTTGTATTAAACTAACAACTAGGGTGCATATGGTGGCAAAGCCTAAGTGTTAAGTATAAAAGAGATCTTGCAGGAGAAGATGGAGAAACATCCCAAAGTTGAGCAAGCATTTGTAACCCTTAGTAGGAAGTACCATATGTATCGATTTGTAGATTGCTTTCTTTGTTGAAAATGTGAACCTTGAATGGTCTCATGTTGAATTTCTTTTGCAACTTTTGTAGAAGTGATTAGAGGTTCTTATGAATTTAACAAGCGAAATTTTTGGTAGTAACTTTTGTAAGCTACGAGGTTTCTTTGTAATTGAGTCTAGTTGTGGTCTAGATTGGTGGGTCCTTTTGTTTTTCCTTGCTTCGAATCTCTTGTGTTGGTTGGTTTATCTTGTTTCTTTCTTTGCGAATGAATTTCGGTCATATCTCAAAAAAATAAAAAATAAAAACGTATGTTGTTTCCATTCATGATTTGCATTTGGAGAATTTTTCTTTTTATGATCTTTTGCTTCAAAACAAGCTATGAACCTGAAATGTATCCTAATTCCATATATTCAAATGTACAAAGTATACTCAAAACACTAGTACACCGTTACCAAACCAATTGGTATATAAATAACCATGAGAGCATTTGTCCACAACTTATGTCAAAGATTACAAAACATGATTGTAAATTAGAAAAACAGCATCCTAAGCTAGAAAAATGGCTCGACTATGTGCACCATCCTATGTGCTCCACTTGCAACACTTCCTTATACAGTATATATGGCAAAGAAGTTATAAGAAAACCACTTAAAATACTAATTTCACAGAAATTTAGCTTGAGTAGTAGAGATTTGAGTTCAACTGTAAATAAGCAGTCATGCAAAGATGGATCTGATCAATACTAAGAGGATTCCTCAAATAATCCAATTCTTGCAAACACAAAACTAGACCACAAGAAGAGATGATAAGAGCACCTTTTGTAAGCCTTATTATTTGACATGTGATACAAACATTTTTTTTTTTTTTCTTGAGGTTAAACGGCAGAAATTTTTTTCAAAACAAAGCAAACTATACACTAGGAGCAAACTTGCTCAGTACAATATAAGACACCTCCGACTAGAAGGCTTTTGAAACAATATCAAATCTCTAGCATACAAGACATGTTCTAGAGCATATACAATATCTTCCTAGTCTACCATATATTTGTCTATCTATGCAGAATTAAGAAGGAAAGGGGGCATTCCTCCACCCAAATTCCCTTAGAATTTCTCTTGAGAGATTCCTTTGCTATTACTTGAGTTGCTTGATTACATAAAGAATTTGTAAAACTAAAAACTTTTCTGAAGTGTGATGCTCTCCACTGGATGTCTTCAACCAATGTTCCAAAAGGGATAAAGACATTTCTCTGGATTTTGTAGAGCTAGGAATAGATCAGTAGTCACCTTCAAGCATGAGATCATACAAACTCAAGTTAGCAGCACACTATATTAGTAAACTTATTATTTGACAAGTGATACAAACTGTATTAGAAACAAGAAAATCTATATAAAAGCAACATACATAGACTCCCTCTAAATAATTACAAGCTAAAATTCAAATTATTAACAAAGTCTACAAAGGAAGGGATACAAACACCACAAAATCTAGAAGAATACTAATACTATTACAACAAAAATAAATATTTTAGCTCAAGAATTGATAACTCAAAGCCATTAAATGTGTGGTTACTCATCTCTATCATTATTGTCCATATAAGCAAAGGGGTATCCTAATAAGAAACAATTACATATGAAAGCTCATTCAAATTGCAACTATGATCCTGATGATTACCAAACTCACATTAGGCATTCAAATCAGCCAATGTTCTAAAATTTGGAACTTAGTCTCGGTTAATGCCAAAACCAAGAGACCTATACACACATCAACTACAAGCAGGTCACTTTCAGTTCAATCAGTGCACATTCGGCCATAGCCAATATCCCAATTTTAAAACCCAAGCAAAATCAGCAAGCTTTATACTTAACAGTAAAACTTAGTCATCAGACAGATCAAAATTGAAACAAAATGAGATCCAAGGGTTCGATAAACAAAAATAAAAATTAAAGAAAAAAAATAACAGAGGGACCCTTAACACCAACTATAGTTACCACAAATCTATGGCAAGGAAGAGAAACAAATTAAAATGAATAAGCAGCCACCAAGCTTGAAAGACCAACCATCACATAAGGAGAAATTTAATTGGTATAGTATTTTCTTACCATATGAAACAAAATTTCCCTAAACCATTGAAGACTATTAGGAATAAAAATACGTTCAAAATTTTGATATTACTCTTCGGAAATGTTGAACAAAGAGAAATCTTTACATATATAATAAATAAAAAATGTCCCAAAATAATTCTATTATAAATTTGGAACCAGATGTTTCTCTATTATAAGTTTATACATGATAGCCAATGTAAATTTCACAATAATAACAAAATTAGAGGTCATAATAACTCAAGCATAAAGTTTTGCAGTAAACATCAGCAGATGTTCTTGGGAGAAGTAATAAGTTGGCCTGTGATAATGATAGCATTGCCATCAAGTGCAAAACTGACAACACCTCATACCAAGCATTAGACATGCCTGTTTCCTGCAAAAGTATTGATCCATATTAAAACATCAATTCCATTGAACGGAGGAGGGATGTAATGACAACTAGAAATGAAAGGCGAACGAGAAATTTGAAAATTGATAGATTAGTCCTATACTCCTACCTGCGTCATCCTCCGATTTACCTATACAAATTGTACCTTGTATTGTAGATGGCTTACCGCAAATAACGGATAAGCGCCACTATTATGAATTATCCAAAACGGTTAAAACATTCAAATCATAGTGGCACTAATACATGCTTTACCATCTTTAACGAGTCCTAAAAGAACGAGGCAAGTAATCTTCCGCAGCCCGGCCGAAGATCGGCTAAGGTTGAACCTCCTATAAACAACAAAATTATCCAATGTTTCAATAAGCGAGGTCTCACAATTAGTAAAGCAATATCAAGTTTTTTCTATAACGATCACCCAATGAATGGGAGAAATCAACGAGGTTTAGGAATCCGAAAACCGGGAACATACATAGAAACATCCCCAATATTCCCGTGCCTCCTCAAACATCCACGGGTTTGATAAAGCCATAAACCCGAAAAACCCCATCAATAATGTTTTCTCTTCTCAAAATCACACCCGAAATAACAATTCAAAGACTAATAATATCGGCCTGACAAACCCAACATTAGCACAAAATTAGCACAAAACCTCAAGCTATTAGTAATGAGTAATATTAGAACAAAACTAGCAATACCAAGAACACTTAAACTCAAAATCCAAAACCCAAAAACACAAACACAAGCAACTGTACTGAACCCATAAAACCAGAAAACAGAAAAACCCATCAATAATTTGAAATCCAAATTGGGGAAAAGGGAAAATCATGAAAAAAAAACCTTTGGATCGTGGCTCCGGTATGTTTCCAAGCTCCACGCACAGCTCCGGCGACCTCTGTGGCGGTGAGCTTCGGTGTGTGGTGTGGTGGAGGTTTGGGCAAGCAAAGGACGGCACAACCCCAGAGGAGGAAGCAGAGGGCACGGCGAGAACTCTTTCTTCTTCGAAATCGTTCTGCTCCGGCGATCCGTGTGGCGGCGGTGGAGGTTCGGCGTGAAGGAGGCAGAGGTAAATGGCGTGAGCTTTTTTGCCTGAGGGCTGAGCTCTGAGGTGAATGGCGTGAGCTTTTGTCTGTTTAGAGAGGGATTTAATATTTGTCTATGTGGCAGGATTCTATTGGCTGGCGTAAAACACTAGTATTACGCCACAGCCTGATAGAATGTTTTCTCTAAATATTAACAACCTATCAAGCAAATTGCTTGTATATAGTCTACTTGGCTCCATTCGTTTACGTGTGTATGTGTATATGTCTATATATTCTTGTGTTTGTGTTATGCTTTGTTTATAATCTATATATATATATATATATATATATACCGAGGCTTTGCTGTCACACAATTTTTCACGTAAGCTCATTTTAAAAAAAAAACAAAAATTCTAATTTTTTTTTTTTTTTTCTAAAGCCCGATAATACATAAAACCTAATAAACCTAAGAAGATTTAGAGGGCGTTTGGATCCGCGTTCTGCGTCCACGTCCGCGTTTTGGCTTCTGTTTTTTTATTTTAAAACCCAGCCGCATATATTGACTTTCAGCTATGAACAGTACACAAAATTACTGTTCATGGGTCCCACAAATTTCACTTTTCAGCAACTTTTTCATTAAAAATGGGGCCCACAATACTATTCACACATTTAAAAATTATTTTGCTACAGTGTTTTCAGTTTTCAGTTTTCAGTTTCAGCAAAATAAGTTCTATCCAAACAGACCCTTAATACCCACGGTTCTGACTTGACCTATTATGCGACTCATTCTCTTGAGAGTGATTGGAGATTGGAGAGCAAAATCTGAATCCCAGCGCTAAAATCAAGGAATCTGCAATTGAATCCAGCCTTCGTAGAAGAGCAAATTCTGAACCCGAGGTAAGAACTTCAATTGAAAGACTATCTACATGTTATTATTTTCAGCAATCTTACTTATTTTAGGATAAGTGCTCCGCATATTAGGCCAAGAGCAGCAGCTTTTGTATTTAATTATTTTAATTTTTTTTTTATAGATTATGCCTATGTCTTAGCTGTAAAGAATTAGGAGTTAAAGTTTTAATTTTGGAAGCTAATAACCTGTTGTTGATGATTTGATGCTTGTGTTTGTCCTTTCTTCCTTATGATTCTAAGAGTTTGTTTGGCTAATTTACTTTGTTCAAACACAATCTATATTTTGTAAGTTTCACTCAAGCCATAAATTCAACGTTTTTGTTTCTTTTGCAGGAAAAAAAAGTTTACATCACTGGTATTGAATTTTTTTTTTTTTTGGTATCATCCAACTTAAAATTCATTTAAAAATATGTAATATGCCATTTGATTTTGCATAATAATAGAGGCATTCATTAAAGCTTGCTATTTGTTAAGTCTCTCTCAACCCTCTCTCTGAATCTCTTCCTCAAATTTATGATATCTAATACCATGCCCATCTTGCATAATCCTATATAACTAAGTTATATAACTTATATTTTAGACCAAGTTACAATTTCAACAACAAATACTGACATAGGAATTATATTTGTAGCTTAGTGGTTCAACAGCCCCTGGTGAATGAGAGGAGAGTGGGAAAGCTTAAATCTTATTAAAAAACCCACAGGATATAAATGGAAAAGGCCTGATGAATGTCAAAATTGGAAATAGGTACACCACTGTAAGTTATGGTAATTCTAATCTTGATTTTTAATCTACGAATTTTATTTGTTAGTTATGGTAAGGTTTGTACAATTCACACACTAAAACCTGATGAATGTCAACTTTGTCGTTTGTTTGCATCTTGATTCTTTTACAAAAAGACCATAAATTTTTGGTTTGTTTATTTCTTTTTACTTCCTACTGCTTAGAATGGTCCCCAGCCACATGGTAAGGTTGTTTTTGCTCACTTGGTAGGGACTTAAAATTATTTGCTTCTTTACTTATACTTACAAAACTCTATTGTGTTAGTTGGCCTATTTTGAAAGTCCCTTCAGTTAATCTGTAATATATTATGTTGTCTGTCTATTGAGCCAAGCTTGGTTTTGATGCAGGGAATGCAGCTGGAGCTGAATTTGAATATGAGGGTATAGTTCCTATTAAAGAACTTCAACTTAATATGTCCAATGAGTTTGACTTATTGCAGTCAGCAATTTATTTATTTATTTTTAGAAACCATTTTGTAAGCAAGTTTGTGTATAGCTGAGTGATGAAGGCAAATCTAAAATAGGGACATTTTTTGAATCTTCATGGTTCACAATAAGTGTCTACGGTCAAGTAATACATGATGAAACTCCATACTGAACCACATGCTTCACTTTCTTTAACTCATCTTCATTAGCACTTGAAACAAAAACATGAAAACTAAATGAATACCTTGCAGTAGGTCTATCAAGCACATATACACTAATTTGCAAACTTTCTACATTTATTGTTAAGGTTTGTGGTAGAAATTTATTTGTTCTGTTAAGTCTCATCAGAATAGGCAAAGAAAAATGAAATCTTCTAATCTTAATGTTTTTAGATTTCTATTTGTATTCAAATTAAAGATGTGCATTTCAACATTTTATCAGGGACGTGTTTGGGAAGCCAAAGATGGATGATTTTGGTGATGACAATTCAAGAATCTCATTTGGTCACCAATTGATACTTATATTAGATATACTCTATGAGGTATGCCACGTCTCATCTTGCTTCATTTGTTCTGTTCATTCTACTACACATCCCTAAGCTAGCATATAGATCATCTTTTAATTTGAATTAAATCATTCTAAATCAATGTAATGTTTCATGCCTATGTTGTCAGCCAAAGAAAGCTGCAATGGTGATTGTGTGAATTTAAATGAGAGCAACGTATAATGTATATTGGATATTCAAGTGATCGATGAGGTCGGAGGGTCTACCACTTTCTGATATGCTTAGATATATCCTTATCATTACTAAGCCATTTGCCTGTGTGGTAACCTTTTTTCAGAATACTTTTTCTTTAGGAACAGCCTTTTCAAATAACCCCATTTTCCAAAAGCTGAAACATAAGCTATACCAATCTGGCACGTAAGCATTTAAACATAATGTTATCCTTATTAAGTTATATAAGCATTTAGACAATTTTTAAATTTAGCTATTACAGTTGCTGCTTCAAATAAACCTCATTTAAGTTCTGCATCTCAAATATCAAGTAAAAGAATTCCTTAAGTGATGATTTCTCAAAGAGAACTCCAATGAGAGTCTTCTTTCTGTAACAAATCCTGCATATTGGTGTTAGGTAAGCCTTTCCCTCTTTATTTATGTGATTTTTTTTAATAACATATATAAATGTCCTTAACGTTTTTCACATTACTTTTGTTGTTTTCTAAAATAAATTTGTTGTTTGGTGTTAATTTCCCTATTTGATGTAGAAAGCTTTGTAGTTTTCTAAAATAAATTTGATGTTTGTTGTTTATTTCCTTATTTGATGCAGAAAACAAAATATTATAAACAATTATTCTTTTTTCCTTCTATAATGATATTAATCAGATAAGAATGATCTTATTTTGCAGATAATATTTTCAATTGTAGATTTGGAGCTGCATACTAAAGAATTATGTTCTTCCATCCTTTATAAAGACAAACCATGTCATCCTTTATGACATTATTAATAACAACGATCGATTGATATTGACATTAATTCAAATGTTACAAATACTGCCTCACCTTATGACAATAGTAAGCTAGAAGTTCAGTTTTTATTTTATTTGTAAATTCTTACAATCATAGACCAACAAAATCAGTGATCTGCAGTATGCATCAGAGCTAACAGTTTAATCATAATGATTGGTGTGTAGGTGTAGAGAAAAGTTCTAAACACCTAAAAATGGATATGTTAGGCAAGATCCCCATCATGCAATTGCTGTTGAAAAGCTGCCAGACTTGAATTGCACAAGCGTAGAATCAGCAATGAGAAGTATAGCACAGACAACAACAGCAAAACAGGATTTTGGGTCCTTTTGTAAGTGTTTGCTTCCTTATTTGCTTCTTCTATTTGATTTGTAAAAACGAGTAGGGATTGTCAAATGAGCTTCATCATCCCATTTTTGTTATATCTGTAGCCTTGTAATTTCCTATGACTGAATTATTTTAAAACTAAGTTCTGAATGTGTTTATATCTATAATTATTTATAACTATGAATTTATTTTCTCATGCTCAACCTTTACCATTCCAATGTAAAGAATTATTGTAGTTCTTAGTCTGTATGGATCATATTGTTTGAGTTTTGTGTTTTGGTTTATAATCATTTACTGTTTTCATAATTTTCTGCACACTTTGTGTTGGCATCATTATAGATGCCTTGGTGAGAAAGCAGTTTGCATTGATACATTTATTTTATTGGTTGCTTAAGCAGTAATTATTTTACTATAGATTGGTCATTTGAACAGTGTAGAAAGAAACCTAAGAAATCATAAAAGAATTTTATAGAGCTACTAAATGTTATGGTTTGTGCCTTTGAAAAACTTTTTGAACAATTTGGTGGGTTATTCTTATGAAAAGCATGACAACTATGAAGTTTTGAACTATTTATTGCTTGTCCGGAAAACATAATTAGATATATATAGGTAAGGAAGAATTTCTTAGAAAAGAAAATAAGAGTTTAAATGAGAACCCATATCTAACAAATTTGCCACTACCAGATAAGGTTTTTATTTTATTATTATATATGATTTAGTTTTGGATATTTTGGTTGGACTGGTTTTGATTAAGGTATTTGGGTTTTAGTTGTCTTGGTTGTTTGTAGTTCTTTTGGGCACTAAAAAATATTTTATTGTGAAGGATACTTTGATGAACGTTTTCTTTCATTCTTTATATATATATATATATAGGTTTGGGAAGAGTTTTAGACTTGCATTTTCTTTTCTTTTTTTTAGCTAAAAGTACTTGCCTCTTTGTAGTAAAAAAATTTTAGCTGAGGTTTTGGACTTTCTTTCATAAAGCCAGTGAGTTGGGCTGCTTAGATTTGGTGCAAATGTGACTTTTACTTGAAACCATCAACTGACAATAAGGTGGAATGTGCTCTCATGGCATTGAGCAATCTTGATGACTCTTGCAACTAACTTCTTTTGCGTTTGTGTCAGTTGTGCCACCGTGGCTGTTAACATCTTCTTGTGGATCATCTATGATATCCACTGATGCATTATTTTCAAGTGTGGTAGTTTCGCTCTTGGAATCATCTTTTGTGTTCTATAATTTTCTGCGGCTGAATTCTTTTAAAACAGAGTTCCGAACATGTTTATATCTATAATTATTTATACCTATGAATTGATTTTCTCATGCTCAACCTTTACCACTCCGATGCAAAAAATTATTGTAGTTCTTAGACAGTATTGATAATATCATTTGAGTTTTGCATCTGCCTTTGTCTCTGTTCTTCTGCTTGCAATATCCCAGCTAAATATGGACATTTTTGTTTCTCTGTATTATTGTAGTTCTTAGCATGTATGGATCATTCTTCAATTGGTTTATAATCATTTAATGCTTTCATAATTTTTTGCACACTTTGTGTTAGCATCATTAAAGATGCTTTGGTGAGAAAGCATATAAAGTCTTTGGAAGTTATTTTCCTTACTTTGAAAAGAACAATGTTAGTCGAAGATGCATATCAATTTTTTGATGAATTTATTGCAAGAGAATGGGTGCTCAGTGGCACTAAATTAAGTGATCACATTATATTTTATGGATATGACTACCATCCTTTCACTTCTTTCTTTTCGCATGTGTGTGTGTGTGAATCATGTTGACAAAATTGTAAACCAGGATATTACTAAGAATAATATCCTCCTAGCATGCAGTTGAATCAAAATAAATTAGAGCTTTTTTTCTTTTTATTGCAATTATTGTAAGAAAATGTAGGAAATGCGGGCTATTTAAAAAGAGAATTTGTGATTTTTGCTTATATGACAAAAAGCTTTGAGTTCTGCTTTTGAATCTTTTGTTTTTAATTCTTGCAATTATTGATACTCGGTTGAATTGTAATTCTATTTAGAATCTTATGCATTAATTTTGTTTCAGATTTGTTCACTTCATAGAAATAACATTATCTCATGCTGATTTTGTTTGATGACGTGCAATGTTATAAGATGTCAAAATCCAAGAAAGTCTAAGGTGTTTTTTAATTATAATATTTATTTTTTCTGCATAGTAAAAGCAAACAACTACAAAAGGCAAAACCTACTCATATGCATTTTAATGAGTAAAAGTTTTGTGTATTGAGTACGACCTTTCAATGAGCAAGATGCTATAGTTGTAAAATGAAATTATAAGATTTTATTAGCTTAATTATAAGATGCAAGGTGAGTTAGGTTGCTTAGATTTTGTGTAAATGTAATATTTGCTAGAAATAACTTTTGACGTGCAGGTTTAAAGGAAAGAAATGAGATTTTAGAAGGAGAATGCTTGGGTCAAGATTGTCTAATTGCAGTTGCTATTGGCTTATGTGTAAATTAAATGTCTAGAACAAAGATAGATGTGGCAATAGTGTTTATTGAAATTCTTGACACATTGAATGTTTAGGAGCATGATCTCCAAAAATATAGTAGAGCCAAAATTAGATTCGTGTAGTGAGGTTGATTTATAATTAATATGAAGTTGTATGTTTTTATTGTTGCAAAATTGAATTTGGATTCTGGCTTTGAGCCAAGCTAGGTAAACATACAAATAGTTGCAATTCTTTGCAGATAGTTTTCCCTTTCTTTTTTTTAAGGTTTTTTCTTGATGAACAAATCAATCTCTTATCGATTCCTTTAGCATTTTCTTTTACCGTGAGGTTAATTAATTTTTTTTTATTTAACTATCCCGTGCATCGCACGAGTTAACGACTAGTGTGTGTGTGTGTGTATATATATATATAGATATATAAGAGATTAGTTGAAAATTACTGAAAAAGAATGGTCTTAATTATATCAAGGCTAGATCAGGCTTTGAAAAAGATAGCATCCATCCCTAGCACCATCCTCAAGTTTTCAAGAGAATAAAACTTACCAACAACTATGTAGAACCGGAAGATGGAGGGAGATCGGTCTAACGGTAGTGAAGAGGCCTCCCTTAGGTCTCTCTCTCCAACTCTCTCTGCATCTTATCAGATTTCTATCTCTGTGTTTCACGGTCACAAATGCTCTCTATTCTTTATTGATATATGTATGTTTGTTTACATCTCTTTCTCTAGTAGTTTTTATTATTTATATTATACCCTATGCCAAACGATTAGTACACAGGGAAACTTGATAAGCAAAATCAAAAGATACAATTGTTAGTGATTTTAAAAATAAATGGTTAGATATAGACATAGATATAAATTAATTTATGTAGCTTTGTGGTGTAATAAAGAGCGGATTACAAAAGGTCAAAAGATACCTATTAACAAAAAATGTACCTATTAGCCGAAAATGTGTCTATTGAATGAAAATTTGTCTATTGAAAATTGAAAAATGAAAAGTCACACTTGTTCGGTGTTTTTAAATGTATACGTAGCATTAATATATGTAGCCACATGGCGCAATGAGGAGTGGTAAACAAAAAGTCAAACGTTTCGGCTATTAGTTATTATATAGGTTAACAGAAGGAGCTTGAGGGATGAAACTTGATCCTTTTTTATATAACTTTCAAAAATTGAGGATTTTGTGGAAAAGGGAAAAAAGACAAGCATGCATGGATTAAAAATTGTTGCTTCAAATGCACTTAAAATAAAGATTGACAGTTAAAACTAGAAATAAATAAATAAAGGAGTTAAAAATAAAATAAAGGCGTGTCAAATGAGAGAGAGATCAGAGAGTTATGCACATCATTCAATCAGTTCATCATTGGGGGGACGCATGCGCAAAAGGTATGCATTATAATTGAGGAACGAAATAGGGTGTTTACAACTAAATTTTACAATTTTTGGTAAAAATTGGTATTTTGCTACTTAATCTCATAATTAGTTTGAATTAGGGTTTCAGACGTTTCCTAATCATCTAAGGGTTTTACTTTCTCAGTATTTATATGTTTTGTAGCCTCCAAAGGCAAGACAACTTATTATAAGGAAAAAAAAGAGTTTTTCCTAAACAGTTCTCTAGTGGATTCCAAATTTATAACCTTGTGGATTTAAGGAACCTCGATTCAAGTACCAGAATCTAATAGTTTAGTTTATGTTCCATCAAAAAGAGTATCGTTTGTGTTTTTTTCAGGCTTTCGTGGCATCAAAAACTCACACAACCATTGTTTGTCTCCAACTCTCTCTCAACACAACTCACACATCCTCTAGTTAAGAGAATAGCAACAAGGTATAATTTTGAATTCTAGGTTCTATATTTTATTTCTAGAATTTGAAGGTTTCAACTCAATTGAGAAACATATCACGTGCTTTCTTATTTCTCCAAAAAAAGAAGAAAAAAGTCATGTCCTTTCTTATAATATAAAAGCCATGGAAGAGTTGGATTTTTTGGTCCCCACTATTTATGGTTTCATTTAATTAGTTATATAATTTTGTATATTTTATATTCTTTAGTTTGTTTGTTTAAGTCTAAAGAAGAATTTGGTTTGTTATTTGTTTTTAATTTTTATTTATTTATATTTATTTTTTTAATCTTAAGTGGAAAGCATAAGGTCTTAATTTTGCTGAGTTGAATGTTAATTCTAAATTATTCTTTATGCTGGTGCTATTTATTAAATTGTTATAGGTGTTGAGATTGTGCAAAATGAAATATTTGGGCTGAGAAAGTTGGATACTTTTAACCCAATTTTGTTGGGTAAACAGATGTGGAGATTTGGGGTGGAAAGAAATCACCTTTGGCAGTGAGTTACTTCAATATAGTATAAGGAGGTTAGGGACAATTGACATTTGATTTAACAATAATTACTTTTATTGCAACCTTTGGAGAAACAAAAAGGTAGGATGTGACGGATTTGCAAGCCATGAGATTTTTTTTTTTTGGGTTGGGAACTATAGAAGAATAAGATTGAGAAAACCGATGGGAGACTATATGCAAATGTGAGAGACAGCACCCCCAACCTAACTTTAATAGGTTTTGGCACATAACTCGAATGAATGGATAGAGTCGTGTCAGTGTCTCTTAAGAGACAATGGAAGTTCTATTGTTGTTATCTACCATTCCTAAGTCAAGGGTTTTATAGTAGAGTCGCCCTTTATTTTAATATAGAAAATAAGAAATTGAAAAAGATACATCATTGCTATTGATAATTTGAATTAAAAGTACATATTTTTATAATAACCAGAAATCACATCGCTTTGGTTCTAGATACAATCTAAAATAAAATATAACACTTTGATTCCTAACTACAAAGGGAAAATTACAAGAATAAATCTAAGCTAGTAAACCTTAATATAAGTTTGGAGGCTATGTTATAGGATTGGGAAGGTGTTAGATACCCAACCTGCCTAGTGAAACCAGTCTTCTAAACTGTGGTGGCTAATGATCATATTATATTATTCAAAAGTTTATGTTATCCAAGAACATGTGATTGTAAAGATTGAAACAAATAAGAGCATGATGAAACCTTACTCTAGGCATGCATAGGTTGATATTGAAAGAGATGGTGAATATGTGTGTGATGTGTGACAAACCCTAATCTAGAGCATGAACATGACTTATAAGATTGAAAACCCTGATCTAAGAGCATGTGAATATGCAGTTGAAATTGAAAACCTTAATCATGCAAAGGATATGAACATCCTAAAGCTAACATGCTAACAAACAAGAACATGTGAAAAACCTAGAAACTAATCCATGCTTGAATCCTAAATAAACTAGGGCATAATTAAAAGGGAGGCTTGGAAACCTTACCTACATGCACTAACACTCCAAATACTCCAAGCAAGAAAGCTTTTCTAGAGGGAGAAATGAATCTCAGTTTACTAGGGAAGCTTAGAGAATTTCTAGAGTTTCTGAGATACCTTATGTGTTTTTAAATTGTTGGTGGAGAGGGAGCTAAGATTGAGTCTCTAGGCAATGTGGGACTAAAAAAAAAAATAGGTTTTCTGAGTGAAAAATATAGGAATCAAGGTCAAATTGAGTGAGGACAAGACGAACTGAAAAGGAAAAAAAAATTGGGGGATCTGACCCAAGTGTCGATTAACACTTGGTCCCAGGTCTTCTGGATCTTTTCCTTTTTTCTTTCTATCTGTTTCTGTTTTCATCAATTGGGATTTCGTTCTTCAAATTTTGACTTCTTTTTCCTAATTTTCTTGGTCCTTAAGCTCAGAAAATTATTAAAAAAAAGTTCAATTAATTAATTACTTGTCTCATTAATCAATTTTTGCCTATTATATTGGGAGTTAATAAATGCCTTGACTTTGGATTAAATTAGATGAATGCAACCTTACCATAAACCTTATCTTTTGCCAGTAGGATTATTACAAGTCATTTAATTCAAATTAGACTAAAAACAAACCAATTAGAATTAAGCGATCACAATCACCTATGGTCAAGATTTAATTCATGCAAGTATACTTTATCGCTAAAACTTGTTTTTATTTATTTATTTATTTATATTATATATCTTTTAATTCGGTGGTTTGATTAATGTTCGTGAACTATTATTTTGATCGTTATGACCTCAAGATTTGTTTTATGAAAAGTATATGGAGATCAAAAAATCAAAATTATAGTCTTGTCCTAAAGACATGAGATGGTGATGATATGCAATGGAATGCAAGTGGAGTTAAATGGGAGTGGCAAAATGGGGTGTCTACAACAACTAAGGCATGATTTCATATGATCAGTTGGTTACCTAGCTATTTGGATGAGCTCACATTTTATTGATTCTTTTAATTCTTGCAAATTGATGTTGGCAATGACACTACTGCATTTAATATTTTGCTCATTTTGGTTGGTGAGAAAATCTGGGGAATGTTCAATTTTATTACTATGACATTGAAATCTGCTATCATGATCATCTATATGTAGTGACCAATTTTCTGCTTTGAAGGTATCTAACAATGTGTGGGTTATAGAATGAGTTAATGAGATTTCATGCGTTAAATCTTTAGGATGATGGTTTTTGGTATAATAAGAGCTAGAGCTTTTAAAATTATTAATTGGAGTTACTTGACATGTTATATACTCTGTGTAGACAGGGGGGGTTACAGAATACAGCTAGTGATCTTGCTGTACTTGTTGCTGGGAGAAACTCATGTGACTAAACTGAAGAGAAGACCATTACAACATGAGGTCTATGTTGTATTTTTAAAAGAATATGAAAAAGTGATGCTATGTGAAGGGGATAAAAATAGGAGACGGATATCTCCATTGAACTTGAAGGGACGGAGAGGAAGAAGACGGATTGACACCGTAGGTGACGTGAATAGGACGGTTGAATTTTATTGAGTATCCGTCATATACGAATTAGTTATAAATTCTTCGTTGTATGTCACTTGATATGTTTGAGTCGACTTTTGCTTTATCTCCACGCAAGCGTGTACACTTAAACTTCTTGCATCACACGTTTGAGAAGACTCCTATATAGAAAAGAACTCAAGAAGGAAGTTGTATCCTAAAAGGAAAGGCAATTCTACGCCAATATAAATACCCCAGAAACCCTAGATATCAAGGTACGCACAATTGACTCAACTCTGGCACTCTAGAGTTGTAAAGAAATTCTAACTTGACCTTCGGAAGGTTTTTTGCCGGTACCACACCGGTGCTCTCTTTTAGGTCTCTTTGTTTTCTCTTTGCAGGTGTTGACTCGAGTTAGAAAGTGCTTGCAACTTATTGGTGATTTTTTCGACTTCATCAGTTGGCGCTGTCTGTGGGGAACGAGAGCGTAGGGAAGACTATTTAGCCTTTGCTCTATTCCTAAGACGAAAAGTTGCATGGTACTCACCAGATCGATGGCGACAATCAACAATCAAGGCGAAGAACCGCATGCCACAGCGCTAGAAAGGCAAGTCTAAATGCTTGCTGCGGCTGTTGAGCGCCTCACTAAGCAGAATCATGATTTAGAAGAGCAACTACGACAAAGGAATGCACACCAAAGTGCACCAGAGGAAGACCAGGAAGTCGCTAGCCTGGAGGGGAGGAACACCGTTAGGCCTGAAGGTAGCACTGCACCTACTAGACTGGAGCGGCTGGAGACAAACCCGTCGTCCGTCTCGGACTCCTTACCACCTCACATCGCAGCTGAGATGCAACAGATGAGGGAACGTATGGACGTGATGATGAGTACCCTGAGGGGACGAATATCCAGCGACTTGGACGACCTAGTCTATAGAACAGATTCGCCCTTCACAACGCCCGTGATTTCGTGCCCCCTTCCTCTAAAATTTCGCATGCCATACATCGAGAACTATGACGGATCCAAGGACCCTTTGGATCACTTGGAATCTTTCAAGACCCTGATGCATCTTCAGGGCGTGCCAAACAAAATCATGTGCAGGGCTTTCCTCACCACGTTGAAAGGACCTACAAGGGACTGGTACAGTAGGCTAGCGCTTAACTCCATCAGCACTTTTAAGGAATTAGGCGCGTAGTTTGTATCCCATTTTATCGGGAGTCACCGGCATAAGAAGTCCACTGTGTGTTTGTTGAACATCAGGCAGCGAGAAGGCGAGACCTTGAGATCATACCTTGAACGATTCAACAGGGAATCCCTTGAGATAGACGAGGCCGATGACAAGATACTCGTGGCAGCATTCACGAACGGGCTACGGAAGGGTAAGTTCCTGTTCTCTTTATACAAGAATGACCCAAAGACTATGTCCGACGTGTTTTACAGGGCGACAAAGTATATGAACGCAGAGGACGCCTTGCTCTCTAGAGAAGACAAGCCTAAAAAGAGGGAAAGGCCAGAAGATATGCAGCCAGACAAAGGGCAGAAAAGGGCAAGAACCATAGAACGACGGGAGGATCGACGACCCAAGCCGCCTACGGGAAGGTTTACCAACTTCACTCCCCTCACAGCCCCAATTGACCAGGTGTTGATGCAGATTAAAGACGAAGGAACTTTGACGTTCCTTGGCAAGCTAAAGGGAGATCTTAATAAGAGGCCGAGAGATAGGTACTGCCTCTTTCATGGCGATCATGGTCACGATACGGCGGACTGCTATGACTTGAAACAGCAAATTGAAGCCCTCATTAGGCAGGGTAGGTTGCAGAGGTTCGTCAGGAAGGAGAGAACGGATCAAAACCAGGAACAAAATCCCTGACGAGAAAACGAATGTCCCAGACCACCGGTAGCAGACATACGGATGATAATAGGGGGTAGTACTTCAGCAAGGTCGTCTAAAAAGGCCAGAAAGACCTATTTACGGATGGTGCAAAGCGTCCAGTCGACGGGCTCCTTACCAGAAGGAACACGACGGAACAGCTCCAGCATCGGGTTTTCAGAAGAAGAGGCCCGGCGCCTTCACCACCCACATGATGACGCGCTCGTGGTTAGCATACAGGAAAGGGACTTCAACATCCACCGAGTTTTGGTGGACAACGGGAGCTCGGCGAATATCCTTTACTACCCCGCGTTCCAGTAAATGGGGATTGCTAAAAAGCGCCTAATCCCAGCATGCGCGCCCCTCGTTGGCTTTGGAGGAACCCGGGTCTATCCTTTAGGATCCGTCACGTTGGTGGTGACGGTAGGAGATTACCCTCAGCAAATAATCACGGATGTTTCTTTTCTCGTAGTTGATTGCTCCTCAACATATAATGCCATAGTCGGACGACCCACTCTCAATGCGTGGAAGGCCATCACCTCTACTTACCATCTGATGATCAAGTTTCCCACCGAATACGGAGTTAGAGAACTGCGAGGAAATCAGGTGGCTGCGCGGGAATGTTACGTTGCCATGATGGAGATGGATGACCACCTACATGCAATGAACATCAAGGAATAGAGAACGGTAGCAGAACCTATGGAAGAATTGGAGGAGGTACGACTGGATGATTCTAGGCCCGACCGAACCACCAGAATCGGAACCTTAGTCGACCAAACGGTTCGACACGCGCTCGTGTTATTCCTCAAAGAGAACCAAGACGTGTTTGCATGGAGCCATGACGACATGCCGGGAATAGATCCGACAATCATAGTTCACAAATTGAACATGTCACCTTCTTTCCCTCCAGTTCGACAAAAAAAGCGTGTGTTCGCCCCCGAACGGGATTGGGCCATAGCAAAGGAAGTGCAGAAGCTACGAGAAGCAAACTTCATACGGGAGGTGTACTACCCTGATTGGCTGGCAAATGTAGTAATGGTCAAGAAATCAAGCGGAAAGTGGAGAATGTGTGTTGACTTCACGAATCTGAATAGAGCATGCCCTAAAGACAGTTATCCGCTCCCGCGCATCGACACCTTAGTAGACTCCACCGCAAGACATGAACTTTTGAGCTTCATGGACGCCTTCTCTAGGTACAATCAAATTAAATTGGATAAGACTGATCAGGAGAAAACATCATTTGTGACAAGCCAGGGGCTTTTTTGCTACAAGGTGATGCCGTTCGGGCTCAAGAATGCAGGTGCCACGTATCAGCGATTGATGAACAAAATTTTCGCGCACCAAATTGGCAGAAACGTCCAGGTTTACGTAGACGATATGTTGGTGAAAAGCGCAAAGGTGTCTGATCATCTGAGGGACCTCCAGGAGACTTTCAACACTCTTTGGACATACAAAATGAAGCTGAATCCAAGCAAATGTGCATTCGGAGTTACCGCTGGAAAATTCTTAGGATTCATGGTGTCCCAGAGGGGTATTGAAGTCAACCCAGAGAAAGTAAAAGCGATTATGGAACTATCTCCTCCGAGGACGGTAAAGGAAGTGCAAAGCTTGACAGGGAAGATAGCAGCCTTAAACAGGTTCGTATTAAGAGCGACGGACAAGTGTCTCCCCTTCTTCAGAACACTAAGGAGATCTTTTGAGTGGACGGACGAATGCCAAAGGGCATTTGAAGAGTTGAAGGGATATCTCTCTACCCCGCCATTGCTTAGTTCGTCCACGCCAGGGGAGGAATTGTTCTTGTACCTTGCCGTCTCATTAGCAGCGGTAAGTGCATCTCTTATCAGAGAGGAAGGGAAGATACAAAAGCCCGTGTACTTTATCAGCCGGGCACTGAGAGGAGCAGAAGAAAGATACCCACGGATGGAGAAACTCGCTTTCGCTCTTGTGACTGCAGCTCGAAAGCTCAAGCCCTATTTTCAAGCACATACCATAAAAGTCCTGACGGATCAGCCCTTGCGGAGAGCAATGAGCAATCCTGAAACTGCAGGGCGGATGGCTTTGTGGGCTATCGAGCTAAGTGAGTACGATATCCAATACCAGCCACGAACGACTGTGAAAGGACAGATACTAGCAGACTTCATTGCAAAATTCACTACAATTAAGGAGCAGGGGGCAGAAGAGACGCCCACGTGGAGAATTCACACAGACGGATCTTCTAATAAACACGTTGGGGGTGTCGGCGTCGTACTACACTCTCTTGAAGGAGATAAGATAGAATGTATGATCCGTCTGGACTTCGCCACTACTAACAACGAAGCAGAGTACGAGGCCCTAGTTGCGGGACTGGAGCTTGCGATAGCAGCAGGGGCTAGGAAGGCGGTCGTCTACTTCGATTCTCAAATCGTAGCCAGTCAAGTTAATGGGACCTATGATTGCAAGAATGAGAGGATGAAAAGGTACCTCGAGGAAGTGAAGGGTCGGACGAATGACCTCTAATTTACGATAATCCAGATCCCAAGAGAGGAGAACCAAGAAGCGGATCGACTCGCAAAGGCTGCTTTGGCCGAACATATGATCACTGCAGAATAGGTATTGTCATTTGTCCAACTTTCATCATTATTAGATGATGTTCGAATGCAGGAGGTAAGCACTGAGAATGATAGGATGGTCCCAATTATGGCATACCTCAAAGACGGCAAGTTGCCATATAGTAAAGAAGACGCAAGGAAATTGAAGGTTAAAGCTGCCCGATTCATCCTGATTAAAAACGTCCTCTACAAAAGAGGATTCTCCCGACCATATCTAAGACGCCTCGGCTGTGAGGAAGCAGAGTATGTGATGGGGGAGGTCCACGAAGGAATTTGTGGGAACCATTCTAGATCAAGGTCTTTAGTGCACAAGCTACTCCGAACGGGATACTACTGGCCGACAATGCAAAAGGATGCCTATGTGTACGTTAGAGCCTGCGACAAGTGTCAACGATTTGGCAATCTCATTAGACAACCAACGGAAGAACTCGCACCTATGACGGCTCCATGGTCGTTCGCACAATGGGGGTTGGACATCATGGGTCCATTCCTTATCGCGGTAAGACAACTGAAGTTCTTGGTGGTTGGTATTGACTACTTCACCAAATGGGTAGAAGCAGAAGCTCTGGCTACTATCACGGAGAAAAACATTCGCAGTTTTGTATGGAGAAGTATTATTTGCAGATATGGGATTCCAAGGGTGCTCGTTTCAAACAACGGGAAGCAATTCGACAACGATGCATTCCGGGACTTTTGTTCTCAGCTGAGAATCAAAAATCACTACTTGTCGCCCGCCCACCCACAGGCCAACGGACAAGTTGAAGTCACGAACCGGTCCTTGCTAAAGATTATCAAGACCCGGTTCGAGGGGGCAAATGGCATATGGCCGGACGAACTACCAAGTGTTCTATGGGCGTACAAGACAACGACAAGAATGCCAACAAGAGAGACACCGTTTCGATTGGCGTATGGTACTGAGGCCCTCATACCGGCAGAAGTGGGATTGACGAGCTACCGTGTGGAAAGCTACGACGAGAGCAAGAATAATGAAGCATTGTGTTTAGAGCTTGACCTTGTAGATGAGGTCAGGGCTGCAGCAGCACAAAGACTGGTGCGGTACCAAGACATGATGGCAAAACACTACAACTCCAAGGTCCGGCACAGGGACTTCCAGGTGGGAGATCTGGTATTGTGAAAAGTACTCAGCGCTACGAAGGATGCATCCCTTAGGAAACTGGGTCCCAACTGGGAAGGCCCGTACAGAATTATCTCATGGCATAGGAAAGGAACATACTACTTGGAGACGTTGGACGGAAGGAAATTGAGCCATCCGTGGAATACAGAGCACCTGAAGAAGTACTACCAGTAGTGCAGTGGGCATAAGACAATATCTATAGCCTTATTTTCAGTTTATTTTTAAACAGTTATAGTTTTTACTTATTAGAACCTAAGTTTTTTTTTTCAACAACAATATGGTCTATCGAACTGATATAATGAGGAATTTTTATTTAGAAAATATGAAATGCATGGTGTTCAAAATCTACAAGTCCAAAAAATGGACGGATCATCCAATAGGATGAAAATCTACAAGTCCAAAAAATGGACGGATCATCCCAAAGGATAAAAACCTATAAGTCCACAAAGTGGACGGATCATCCCAAAGGGATAAAAGCCTACAGTCCACAAAGTGGATGGATCATCCCAAAGGGATGAAAAACCTAGTCCAAAGTGGACGGATCATCCCAAGGGGATGAAGACCTATGAAGTCCACAAAGTGGACGGATCATCCCAATAGATGATGTCCAACCAAGTCCACAAAGGGAACAAATTATCCAAGATCCACAAAGTGGACGGGTCTTAAAAAATACTTTTGAAAGTCTAGCCCCAAATAAAGGACGGACATCTAAAATTCCTCACAGTAGACGGGATTATCTAAATGGGATAAACGTGCATATAATGTGCGACGGATAATAAGCAAGCAAATAGGCAATAAAAGTTTCGATAAGTTAAATTGTACGATTACAAATGATGGTTCAACAAGTTCGCTTACAACGGTAAGAATTTTTACATAAAAAAATAAAAAATAAAAAATAAATTATTACTACTCATTCTTCGGCGAAGAATTCTCAATCATCTGACCGTCGTTTGGTTGACTTGGAGGAAGAGCTTGACCTTCGTCAGCTGGAGCAGTGACGGCAAACACTTCGTCTGTGCTTTCTGAACGGATGGATTGCGCGAGTGTTTGCCCTTGAGCTTCAATAGAGATATGGGATACGTCCAGATCGGGATACGACGACTTCACCTGACGGATGGCGTCGTTGAATCCGTCAGCAAAGGAGCTCCCAAGCTCTGTCAGAAGGAGGTCGGAGTCACGATACTCCTGGACGGCTATCTCTTTCGCATTGTGGAGTTTAGTCTTTGTGTCCGTCAACTCCTTCTCCTTGTCCTTCAAAATTTCGCGCAAGTGCTCATTCTCCTTTTCCACCTCACCTCTGACTTGCTCTGAGCATTTGAGCTTTCTGTCCATGTTGATCTTGTAGGTCTTCAGGTCGTGAAGCTCATCCTCCATCGTCTTGTTCTTTTTCCTCAGACGGTCCATGGTTGTCTCGTGATTGAAACAACGGCCAAATAACCCTTTCATCATCAGTATGGCCTGGAAGCAAAATACAACGCTATGTTAATGACGGGTGAGAAAGAACTTAACATCATTAGAGGACGGATTCAAAATTACCTGCGCAATGGTGAAGAGGCCCGTCTCTCCCATCGCCTCCGTCGCATGGTTGCCGAGGTCCTCGTAATCATCAGCCGTCAGGATAGACGAGAGCTTTTCAAGGGCATAACTCGAATCTTCCCGAAAGAGAACGGGTGGTTTCTCCCCGGTGGGAACGGGACCCTTCATCAAGCCTTTGCCCTTTCCATGCCTGACGGGTGTTTTCTCGGCTTCCAATGCCACGATGGGCTCTGATGTGGTCTTTTGTTTCTTTGGAGGACGGTCTGCTTTTTCGGGTTGATTATGTTTTGACGGAACAGGTGGAGCCGTCCCCTTTGTTTGACCAACCTCCTGCTTTTTCTTCGCTGCTTGTTGTTTGATGAAGGCTCTCCTCTTGGCAGCATCCATCTCTGTATATCAAAGACGGATGTGAAAGGCAAAGGTAAAAATACTAACACTTAAAGAAGACGGAGAGAGTTACGACGGACTTACGTTTTCGAACTCTGTTATCGTAACAACGGGCGGCAGATGAAGGTTCAGGACAGTCACAATACCAATGTAGAGTGTCGAGGGTGACGAGTTGTGCCCAAGTCCTCTCCTGCAGCTTTGTCTTATTGAAAATTCTCTCCAGGAAACTCCACTGCTCTAAGTTAACTTGTGGACGGTCCCGAGCTGCAAAAGAGACGGTTAGACCTTAAAAAAAATAAAATAACTTTCAAGGATCAATTAGATGGAAACTAAAGCAATGGCATACTCGATGGAGGCATTATGCCCCATGTTGTGTCGACGGGCATATGTGTGCTATCCCCTGGACGACACATCCATTCGTCCCCTTCCAAAAAGAAATACCGACTCTTTCAGTCTCTATTTGAGTCCGGTGTATCACTGACGAGCCTCAACAATGGGCTTCTAGCAACAAAATTGTACATCCCTTTTGACTTGACGATCTCCGTCGGACGATAACAGTGGAAGAATTCTTCCACCGTCAACCTTTGAGCACCGTCAGACATTGCCCCATATAAAACTTCTACCCCGATGAATACTCTCCAGGCATTTGGGGAGATCTGGGTGACGGATAGGCCAAGGTATTGAAGAAGATGACGGTGGAGAGAACTCAAAGGAAATCTGAGCCCCGCCTTTAAGGCTTGCTCATAGATCCCAACATCGTCGACCCCCCTGTAGTAACATTTTTTGGACTTTTGGGGAAGACGTAGACGGATGTTATCTGGTATTTGATACTTGGTTCTAAGTGTTCTGAGGTGGGATTCGGTGATTGTGGACCTAAAATCGTTTACCGTCCAGAAGGGTAGCATGACAAACTCTCTCAGACCATCCGGTCCAATCGTAGATTGAATGGGGGGATCCACACCGTCTAAGTCACTACTCGACGACTCTGAACTATCCATCTCCAGACCTTCATCTAGGGAAGAAGAGGTACTGGACGGATTCCTTTCTTCACTTGAAGTGTCAGGATCTCTTGGACCTGACGGGAATCTTTCATCGTAGCCCGCCCCGTCGCGGACAAACGACTGATTACTTGACGCACTAGACATAACCTACATTTATGACGGTATTACCTAAGACGCTGACAGGTCTAAAGTGCATATATATAAACAATAAAATAAAGAAAAAGACGGGAGAAGGGTTTGGAGTACATACCAGATCGAGATGGCTTCCAATGCGAGATGACGGATAGAATAGCTGAACGACAAGAATGCACGTTAGTAATGACGGTAGCGCTCTGCTCACAAATTTTTGATAGGAAGAGAAAATAAAGGGAGAAATGGTAGGCTTTTATAGAACGAAGGGCACGGAATACGAAGCGACGCCTTGTTTTGGGGAAACAGCCAATCCATAAGGACCACGTGTCCTTCGCCAGAAATACAGGCCACGTGTCCTCCGTCATGGTACACTAGGACCGTCCTATCTCAATATATTGCTTTATGGATCATTCCATGAATCCGTCAGGTTTCAAAGACGGATCCAAGGACTGAAGGGGGCAACTGAAGGGGATAAAAATAGGAGACGGATATCTCCATTGAACTTGAAGGGACGGAGAGGAAGAAGACGGATTGACATCTTAGGTGACGCGAATAGGATGGTTGAATTTTATTGAGTATCCGTCATATATGAATTAGTTATAAATTCTTCGTTGTATGTCACTTGATATGTTTGAGTCGACTTTTGCTTTATCTCCACGCAAGCGTGTACACTTGAATTTCTTGCATCACATGTTTGAGAAGACTCTTATATGGAAAAGAACTCAAGAAGGAAGTTGTATCCTAAAAAGAAAGACAATTGTACGCCAATATAAATATCCCAGAAACCCTAGATATCAAGGTACGCACAATTGACTCAACTCTGGCACTCTAGGGTTGTAAAGAAATTCTAACTTGACCTTCGGAGGGTTTTTGGCCGGCACCACACCGGTCCTCTCTTTTAGGTCTCTTTGTTTTCTCTTTGCAGTTGTTGACTCGAGTTGGAGAGTGCTTGCAACTTTTTGGTGATTTTTTCGATCTCATCACTATGAATTGAAGCAACCATATGCTGTTAGTGAACTTGTCTTACCGTATGAATTGATTATTTTTGTATTGTTTACTGCCACTATTGTATTATGTAGATATATATATCCACTTCGATGCAGCATTTTATGTGTCTTCATGCTTATTTTAATACCGAAGAATATAAACATATAAAAACTACTGAACCTTTGTGACATTATATTATTGTTATTATCATTATCATTGTCGTTAATGATAGAAAAGCTTCATAAAATGCTCATGAGTTTACTCCAAAGGTAATGGAGTTTTTTTTTTTTTTTTTTTGCTTTTAAAAAGTTGTTTCGTGCATTGAGACTTGCATATACATATGCATATACAAATAGATCAGAAGCTATCAAACAATTAATTGTTGAGAGAGCAACCTTTACAGTCAATTACACAAACGAATTTCTGTTCTCACAGTACGTAGCCATCTTTGTAAAATATTAATGCCTTGGCAATTGCCATAACCATAAGCATGCTTACTGCGTAAGCCTTGATTTTTTTTTTTTGGCTAAAGTGTATATGGTCAAACCCTGCTTCATCACAGGCCCTGAAAATCTAACTTGTACGTACTAACTACCAGATTATAATAATTTGGTTCTGCACCGATTTCTCTCTCTATCCATATATGTACGTAGACATTGATGGATTGTAGTTCAACTAACTTCCTCCTTATTTCTTTATTTCTTCCTTTTTCTTCTTTTCTTCTTATTTTATTTTTATTTTTAATTATCTAAACAAGTGAGTCAGCAATGAAATTTTGGTAGACCCCACATTGCGCTAATCTCAAACCACCTTGGTGGGAATATTTAACATATAGTTTTATTTATGAGTTTTAATTAGCTCAATTAGTAAAGTCTCTTATCGTTGAACAAAAAATCTGAAATTTGAACTTTGTCTATTTTGAAAATTGATTGGTATTTTAACCTATCATATCTATAAAAGTTAAATAAAAAACAAAAAACATATGAGTTTTATTTTTCCTTTAATAAGTTGTGTTTGGGTGAAAAATTTTAGAAATTATTTTGGACAATATGCATTTGGTTATTCTATATAAAGCAGGGCAACTCTTAATTTAGAAGTCATCCACTTCTTGCTTTGAGATCATCATCATCATCATCATCTACTCTCTCTCTTTCTCGTTTCTTCTTTATTCTATATAAAGCAAGGCAACTCTCAATTTAGAAGTCATCCACTTCTTGCTTTGAGATCATCATCATCATCTACTCTCTCCCTTTCTCATTTCTTCTCTCATGGAGTTGGAAGGTAGACTCCGATTTTTTGAGAACAAGACTATTTTAATCATTGGTGCCACAGGCTTTCTAGCAAAAGGTTCTCTCTCTCTGCCCGCACTCTCGAAATACATTTATACATGTTTATTCATACCTACAAATATAAACAACCTGTCAAGCAAATTGCTTGTATATATTCTACTTGACTCCACTCGTTTATGTGTGTATTAGCGTATATATATAGTCCTATGTTTGTGTTATGCTTTGTTTATAATTCTATGTATGCGTGTGTTGAAAGAATGTTTTTAGTGATACCTTGCTTGCATAAATGAACGCAGTTTTTGTGGAGAAAATACTGAGGGTTCAACCAAATGTAAAAAGGATCTATCTTCTTTTGAGAGCTTCAGATAATGAGTCTGCTACACAACGGTTTTGTCATGAGGTACCTCATTTAGTTCTTTTTGATTACGTAGGCAGGTGATTTTTCGTGTCACATACATGATTTTTTTTTTTTTAAGACTAAATTGTAAAGTACATCCTTTTAAGAGAATTTTGATTTTGATCTTTAATATTTTGAATTTGTTTTTTTAAATAATTTGTAATTTTGATTTTAAGACATATATAACATTTAACGTCATTGTCCATTTTGTCCTGCCACTCATTTCCATTAAATTACATGGGCATTAACAATGCCAAATAAATTTGCAATTCCTATATTAATGTGTGCCAGCTGACTAAAGTATATCATGCCACGTGGCTCCTAAACTTAACTAGTATATGTTAAGTAAAAAAAAAAAAAAAAAAAATTCAGTGTTGTAGAGACCCAAAAGAGGGCATACAATCCATGAAACTTCATATTACCTAGTGAAATATATAGAGATGTGCTTATAAAGAGTAACTTCCCTTCAATGTGTGTAGAGGCATTTTTCCCTATAGTTCTGTGTTTTGGTAAAGAACAAAACTATGAGGAGTATAAACTCTAAAGTGGACAATATCTACACAGTTGGGATGGGGTTGGTAGTGTAATAAGAAATGTGGGAAACCAAGAAAGAAAAGAGGAGAGAGATGAAAATAGGGGAGAAATAGCTAAAGAGAAAAAATTAAAAAAAGAAATAAAAAATATTACATATAATTTTTTTATAATCATGGACAAAATGATCATATAGTTTTAACTTATGAGTTTAAATGGTATTTAACGATAATACCATTCCTGTAAATGGATGGAATGACAAAAATGTTAAGAACTAAAAAAAAAGACTTTTAAACATTAATAACTAAAATCAAAATTATCTCAAAATTAACTGGTTTGATTTACATTTTAGTCTTCTTTTAATTTCAAAATAATTTTTATTCTTAATAGCAAAAAAGGGTAAAATAAATTTATTTAATTTCCTAGGATTTAGTTACAATACAATATTCGTACTAAATAGGCTTAAATGGTTTTTTTTTTTCTTCATTGGTTTGATCTGCAGGTAAAAGGACAGGACCTCTTTAACGTTCTTAGAAAGAGTTTAGGTGCGAATCTAGAATCCTATGTATTTGAAAGGGTTACTCCTATCTCTGGTGACATATGTGACGTGAATTTGGGAATCAAAGATGATATATTAAGAGAAGAGATGTGGAATGAGATAGACATTGTCTTGAATTCTGCTGCTACAACAAACTTTGATGAAAGGTAACAAAAAAAACAATGTGTGCAACTGTGCATAGTAAAAAAGATTCATATATTTATTTATTTATTTTTAAATTTTTTCTATTCCTTTCTTTCCTCTTTTAGATATGATATTGCATTGGGCATCAACACATATGGAGCTTTGCATGTTTTGAACTTCGCAAAGAAATGTATTAAATTGAAGGTGCTTGTCCATGTATCAACAGGTCAGTGTAGACTTCAACTCTGCCCTTATACACTAATTAGCTATTTTGAATGTCTGTAAATTAGTCCACTTCAAGAGGTAATTGCTAGTGCAAAAATCTGTGTTCAAAAATAATGCAGAAGTACCATATGTCATTGCAATTGTAAACAATGAACTCTGTAATCTTCAATGTTGTTTTACAGCTTATGTGTGCGGCGAGAAGGTGGGGCACATACTAGAGAGCCCATTTTACATGGAAGAAACGCTGAACGGAACCTCGAGATTAGATATCAATGCCGAAAAAGAACTTGTTGAGGATTACCTTGATAAATTACGAGTGCATGGTGCCACGAAAGAAGAGATCACATCCACCATGAAGGATTTGGGCATTAAAAGGTTTTTAAGAATCTTCCAATAAAATCCTTCAATAAAATTTTCAATGACATAATAGTTATCACTTTCGTGTCAATAATGAATTTACTAAAACAATTTGTGAAGCATATAATAATAAAATATTTCTCTTGGCAATTTTTTTCCTTCTTGTTTTAATTTTATCTGTTTCTTTTTATTAATTGCTAGGGCAAAACTATATGGATGGCCAAACACCTACGTGTATACGAAAGCATTGGGGGAAATGCTTTTAGGACACTTTAATCAGAATTTGCCCTTAGTCATCATACGGCCCACCATAGTAACCAGTACTTACAAAGAACCATTTTCAGGTTGGATTGAAGGTGTGAGGTAATCATAATTTGACATGGAATTATAAAGCTCACAATTTTGTGAAATTATTACTTATGTTTTTGTTGGGTAATAATTAATTAAGAAGATTAGGTGATCAAGAAAATAACAGGGTTTAAGTAATAGTTTAGTTGTAATGACATACTTTGTGGTGTTTTTTTATGGTTTGAACCTCACCTGCCACTTCCTACTATTTATCTATGAAAAAAAACAAATTTCAAGTACCATTGAATAGGTCTTTTTCCCCCCTATTTTCATGATTGAATCTTGCTTGGTTAAATTTAATTTTCTTGTTACAGAACCATTGATGGTGTAATTGCTGCCTACGGCAAAGGGAAACTGAAATGCTTTCTTGGCCATCCTAACACAATCATGAATGTTGTGAGTTAAATTCATTCTTCAATCTTTAAGCAAACAATTGCAGACAAATCTATTCATCTGGATTTTAAGCTTGTGTTTGCCCATATAAGTCTTTTCAACGAGCTTTCAATATTGAATTTTGAAAGTCATGCAGATACCAGCAGATATGGTGGTAAATTCTATGATTATGGCCATGGTGGCTCATGCAAACAAGTCTTCTCAGATCATCTTTCATGTGTGTTCTTCAATGAGAAATCCGATGAAACTCTCTAGTCTTTCAGATTTCATCTCTCTGTACTTCACTCAAAATCCGTGGATTGATAGAAATGGAAAGTCAATCAACGTCCGCAAGTTGATAGTCTTTAGCAATATTGCTAGGTTTCAAGCATACATGGCTGTTCGATATAAACTGCCGTTGAAGGTATTTGGCCACAATTAAAAATAGTAACCAGTTTTACATACCAAACACTGTTAAGAAAAAATAGCGTTTCCTTCCAAAGGTTCCTGTGAATCAGACACTATGCATGCAATATCACAGAAAGAACGTCCTCTCAATATATGTATTCTCTCTCTATACTATATTATCACTTTTTTTTTTTTTTTTTCTTTTCTTTTTCATTCTGACTTTATTCTTTGAAGGTGTTATGGTTAGCAAATCTGGTGCTTTTCCAGTATTATCGGGAGATATATATCACGCTTAATCGGAAGGTCGAAGTATTGATGCGAATGGTTGACCTCTACAGACCATATGTATTTTTTGCTGGCTGGTAGGTATTATTTATTTTAGTGATTAAATTTTCCATCGTGTTTTCAATGTATCCACTGATAATAAGCTTTTGTTTTCCACAACAGCTTTGATGACTCCAACACAGAAAAGCTAAGAGTGGCGATTAGAGAGAGTGGAGTCAATGTGCATTTGTTTGACTTTGATCCAAAGTGCATTGACTGGAAAGACTACATTATGAACACTCATATTCCTGGCCTGATAAAGTACTCAATGAAACGATAACTTTGAGGGATTGTTGGCCTTTATTTTACAAAATGTTGTGGTTTGGAATTTCTTTCATCAATAAGGCAACCACAACCTACCTACCTAGCTGCCATTTTGTTTAGAATTTTACTTGGAGTGAATTAGTGTTCAGAAATTAAATATGCAAGGAATAAATGAATAGATGTAAGGAGCTGAATAAATGTATGTTAGAGTATTCACATCAACTCATACAAAAATTTATGTTTATTTTGTGTAAGAACCTACTTTTTTTATTTATTTATTTTATTTTACATACTCACTTTTCAAAATACTCCACATTAGATTATCTACTTTATACTATATTTCATTAAATATCAAATATTCTTATTATTTAATTTTTTTTCTTTTTTCACATATAACAACCATCATCTACGCTCTTCACTCATCATTAGAATACGTAACGAAAGAATAAAAAATTAAATATAAAATGAATAGTGTCAATGTAAATTTACATGGTTATTATACAAACTTATAAATTTATACAATTATACAGTCACTGATGTAGGTCATTTTTAGGCAAAAAAAATAAAATTTTCACATTTATTATTATTATACACATATTGATGTGAGTGCTCTTACAAATTAATAAAGTGTGAAAAGTTAAAGGGTTGTATTTAAAGTATACATACCCCACACATCTAATCTATCCATTTGTAACCAAGAGGGTAAGAATTCTCCTTCTTGTTCTTTCTCCCTTCAATATTTTATTGTGAATGATTGAGATTTTCTAGCTGTGTAAGCCTACCAACTTGTAACGAAGTAGATTTTGAGTGAAAATGCTTATGGTGGGAATAGAATTTTTTATTTTTTATTTATTTTTTATACAAGATAGAATTTTTACTCTAGCTTAATCTAAGTGTATATGTGTGTGAAGCTCCCTCCTGGAAATCCTTGAACCCTAGTCCTTGCCCCCTACATCCCACAAACACTTATACTTGTAAAGTGACCACTGCACCAAGGGTGCGCAGTGGGAATAGAAATTAATTGTTAACACAATTGTCTCATTTTAATTTTCCAAACTTACCAAAGAAAACTTTGATAACTGGGGGTGCTTAAATGAAAGACTCACTTAGATTCCAAAATGCATAGAAAATAGTGGGGAAATGTTATGTAAAGATACAAAATGAAAACCTTTAACTCCAAATTACAAATAATTCTTTCAAAAGGCTTAAAAGAATGATTAACGAGCTCTAATGTTTATCTATAGGATTTTCGATGAAACCACTTTCGAGAAATTTTAAAATGCAATTGGGGAAATTAATCAAATATGGCACCGTGAATTTGGGTAGAATGTCACAAACTAAAAATCACAACTATTCAAAAAGAAAAGAGAAAGAAGGAAGATTAATGAACCAGCATTTGTACAAAATCGCTCAAATGACAAATTTCTAAACTCTTACTTGGGGTATAACGAAAATGAAATGAAAATCTCAGATCAAATTGAGTAAGAATTTATCCTACATAAAATTGAAATGAAATAACACCAAAAAAAAAAAAAAATTACATGTGATTGGGACGTATATCAAAGCTTGAGTATTGAGTTGTAGTGTAAGGTGGAATGAAAGAATTAGAGGGCAATGATAAATTATATGGTCCGCTTGGAGGAGTTCTCCCTCCTCTCACAGTAGTCAATGGTTAGGTCCCTATGTGTGACTCATGAGTGGGATCCATGCTCTTGTGAGAGGGGGACGATCCACTTAGTGGAGAGAGAGTAAGAGAGATGGGAATATGGGAGAAGCAAATGCAACTGACGATTAGGAGAGATCTGGCTTTTAGAGTGGGAAAATTACAAAAAGCAGTCTTGTTTATTAGGCAATTACAAAAAAGGGGCAAAAAAGCAAATTGCACCTACTAAATTGGACTTAAATTCATTTCATTCCTTTAACTTTATTTTTGTTCAATTTAGTCATTTGAGTTTCAAATTTATTCAGTTGAGGCTTTTCCTCATTTTTGTTGAAAAATTGTCGTATAAATATGCAATTAACTAATGAAAAAAGACTTTTTGAAAAAAAATTCTCATAAAAATCTATAATATAATGTTTTATTAATTTTATAATTTTTTTATATGAGAAAAATATATTTTTTAATGGCAATTTTTAAAACAAAATTGGACGTGAAAGCTCGGATTTGTGTTAAAAATATAAGAACTGTTTAGATCCCCAATTAATAGATTACGGCTAGATTGATTTTACTCTAACTTAAACTAAGTGTTGAAACAAGAGTAAATGAAGTGCAATCAACCGATACTACTCTAGTGTATAAACATGAACAAAAACAGTAAAAGTAAAGCACAAGAATAAGGGAAAAGAGATGCAAACACAAGATAGCACGCCGATGTGTTATCGAAGAGGAAACCGAAGAACTCGGCGAAAAACCTCTCAGCTACCCTCCAAGTAGTAAATTGATCCACTAGAGAATAAAGTTTGAGTACACAAATAACAAAAGACCCTCCAAGCCTAGTTTACCCAATGTACTTGAGCCCTCCAAGCTCCTGCTACCAACGGACTTCACGGAGTCATGTCTTCTCTAACTTTCCGAATCCCGTAATATGTCCGATTGCATCCGTCAAGCCTCACCGACTTCTTTTGGCAAATCCCCAAAGCTTCCCAAGTTCCAAAACACTCTCTACACTCTGAAAAGGTGTGTGTTATGTTTGGGTACAAATCTCCTCTCAAGGTATGACAATAGGAGAGGGAAGGAGAAGAGGCTACAATGATTTCTCACTAAGGATGCGTAGCTCTCTCTCTAAAAGATGGGTGTATGTGTTGTAGAAAACCTATCTAGGGTTTTTTTCTCTGAATGACCTCTTTACACATTTGTGGGTAATGAAGGTATGTATAGTATGGGTGAAGCGTAAGAAAGTCACACTTAAAAATCCTCCAAGCAGAAAGTTTCGCAGGTGTCTCATGGGAAGGCCTTACTCGTGAGACACTAGCGAAATCCTCCAGGCTGGCACGTTGCTTCAGCTTCTAGCATGTGCTTCTCACGTGACTCTTTCGCAGGTTAGCTACTAGCGAGACAGTCGTGAAAACACTGATCTTCAATTTAGCTTGAATCTTCACCAACTTAATACTAAACCTAATACAATAAAATCCTACAAAAATACAAGGAACAAATTAAAGCAAATACAACATTTTTTGTCATGGAATAAAGCCAACATAAAATATAGTTGTAAATCACAACTTTACAGGACGGAAGACCTGAATTGAATAAATTTGAAACCTAAGGGACTCAATTGAACAAAAGTAAAGTTAAAGAACTGAAATGAATTTCAAGAAAATTTAAAAGATGCAATTTGCATTTTAGTCACACACAAAAAAGTGTATATATCCCAAACCGGTATGAATTCACCAACTAAAACACCTTATTTTTCTGTGTACGCTCAGCGGTGTCCAATATTGTTTGGTATGTGAACCAGGATGTTTCAACCCTTTATATTAGATCACATGCTTGTAAGAGAAATACTGGTCTTATCGACTGATAGGCTAAGAATGTATTGACCCCTTGGATAAATTAACCAATTAATTAGCAAAGTAAATTAATTAAGTCAATTTAACATGCAATAAGCGTACTAGCACATACAAATCACCAACTAAAGTAAATACAACGGAAAATAAAGTTGACACAGATGATTTGTTTACAAATGTGGAAAACCATCGAGGCAAAACCCCACCAAGTGAATTTAAAGTTACCACTCTCAAGAATCCACTATTAACAAAACAAGCGGTTACAAGTACTGAGAATCTCAATACCTTATACCAACTTACAGTTGAACCCTTACCCCAATACACAATTGAACTTGTAATGTAGTGAAAATCACTCATTTCAATGCACGACTCCCAGTACGTGATTAACCAATCGATGCACGGATTTCAGTACGCGGCTTACACACCAACTTGAAAAAGATGTTGGCTGCAAAGTTCTTCAGTTCATCCACACAATGAAGATCAAGAAGCTTTTTGATTACAAAACCCTATGGCGTACAAACACAAGAGCTTTTTCAAGAGAAAGATGAACTAGGGAAAATTGTCTGGTTACAATATGCAAGTAACAAGTGCAACAACATTTACATCACTTTAGACGACCCTTAAAATAATCCTTATATATGTCTAGGGTTGTGAGAAAAGAAACCCTACACAAACATACATGGATATGCGTGAAAACAGATCTAGAAATTTGATTTTCGTAAATCTCGATAGATAGGTTATCTGTCGAGATGATGCTGAGTTTTGAGCAAAAAGCTTCTTTTAAATCTTGATAGATTTAATCTGTTGAGTTTTAAAATGCAGTAATTCTTCACTTATTTCTTGAACAAATTTGCATGGCTTTAACTCTTAACTTGAACACAAAGTTGCTTGAAGATTTAAACAATCCTAGATCTACCCAATTACAAGTAACGTGCGTTTTGTCAAAGGATTAGCCAATTCTAAATGACATATGTACATAACAATTTCCACATATGTCCTAACAATCTCCCCCTTTGGCAATCCGTGACAAAACCACAACAAACAAATGAAATATGAGAGAAATCATAAATCACTCAACTTATACTTGTTGAATAAAATAAAATCTAATCTTAACACAAACTCTTGAAAAACTTTGCAAGAAGAGAGCTCATGGCATGATAGATTTTGACAACCTATATTTCTGAAACACTTTAAACAAAACTCATCAAGGCATCTTAGTGTGAAATAGAAATTAAGAGATTGCATACATAAGAATCATGTGTATAAAGAAAGAAAATTAAGAAACAACACGTAGAGAGATAGGTGAAAATGTAATAACAACCTCATCAAATATATATATATATATATATATATATATATATCAATAAAGAATACAAGATTTGCTATCACAAAGTGATCACATGACCAGCGTACAAGAACAAAGTATCTAAAAGATGAAGAAAAGAAAAGATATATAAGTCCTCACTACATCCCTCAAAATGTATAGACACTCCCCTTAACAAAAAGGTCCTATGCTAACTCTCCCCTTAGATACATGACTACTCTCATACCCAAAATGACTCCCCAAAGATGAACTAGGGAAAGTTGTCTCCGGTTACAATATGCAAATAACAAGTGCAACAACTTTTGCATCACTTTAGATGGCCTTTAAAATAATCTTTATATATGTCTAGGGTTGTGAGAAAAGAAACCCTACACAAACATACATGGATATGCGTGAAAACAGATCTGGAAATTTGATTTTCATAAATCTCAATAGATAGGTTATTTGTCGAGATGCTGTCGAGTTTCGAGCAAAAAGTTTCTTTCAAATCTCAATAGATTCAATTTGTCGAGCTTTAAAATGCAGCAATTCTTCACTTGTTTCTTGAACAGATTTGCAGGGCTTTAACTCTTAACTTGAACACAAAGTTACTTGAAGATTTAAACCATCCTAGATCTACCCAATTACAAGTAACATGCGTTTTGTCAAAGGATTAGCCAATTCTAAATGACATATGTACACAGCAATTTCCACATATGTCCTAACAATCTCCCACTTTAGCAATCCGTGACAAAACCACAACAAACAAATGAAATATGAGAGAAGTCATAAATCACTCAAGTCATACTCACTTGTTGAATACAATAAAATCTAATCCTAATACAAACTCTTGAAAAACTTTGCAAGAAGAGAGTTCATGGCATGATAGATTTTGACAACCTGTATTTCTGAAACATTTTAAACAAAACTCATCAATGCATCTTAATGTGAAACAGAATTTAAAAGATTGCATACATAAGAATCATGTGTATAAAGAAAGAAAATTAAGAAACAACACGTAGAGAGATAGGTGAAAATGTAATAACAACCTCATCAAATATATATATATATATATATATATATATATATATATATATCAATAAAGAATACAAGGTTTGCTATTACAAAGTGATCACATGACCAGCGTACAAGAACAAAGTATCTAAAAGATGAAGAAAAGAAAAGATACATAAGTCCTCACTACATCCCTCAAAATGTATAGACAGTCCCCTCAACAAAAAGGTCCTATGCTAACTCTCCCCCTAAATACATGACTACTCTAATACCCAAAATTACTCCCCCCTTTTTGTCACGAATGACAAAGGGCAAGTCACCATGAAGCAGTTATCTCCTTATCACCGGAAGAGCTAGCATCCTCATCCTCATCATCACTGGAGCCACCATCATCATCCTCGTCCTTTGAAGCCTATGGAGATGGAGATGGAGATGGAGATGGAGATGGAGAAGCGGTGAAACCTCCCATGACAGCTTGTCGTCGTGCGATACGACCAATACAGGTGTTCACCTGACACAACTCATCACTAAGAGTGTCAAGGTGAGCATCTATGCACTCAAGCTGAGCCATGATGGCCTCAAGAGTCACACCACCCGTAGAAAGAGCAGAGGTGGATGGAGTGGAACGAGCTGGAGGAGTCGCCGCCTCGGTCCGCGGTCACTTCGGTCGAAGCTGAGCCTCACTCCGTCGAACAGTCCTATTGTCAATGGCATGCATGATGGGGAAATGATTAGACTCAGGATAGGAGAAATGAAATCTGATTTCATGTTGAAGCTATTTAAAGAAAACGCGTCTTAATGGATCGAAAGGTATTGAGAATCTGTCAAGCACTAATTTTCGACAGATAAATCTGTTGAGGTATTGTCGTGAATCTATCGACGGCAAAAGAACCTCGATGGATCAAACAGCTATCGAGAAGCTATCGGCAAGACAGAAACTTTCTCGATGGATCGAGAATCTATCAAGAAGCTATCGAGACAAATTCTAAATAGCTCAATGGATCGAAGTTGCAATAGGATCTGTCGAGAAAAAGAAGTTCAGGGGTCTCGATGGATAGCTAGGTGTCGAGAGGTGTTGAGAAGCTGTCGAGCTTGATAAAAACATATTTTTGAAGGAGGAGAAAAACATACACATGAATGCAATCAAGCAAGCTACTCAACCAAAGATCCAATCAACATATTAAGCTTTCAAAAACACTCTCAACAAGAAGAATATAAAGCATTTAGATCCAAAACACACACACACACACACACTAAACAAGTCTAACCAATTTTATGTTTAAAAAATAAGTCAAGATAGTTTAGTGAGCATACATTCACACGTGTATTCCTTGTGATGGCAAAATAAGTGTCTCACGTTATGACGATTTGAGATAATAGAAAATCAATTTAACTCACACACAATCATAACTGCTTGATGGAGACTATCACCTTCGAGATATATCCTTTAACTCCCACTTCTCCTAGAAACACGCTTGCAACCATATTTAAAAGAATTTTGATTTTTTTTGCTTTTGCTTTCTTTGCATATATTTTTCTTTTGAGCATATCATGCACGGGCATATAAGAGAGAGAGAGAGAGAGAGAGAGAGAGAGAGAGAGAGAGAGAGAGAGAGAGAAGAAAATACCCAATTATGTTAAGCTTTTGACATTGCACTTTTGTTATGTCGAAGCATACAGATGTCATTTCATGATTGGCGGGCAATAGTGGTGAGATGGTTATTTATGCCTTTCTCTTAGGGTTTTCTAGTCATTCCCTTCAAAAACACGCTTGCAACCATATTTAAAAGCATTTTAATTCTTTTTGCTTTTGATTTCTTTGCATATATTTTTCTTTTGAGTATATCATGCGCGGGCATATAAGAGAGAGAAGAAAATACCCAATTATGTAAAGTTTTTAACATTGCACTTAAGTTTTTGACATTGCACTTTTACTATGCCGAAACATACAAATGTCATTTCATGATTGGCGGACAATAGTGGTGAGATGGTTATTTATGCCTTTCTCTTAGGATTTTCTAGTCCTTCCCTTCAAAAAGAGTGATATGAGTGTTAAGTATAAGAGATTACTTAATCTTACTCATCACAAACATGAGCCACAAAGCTCATTTGCTTAATTTTGATTTGAGATGCTCATCTAAGCTACAAAAGATACAAAATTTAGAAAACTTTATTTTCAATGGCCATCCAAGGTACACAAGTACCAATGTACATATAACACACTATTTTTGTATTTGTCTGATTTTTCAATTTTTTATTTTTATGAAAAAAAAATACAAAATAAAGCAGCTGAAACAAACAAACAAAAAACATGTTAACACAAAGCATAACATAAAAACTAGATTGACTCAAAAAAAGAAAAAAAAAGAAAGAAAGCAAAATACATAAGTAATGCATAACCAAAAAGAGAGGGAGAGAGAAAAAGTGATTAAATCACTTTGAGCCTTTTTTCTTCCACACCTTGGAAGAACCTTTCCTTTGTGCAAACCCTTGAACCAGAGGTGAGGGGGAAGATTTGAAACTATTCAAGTTCGAAAGGAACATGAGAGCTTTGAGAAGATCTCTAAGAAGAGCAAAAGAGGATGGAAATTGATTTTGGTTTCTAAATGAGATCATATTGTTGCTTTGTTGAGTGGCTAACCACTTGTAGCAATTAGGTCAAGTATGTTCTGTAGCCCCACAATGATGATAGAGATGCTAATTCTTTTGTTTAGACTTTTGGTTATTACCCTTCTTAGTCCTAGGGTTTTTAGTCTTTTTCTTTTCAAGTTTAGGGGGTGCTCCTAAAATAGATTTACCATTGTCTATGTTCTCACTAGCTAAAATATTTTTAACATCATTGTTCTCAGATTCAATATTATTAGCAGGTGGAACAAACACAGTAGTACTAGAAGAAGCAATATTAGGAGAAGAGAAATCATACCCCAAACCGGATCTATCAGAAGCAGATTTCTAAAAGCTAAACAACTCATCTAGCTTTGCACTAGAAGTCCTTTCCAAACGAGCTCTGACCTAGAACAGCTTCTCTTCAAGCTTTTTGGTCCTTTTAGCTAAGAAGTTGTTCTTAAACCGCAGTGCTCCAATGGTCTGATTAGCCTCATCAACCTTTGTGGAAAGCTCTTCTTGATTAAGCATCACTCAGCTTCTTGGTGGCTAGCCTACACAGTTTTTCATGCTTCTTAGAGACCTTGTACAACTTCGCATAGGAAGCATGGGTGTCATCTTGTTCATCCATTTTCTCAAAGTTAGATTCCACCAAGTCCTCTTCTTCATCCACATCTTCAATAAGCCCCTCAGTAGGATTTACAGTGACAGTGAAGGCATTCAAGATTCTTTCGTCATCAATATCTGAATCATTCTCAGGCTCGGTGTCACTCAAGATAGCAACAAGGGCTTTGCTTTTCCCAATGGTCTTGAGATAAGTTAGACATTCTTGTTTCATGTGTCTAAATCCTTAACAATCAAAACACTTTGGTCCAGAGGGAATAGTGTACTGACTGTCGTCCCTAACATCCTTCTTCCCTTTATCTTGGCTCTTGAACTGTGAAGAACTAGATTGCTTTCAGTCCTTGTCAAATCCTTTCGTGTTGGCATTCTTCATAAACTTTTTGAACTGCCTTGTGATGTAGGATTTCATCTTAAAACTTCATCATCAGAAGACTCATTGGTGTCACTGATTTTAGCCTTCAGTTCCATGCTCTTACTCTTGCTCGACTTCCCGATCCTAGACAAACCTAATTCATAGGTTTGCAAGTTGCCAACTAGCTTTGTCAAAAGAATTTGGTCAATGTCCTTTGATTCCTCAATGGTGGTTATCTTGGCATGGAATCTCTTGCGAAGAGGTTTAGCACATTTCTCATAATCTTGGGTTCGGAAATAGTTTCCCTAGGATCAAAGGCAGAGTTCACTATGTCATTGAGCTTGGCATAGAACTCATCAAATGACTCATCCTCCTCCATCTTAAATTCTTCAAAGCTTGTGGTAAGCCTTTAAAGTTTTGAATCCTTGACAGCCTTAGTTCCTTCATAGGTTGTCTAGAGGATGATCCATGCTTCCTTAGCAGTTTTAGTGAAAGATATCTTCTTGAACTCCTCATTTGTGACCGCACTGAATAAAGCATTCAATTCCCTACTGTTGAAGTTTGCCACTTTGATCTTAGCATCATCCCAATTAGCCAGCACTTCCTTTGGCTTGGTCTAGCCTATCTTCACAGCTTACCACACCTTCTCATCTAAAGAATGCCAGAAAGCTCTCATGCATACTTTCCAGTATGCATAGTTAGTACCATCAAATAAAGGAGGTGATTGTCCTCTATCCATGACAAACAGGGGTCAATTGATCACATAGCAAAGATTAACCCTAATCAGAGTGTGCCTGCTCTGACACCACTTAATAGGCCAAAAATGTATTGACCCCTTGGATAAATTAACCAATCAATTAGCCAAGTAAATTACTTAAGTCAATTTAACATGCAGTGGAAAACAAATTTGACACAGGTGATTTGTTTGCGAATGGAAAAAACCACTGAGGCAAAACCCCACAGGGTGAATTTAAGGTCATTCTTGAGAATCCACTATTATCAAAACAAGCGGTTATAAGTAAAGAAATCCCAATACCTTATACCAACCTACAGTTGAACTCTTACCTCAATACACAGTTGGACTTGTAATGTAGTGACAATCTCTCCTTTCAATGCGCAGCTTCCAGTACGTGACTAACCAATCGATGCGTGGATCTCAGTACGCGGCTTATACACCAACTTAAGAAAGATGTTAGCTGTAAAGTTCTTAAGTTCATCCACACAATGAAGATCAAGCTTCTTAGTTACAAACCCCTACGGCGTAGAAACGCAACAACTTCTTAAAGAGAAAGATAAACTAGCGCATATTGTCTCCAGTTACAATATGCATGTAACAACAAGTGCAACAACCTTTGCATCAGTTTAGACAGCCCTTAAAATAATTCTCATATATGTCTAGGGTTGTGAGAAAAGAAGCTCTACATAAACATACATAGATATGCGTGAAAATAGATCTGAAAATATGATTTTCTTAAATCTCAATAGATAGGTTATCTGTCGAAATGTTGTCGAGTTTCAGGCAAAAAGCTTCTTTTAAACCTTGATAGATTCAATTTGTCGAGCTATCTGTCAAACTTCAAAATGAAGCAATTCTTCACTTGTTTCTTGAATAAATTTGCATGGCTTTAACTCTTAACTTAAACACAAAGTTGCTTAAAGATTTAAATCATCCTAGATCTACTCAATTACAAGTAAAATGTGTTTTGTCAAAGAATTAGCCAATTCTAAATTACATATGTACATAACAATTTTCACATTTGTCCTAACATCGATTGATACAATATAGTGTTGACAACTTAGTATTCAGACTCTTCATAAGAATATCATTCAGATCCTTATGGCCCATTTGGTTGGGTGGAGAATGAGAATGCTGGAAAATAAGAGAAAACGTGAGGGGTTGATTTTGTAAATGAGGGGTTGATGATGGAAAAGTGAGTGCGTGGAGATTTCCACACATGCCTACCAAAAATCATCATCTCAAATTGGGAGAAAGATGTGGAGAGAAAATGTTTCGTACATAGAATTTATTATTTTGCCTCTTAATTAGGGCTATCCATGGATCAAATCAGATTGGGTTCGGGCTCAACTAGCATCTGACCCGACCTGTTCGGATGGAGCAACCCTTAACCCGTTGCCGACTGAGAGGATGATCAGATTGGGCGGGTCGGAGCTTCAACGGATGGCAGGCGCATTAGTTGAGGTCAAATATTTGGAAAGCGGTGAGAATCCAGCCAGAAAAATGTGAAAAACAGCAGAAATCCAGTGAGATCTCGACCATCTAGTGAAATCTCACTGAATCTAGCTGAGATCTTCCCCAAAATATCCCAAATCACGTTGGATCTTCCAAATCTTGTTGGTTTAGCTTGCTCGAATTTGAAAGGAGGAGAACCGACATTCGACTTGTCGATCTTGGTTTTTAAAGAAAGAAACCCGTCGCCAACCACTGGAAAATTTAGTTTGGTCGGTGAAGGGTTGGGTTCAGTTGTCTATGACGAGTGAGTCAGGTCCAACGGGTGGCTGGACAGTCCTACTCTTAATTATCATTTCAATCTTTTCTATCATCTCTTTTTACATCATAAAGTTATATTAAATTTATTCAAATCACATTTTCTATCATTTTTATTTTTCTATTATCTCTACCAAATATGTACAAGTTAGGAAAAATTAAAATATTTTTCCTTCCTTACACTATTCTATTCTTTTTATATTTTGACTAAAATAATCATTTGGCTTGACATGTACGTACAATCTTACTTAATAATCATTAATGTGGGGTAGAAATGGCATAGAAATAAAACTCTTTATGAGTTGCTAAATTCAGCATGGAGCCACCTTTGTAATCATTTTTAATTTTAAAAACCAGATTGGATCAGTCGATTCAACCAAGAATTAGGGATCAATTCGGTCTGGTAAAATGCCCAAAACTAGTATAAAACTGGTAAAAAGCAGTAAAAAAAATCGAGTTAAATTAGGAACTGGGGTAAAAAATGGTTCTTTGATCATAGTGGATGTTAAAACCATGTTAATAAGTAGAGTTGTAATAAACTAAGTTGTTTATGTTTGTTTGTACAACAGATAAGTTAAGTTCAAGACTAAGTTTAAACTTGACCATTAAATGAGTTTTAACAAAATAATGTGTCTGTGAACAAACTCGTAAACAAGAAGCATGATTTAACTATATATGATATTATATTTTTGTACATATATTCTTAATTGAAAAGATACTTATATAAATAAACTTGAGATGAGAATATATAAGTTTATAATAGGTGATAATATAATATCAAATAATTATTAATAGTTTATTGATAATATAAACAAACCATTTGTAGTAAAATTTTATAAATTCATAAATTGATAAACAAATTTAATCATAATATTATTATAAATAAGAAAATGAAGAAGCTCATGAACAAACTCGTGCCTATTCAACAATAAATTAAATAAACCAAATTTAAACATATAATTTTGTTTGGTGACGAGCTCAAGTTCAATTTGTGTTTGAAATAAAATTAAATAAACAAGTTTAAATTTTCAATACTCGTTTGCAATCTTATCAATAAGCCCTTGATGGTATATATATGATCCAACTCCCTAGGTAAGTAAGCATTAAAAATTGAAAGATCACTTAGTGTGCAAAACACTAGTGAATGTTTAGACCCCTAATTTCAAATTAGACCAACACAAGCTTATACTTAAACAATGGATGTGCGAATGATAAGTATAAACAATACCTAAATAAATAAACAACTCTAAAATATAATTAATCACAACACAGCAGCAATTAAAAGGTTAGAGTAAGGGTTAGAGAGATTCAAACACAAAGATAACACCAGCACATGTTATCGAAGAGGGAACCAAAGAACTCGTCAAAAAACCTCTCTGCCAGCCTCCAAGCGGTGAAATAATCTACTAAAGAATAAAGTTGGGATACATGAATAGCAATAAACCCTCCAAGCCTAATTTACCCAATGCACCTAAGCCCTCCAAGCTTCTTGCTCCAACAAGGTTAAGTCTAACCGTGTCTTCTTTAACTTTCCGGATCCCGCATTAAGCCCATTGCATCAACCAAATAAATTGGTTATCTCCGAACTGCTTCCAAAACACCAAAGAACCTCCTCATAGATATGGGTATGGTGAGATAAGGATTTGGCTAATGAACCTCTCAAGGGTATGTCAATGGAGAAAGTGAGAGTAGATGAATTTCTCTCTTAAAATTCCTCTACTTGTTTTTCTCTAAGATTGCGAATGAGTCAATCTTGTTTTTCTCTAGGGTTTCTCTCTCAAAATTCTCTCTGGAAGCTCTCTACATTTCGTGGGTATAAGGGTATTTATAGAAGGGTATGAGAAGGAATGTGAAAAGTCATTTTTTTGCATAACAGGGGGTTCTGGAAACTTGACTTGCGGTTGGGACTAGTCGCAAGTTTCAGTCTCAAAATAACTAACTAGCCAAACTGTACTTTTTGTTCTGTAGTGCTCCAGCTGTCATGACCTTTTAGCTTCCTGCATGTTTCACACGTATGGCACTTCTGGCGAGTCACCACTCGTGAGCTACTTGTGAGATCCAGTCGCAAGAAATTTCTTAATTGCACACACACTTGAATTATTCACACTCTCTTACACACAACCTTTACATAATTCGCACCTAAATACAAGGTATCAAATTGGTGAATTACAAGCAAATTTGGCACGGAATAAAGCTAACAAATGGTTGAATACATTAAACCTTACAATCTCTCACTTTGGCTATTCCGTGACAAAATCCTAAAACAGACTCTAGACTTACAATGTGAGTTGGGAACAATTTCCAAAACTCACTTATACTTAATTCTAGATTCTGTGAAGCTCTTGAACCATACAGACGAGTTTTCTTGAAAACAATATCACAAAAAGTTCATTGTTCCTATTTGGTCAAGACATGTTTAATTGTCATATTCAATGCGATCAAGCAAGTATGAATATGACAATTAAACATGTCTTGACCAAATAGGAACAATCACTATAAATAGTGATCACAATGAACATTCACATGATGAATGAACATCCGGACATGCAAGCTAATAAGCTTAATGCAAAGTATCATTTGCATGTCTAACACTCAACCGATGCAAGAACATTAAGGCAATTACATCAAGGATACAAGATCCAACAAGGGCACAAGAGTGGAGTACTAAAGAAAATGCATAACATTAACTAAAAGTATTAAGCTACATAAGCAAAGGTACAAAAAAATATTGTCAAGTCACAACATAGACCATAAAATATGAACATAAACTAGAAGTAGCATAAAAAAGTAAATAGACTAGAAAATGTGAAGGCTTGTTGTAGGTTGCTTCTCTTGCTCTTGCATTGCTCCCCCTTTGATTTAGCTCTTTCTCCCCCTATCATTGCTCTCCCCCTAAAATGAACCATCTCCCCCTTTTTGTCATGGAATAGCTAGTCATCTTTTTCTTCTAGCTTCCTTTGAATTTGATGCAATTGAGTTTGGAGAGAGGTGAACTTTATGTCAAATCGAGTATGTTGAGAGTGCATGATAGATGCGAGGCCGGACAACTTGGTGCTAATTTCTTGAACGGATACCATTATGTTGTCCAACTTCTCATCATAGGGTTGTAAGCTAGAGCTTGAACTACCATGAGGAGCATTACTCTCATGCTTGACATTCTTTCGGCTGTGGCCGATGATAGCATTGAATGTGTGAATGTTGATTGGACTTTGCATAGGGTAAGGGTACTTATCTTCCAATGTGTGTACTCCTTTGAGTTTCAAAATCTTCAAAATGAGGCAACAAGAAGGAAGGCAATTCTATGAAGCCGTTCTCTCAGCATTCTTGCACAAAATGTGGAAGATATGTGAACAGATATCAATTTCTTCATCAGTGATTAAGCCATGAAGAAATAAAACCCGTCTAAGATTCATGTACCCGGTGCTTAAGAGAGGATAGAGATTATGAAACATTATAGTAGTGAGCAACCTCAATTGAGGAGATAATGATGACATATTGATTGATTTCCCATTAGGAGAAACCTCCAAGTTTTCTCCAACAGCATCCCAAAGTATGTCATGTTCCGAATCCAAATCATCATACACTGGTGGTGTGACAAACACTAGTCGGTTGATGTTCAGAATAATAGCAAGATAGGAAGGTGTGACTGTGAAGTCCTTTCCCTTTACCCAACATCTTAGCTCATCCCATCAAAGATGTCATTTGCATAAAATTCTATCACCAGCTCTTCATAAGGATCTTCAAGATTGGACAGAAGGTAGTTTCAATCTTTAGAGGCGAACCATCTAGGAATGTTCGTGTCAAGAAGAGACGCTTGCTCAACAACCCTTTCAATCAACATAGGGGCATCCTTGAAGTGATTCAAATATGCTTGATATGCGGCATATGATCTGAAACGAGTGTCGTCATAAATTCTAGTCGAAGATCGAGTCTTCTTCGACTTAGGGGAGAAGTTACTGAGATCAATTACCGATTCTTTTCCCTTGTTGCTACCTTCTTTAACAGCTTACTTTTTGAAGGGAAACATCTTCAAGCAAAGATCATGTCATCACAAAGAGCAAGATGAAAAACAAATGGCAACACACTTGATTAGCAACAAGTTAGTACCAAAACATAACTTTGAATAAAAACCCTAAAAACTGGAATTTAAAGGGCATCTCAAAAGAAAATTGACATGTGAAGATGCTAAACGTCATATTATGATAAATTCATTGGCATTATTCACTCAACATGTCAAAGGGTGTGTGAGTGTGCATCATATATGTAAGGTTGAATTTATTCAATCATGTGTTGGCTTTATTATGTGCCAAATTTGCTTGTAATTTAGAAATTAGATACCCTGTATTTAGGTGGGAATTATGTAAGGGTAGTGTGTGATAGAGTGAAGAAAACTCAAATGTGTGCATTAAAGAAGAGCCTCGCAACTAGATCTTGCGACTGACAAGTTGCCAAAGGTGACACACGTGTGGAACATGCAGGGGAGCTGAAGGGTCACGACAGCTGAAATACTATAGGAAAAAAATTATAGTCTAGCCTGGCAATTAGCTCACGACTCAAACTCACGACTCATTCCAATCGTGAGGTCGAGTCACCAGAATGCCCTGTTTGGATGAAAACTGACGTTTCACATTCTTATACACCCTACTATAAATACACTTATACCCACGAAATGTAGAAAGCTTCCAAAGAGAATTTTGATAGAGAAACCCTAGAGAAAAACATGATTGACTCATCCACAATCTTCTTCCTTTGATTCTCCAAATTCCTTTACTCTCACCCTCTCCATTGTCATATCCTTGAGAGGTACATTTAACCAAATCCTATCTCACCATACCCATATTAGTGAGGAGGTATTTTGGTACTTGGGAAGCAGTTCAGAAGGGACCAATTCATTTGGTTGATGCAATGGGCTATTATGGGATCCGGTAAGCTAGAGAAGACAAAGTTTGATGTAACCCTGTTGGAGCAAGAAGCTTGGAGGGTTTAGGTGCATTGGGTAGATTAGGCTTGAAGGAACTTCTGCTATTCATGTATCTCAACCTTATTCTCTAGTGGATTATTGACCGCTTAGAGGGTGGTAGAGAGGTTTTTCGCCGAGTACTTCAGTTTCCTCTTTGATAACGCATCACCGTGTTATCTTTGTGTTTGCATCTCTCTTTCCTTACTCTTTACCTTTTAATTACTGTTGTGGTTGTGATTTATTTCGGTTTGGAGTATTTTACGAATTTGGTTTTAGCTTATATTCATCTTTCCGCATATATATTGTTTGTGTATAAGCTTGTGTTGGTATTTTTAATTTTGGGGGTCTAAACGATCATTGGTGTTTTATACACTATTTAAACTTTCAATTGGTATCAGAGCGAGTGCACTTGTTATGGTTTATATACCTAAGTGTGATCCTTGACCCCTTGTGTTTATTTGCCATGGATAGTGCTTTGTATGCCTCTATGCATGAATTGGTTGATAATGAATGGAACATGCCATGTGTTTGTGAAAATGCCTCTATGAGTGATAATCCTCATGATTGTGATGTTATGTTACATGATTCTTTGGGTGTTGTTGATATTCCTAACATCAAACTCTTGAAGAAAAAAGCTAAGAAGTTTCATAAGAATTTGAGCGAGTTATTTTGTGAAAATGATGATTTGATTGCTAAGCTCAATGAATCCAACAAATTGGTTGAGAAATATAAGTAACTTGCTGAAAATTCTCTTGAAAAGCTGAAAGAGTTTGAATGTTTGAACATGGACTTAGATGGTAAACTTATTTTTTCTAACAAACTTGTTGATACGCTAAAATGTGAAAATGAATCTCTTAAGATGCATGTCAAGTGTTTGATTGCTGAACCTATTGCTAATAAGGATGAAAATATTTGTTGCAATCATGTTGTGGTACCCGATTTTGTGCCTATTGTGTGTTCTACCTTAAAGGACAAATCGGTGTACATTCCTCCACACAAAAGAAATCAAAAGGTGGAGAGAAAATCTATTAAGTCAAAGCCTTTATTTAGGTCTCAACCTAAGGTTTTGGATGGATCTAAGTTTGTTCTAACTTGTCATCATTGTAGTGTGTTTGGTCATATAAGACCTCAATTTCACAAGTTGAAAAGAGAACAAAACCTTGGTGCTAAATCCTTCCTTAAAAAGCTCAATGGACCTAAACACATTATGTGTCACCATTATGATTCTTTTGGTCATTTAAGACCTCATTGCTCTAAGTTTCATGCTCTTAAAAGAATTAAAAGAAAAGAGAAATTTGAGCTTCATGGAAGCTGTGCTAAAAAGGGTAAACCGGATTTAAGTGAAAATAGCATGTTGTTAAAGAAAGTGCTTAATGCTCTTAACTTCTTGTCTATGTGCATCTCCAGTTCTCATTCTTCCAACTCTCGTCTCACTTCTCATGAGACACTCATTCCAAACAATCGTTGCGTTTGGATGAGAAAGGGTTCATATGGTTGAGCTTTTGCTCTTTTGGTCATTGATTTAATTCTTTCGATCTTTGTAGGACCCTTCATGCATTGGATGTCATATCTTCATGCATTTTGTGCATTTTGCATTTCTTTATATGCTTTGTTTTTGTTTTGATCTTACTTTTATGTTTTAGTTTTGTGTGAGTAAAAAATCCAAAACCACATAAAAAGTGAAAAATTCAAAAGTTTGATCATATATGTTTGAGCACATATCACATGTGTGTTTGGCCTAGTACCTTCGTACAAATGGCTTAGTGCACTAATAGGCTTAGCTTGTTATGTATGCACATCAATCTTTATGGCAAAAATCTTGACATCTATGTGTAATTGTTGTAAACCGATCTTTAAGCTTGTCATGAATGATTAGTCAATAGTCTTGTTGGTTTTGATATTTGCATAGACTTGTGCCTATATATCTTCCCACTCTTTTATTTATTTATTTATTTTTGCTTAAAGAGCTCAACCAATGTTAAATCTCAAAAAGAGATAATAAGCTGCAAAAGCCATCGCACATACTAGTATTTGACTAGGAAAAAGAGAAAGCGACTTGTAATGAAATGTATGATGCCCCAAAAAGCCAAAAACTTGTTCATCAAATAAAAATATAAAAAATTTCAGGCATCGATCTCAAAAAGAGATGTAAAGATAAAATATGATCAAATGTTATGAATTGTAAAGAAGCCAAAAGAAAAGTTTCAAAGATATGTAATCATTTTCTTGTGAGATGTCATATATGTTCATTTCTATAATTAAGATAGATCACTTAACTTAGTATTAGTTGTGTATGACTTGATTGAATTAATCATTGAAGCTTCACTCTAGACTAAGGACTATTCCACATTTGATACACACACACACAACACACATGCTTAATGTTCAATGAATGCCTTATTCATTTGTTCGATTGTACTTGTTTAAATGTGATGTGTGTGTGCTCAACTATATATGGATTAAACCAAAAAGATTTTTGATCATTTTATATGTATTTGGAAGTGATTTTTATCACTCTTTGTGTTCATGCTTAGTGCTTACTTTGTTTTTCATTGTTTTAAACATGTTTTATGTTGAAAAACAGGTGTCAAAGTTTTTGCGACTCATCTCGCGACTCGCCAGTCGTGAAATTGGAAAAATGCATTTTTTGTGACTTACTCGCGACTCACGAAAATCTTCTTGACTCATCTCGCAACTCGCCAATCGTGAAATTCTCAAGTCGCGAGTTCATCTAGAAACTTTCGCGACTCACTCGCGACTCGTGAAAATCTTCGCGACTCGTGAAAATCTTCACGACTCACCCAGTTGCAAAGTGCCTAGAAATAGATTTTTAAAGAGCTTTTTGTGGGAAACTTGTTTTAAACCTATCCCGTCCTCTCTAAAACCTCTTTTTCAATATTTTTACATCAAAACCCAATCAATTTGAATGATTTTCATTCCATTAACATCTCTAAGGTAATTTTAAACTCTTTTCATTGTTTTGGATCCTTAGATTATGTTTTGGAGAGTTTTGTGCTCTTGGTTGGGATTTTCATCATAGGGGTTGGGAAAACTTAATTTTTGTCAAATTTTTGTATGAGATTGGTTTCTTTTGATGATTTGCTTTGGATGTTGGTCCCTTGTGGCAAAAATAACATGTATTAAGGGTAAATTTCATGATTTTCATGCATTGTTTCACATTGTTGTTCATAGTGTGCATGCTCGGTGTTTGATAAAATGCCTCTTAGGCATTTTCTCACTTATTAGGACTCCGATGAGTACCAAACTTTTGGGTTTCTCATATCTCCTCATTAGGAACATGTTTGGTTCATTGGTTGTGTATTTAACACACCTTGCCCCACATGTGCATTTTTCATGCATAGGTCATGCATTGCACATAGCCACCTCTTGCACACACCTTTGTTACTCTTGTCATGCATTGGTCTATACCTTATTTCTTCATCCTAGCATGTCATGTTTACCTTATACTTTGTAGCATTTTGTTTTGTCTTAGGTTTGAGCATCATTTTCTTATTCATCTCGCATCCTTCATGCATCATTATCATTGTTCGTTCCTTCATCTCTTGCCCTTGTTTCTCCTTGACCCTTTGTTTATTCGTGACAAAAAGGAGGAGAGTATACTGTAGAGTAGTATACTGGAGAGTTTTGTCATTTCTATATGACTCTTGTGCACATTTTTAGGAGGAGAAATTCTATTTCTCATGCACATTTGTAGGAGAGAGCTATTCCATAGGGGAGATGCATATACCAAGAGGGAGAAGACATTGAGTTAATAAGAAAACTTTGTTTTTTTTGTTTTTCCTTATGTTTGTTTTCTTGTTTGCTTTATGGTGCTTTGAGTTATGTTTAGTATCTATGCTTTGTTATTCTCATTGCATCGTGTTTGTGTGTTGGACATGCATACATCCTTATGCTATTGTACTTCATTGAATGCATGTTCAGCTGATCATTTTTTTTGCTATGTGATCATTGTAGTCATTTCTATATGACTGTTTTGGTATATGATCAAGTTACTCATATGTTTTCACATCATGTTCACTTGATCAAAATTTACTTGTTACATTATACTTGTCCTTTTATTACTTACTTTACCTTGAATGTCTTATGTGTTTTGTGCAAGTATTTCAGGTTACAGGTATATATGTTCCAAGTTCCAGGGGGAGTGATATGATAGGGGGAGAAAGAGAGAAAGAGATTTGTGTTATATTAACTATGTTTTTGCTTTGCTCATAGTTCATGATTATGTTTAGCTGTTTAAACTATACTTTATATATGTACCTTTACTTTGTAGCTTAGTACTTTTAGTTAATGTTATGCATTTTCTTTAGTACTTCTCACTCTTGTGCACTTGTTGGATTGTATATCTTTGATGCAACTACTTTGTGTTTTTGTATCGGTTGAGTGTTGGACATGCAAATGATACTTTGCATTGAGCTTATTAACTTGTATGTCCGGATGTTCATTCCTTGTGTGAATGTTCATTCCTTGTGTGAATGTTCATTGTGATCACTATTTATAGTGATTGTTCATGTTTGGTCAAGTCATGCTTTATTGCTTTAATCTTTATTACTTGATCGCATTGTGTTTGCTCCATATGCACCTCAAGATTTCTGCTTACAATGATCTTCTTGTGTTATTGTTTTCAAGAAAAACTTGTTCGTATGGTTCAAGAGCTTCACAGTTTCTAGAGTTAAGTATGAGTGAGTTTTGACAATTGTTCCCAACTTACATGTTAAGTCTAGAGTCTATTTTAGGGTTTTGTCATGGAATAGCCAAAGGGGGGATTGTAAAGTTGAATTTATTCGATCATGTGTTAGCTTTATTTCGTGTTAAATTTGCTTGTAATTTAGCAATTAGATACCCTGTATTTAGGTGGGAATTATGTAAAGCTAGTGTGTGAGAGAGTGTGAAGAAAAATCAAATGTGTGCAATCAAAAAGAGCCTCGCAATTGGCTCGTGACTAGCAAGTCGCCAAAGGTGACACACATGTGGAGCATGCATGGGAGCTGAAGGGTCATAATAGCTGGAACACTACAGGACAAAACTTCCAGTCTGGCCAGGCAATTAGCTCACGACTCAAACTTGCAACTCATTCCAGTAGCGAGGTCAAGTCACCAAAATGCCCTGTTTGGATGAAAACTGACGTTTCACATTCCTCATACACCCGAGTAAAAATACTCTTATGCCTACGAAATGTGAAGAGCTTTTAGAGAGAATTTTGAGAGAGAAACCCTAGAGAAAAACAAGATTGACTCATTCACAATCTTCATCCTTTGATTCTCCAAATTCCTCTATCTCACCCTCTTCATTGTCATATCCTTGAGAGGTACATTTAGCCAAATCTTATCTCACCATACCCACATCAATGGGCTATTGCGGGATTCGGTAAGCTAGAGAAGACAAGGTTCGGCGTAACCCTGTTGGAGCAAGAAGCTTGAAGGGCTTAAGTGCACTAGGTAGATTAGGCTTAGAGGGTCTTCTACTATTCATGTATCTCAACTTTATTCTCTAGTGGATTATTGACCACTTAGAGGGAGGCGAAAAGGTTTTTTGCCGAATACTCAGTTTCCTCTTCGATAACACATCACCATATTATCTTTGTGTTTGCATCTCTCTTCCCTTACTCTTTACCTTTTAATTATTGTTGTGGTTTTGATTAATTTCGGTTTGGAGTGTTTTACCAATTTGGTTTTAGCTTATATTCATCTTTCCACACATATATTGTTTGTGTATAAGCTTCTGTTGATATTTTTAATTTTGAGGGTCTAAGCGTTCATTGGTGTTTTATACACTATTTAAACTTTCAATATGCAAAAGTGTGCAAATTAGGGCAAAGTGTGAAAACACGTAATCATTTGATATTTCAAAATCAAAGAAGCATGATTATCCCTACAAAATTCGTACTTAATAAAGTCCAAAAATACACATAAAAACATCTTAGAGATATTTTATCATGAACATGGTATGCACAACACAACAAAAATCATAGTACAATGCATACAAATGAAGAACAAACATGAAAATATGTATGAAAGACATTATACTAACAAAACTAACAAAACCCATATATCATACTCAACAAAACATCAACAAAAACCATATTTGATAACTATATCTCAACATCTCAACATATACCCAAAATCCAAGAAAATTAGGGCTAGAAACTTGAAATATAGTGAAAATAAGAGAAAACACATACCTTTTCTTGAAGATTGATGAAGAATTGAAGGTTTTGTGAGTGAAAATGGCAGTTTTGGGAGAAGGAGAGGCAGAGAAGCCAAAGAGTTATGCAAGTGATGCGAGGGAAATTGAAAAGTTTTTGATTATATGACCTGTGAGCAAGTCGCAAAAACGAGTCGCCAAAAACCCTTGAACAAAATTTTTGAAAATTTAGTCCAGGTCTTTTTCGCGACTAGGAGACCCATCCACAAGTGAGTTGCGAAAGCTGTTGTGTAAGCTTGCAATTGGAGCTTCCACTCGCGACATTGTCCATGAAAATAACCAAAACCCAGAAATTTTGAAAAAATTTCTAAGTGTTTTTCGCGACTGGGGGACTTACTTACCAGAGAGTCACGAAAGCTTCTGAGTAAGCTTACGACTAGTATGACCCGCGAGTGAGTCGCCAAAAATAGAGTTGCAAAAAATTTTCTATTTTCTAAAATTTTCAAAACAAAATTTTTGAAAATTTAGTCCAAGTCTTTTTTGCGACTGGGAGACCCACCCGCAAGTGAGTTGCGAAAGCTTCTGTGTAAGCTTGCAACTAGAGCTTCCACTCACGACATAGTCCGTGAAATTGAGTCACAAAAATAACCAAAACCCAGAAATTTTGAAAAAATTTCTAAGTGTTTTTCGCGACTAGAGGACTTACTCACCAGAGAGTCGCAAAAGCTTTTGAGTAAGCTCACGACTAGTATGACCTGCGAGTGAGTCGCCAAAAACAGAGTTGCAAAAAATTTTGGATTTTCTAAAATTTTTCAAACAAAAACACTTTCCAAATACAACTAAAATACTCAAAAATCCTTTTGTGTTTGATCAACATATGATTGAGTATGTACAACACATTTAATCAAGTACAATCACACATATGAATAAAGCATTCATTAAGCATAAACATGGGTGATCTATGTGAATACCAAATGTGAGATAGCCTTTAGTCTAATATGAAGCTTCAATGATCAATTCAACCAAGACATACACAATTAGCACTAAGTGACCAATCTCAATTATAGAATTGAGCATATATGACCTCCCACACAAACTTGATTACATAACTTTGAAACTTTTCATTTGGCTTCTTACAATTCATTACATCTCATTTTGAGATTGATGCCTAAAATTTTTTATATTTCAAATTGATGAACAAGGCTTTCCCTTTTTCTTAGTCAAATACTAGTATGTGCGACGACTTTTGTAGCTCATTATCTCTTTTCGAGATTTGACATTTGTTGAGCTATAGAGCAAAAACAAAAAAAAGTAGAAAGATATATAGGCTCAAGTCTATGTAGTTTCAAGATCAACAAAACTATTGACTTATCATTCATGACAAGGTTGAAAATCTATTTACAACAGTCACATACATGTCAAGATTTTTCCCACAATGATATGAGTGCATAAAGAACAGGCTAAGCTCGTAAATACACAAAGTCATTTGTATGAAAGTACAAGGCAAAATATGCATGTGACAATACACAAAAATGCCGATCAAACTTTTTGGATTTTCTACGTTTTATGTGTTTTTGAATTTTTGACACAAAGTAAGTAAAGATTGATCAAAAAGAAAACAAACATTCAAAGCTTTAAAACAACAAAAACATTAAAAACATGCAAACATGTTATCATTAAAGTAGTGTGTGCTTTACTCAAGTGAGACCAAATCAAGATAGATATGTAAAACACACAACACACATGAGATTCAAGGAACTGAACCAACACTGATGGTCTTACGGAGCGATTCGAACCATGGACTATTGAAAGGTTTGGTAAAGATGTCAGCCTTTTGGTTGTCCGTGTGAATGAATTCAAGACAAACGATTATATCTTCCACCAAATCACGGATGAAGTGATAGCGAATCGCTATGTTCTTGGACTTTGAATGCTGAACAAGATTCTTGGAAAGACTTATGGCACTAGTGTTGTCACAAAACACACACATCGTTTCTTGAGGAATCCCATAGTCACAAAGGAGTTTCTTCATCCAAAGAAGTTGAGTACAACAACTTCTAGCAGCTATATACTCGGCTTCAGTTATAGATAGAGACACTGAGTTCTATTTCTTACTCATCCATGGTACAAGATTGTTTCTGAGATAGAAACATCCGCTCGAAGAGCTCTTTCAATCATCAACACTTCCTACCCAATCCACATTCTAATAACCAGCTAGAAAATCATTGGAGTCTTTTAAGTATTATAGACCATACTCTAAAGTGCCATTAATATAGCGTATAATTCTCTTCACAGTTGTCAAGTGAGACTCCTTCAAGGCTGCTTGATAATGAGCACAAACTCCCACACTAAATGCAATGTCCAACCTGCTTGCCGTGACATATAGGAGACTTCCAATGATGCTCCTATACAAAGTTGGACTCACTTCTACCCCGGAAGAATCAAGACTAATCTTAGTGGATGAACTCATGGGAGTGGAGGCATTCTTTTTGGAATCTAGTCCAAACTTCTTGATAAGATTTCAGACATATATTTTTTTTTTTAGAGATGAATATACCATCCTTCCTTTGTTTCACTTGAAGACCCAAGAAATATGCAAGTTCCCCTACCATACTCATTATAAATTCTTTCTTCATTTCCTCAGAAAAGTTTATAGCAATAGTGTCTATGGTGGCTCCAAATACTATTTCATCGACATACACTTGTGCTAAAAGAAGGTAGTTCTCATCCTTTTTTACAGATAAGGTTCGGTCGGTATATCCTCTCTTAAATCCTCTATCCACAAGATAATTTGTGAGCCGATCGTACCATGCTCTAGGTGCTTGTTTTAAACCATAGAGTGCCTTCTTCAATCTCAAGACATGATCCAAAAAGTGAGGATCTTGGAAGCCTTTAGGTTGTTCAACAAAGACTTCTTCATTAAGGTACCCATCGAGAAAGGCACATTTCACATCCATTTAGTAGAGTTTGAAATCCATAGTACATGCGATCGACAAAAGGATGCGAAGAGACTCAAGTCTAGCTATGGGAGTGAAGGATTCACCAAAGTCTACTCCTTCTACTTGAGTGTAACCTTGAGCCACCAACCGAGACTTATTCCTTATTATCTCACCATCCTCATCGGTCTTATTTTTGAAGATCCATTTTGTACCAATGACATGAGTGTCTTTGGACCTTGAAACAAGCTCCCATACATCATTCCTCACAAATAGATTCAGCTCTTCATGCATTGAATCCACCCAATTCTTATCTTGAAGGGCTTCTTCTACCCTTTTTGGCTCAAATTGAGTAAGGTAAGAATTATAAATTACATGGTTTGCAAGAAGTGTGTTCCCTTCCTAAGATGAAGATTTTCATCTAGAGATCCAATAATGTTACTTTCTAGATAATTTTTAACCACTCTTGAAGATGGCTTCTTTAAGGTGGACACTTCATCATTCTGGGAGATAGAAGGATGAACTTCCAAAGGGGTGAGAGGACTTGAGGATCTAGACATTGATCTTGTCTCTATTCTTGAATTGACGGGAGTAGTTTCTTTTTTCAGTGAATGTTCTTCCATTTCAACATCTTGGGCTTCAACCTTCACAGTGGTTTCTTTGGAGCTAGGTCCTTCTCCACCATCATCAATAGCAACTTGTGTTATGGCATCATCAATCACCATATTGATGGACTCCATCACCGTCTTTGTTCTCTTGTTGAAGACTCTATATGCCTGGCTAGTGGTTGAGTATCCGAGAAAGATACATTTATCACTTTTTGCATCAAATTTTTCAAGGTTCTCCCAATCATTTAGAATGTAACATTTACTCCCAAAGACTCGAAAGTATTTCAATGTTTGCAAAGATGATAATCTTTGGCAATATTGTTAGATTTCAAGCATACGCTATTCGATGTGAACTGCCGTTGAGGTATTTTTTGGCTAATTACTTTGAAATCAAAATCATATACATGAAAAATTGAAAAGTACAGTACTTGTTTGGTTTCTGTTTTTCGTAATAGTTTTTATACATGAAAACTATTTCTTAATAAATTGCAATATAATTTTCTATCAAAATAGAATTCAACTTTCTGCAAAACTCATATAGTCATATCTTGTAGTTGACTACTTTTCCAATTTCCACAACCAACAAATTAAATAAAAGTTATGTTTGTTATCTCAATTTTCTTACAAAAATACTAACTATTGTTACCACGTGAAAAAGAATACAAGAATTTTTTTTAAATAAAATAAAATAATAATGTGAGGAAGTCTATTAATTAAGTAAGCCTAACAATGCCAGAGTGCTCAAGGAACAGGGACACAAATCATAAACTTGGAACGAAAGAGGGAAGTAGACCACTGAATGAATTGATAATCACTAAATATAATTTTTTTTTAAAACTGAAACTAAATATAAATGTATGAGTTCTCATTTTTGTCTATTTGAGAGAGAGAGAGAGAGAGAGAGAGAAGATCAGTGTGTTGCCGACACAATGGTGTCGCTAGCGTGTGTGTGATTATTATTATTATTATTATCTTAAAGTTGTGTCTTAAAGAAAAAGTTTAGAAATTCTTACGATTTTGAATTTTTTGACAATGGTAGAGGAATTGGACACTTCATCAGTCGTCACTCGTCAACTTCAGTACGTAGCCGCCAACTTTTTGTAATCAATTTAATTATAATTATATATTTTTTAATTTTTTGACAATACCTTTGTAATCATCAATGCCTTGCCAATAAGCCTGGTAAAACAATGCAATTAAAGGGGCAAGATAAACATATATGAAAATGAGATTATATAAATTATTTTTGAACAACAAACAAACTGCTACTAACTACCACTATCATAGTTTTATAGTTTTCTGTACAGCCACGTAAATTAGGTGGGACAATGTGTAGACTTTGATGGTCTGTGGTTCAACCACCCTCCTCTTCTTCAGTAGAGTGATCATTCAGCAATCAAAATTTTCCAACCACCTGGATTCAACATACGAATACATGCACCTTGATTTAATAATGCAATTAATTAATAATTGTTGGAGCATTGAATACGCAGAAAAGGAAAGAAGCTTGAGAGGAAGATATCAAAACATTCTGTATAAAAAAAAGAAAGCTAAGACTCTCAAATCCGCCTTAGAAATCATCTACTTCTTGCTTGAGATCATCATCATTTACTCTCTCCCTCTCTCATTTTTTTTCCTCTCATGGAGTCTGAAGGTATACAATTTTTTGAGAATAAGACTGTTTTAGTCACTGGTGCCACAGGCTTTCTAGCGAAAGGTTCTCTCTCTTTCTCTCTCTCTCCCTCCTTGGCTCCTCTCATTTATGTATAGCACAACGTGCGTGTTTTGCTTGTTTATAATCTTGTGTGTGCATGTGTTGAAGGATGTTGGTGTTAGTGATAAGTGATAACCCTACCTGCAAAAATGCATGCAGTGTTTGTGGAGAAAATACTAAGGGTTCAACCAAATGTGAAAAGACTCTATCTTCTTGTGAGAGCTTCAGACAACGAGTCTGCTACACAACGCTTTCGTGAAGAGGTACACCAATTAAGTACTTTTTAATTCTCTGAAAATACTATTGGTTTTCAGTTTTTACATGTTACATGATCTTTTAATTTAGATTGAAATGTAAAATACACGTTTTACGTTTGGAAAAATTGTTATTTTGATCTTTAATATTTAAAAACTAAAATAGGTTTAAATAAATTATTATTATTATTACATGTGATTTTTTTTATTTATACAAGATAGAATTTCTACTCTAGTCTAATCTAAGTGTATATGTGTGTGAAACTTCCTCCTGGAAACTTGAAGCCCGGCCCTTGCCCCCCACACTCTACAAGTATTTATATCTGTGGAGTGACTATCGCACCAATAGTGTGCGGTGGTATTACATGTGGTTTAGTAACGTTCAAGGAACATTGTGTTTAATCAGTCATTTGTACTATTTATCTGTAGGTGATAGAAAAGGACATATTTAGGGTTCTAAGAAATAATTTGGGTGCAAATCTAGAATCCTTTATATTTGAAAGGGTTACTCCTATCTCTGGTGACATCAGTGACGAGAATTTTGGAATCAACGATTCTATATTAATAGAAGAGATGTGGAAAGAAATAGACATCGTCTTAAATTCTGCTGCTACAACAAACTTTGATGAAAGGTAACAAAGAACAATATTGTGGCATGGTCAAAATGATTCATATAATTAAACAATAAAACTATTTTACCTTTTCTATTCCTTTCTTTAGATATGATGTTGCATTGGGCATCAACACATATGGAGCTTTGCATGTTTTGAACTTTGCAAAGAAATGTATTAAATTGAAGGTGCTTCTCCATGTATCAACCGGTCAGTTTAGACTCGAACTCTGCCCTTATAAACTGATTTAGTTTACTTGAGCTCTCCTCAATAGACTATCGTTGTTGTTTTTACAGCTTATGTGTCTAGCGAAAAGGGGGGCAACATACTTGAGAGCCCATTACACATGGAAGACACGCCAAAGGGAACCTCAAGATTAGATATCAATGCCGAAAAAGAAGTTGTGGTGGAATACCTAGATAGATTACGAGTGCAAGGTGCCACGAATGAAGAGATCACATCCACCATGAAGGATTTGGGCATTAAAAGGTTTTTAAGAATCTTACAAAATATGTTGAACATCCTTAAATAAAATTTCTAATGACATAATAGTTGTCACCTTCATGTCAATCATATGTATTTACTAAAAAAAAAAGTTTTTGCAATAATAAATGAAGTGACTAGTGCATACAACTAAGTGTACACTCATACTACACACAACATTATTTTACAAGAAAAATCATGAGTTTAAGTCACGATTTTAAATTTTGAAATTGGGACTTAAAATTATGAGCTTTCTTGTAAATTGTAGCTTGTGTGTACTATGTGTATACTAGAATGAATGTAACAGGTAGTACTCTAAAAACAAAGTCTTTTGTAGATGATATTTTTTTTCCTTATTGTTTTAATTTGATCGTTTCTTTTAATTAATTGCAAGGGCAAAACTATATGGATGGCCAAACACCTATGTATATACGAAGGCATTGGCGGAAATGATTTTAGGACAATTTCATCAGAATCTTCCCTTGGCTATCGTACGTCCCACCATGGTAACCAGTACTTACAAAGAACCATTTTCAGGTTGGATTGAAGGTGCGAGGTAATCATAATTTGACATGGAATTATACAAGCTCACAGTTCTGAATAACTATCTTTTATTTTTTGGGCGGGTAATTGAGAAGCTAAGGTGATCAAGAAAATAAAGTGGCTCAAGTGACAATTTAGTAATAACGGCATCATTTGTGATGCTCTATGTTTATGGTTTGAAGTTTGAACCCCACTTGCCACCCACACCATCTACACTATTCTTGACTATTTTTTTTCTCCTATTTTCATGATTGATTCACGCTTTGTTAAATGGAATTCTCTTGTTACAGAACCATGGATGGTGTAATTACTGCCTACGGTAAAGGGAGATTGAAAAGCTTTCTTGGCCATCCTAATTCAATCTTAGATGTTGTGAGTTAAATTCATTCTTCACTCATTAAGCAAACACATGTAGATAAATCTATTTATCCGGCTTATATGCTTGTGTTTGCCTACATCATTATTTTCAATACAAGCTTTCAATATTGAATTTTGAAAGTCTTGCAGATACCAGCAGACATGGTGGTAAATTCTATTATTATGGCAATGGTGACTCATGCAAATAAGTCTTCTCAGATCATCTTCCATGTGGGTTCTTCATTGAGAAATCCGATAAAACTCTCTAGTCTTTCAAATTTTACCTTTCGGTACTTCACTCAAAATCCGTGGATTGATAGAAATGGAAAGTCAATCAACGTCCACAATCCGAAAATTTTTAGTAGTATTGCTAGCTTTCAAGCATACATGGATATTCGATATATACTGCCGTTGAAGGTATGCTTTTGGCTAATTACTTTTTGACCAAAATCATATACATGAAAAATGAAGTACTGTGCTTGTATGGTTCCTGTTTTTAGTAATAATTTTTTGCAAGGACGGACCTAGGATTTCAATTGAGAAGGACTAAAGAATGAATCAATTTTTTTTTTTTAATGAAAATCTCAACTAGCATGCATTTAGTATAACCAAATAAAAGCAAATGAAACAACACAAAATAATCCTTTATTAATACAATGCAATGTAGTTGTCTATCAATATATAACTTGACACCCTTCAAAACTCAGCCAAAATGGGTAAATTCCGCTTATTGGAAAATGATTTAGCAAAATGTTTATGTTTTGAAACTATCTAATAAAATATCCTTATTTTTGGAACTCAATTTTAACAAAATTGAGTTACAAGTGGAACTCAACATTACTAATGTTGAATTTTATGCATATTTTGTCTCTTGAATTTTTTGGAAAATTTAAGAGGAACTTGATAATGCTAATGTCGAGTTCTACATAAAAAATATACATAGAACTTGATTTTAAAAATATCGAATTTTACACATAACTTGATTTTTTAAAATCAAGTTCCAAAACATGAGCATTTTGCTAAATTGTTTTCCAATAAGGGACATTTACCTATTTTGGCCTAAAAACTCATTTGTTGTGGTTGACTTTCTCATAATTCACAAATCAAATAAATTTTATGTTTATTATCTCACTATATATGTCCAATAATTTCCTAACAAAAAGACTAGTTGTTGTTGCCAAGTAAAAAAATAAAGGAAAAAAAAAAATACAATGTGAGAAGTCAATTTAGTAAGCCTAAAAATCCCATAGTTCTCAATTAGCAAACACAAATTACAAACCACTCAATGAATTAGATAAGACAAATGCACAAAAAGAACTATAGATTTAAGCTATTAAGTTAAAAAATAATGTATCAAATCCACCTAATGACAATCACTAAATATAAATTTATAATAGCCCGTTATGTAATTACCTAATTGTGCCTATATGTGCACTGGCCATTGAACAAAGTGGCGTGTGAGTGTGAAATTTTTATTCTAAATTTTTACTTACGTCAGCAAGTCAAAACAACCCCACTAGCGTGTCTGTAGACTGTTGATGAGATAAAAGGTTTTTTTTAAGGGTTAAAAAAATGGGCCAATGGTCAACTTTTTGTTGTTGTTGCGGTTGTTTGGGCTAATTTTTAGTGTTGGGGGCAAGAAGAATTTTCTTGGACCCAAATGATAAATCTCATAAAACTGGATATTTATTCAATTTATGTTAGAAAATTTCAAACCCACCTATTTATCTGACCACGAGTCACTCCGTAAAGTCAAACAAGTTGGATTTGATCGTGTTAATCTAAAATTCAACATTTAAAATACCATTTCTCTAAATATTACTAAAAACTTTTATACTAAACTAAACAGTATCTTAATACAGAAATAGAGAAACACTCATTTTTATTTTAAAAAGTATTCTTTTGTGCAAAGAAAATTAATAATTTGGATATTTTAGTAATTTAGTTTTAAAGACACAAACCTTTTCCTAACCTAAACGGATTTAAAAATTTCAATCCAAACACACTTCAAAAAAAAAAAATCCTAAAATCTTACTACTAAGCACAAGTTGATTTGATAAACCCACCAAACTAGACCCACTGTTATCCTTGGCTACAACTCTACGCTAAAAATTCTCATAAAGCCCATTTGGCTATATTGAAAAAGTGACAAAAAGGTTTCAAAAAAATTGCAACTAAGTTTTTAAGATTACTAGTCTCCCTTCCCTTCCCTTTTTATTTTATTCTTGCAACAAAAGAAAAATTAGCATTTCCTTTCAAAGTTTCCTTTGAATCAGACACTAAGCATGCACTATCATAATTCACAGGAAAAAACGTCCCCTCGATGTATGTATTCTCTACACTATAATATCACTATTTTTATTTCTAACAATATTTTTTGAAGGTGTTATGGTTAGCAAATCTGGTGCTTTGCCAGTATTATCGGGACATATATATTAATCTTAACCGGAAGGTCAGAGTAGTGATGCGATTGGTTGACCTCTACAAACCATATGTATTTTTCACAGGCAGGTTGGTATTGTTTGTTGTAATGATTAATTTTTCAATTGTGTTCTCAATGTATCCACTGATAATAGTAAGCTTTTGTTTTCCATACAGCTTTAATGACTCTAACACAGAAAAGCTAAGAGTGGCGATTAGAGAGAGTGATGTCGATGTAAATTTGTTTTACTTTGACCCAAGGTGCATTGACTGGGAAGACTACATTATGAACACTCACATTCCTGGTCTGACAAAGTACTCAATGAAGCCATAACTTTGAGAGATAGTTTGTTTTTATTTCGCAAAATGTTGTGTGATTTGAAATTTCATTCATCAATAAGGCAATAGCAACCTACCTAGCTAGTTACCATTCTGTTTAGAATTTTACTTGGAGTGAATTAGTTTTCAGAAATTAAATATGTAAGAAATAAATGAATAGATGTGAGGAGCTAAATAAATGTATGTTACAAATTAATAAAGTGTGAAAAGGGAGTTAAAAAGGGTTGTATTTAGAGTATACATACCCATTTGTAACCAACAGGGGAAAGAATTCTCTTCTTGTTATTCATTCTCCCTTCAGTATTCTATAGTGAATGTTTGAGATTGTTTAGATGCATGAGTAAGTCAACCAACTTGTAATGAAGCGAATTTTGAGTGAAAATGCTTATGGTGGGAATCGAAATTGTTAACCCGATTGTCTCTTTAATTTTCTTGGCTTACCAAAGAAAACTTCGATAATTGGGGTTTCTAACTGAAAGACTCAACTCATATTCCAAAATGCATAGAAATTACTGGGAAAATTGTCCGTATAGTTAAGATCAATAAAACCTTTGACCCCAAATCAGAAATAGTCCTTGCAAAAGGCTTAAAAGAATGATCAATGAGCCCTAATGCTTAGGCGAAAATGGGCTTTTTTCCTTTTTGCGAAAAAAAATCAGCAAGTTGCCCCATTTTCCAAACTAATTAGGGAAATATCCTTCTTTTGAAACTTGATTTTCTCAAAATTGAGTTAAGCCCGATAGCAACATTTTAAGGAGCTTATAACGACATTTTAAGGAGCCTATAGTGGCATTTTGGAACTCGAGTTTCATGAAATTGAGTTATAGGTAAAAAAAAGAAAAATTTACCTATAACTCGATTTCATGGAACTCGAGTTACAAAACGTCGCTATAGGTTCCTTAAAATGTCGCTATAAGCTCCTTAAAACGTCGCTATAGGGCTCCAGAATTTTTTTTTTTTTAAAACTTAATTTTGAGAAAATTGAGTTTCATATGAGGGACATTTTCCTAATTAGATTGGGAAATGGGGCATTTGCCCCCTTTTTTTTTTGCGCGAAATGGGCATTTGCCCATTTTCGCCCTAATGCTTAACTATAAGGTTTTTGATGAAACCACGTTCGAGAAATTTGTAAATGATATTGTCTTATCAAGCATGAGAGATCCTTCATAACTCTCTCAAAGGTGTTGATAATGTGACAAAACTCCACCTTTAAACGTTTACAGGTGAATTTGAACCTTTAGAATATGAATTAGTTTCATGTTATTTTCAAAGAGTATTGGGTTTTCTATATCATTAAAAAGGATATGGTGAGAATTTGGATGATGATGTTGTAGTACAAACAATACGCAGGTCAATAGTTTCAAATGTTGGCTATATCGTTGTGGTATCTTTGTTTATTGGCAATGTTAGAATTTAGATACATCTTGGACTTCAAAAATGATTAATGCCACTTATGAAAGATTTTTTTTTTTTTTTTTTTGAGAAGGAACACTATAATTTTATTTATAAAGCCAAAGCGGCATGAGTTATAGTGGACAGGTGTGGAGGAACATCCTCCATCCACACCTTATACTCGCTAATATGTCAAAATCTCACAATATTTTTGCAACAAGTGAGATATCAAATTACCATAGGTCAAAATTATAAAAAAAAGAAAAGAAAAGAAAAGAATATATACACACACACACACTTGAACCTACCACAATTTGGAAAGTCAATATTGTATCAGTACCGAAAAAATATACTATATTGACTATTAAACCAATATTGGTAATCTTTTAAAATGTACTAGATGAAATATCGGGCTGCACCAACCCGTATTGGTTGTACCATGATGTCTTGAGTGTTATGAAAAATATAACAAAAAAATTTAAAAGATGTAAATAAATTGAAAAAATATTGTGAAAAAACATGTTATTTAAGCTAAATATTAGATTAATGTACTTAAAATATATTTGGGCTTGTAAGCTATGTGGATTTAAAAATTTTGTTAATAAACATAAAAATTAGCAAATTCATACTTACAAAAATAAATACAAACATATATGTTTGTTTGTTTAGACCCCTTAAAACTATATTAGTTTAACCTACTAAACTAGCCAAGTAGTTACTTAGGTTAATTATGAGATTTAGGTTAAACACATATGCGGAAAAATAAAGAAGACAACGATATGATTACCCAGGAAAACTAATGAAACTAACCATTTTAAGGTAAAAACCTGGGGAGGATTGAACCTAGCTATCCTCAAGGTAAACAAATCCACTATGAGAGAATGAAAGATTACAATAGATTTAAACTATAAATCTAAAGCTACCTCAAGTAGGACTTACTAACACGACCATGTGTAGCTCCGACTCCACGAACTCTTCTATCTTGGATTTTCTAAATACAAACTCCTCGTTTGTGACTTTGAGATCCCACTCAAAGGCTTCAAATCACTATCAGTAATAGATCTTTATGCAGTAACTTGTTTCCACCAGTTCTTGATTGTAGATCTCGTTTTGGTAGATGCTTGTAGAGTTAGAAGGTATAGTTTTCTCTCAAATCTCATAGGAGTAATTCGCAAGTCTTCCAAGGGCTTCTAAAACGTAATTAGGGTTTTCCTTTTATACTTTTTAGTGTTAAACTGAAACCCTAAACATTTTCATAGGCTTGGGCCTGATTTGAATTCTGCAGAATTGACTTATCTGCGATTTTCGATTAGCCGAGCTTCACAAAACTTGAGCACTCCTTTCTGTAGCTTGAATGTTCTTGAATGTTGATTTGTACAATCTTGAGCAATAACACCTAATCTAGACATGTTTTTGTTCTTGGTTTGCTAACATACACAAAATAAGAATCTAAACATTTAATCCTAAATATATAGAACCTAATAATCTCCCCCTTTGGCAATCTGTGACAAAACATACATAAAAATGATTTGCTCAACTCAAGAACTCTCCTAGAATTTTCTAGTCATTATGATCAAAATATGTGACATCATAATCAAGATCGTTTATTTAAATACTATAAACAACTTGTTAGGACATATGTGTTTCACTTGTTTAGAACATTTGTCATTCATTATTTATGTAATTGGCTAATCCTTTGTCAAAACGCACTTTACTTGTAATTGGGTAGATTTAGGATGAGGTTAATGCTTCAAGAAACAAGGTTTCAAGATCAAGTGTTAAAGCCATGCAAGTCTGTCCAAGAAACAAGTTGAGAAGTGCTTTTCATTAAAGCTCGACAGTTGGTTCGACAGCTACATCTATCGAGCTTTAAGAAGCTGTTCTAGCCCCGAGGCTTAACAGCACCTCGACAGCTCTAGCTGTCGAGATTTAAGAAAAACAGATTCCTAGTTTTGTTTTAACTCTAATCCGTGGATGTGTCTTTAGGCTTTCTTTTCTCCTAACCCTAGACATATAAAAGGATTATTTTGAGGGCCGTCAAAGTGTGGCAAGTTGCACAAGCATTGAGAATTCCTTGTTCATGCAAATTGTAACTTAAGACGAAGTTCTTGCCCTAGTTCATCTCTCTTGTGAAGAAGTTGCTGTGTCTTTGCACCGTAGGGTTTTGTAACCAAGCATCTTCTTGATCTTCATCGTTTGGATGAATTGAAGAACTTTGCAGCCAACAAATCTTCTCTAGTTGGTGATTGAAGTCGCGTACTGGGATCCGCGCAATTGGTTAGTCACGTACTTAGGAGCCATGCATCAAAAGGAGAAATTGTCACTACAGAACAAGTCCAATTGGGTATTGGGGTAAGGGTTCAACTGTAGGTTGCTAAGGTACTTGGGATTCCTTTACTTGTAACCGTTTGTTGTGATAATAGTGGAGTTTTGAGAGTGGTGACCTTAAAATCACCTGGTGGAGTTTTTGCCGTGTAGGTTTTCCCCATTTGTAAACAAATCACCGTGTTATTTATTTTTCGCTGCATACTTTAGTTTATTGGTGATTTGTTTGTGCTACCACGCTTTGCATGTTAAATTGGTTAATTAATTGAACTTGGCTAATTAATTAATTAATCCATCACAAGGGGTCAATACGTTTTTGGCCTATCACAACTCACACAATTAAGCACTACATAGCACAAACTAAAAAAGTATAGAAAATAGCTCATCAAAGCTAAACAAGGTACACTGTCATATAACGTAAATTTCATAGGTCATCCTTATGAATACACATTTAGTGGTGTGCAATACACAAATTTTTTTTTTTGTTGAAATTTTCTATTTTTTTTATAAATAAAACATAAAAACATTCTAATCAACCCTAGAATGAAATGCAAAAAAAAAAAAAAAAATCCTAAGCAAAAACATTTTAGTCCAAAGAAATGAGAGATATAGCACGAGGACCATGTATTTAGGATAACCTAGGGATATGTGATAACGCCAATCACTTGATGAAGAGACTTAAATTTACTTCTATCAAGAGATTTGGTAAAGATGTTAGCATTCTGATGCTTAGTATGGATATATTCAAGAGCAACATTTTTTCTCTCCACAAGATCTCTAATAAAGTGATATTTAATCTCTATGTGTTTAGTCCTAGAGTGTTGAACTGGATTCTTAGAGATAACAATAGCACTCGAGTTATCACAATACACAATTATAGTATCCTGTGATATGCCATAATCACCTAACGACTTTTTCATCCATAGAAGCTGTGAGCGAAAACTTCCTGTAGCAATACATTTGGCTTCTACAGTTGACAAAAAGACTGAACTTTGTTTCTTGCTCATCCAAGCAACTAAATTTGTTCCAACATAAAAACACCATCTAGTAGGGGTTTTTTTATCATCAGCATTTCCAATCCAATCAGCATCAGAATATCTAACAAGGGACACATTTGACTCTTTGCTAAAGAACAAACCAAAATCACTAGTCCCATTCACATATTTAATTATTCTTTTAACAACAGTTAAATGTGATATTTTAGGATTAGCTTGAAATTTAGCACGAACACCAACACTAAAAGATATATTAGAATGACTAGCAGTAAGATACAACAAACAACCAATCATGCTTCTATGTAAAGTAATGTCAACAAGATGACCTGATGGATCAATCCCCAATTTTGTGCTAGTGACCATTGGTGTTCTAGCATATTATGCATTCTCCAATCCAAATCTCTTTACAAGATTTTTGGCATATTTTGCTTGGTTGATGTAGATTCCTTTGTCAGTTTGCTTTACTTGAAGTCCTAAGAAGTAGGTAAGTCCGCCCACCATGCTCATCTCCTTCTTCATTTCATTAGCAAAAGACTTGGCAAGATTTTCATTAGTAAAGCCAAAGACAATATCATCCACATAGACTTGTGCCACAACAAAATGTTTCTTATCTTTCTAAATAAAAAGAGTATTATCTGCATTTCCTCTTTTAAATTCATTTTATGTAAGATAAGAAATTAGCCTGTCATACCAAATTCCTTGTGGTCTAGGAACCAATTCCCACACATCATTCCAAACAAATTGATGAAGTTCTTCATGCATGGAGTTTATCCAATTAGAATCTTCAAGATGTTCATAAACTTTCTTGGGTTCTATTTGAAACAAATAACAAGAGTGAGTGATTACATTTAATGCTTTTGATCTTAGCCACATATTATCATTTAAGCTTCCCAAGATGTTGAAAATAGGGTGATTTAACTTAACCCAGCAAATGGACCTTTTACCAACAATGTTGATGTGCTGGTCTGCCCAATAAGAGTACTTCCCTCACCTTGTTCTTGTATCCTTTAAAGAACAAGTGTTGTAGGTTCTAACACTGTATCATTTAGAATTTGTAATTCTTGGTCATCAGGCCTACTGACATACTCCTTGGGTAGAGTGTCTTCACTATCAGTGTGATAGTTTTGGGTTTCTTGAATCACTTTAAAATAATCTTTAGTACTCTGTTCATCATTTATCACCACATTTGCTGATTCCATCACTGTTTTGGTACTAAGATTGTACACTCTATAAGCTTTGCTTGATGTAGAGTAGCCAAGAAAGATCCCTTTATCACTTTTAGCATCAAACTTCTCAAGATTCTCACGATCTTGAAGAATGTAGCACTCACTACCAAATATTTTGAAGTATTTCACTATAGGCTTTTTCCCTCTCCAGAGTTCATATCAAGTTTTCTTGGTATCGGGTTGAAAGAATACTTTGTTTAGAATGTGACATTCAGTGTTTAGAGCTTCTCCCCATAATGACTTGGTCATGCTTTTGTTATTCAACATGACTCTAGCCATTTCTTGAATCACTCTATTCTTCCTTTCCACTACTCCATGCAGCTGAGGTGTCAGAGAATTCTTACTTAGTTCCTTGATCATTGCAAAATGAACTGAGCTTAGAGTTTTGAAACTCTCTTCCATGATCACTTTTGATGCAAGCAACCATAGCATTCTTCTTAACTTGAAGTTTTTTGTATAAAATATCATCTTTTCAAGTGCTTCAGATTTATCTCTTAGAAGAATTACCCAAGTGAATAGAGTGAAGTCATCTACCACAACTAATAAGACTTCATCCCTCCTTTACTTTGAAATCTGGTTGGGCCCATTAGATCAATGTGTAGTAACTCTAATGATTTGGAAGTCTAAACCTCACTAATTGTTGGATGTTGAGATTTCACTTGCTTACCAACTTGACATGGTCCATAGACACTTTTATCTATCTTCTCGAATTTTGGTAAACCTAAAATTGCCTCACAGTTAGAGATCTTTTCAATTTTTTTGTGACTAGCATGTCCTAACCGTTGATGCCATAAGTCCACTTGATTGATCTTCATACTATAGCACTTGTGATTGATGCCTGGCATTATGCCATAGTAGTTATCAGTAGTCCTTATTCCAACAAAGATGCAGTCACCTACGTCATCCAGTATCTCACATTCATACTTGGTGAATAGTGCATTCAGTCCATTATCACAAATTTGACTGATACTCAGTAGATTTGCCTTTAACCTATCCACATGCGACACATCTTCAAAGACTGGTAACCCGGGTATATCTATTGTGCCAATGCCATGAATGACTAATTTGCTTCCATCTCCAAATGTGACAATTCCTATCTTTCCTTCAGAAAGGGTCTTGAACAAAGCTTTGTTACCTGTCATGTGCCTAGAACAACCACTATCCAAATACCACAAACAAGTATCACGTACTTTTAAGGTAGGTAGAGCAATATAACAGACATAATTATTACAACTAGTAGTTATACCAAGGTATTTAAGAATAGGATTAGCACAATTCGTTAGCCTTACAGTCCAAGATAAAAAAGATTAAATTTTCAATCTAATTGAATTGAAAGGAAAGAAATGAGAATCCACAATAGTCGGAGTCAAGGATCAACTCAAGCTAAAGCTACCTAATCAAGAGCTAACCTCACTCTAATACCACTTGTTTGTTTGTTTAAACCACTTAAAACTAGATTAGTTTAACCTATTGAATTAGCCAAGTAGTTACTTAGGTTAATTATGAGATCTAGGTTAAACACATATAATTATATCATATAGTGCAGAAAATAAAGAAGACAATGATATGATTACCTAGGAAAACCAATGAAACCAGCTATTTCAAGGTAAAAACCTAGAGAGGATTTAACCTAGCTATCCTCAAGGTAAAAAATTCACTATGATAGAATGGAAGATGACAATAGATTTAAACCCTAAATCTAAAACTACCTCAAGTAAGACTTACTAACACGACCACGTGTAGCTCCGACCCCACGGACTGTTCTATCTTGGATTTACTAAAACCAAACTTCCCGTTTGTGACTTTGAGATATCACCCAAAGGTTTCAAACTGCCATCAGTAGTAGATCTTTATGCAGTAACTTGTTCCCACGAGTTCTTGATTGTAGATCTTGTTTTGGTAGACACTTGTAGAGTTAGAAAGTACAGTAAACTCTCAAATCTCATAGGAGTAACTCACAAGTCTTTCAAGGGCTTCTAAAACATAATTATGGTTTTCCTTTTATACCTTTCAATGTTGGACTAAAACCCTAAATGCTTTTGCGGGCTTAAGCCTAATTTAAATTCTACAGAACTGACTTATCTGCGATTTTCGATCGGTTGAGTGTAATTTTCGATCGGTCGAGCTTCACAGAATTTGAACTCTCCTTTCTACAACTTTAATGTTCTTGAATCTTGATTTGTACAATCTTGAGCTATGTCTAACCCCTAATCTAGACATGTTTTTGTTCACGGTTTGCCAACATACACAAAATAAGAATCAAAACATTTAATCCTAAATATTTAGAACCTAACAATATAAATAGCGGTAATCCCGAAATAGAACATTTGTATCAACTAGAATTGAAATATTTTATTCCCTTGGCCAAATCGAAACTACCTATGATATGAAATTGACTCCCTTGGCCATAACTCAAAACGAAGATGTTGTGAAAAATGTTGTAAGATTTTGTTATGCCTATAGATTTTTTCCAAACTATTAATTATATATTCAACACAAAATATATGTAGTCTTCTTCTTGAAATTTCACATATAAAGATATACATACATACATACATACATACATACATACATACATACATACATACATATATATATATATATATATATATATATAGTTGGGTTCACATTACACCTGGTGTGACTCTAAGTGATATTACACCACTCAATAACTTATTATTAGATACGAATTCCGACAAATCTACCATTGGATTACATTATATTCATATTCTCTCCATGCTCACAAAATTTCATGGTGATCAAAGATTAATAGTCATGTTATCAATTAATTGTTTAAATTCAAGATTTTGTAGTTTATATTTATTCATAAAAGATGAGTTTATGGATCACATGGTAAATAACATCCGATTGGCATGAAAATTGTTATGCATGTTAAGCCCATATAGAACATGTAATTCAACGGTGAGATTCTTAAAATATGCCAGAATAAGGAGTTTGAGCAGTGAAGGTCGCAGCGGGAAAGGTAGGAATAAAGAGGAAAGTACTTCGCCTAGCATTCCTTCCATCTTGAGAATAATAGTCTAGCTCTACCCATAGTTCCAAAGTCAAGTTATGATGCCAGTAAGCTTGTTGAAAGCCAAGATAGCAGATTTCATTGCAAAGCTATCAACAATTTAATAACAAGTTTTTGGGTAATATAACTGATAGACCTAGTAAATATCAGTCCAGACGAGCCCATCAAGTACCATCGTCCATCCCACCTCAGCATGGACGATGGTAGAAGCACTATAAAGAGCAGCATTCAATGCCTCAGACAACCAATCGGCCAAGAAGACCGTTGGAGACCCATCAAAGCCCACATTGAATGAGCCTAGAGGCGTTACAAAAGAAGCGATTATACCACCATGAATAGCGTACAATGGCTAGAAAGAATGAGAATGTATATAAGACACATCTCAGAGCCAAAGAAGGTACATACATACACACTCGCTGAAATGCTCTATTTGCTCTAGTTCTTATAAGCCCTATCTACCATTTCTAGTCTCTGACTTTACCATCAGAGATTCCGTGACCGACACCATACCGATGGCCACTTAGAGAGGATTTTATTCTTACTCTTGCATGTATAGAGACGAAGTCCGTGCTAACTTGTCTGGACGAACCTACTTGACTGACGATCTCAACATCATCAGTTTGGCGCCGTCTATGGAAACGACAATTTTGCACTTAGGTTTAAGAGCTCAATTCCATTCAACTCTAGAGTCCAAATGGAGTCCAGCACGCCGCAAGATTTTGTAGTATTAGCCTTGCAATAAGGGAAAAATGGATCGAAGCCTAAAGAGGATGGTCAGGAGGACAAACTCGCCCTTTACAACAGCGGTCCTAGAGTGCCCAATGCCTTCAAAGTTCCGTCTCCCACAACTCAAGCAATTCGATGGTCTAAAAGACCCTTTGGATCACCTCAACACCTTCAAGACAACTTTGGGCCTCCAACAGCCCCTTGCAGACCACCTGCTCATGATCAGGCAGGGAGAGAAGGAGACCCTGAGGTTATATGTGAAGCGTTTTACCAAAGAAATGTTAAAGGTAGATAAAGCAGATGACAAAGTGCAGCTAATGACCTTAAAAGGCGGATTAAAGTCTAGAGAGTTCGTGGTCGCACTCGCGAAGAGCCTTCCTTGGACGATAGCGAAAATTCTCTTGAAAGCACAGAAGTATATGAAAGCCGAAGATGCCTTAGCAATGATAAGGGACAAAGAGAAGCCTAGGGAAAGAAAAGAAAAGGGAGAGGACCAAATAGGACAAAAAAGAGAACGGGGGGAGCGTCAAGGCACTGACAGGAAATAGTGAAAAGACGATAGAACCCCTTGGACGATAAAATTTACCCCTTTAATTATGCTCCTTGACAAAATCTTAAAGCCGATTAAGGAAGAACATTACCTCAAATGGTCAAGGTTGTTGCACTCATCCCCTAATGTGTGTGATAAGAAGAAGTATTGCCGTTTTCACAACGATCATGGTCATTACACAGAATATTGTAGAGAGATAGAAGAGCTCATTCAGAGAGGGAAGTTATAGAAGTTTGTGAAGAAGGGGGACTCCAGTAGATCCAGGAATGATAATAAGGATAAAAACGAAGCTGTTCCAAGGGATGAAGACAACTCGTTCAACCGTCCACAAAGCACAATAAGGGAAATAAAGACGATCACAAGAGGACCATCTACAGGTGGGTCTTTCAAATCCCTCAAGAATGCGTAATAGAGGCAGGTAAATAACATCCACAAGATACCACCCCTGAAACAAAGAAGGACGAACAAGGACATCATATTCTCAGAAGAAGATGTTAGAGGGGTAAAGTAGCCACATGATAACCCCCTAGTCATAATGCTCATGATGGAGGGGTTCAACACTAGGAGGATCCTCATAGACAACGGTAGCTCTATGGACATCATCTACCTCTCAGCATTCCAACAGCTAAAGGTAGATCCCGAAAGATTGCAACCTTTTGAGTCCCTCCTCGTTAGCTTCAGTGGAGATAGAGTGTATCCCAAAGGCATAGTGACATTGATAGTCACAGTAGGATCTTACCCTCAATAGTTAACTCGTTAGCTTGACTTCTTGGTGGTAGACTGTCCTTCCTCGTACAACATGATAATTGGAAGGCCCACACTCAACCGCTAGAAGGCAGCCACTTCCACCTATTGCCTAAAGGCAAAGTTCCCAATGGAGAATGGCGTGGGTGAAGTAAAGGGAAATTAAGTACTGGCTAGGAAATGCTACCAAGCAGTGTTAGCTGCAAAAGAGAACCATACGTGGATGATTGAAGAGAAAGAAGAAGAAAAAATGGAAATCCTGGAAATCGTGGAGCTGATAGACGAGGCACCAACAAAGACTACAAGGATAGGGACTACTTTGAGTGAAGAGATGAAGAAGAAATTAGTCCAATTCCTTAAGGATAATTTGGATGTCTTCATACGGAATCATGAGGATATGCCAGGCATAGCAACTGAGGTCATCCAACACGAACTGAATGTAGATCCTGAGAAGAAGCCCATCTAGTAGAGGCGACGAGTCTTTACTCCTAACGAAACTAGGCAATCATGGACGAGGTAAACAAATTGTTGGCAGCAAACTTCATTCTTGAGGTCTATTATCCAAACTAGCTAGCTAACGATGTCCTGGTAAAGAAGGCAAAAGGGAAGTAGAGGATGTGCGTAGACTTCACAGATTTAAACAAGGCTTACCCGAAAGACAACTTCCCCCTGCCAAGAATAGAGTAGCTGGTAGATTCCACGGCTAGACACAAGCTCCTTACATACATGGATGCGTTCTTGGGATACAACCAAATCAAGATGTCAGAAGAAAACCAGGAGAAAACTTCCTTCATCATAAGCCAAGGGCTCTACTCCTACAAGGTAATGTCCTTTGGACTAAAAAATGTAAGAGCAACCTACTAGAGGTTATTGAACAGGATGTTCAGTAAGCAAATTGGGAGAAACATGGAGGTATACGTAGATGAAATGCTCGTCAAGAGCAAGGAAGAATCTGTACACCTGGACTACCTCGAGGAGACATTCACTACCATCAGACAATACCAGATGAAGCTAAACCCCAACAAGTGCGCCTTCGAGATGGCATTGGGGAAATTTCTGGGGTTCATGGTTTCCTTGAAGGGGATGGAGGCAAACCCAAAAAAGGTGCGAGCCATATTAGAGATGGCATCACTAAAGACGGAGAAAGAAGCCCATAAGCTAATAGGAAGGATAGCTGTACTCAACAGGTTCGTCTCTAGGGCAACAGATAAATACCTGTCTTTCTTCAAAACTCTAAAGCAAGCATTCACCTGGACGGAGGAATGTGAGAAGGCCCTCTAGGACCTTACATACTACTTGAGCAATCCATCTCTCTTGAGCCCGTCCAAAGACGGGGAAGACCTATACTTATACTTAGCAGTATCGGCTACAGCCGTGAGTGCAACCTTGATTCGGGAAGAGAATAGAACACAACTCCCAGTCTACTATGCTAGTCAAGCCTTCCAAGGAGTTGAAGCAAAGTACCCACAGATTTAGAAGATTGCATTTGCCTTGATTGTAGCCTCACGAAAGCTGTGCCCCTACTTTTAGGCGAATCCTTTCCAGGTGATGATGGATCAACCCATAAAGAAGTCAATGAGTAAGCCTAAGGCCGCAGGAAGAATGGTTCAATGGGCAATCGAACTTAGCCAGTTTGACATTGAGTACAACCCCAGAATAACTATCAAGGCACAAAGAACTAGTAGACTTTATCCCCGAATTCACGATCCCTGACGAAGACGAGGCACTAGACGAAGGGGATAGAGGGACTATCTAGGCTAACGGGTCATTAACTTGAAAAAAGGGGCAAAGTAGGGGTCATTATCATTACCTTAAAAGGAGATACGCTCAAATATGAAGTTCAGCTTTAGTTCCCCGCCACCACCAATGAAGCAAAGTACGAGGCAATACTGATGGGACTAAGGGTCTGAAAGGCGTTGGGCACTAAAAACTTGCTCCTCCAGAGCAATTCTAAGTTGGTCGTGGGACAGATAAAGGAAGAGTATCAGGCAAAGGAGGAGAGAATGTAGAAATACCTGAGACTAATGAGGCATTTGGCCCCGAGAATTTGATCAGGTATGTTAGGACATATGTGATTCATGTTAGGAACATATGTCAACATTTTATGTAATTGGCTAATCCTTTGACAAAATGCACTTTACTTGTATTTGGGTAGATCTAGGATGTGTTTAATACTTCAAGAAACAATGTTTCATTTTCAAGTGTTAAAGCCATGCGTGTCTGTCCAAGATTCAAGTATTGAAGTGCAGGATTTTAAAGCTCGACAGCTAGTATCTACAAGGTTTAAAAGAGCTGTTTCAGCCTGAGGCTTGACAGTTGCTCGATAGATAGGGTATTTGTCGAGATTTATGAAAAGCAAATTTTAAGTTCTGATTTTTATCCAATCCGTGAATGTATGTTTGGGCTTTCTTTTCTCACAACCCTAAACATATATAAGGATTATTTAAGGGCCTTCAAAGGTTGCGCGAGTATTGAGCAAAGTTTTGTTCATGCAAATTGTGACTAGAGACAAAATTTGCCCTAGTTCTTTTGTTTCTTGAAGAAGCTGCTGTGTTTGTACACCGTAGGGTTTTGTGACCAAGCAACTTCATGATCTTCATCATGTGATGAACAGAAGAACTTTGTAGCCAACATCCCTCTTAAGTTGGTGATCAAGTCACGTATTAGGATTCGCACATCAGATTGGTTAGTCATCTACTGGGAGCCATTCATTGAATCAAATTCATCTCTAGGACATCCCCAAGCCAATGGACAGACGAAAGTGACGAACCAAACACTACTAAAGATCATCAAAGCCTGGCTGGAACAAGCAAAGGAAGCATGGCCAAAGGAATTGCCTTATGTCTTGTGAGCTTAAAGAACTACGGCGAGAACCCCGACTAAGTTAACTAAACAGCAGGATGTAAATCATCTAAAAGTGACTAAGTACCCATAGACGGGGGTAAGCGGACAAAGACTCTAGCAAAAGCACTAGTCACATACATCAAGCATAACAAGAAAAGAATCATAAAATGTATGAAAATGAGCAATAGCATAAAAATATCTTGTCCATAAATAGAAATTAAAAGCCCCAAAAAACACGGGGCAAAAATCATTGTCTTGGAATTAGAAGACCAAAATCACATTGGCACCAAAAAAAAAAAAAAAATCATATATATATGTGTGTGTGTGTGTGTGTGTGTGCATTGGACAGGTTCAAGCAGCAGTGTCATTACCACCAGTAGGATTGAGCTATGGAGCATTCCTTTTAGGAGCAACAGCAACGGACTGAGAAGCCTCGTCTGACTCCATCTCTTTGTTTACTTCCTCTAGGTCCAGACTTCCTAAGTCCATGCCAGTAGGGTGCTTGACGAGATACCACTGAAGGAGCTTAAAGCCCTTGTAATACCAACTGAAGAGCACAGTGTTGTACTCATCAGTCTATTGTAAAGCTTCAACGGCCTTGGTAGCAATGGTCTTGAACTTCTCTTTTGTAGCTTGGAGTTTTTCATCCTTCTCCAAGGTTAACTGCCTCTCAACCCTTAGGTCGTTAGCCAAAACCTTAGCCATTTCCTTGGCAGTGTTAGCCTCGTCCATGGCAGTAATGAGACCCTTCCTCAGTTTTGAATTCTTTGCCTCTAGGGCCTTTACCTTGGACCCTACTAACATGGCCTTCTCTTCCTGACTCAGGTACTCCGATGTAATGTGGATGGTTTCCCCCAGTACCTGAAAAGGAAATCTCACAGAGCACCTAACTTTCAGATCTATGCAAAAGAGGAAAAGAGAGGAAAATAAGTGATACAAGTACTTCACCTGGACAAGCTTGTGAATGTGACGACTTATGATCTCATTGGAAGGCACGTCAGTAAAGGCCTCAGCAGTGAAGGCATCCTGCGCCCTTATCAACGCCAAGCTGGCGTCTTTCCAGATGCTTGACGAGTGTGAGTCAGCCTTCTCTTTACCCTTGTCCACCACTTGCTGCTTCTTTTGGGTGAGGAGTGATTTCTTCTATGAAGGTGGCAGGAGACGCAGCCCTCGTAGCCCTAAGGACGGAGGCAACAGGCGTGACGGGAGTCTCTTTCTCCACGACATGCACCACCCTCTTCTTGAGGTTGGAGAGGGGCTTGTTCTTCTTGGCCCTTATCTTAGCATATATCCCCTGATTGAACTTCGTTGTCATCTTTGCAGCAGAGAGACACTTGTAAAAAAGAGGGGGAAAGAAAAAAAACCAAGTCAGTGATGAACCAAATAAACACTAACTCTTCTTCTCTTCGATTTCAATGGCATGCAGGACTAAGGAGGAAGGCTCTGGACCGAGGCAATGACGAGCTCAGGTTCTCGAGTTAACAAGGTCGTTGAAGTCGTCAATAGTCTTGGCATATTTAGTAGCTGCTTCGACACGCCTCTTATGCCTGCTCTTGAGCATTGGACGCTTCTTAACTACACAAAGAGTAGAAAGATTAGCCACAAAAGAAAAAAAAAAAAGAGCGAAAAGGGACTTCCAAAAGGATGATGCACCTAGAATTTATTGGAAAAATACATGTTTGTATCACATAAAAAACATACGTAGTGGAAAATAAATGGATCTACTTCATTCGCAATTGATAACATGCACTATGTAAATTTCAGAATTCAAAAATAAGAGAACGTACCTTGAAGAGGTGAATTTCAAAACTAAGATCAGAAGCACTTGGGAACACTTTTAATCTTCACTCTAATTCAACTAACGCCCAAGAAATGTAGTCTATCAATCAGTTTCCAAGGGAGAATAAGAGTGTATCTCTCACTCACATACACCCCCTTTCACAATAGTGTTACCCACAATAATATTCTGTATGTTTCTCCCTTTGTATCTTACTGATTATCAAATTGGGCTGGCCTTTTGGGCCTTTCCAAATGGGCTTAAGTATGTGGCTTGGAGTGGGACCAAAAGGGACCAACAAGACATTAGCTTCAATGGGCCTTAGGCTTTTCTGTTAACTCTTAACAAGTCCAAAATTACCATTAACTATATTTAATAACACTACATAAATATAGTTGTACTCTAGGCCTTATTTATAAATTATATCCCAAGACTTTATTGTACATGTAACCCCTTCATAAAATATTTGTAGTAAGACAAAGTCATGAATATAGACTGTCACTTTGAAGATTACTTCATCTTAATTCTTGGAGTACCTGAGTTAATACTTTAAGTTATTCATCATATATTTATGAAATCCAATTTCATAAATATATACTTTAGTAACTCCTTACTAAAATGGTTAGGCCTAACTCTTTGAATAACCAAACCCATTAAACTTATCTCAAGGGAATATTTTATATCTTCGTTAAGAGATTATGAATTCCATTTTGAGCATATATGTTCCATCCACACTAAATGTGGTTTCCCAACATACTGAGGTTTTGATTATTGATTTTAGATCTCACTCCTGATATATCAAAGCAACCTACACCTAATGATCAAGTCTATTATTCTGTCAAGCTTAAGAGTTCATGTAAATATAAGTCATGAGATTTATTATTCATTTGACAGTCGTTAGGAGAATAATAAATCTCACAGCGGTCCAGTTTAATATGTTTTAACTTTTAAAACATATCAACTAGAAATCTTCATTTCCATGATCAAGACAAATCATTTTAGTTGATATGTTATAGTCTTCGTAGATGAAATACCCAATTTTATTACCAACTACGAACTAAAATTTTGAATTTATAAAGAACTTGTGATTTATATTTTCTGTGACTTTTCACATATATCACATACTATGCATCTCATGAATTATATGATAACGTCCCAATATTCATATTACCATTATTTTTAGATAATAATAAAACAACTTTATTAATCACAACTTTATTAATCACAACATTAATGTCATATATAGCATCATATAATAGGATTTAAGAGCACGCATCCTAACAATCTCTCACTTGCCCTAAATGCTATTGTGCACTAATCTAACTCCCATCTCCTCCAAATGTGACTTGCAAGTCCTTTGGGGCAAAGTTTTGGTAAAGGGATCCGATAGATTCTTTGCACTATCAATCTTTGCTACAACTACATTTTCACGAACAGCAATGTCTCGAATGATGTGGTACTTTCTTTCTATGTGTTTTCCTTTCTTGTGATTCCTTGGATCCTTGGATTGTGCAACCGTTCCACTATTGTCGCAGAACAATGTGATAAGAACTTGCTCAATTCTCACAACACCAAGATCAGAAAGGAATTTCTTAAGCCAAACAACTTCCTTTGCCACTTCACAAGCAGCAACATATTCGGCTTCCATGGTGGAGTCGGCAATACAAGATAACTTAACACTCCTCCAACTTATGGCTCCACCTCCCAAGGTGAAAATACAACTTGAAGTGGACTTTCTAAAATCAAGATCCGACTAAAAATTTGAATCTGTATAGCCAATGGGAATCAATCCTCACTATGGTATACAAGCATAAAATTTCTCGTTCTCCTTAGATACTTGAGAATATGCTTTACCGCTTGCCAATGTTTAGGTCGTAGATTTGATTGATATCGGCTGACCATGCCAACTGAATAACAAATATCTGGTTTAGTACAAAGCATGACATACATGAGACTTCCCATTGCAGAAGCATAAGGAATCTGTCTCATTATGTTTTCTTCCTTAAGAGTCTTAGGCCTTTGGTCATCAGACAGAGGAACTCCATGTCTGAAAGAAAGTAATCATTTCTTGTAGTTTTGCATGCTAAACCATTCTAGAACCTTATCTATATATCTAGCTTGTGATAAACCTAACATTCTATTTTTTTAATCTCGCTAAAGCTTGATCCCTATAATATAGTTAGCTTCACCCAAGTCCTTCATATTAAATTGGCTTGACAACCAAACCTTTACTGATGACATTACCCCTACATCATTTCCAATGAGTAGAATATCATCAACATTAAGCATTAGGAACATTACTACTTTATCTTGATGTCTCTTGTACACACATGGTTCATCTAGATTTTGCTCAAAACTAAATGACTTGATTGCTTGATCAAATCTAATGTTCCATGATCTAGATGCTTGCTTAAGTCCATAAATAGACCTTTCCAACTTGCATATCATATGCTCTTGGTTCTTTGCTATGAAATCTTCCGATTACAACATGTAGATTTCTTCTTCAAGATTGCCATTGAGAAATGCAATCTTGATATCCATTTGTCAAATCTCATAATCATAATGAGCAGTAATGGATAAGAGAATTCTGATAGATTTAAGCATGGCTACTGGTGAAAAGGTTTCATCATAATCAATACCTTCTTTTTGTGTATACCCTTTCACCATTAGTCTTACTTTAAAGGTTTCAACCTTTCCATCTATCCCTCTCTTCCTCTTGTAAACCCATTTGCAACCAACAGGTTTAATGCCGTTAGGCGCCTTCACAAGATCCCATACATGATTGGAATACATAGAATCCAATTCAGATTTCATAGCTTGGACCTAATGATGTGCATCTATATCATTCATTACTTTATCATAAGTGTAGGGATTCAATTCAGCTTTTTTTGAGATAGCTTCATAAGTTTTGCCAAAACCAATAAATCATATAGGAGGCCGGACAATTCTCCCACTACGACGAGGCACCTGTGTACTTGTCATCTCATGAGTAATATCTTGTGGTGTATCTAATACGGCCACATCATCCCTAGTTTCATCCATTGGTTGTTCAACTATAGGTTCATTCATTTTAGCCAAAACAACTCTACTTCTAGGAGTATAATCATTCATATAGTCATTTTTCAAGAATTTGGCATTTGTACTAATAAACACTTTATTATCTTAAAGACTAGAGTAAACCTCCAACCGTTTCTTTTGGATACCCTACAAAGAATACCATTTTTGTTTTAGACTGTAACTTGTCAGACTTTCCTTTCAACACATGTGCTGGACAACCCCAAATATGGAGATGTCTCATACTAGGTTTATGCCCAGTCCACAACTCTATAGGTGTTTTAGGAATAGACTTTGAATGTACTAAATTCAGAAGATACATAGCAGTACTTAAGGCATATCCCTAAAAGGAAATTGGTAGAGTTCAATAACTCAACATGGATCTAACCATATCTAAAAGAGTCCTATTCCCTCTTTCTGCTACACCATTTTGTTGTGGAGTTCTGGGTGCACAACCAGGATATGATACCATTTTCAGTTAAGTAATCCTTGAAATTCCTAAGAAGGTATTTGCCACCTCAATCAGATCGAATGGCTTTTATGTGTTTACTTAATTGATTCTCAACTTCAGCCCTAAACTCTTTGAACTTTTCAAAATTTTTGGACTTCCTTTTCATTAGGTACACATAACCAAATCTAAAGTAATCATCAGTGAAAGTAATGAAATACTCAAAGCCACCTCTTGCTTGGATTAACATAGTAGCACATACATTTGAATGTACTAGTTCTAGCAACTCTTGGGCTCTTCTACCTTTGCATTAAGATTCATAAACTAGAAAAATATCAAAGTCCATGGGCACTAAGATTCCATCTTTGATAAGTCTTTGAATCCTATTTGAATTAATATAACCCAAACGCAAGTGCCAAAGATATGCATCACTAGTAGAAGGAAACTTTCTCTTTAATGATTTCACATGAGAGTTATTATCTAATTCAGAATTATAAAATTCATGCTCATTAGGAGTTAAAATATAAAAACTATCCACAATATTGCTAGAATAGATAAACATTTTATCATTCTTTATTACAACATTATCTTTCAGGATAACACAATATCCATATTTACCTAAATAAGTTGCAGAAATTAAATTCCTACAAACATTAGGTACATACAAATAGTCTTCCAATATTAAAACTCTAGACTTAAAGTATAGATTAAACACTCCAACAGCTACAATTGGAATCCTGCTACTTGTTAGCCAAAGTATGCAATAGCTCTCCTTCATTTATCTTTCTGGTCTCTTGGAACCCTTGCAAAGAATTGAAGATATGATTAGTACAACCTGAGTCCACACACCAGGAATTCGTGGAATTTTGTACTAAACATATTTCAAGAAGAAATGAACTTTTCATACCCTTATTCTTGGCAGCTTTGAAAATTGGATAATTTCTCTTCCAATGTCCTTTCTCACCACAATGGAAACACTTTCCTTTGGTTTTCTTTCCTTTGTTGGCAACTCCTAAGGAAATTTGTTTACCATTTTGCTTGGTGAAGTCCTTTTTCTTCTTTTTCTTATCTTTGCCTTTCGACTAAGGTTGAGAAGTAGAAGCTTCAGCCATGTTAGCATCAACACTAGAAGTACCAAGGATGCTTTCCGCTGCTACCAATTCATTCATCAATTCAGACAAAGAATAAATCTTTTTGTTCATATTATAATTAAGTCTGAAATCCTTGAATGATTCCGGTAGTAGTTGGAGTATCATATCCACTTGGAATTCTCCATTAATATCGGCACCTAAAACTTCCAATATATTCTTATTAGAGATCATCCTAAGACATTGCACTCTAACCGAAGTTCCTTCAGTCATTTTGGTATTATAAATTTGCCTCATAGTTTCCTACCTTGCAAAATGGCCTTGCTCACAAAACATTTCCTTCAGACTTAGCATTATGTCTGAAGCTAGTTCTACATCCTGCATTTGATGTTGTAGAACATTTGAAGTAGATGCTACGATATAGCACTTGGCCATCTTATTAGATTTCTACCAATGATCATATCGTTGTTTTTTTTCAATAAGAGCATCTAATGATGGAAAGCTAGGACATGGTTAAGTAAGCACATATTTGTGCTCTTCAGCAGTAAGAACAATGTCCAAATTTCTTTTTCAGTCAACATAATTGGATCCAGTCAGTTTGCTTTGATTAAGAATAGCAACAAGTGGGCTAAATGATGCCATGATTTAAATCTGAAAACAATAAACATGAATATAATAAGTAAACTAGACATTATCAATTTAGCATATAAACATATAGCATGGAACCTTAATAAAACCACAATATAATATTTGCAACGACAACCCAATCCCATATTCAATATCCTTCAGCATAGAGTGAATATTAAATACTATGATTGACTGAGAACTATTTTCATTATTAGTGCTATCATGATAACTCTTATTAAACATATATAATATGCCGTTATACCTTTAGCCTCTAAATAATCATAGTAAGAACTCAGCATAAAGGATACTATAATATTTAGTCTAATGTGTACCATTGTCTAGAATCATGTGTAGCCACATATCATCTCCCTTAACAAGTTTAACTTGTAGTACCATGATTCAAAACACCCTTCGCATGGAATGCAAAGCTCAAGGCTAAGACAAAGTGTTTGATCAAACTACTATAAACTAGGATGTTCAATCTTGTAGTACCATGAAATAAATACTCTCCGCCTAGAATGCCAAGCTCAAAGTAAAGACAAAGTATATATTTCATACTACTATACACCGACAATGGAGGCCATGAAATCCAACCCTTGTATCTCTCTCCCACTAGATATTTTAAATTAAAGGTTTTTATTTAGAAATCATGTGTAATCCAATCACACACAGCCTTGCACTTAATCCATTTGAAAAAACTTAGAAACATTAAAAATTTACTTCTTTTGATCGATCGAATATGCCCCTCAATCGGTCGAAAAAAATTTAAAAATTCGAACTTGACAATTTTCCTAGCTCGATTGATAGTGATCGCTGCTCGATTGATCGAAAAATAAAATTTGATCGATTGACTAGTAATTGAATATCAATCAAATCAAGCAGATTGGCCCCTATTTCACTTGATTATTGAAAGCGATTTTCGACTGATCAAAACTTGTGAACTTCGAATTTCCAGAATTTGTCTAAGGAAATTTTCAATAGTTTTTCATGAACAAACAACCATCATATGAACATAATACATAAAGATTGATATCAATACTAAATTTCATTGGTGCTATAGCCTTAGAGTTCAATTTAACATAATTGAATCAAACTTAAACAACATCATAACATCAAAATTAGTTTTCATCAAAACATAATTTCAATCAACCATGTAGAAAATCAATTGCATAACTTTCTAACATCATGAAACTATGATCTTGTTCCCAAAACTCACAAAACATGTTATACAATTCGAGATTGAAGACCGCTCTAATACCAATTGTTGGAAAAATACATGTTTGTATCGCGTACAAAACATACGTAGCGGAAAATAAACAGATCTACTTTATTGGCAATTGATAACATGCACTATGTAAATTTTAGAATTTAAAAACAAGAAAGCGTACCTTGAAGCGGTGAATTTCGAAACTAAGATCAGAAGCACTTGGTAACACTTTTAATCTTCGCTCCAATTCCACTAACGCCCAAGAAGTGTGATCTCTAAATTAGTTTCCAAGGGAGAATAAGAGTGTATCTCTGACTCACATACACCCCCTTTCATAATAGTTTTACACACACAATAATATTCTATATGTTTCTCCCTTTGTATTTAATTGATTATCTAATTCGGCTGTCCTTTTGGGCCTTTCCAATTGGGTTTTAGTATGTGGCTTGGAGTGGGACCAAAAGGGACCAATAAGACATTAGCTCTAATGGGCCTTGGGCTTTTCTGTCAACTCTTGACAAGTCCAAAGTTACCATTAACTATATTTAATACAACTATATATATATATATATATATATATATATATATATATAGTTGCACTCTAGGCCTTATTTATAAATTATATCCCAAGACTTTATTGTACATGCAACCCCTTCATACAATATTCGTAGTAATCAAAGTTATGAATATAGACTGCCACTTTGAAGATTACTACATCTTAATTCCTTGAGTATCCGGTTTAATCCTTTAAGTTATTCATCATATATTTATGAAATTCAATTCCATAAATATATACTTTAGTAATTCCTTCCTAAAATGGTTAGGCCTAACTCTTTGAATAATTAAACCATTAAACTTATCCCAAGGGAATATTTTGTATCTCCGTTAAGAGACTATGACTTCCATCTGGAGAATATATGTTACTAAATGTGGTTGTTCAACATACTGAGGTTTTGATCATTGACTTTAGATCTCACTCCTGATATATTACAACAACCTACACCTCGTGATCAAGTCCATTATTCTCTCAAGATTAATAGTTCATGTAAATATAAGTCGTGAGATTTATTATTCATTTGACAGTCGTTAGGAGAATAATAAATCTCACAGCGATCCAGTTCAATATGTTTTAACTCTTAAAATGTATCAACATATCAATTAGAAATCTTCATTTCCATGATCAAGACAAATCATTTTAGTTGATATGTTATATTCTTCGCAAATGAAATGCCCAATTTTATCACCGGCTACGAACTAAAATTTTGAGTTCACAAAGAACTTGTGATTTATATTTGTGACTTTTCACATAAATCACATACTATGCATCTCATGGACTATATGATAATGTCACAATATTCATGTTATCATTATTTTTAGATAATAATAAAACAACTTTATTAATTGCAGCATTAATGTCATACATAATGTCATACATAACATCATACAATAGGATTTAAGGGCACACAACCTAATAGACTCAGGGCTTTTCAACAATGAAGAAACCTAGGAACGTCACCCCAGAACTCATCGGAAGGAGTCTCTTATTCGTCCCCAGACATAAAAAAGAACCTCGATTTCCAATATCAAAAGGACGATGGTAGATCCCTAATGATCCTAACCTTCTTGACCCAGGGCACAAGTTCGTAGTATCCATTCTCCTTTAACTCCTTTAGATGGTACAAATATATGAATTCGTCCACCCTAATCATGTCCCTTTTAGTGACAGCCATCCATATCTCCATGCAACTGATAACAATCCTCCATGAATATGGCATAAGTTGCCCAAGAGTGATGTTGAAATGATTCAGAAGATCTATAATAAAGGGGCGGATAGGAAACCTAAGACCGTACAGGAAGGCAGCCTCATAGAAAGTAGAAACACACCTCTCCAGGCAAAAAATGACAGTCTTGTCCTCTCCATAAGGAAGACGAACCCGAACCCTCTTAGGGAATTGGAACCTATCCCTAAACCTAGAGAAAGTGTTAGCGTCTAGACCACACACCTCCCCGAGGGCATGAAAAGCCATAACCTCTCTTAGGCCAGAAGGCACGGTATCCTCCTCCACCTTAACAGGGTCATCGCTAGACGACAACCTAGTTTCTAGCTCACTGGACCTTACTTCCGACATAGCTCTCCGTTCACCCACTATTCCCTCAAACCAATCCACTAACTCATGAAGGAGAGGGAGTAGATTAGCCAACGCTAGGCCTAAGCCACTACCCCTAAACACAAAACCCTCAATTAAAGAGCTAAAAGAACAAGAAGAGCCTAGAGAAGCCCTTAAGTGCGCAAAGAAAAATGAAAGGGAAGGACAAAGTCTCCTAACCTCAGAGCTATCTACCATGGAACCCGAAAGAAGGAAAAAGGGGGAAAAAAATCCAAACCCCAAAACAAGAAAAGGAAAATACCAGTGACCTTTTGCCGATAAAGCTCGCTACAAAAGATTAAAGCATGAGAAAAGAAATTGTACCTCAAAAAGGAACAATCCTAGAAAGGAGAAACGTGATAGGAAGCTCGAAGAAGAGAAACACAAAGCAACAATGGCGCAAATAGGAGGAAAGAGACAAAGAAACCAAGTTTAATAGAGTTGGGAACGAAAAACCAAAAATCAGCGGGAAACCCAAAATACACATGAGTAAAGCATTGAATTCAACTAGTCAATATGTGCCATGTGGCCACGCTGCATACGACACTGCCACTACGCATTAAATGCGACTAAAACGGAATCCCAAGGGTCACTCTGAACAAAAAACCTTACATCTTCCTATGATTATCATTACACGTAAGGACAACCACAAGACCGAGGGGGTAGCTGATAGGCCCAATAAATATCAATCCAGACAAGCCCATCAAGTACCATCTTCCATCCCACCTCAGCATGGACGATGGTAGAAGTGCCATAAAGAGGAGTATTCAATGCCTCGAACGGTTACCAATCGTCCAAGAAGACCGTTGGAGACCCATCAAAGCCCACATCGAATGAGCCCAGAGGTGTTACAAAATAAGCAATTATACCACCATGAATAGGGTACAATGGCTAGAAAGAATGAGAATGTATATAAGACACATCTCAGAGCCAAAGAAGGTACATACATACACACTCGCTTCACTCTAGTTCTTATAAGCCCTATCTACCATTTCTAGTCTTTGACTTTACCATCGGAAACTCCGTGGCCAGCACCACACCGGTGGCCACTTAGAGAAGATTCCATTCTTACTCTTGCAGGTATAGAGATGATGTCCATGATGACCTATCTGGATGAACCTACTTGACTAGCGATTTCAGCATCATTAGTAACATTGATTAGAGTTATACTAGGTGTAATATGAACCTAACTCATATATATGTGTGTGTGTGTGTGTGGGACAAGATCAAGTTACACTTGACGTAACTTTAGTCAATATTAAATAACTTTTTATGAAATTAATATCTTAAAAATCCCACCATTGGAATGCATGTTCTATCTATTCTTATCACATATGTCAAATTTCATATCAATTGAATATTATTTATTGTTCAATTCATAGACTCATACTTTATGTATAATTTCATAATACAAAATTATAAAATTTAAATGTGTTATAGATGAGATGGTTTTTGATCTCAATTCATTTGAAATTTTGCAAGCATATAAAGTGTTTTTATATGCATTGCACAGTTAGTGATTAGTAACGAAATATTATGGAATCTGTTTCCCTCAAATTCTCTCAAATTGAAGGAATGAAGAAAAAAAAAAAAGACAGGGTTTGGGCTCGGCATGATAACTTGGATCATAGGGGGAAGATATGTGCGTGTGTGTATGTATATATGTTTTTTCGTTTTAATGTTTAATGTTGGCAAGAAAAATGTGGTCACAACTTGTTTCTTTCTAATGGTATTTGGCCATGACTAGGAGTAGTAGTAACTGGTTGGGTTTAGGATGCAAAAATTCTTTTCAAATCCAAACATTCTGAATCTTTTTATATCAAACCCTATTAAATTTTAAGAGTCCTTTTTCAAACTTTCTAGAGTATATTTATAGCTCCCTAACCCATCTATCTAACCATGAGTCAAGTCAAACAAGTTGGATCAAATTGGTTTAATCTAAAACTAGCCTCTGAGCACGTGCTCACGAGTGTGCTCAGAGGCTCTTCTATTTTTTGAGTAAAGGTTAATTTAGAATTTATTATAATTTTAGATTAATACATTTTTCAATCATAAAAAAAAAAACCTAGGGGTGCGATGAAAAATTATTTCGCAACACATAATACTCATCGCACCCCTAGGTTTTTTTTTTTAGTGATTGAAAAATGTAGTAATCCCAAATTATAATAAATGTTTTAAATTAATCCTTACCCAAAAAATCAAAGAGCATCTAAGCACGCGCGTGAGCATGTGCTCAGAGGCTAGTCCTTATTTAAAAGTTTATAAAAAAACAAAAAAAACAAAAAAACTACACGTTTAAAAAAAAATCTCATGTTCTATCCATGTACTATATTTAAAAACTACCCGACCACCTTTTTTTTTTTTAACACAAATTCACGTTTTCCTCTTTTTTTTTTAATCTCTTCCATATTTTGGAAAAAAAACTACACATTTAAAAAAATCCCATGTTCTATCCATGTACTATTTTTTAAAAATCTCACTTTCTATCCCACGTTTAAAAACTACCCAACCACCTGATACATGGCTTGCATTTTTGGATTGGGTTTTGGATGCTTCTACTAATTTTTACAATAGCTAAGTATCCAATGAGTTTAAAATTGACAAACTATGATTATCAATACTTATATTGCATTTTTATAAGGTACATAAGTAAATTAATAAGTTTTTTGTTAAAGGAAATGCTCCTAGAAAGATCCTAAAATTTAGTAACTACACATCCACATTTGTTTGTTTCCCCCCCCCCCCCTTTTTGGTGTTGTTGATGTTGTTTGTTTTTTTTTTTTTTTTTCAACTTTTATGTATGGCAGTTATAATTTTTGTCTAATCCTAAAATGTATTTTTTAATCCTAAAATTTAGCCATTTACTAAACGTCCATAACATAAGTAAATAAAAGCTTAAATTTCAAATTTTATGGCAGGAGATACACGTTTGTTTTGGTGTTGTTGTTCTTTTTTTTAAAATTTAATAACATTTATCAATTTTTTTTAATCCAAAAAATTAGTTTTTTAGTCCTAAAAGTTAGCCACTTACTACACATCCATAACAAAAGTTAAAAATAGTTTAAATTTCAAATATATGAACAACATCAACAACCTTTAAAACTAAGAAAAAAGTACGTAACATTTTTTATGAAGTAGTAAATTAATACTTATGGAAAAAAATTTAAATTGAATTTGACATAAAATTATACAAATGATAAATATAGTTTCTATTACAAAAGAATTTTTTTTACAACAATTTCTTAGATAACAACCACTTTATGTGAGGTTTAATACACATAATAATTCTTGTAAAGTCTCCCACCCGAACTTATCTAATATTCCATTCCAATGACTCCTCAATGCAATCCGAAAAATTTGTACCTACGTCAACCTGAGAAAGATAAAAGAATTAGGGTTAAACCAAGTATTTAAAAAAAAAATTTATTCAATAAACCAAAGTTAGCATGAGCGTTATCTATATATATTAAGAGGATTCGGAAAGTTAGTTATTGCTTTTTCTTATTGTCAAAAGTACCCCTAATTTTATTAATCTAAATTAATCAAAATAGGGTTAAAATAGTAAATTCCATCCAAAATAAATTCCTACCCACGTTTGAAACACTACTCCTACTTCTACATTGAAATACTATCCCCCATTCTTTAAAAAAAATAAAATAAAATACCCCGGCCACCCAATAAAAAAAAAAACACTCCTAGTACACCAAAAGGTCCAAAACAGTCCCCATGTTCATCAACCAAAAAAAAAAAAACCTCCCGACGTTCAAATAACGTTCTATCAATTATCTACCCACCTAACTTCTCACAAATACAAACTCTTTCCAGTAGTTTAAAAAAAAACTAAAAAAAAAAAAATCTTCACTATGAAACCTTTAGAGATTCAAGTAAAAAAAAAAACCCTAAAAAAAAAAGAAACACACACTATCAAATATCTGCCCACGTCCCTATTGAAAAAAAAAGTTCTATAAAAAAAAACACCCCCCAGTACACCAAAACACTCTCCACGTTCATATATATAAAAAATAATAATAAAAAATAAAAACACTCCCCCCCAGTTGAAATAGCACTCTTTACCCACTACCAAAAAAAAAACTTCTTAGTGGTTGAAGTTCTCACAAACACATATGCATAATATTCATCACACTCGTAGGAATTTTTTGTAATTAGAAAATAAAGTAATTTCAATTTATAATGGATGCAAATTATTAAAGATAACAGCATAAGTTTGTTAGAGTTTGTGTTTAATTTAAATTTTGATGAGATTATTTTTTTTCCTGAAAATTCTATTAAAATTGTTTAGAATAAAGATAAATTGTTTTAGAATTTAACTCAATCATAGACTCTTTAAAATCTAATCACCACACCATCAACTATTTAAATAAATAACTAAATAAAAAAATAAAATTTAACGCCAAAAACATATACAATGATGGTAAAAAAAAAATCTTAAAAAGAAAAAAGAAAGAAGAAGGAAAAAAAAAAGTGACGAAATAGAATATAAAGATTTTTTAGAATTTAACTCTATCATGGACTCTTTAAAATCTAATCACCACATCATCAACTATTTAAGTAAATAACTAAATAAAAATAAAATTTAACACCAAAAAATATACAATGATGGTAAAAAAAAATTAAAAAACTTTAACGCCAAAAACATATACAATGATGGTAAAAAAAATTCTTAAAAAGAAAAAAAAATAGGAAGAAGGAAAAGAAGAAGAAGTGAGGAAATAGTAATTGATCATTTATATTTTGATCATTAATTAGGGAGTATTGTAGTAACTATTTTTATTTCAATTCAAATTTTCAAAAATACATTAAAAAAAAAGGAAAAAAAAAAGAGAGTTAACGTGATACATATAAAAAAACCAAAGAAAAGAAAACAAAGAGGAACTTGCAAAAGATAGAACCTGAAAATTTGTTGGTTGAATGCTTCTTTTGTAACATAAGGCAGCCCTGTCTTTGGATCACAATACCTACAACATGAAATGACAATTCATTAAGAAGTACAGTGGTAGAGTATAGGAAGGAACCTTTTATTTCAAAATTACATTTAAAAAAAAAAGAGTTAACGTGATACATATATTAAAAAAAAAGTAGAGCTCAAAGAAAGTCAATCATAAACCAAAGAAAAGAAAACAAAGAGAAACTTGCAAAAGATAGAACTTGAAAATTTGTTGGAGCTTCTGACAATAAATGTCTTTATTCTGAAGAAAAAGAATGGAGGATGTAGAGCTAAACTAAATGTCTTCAGTCTGAAGAAGAATGAGAGATAGAAAGTGAGATAGAAACTGCGAAGCGTACATGAGTTTGGGGTTTTAAAGTGGAGGACTTTTAACTTACATATTTATCTCCTTTAGTTGAAAACTTGTAAGTGGGTATGATAAGGATACTTTAGGCATTCAAAATGAGGAATCCAAACAGGGAAAACCCCTTAAATAATAGTATAGATAAAAGCATCTAATACAATGTTTACGTAATTTATAGTATTAGTAAGCATTTTTGCACTAAACTAAATAATATCTTAAGAGGAAAAAAAGAGACACCTTTTTAATTAAAATTATTTTCTTGCATATTTTTATAATATAATAATGCTAATGCTAGGTTATCTTAGCAATTTAAATACTTAACGGGGTCAGATTCAGGTATCTAATTACATATCAGTGTAAAATGCAAAAACCATAAAAGATCTAAAATTTTGAATCCAAACACACCCAAATCCATTATAAGAAAGTCCTAAACCATCACTAGCCACAACCCTTCACTCAAATTTCTTTTGTAGTCCATTTGGCAATATTGGGAAAGTGATGAAAAGGTTTTGAAAAAACTTGTGATTACTAGAGTTTTAAGAACACAAATTTTTTTTTTAAAATTTTTATATTAATATTTCACATTTTTATCTTTCTCTCGAAAGATAAGGAAAAATAGTATTTCCTTCCAAACTCTTGTTAATTAAAGTATCAAACACTATGCACTATTACAAAACCAAAAGAACGAAGTCCATTTAAATATTAGGTAATAATCATTTATGTGGGAGTGGGAATAGATACGGTACATAGAGGACTTAGTTTACTTTAGACACTTTGTGAGCTGTTAGCCTCAGTCCGTAGCTGCATTTATAACCAACGCGAGTTAGCTTCAAAAATTTAAGTTCTAGCGTCTAAAGTTTATAATATTAATAATTAATGTGAAACTAGGTTAGGCAACATTACCAACCTCACTCTAACCATATGAAAAGCGCATTAAAGGTTTAGGGGCAGACTAGCTTCCTAGCTACTTCGGTAGAGTGATTCAAAAATAGTGCAGTTAATAAACTGAGTCTGATTGAACAGGTTGTAATTGTACAGATCCAGATTAAGAAAAAATTTGTTTATATTCATTTTATTTAATAAACTAGTCGCTGACTCATGCTATATACAATGCAAGTAACAATGGTGTTATGAACACAACTTTCTTTTGCAGTCCATTTGGCTATATTGGGAAAGTGATGAAAAGGTTTTGAAAAAAATTGTGATAGCTAGAGTTTTAAGAACATCACTTCTTTTTGTTCTTTAATTTTTATATTAATATTTCTCATTTTTACATTTCTCTCGAAAGATAAGGAAAAATAGTATTTCCTTCCAAACTCTTATTAATTAAAGTATCAAACACTATGCACTATTACACAACCACAAGAACGAAGTCGAGTTAGTTAGCATTTAAATTTTAGGTAATAATCATTAATGTGGGGGTGGGAATAGATATGGTACGTAGAGGACTTAGTTTACTTTAGACACTTTGTGAGTCGTTAGCCTCAGTCCGTAGCTGCATTTATAACCACGCGAGTTAGCATCTAAAATTTCAGTTCTAGCATCTAAAGTTTATAATAATAATAATAATTAATGTGAAACTAGGTTAGGCAACATTACCAACCTCACTCTAACCATATGAATAGCGCATTAAAGGTTTGGGGGAAGACTAGCTTCCTAGCTACTTCGGTAGAGCGATTCAAAAATAGTGTAGTAAATAAACTGAGTTTGAGTGAACAGGTTGTCATTGTTCAGATCCAGCTTAAGAAAAAATTTGTTTATATTCATTTTAGTTAATAAACTAGTCGCTGACTCATGCTATATACAATGCAAGTTACAATGGTGTTATGAACACAACTTTCTTTTGCAGTCCATTTGGCTATATTGGGAAAGTGATGAAAAGGTTTTGAAACAAATTGCGATTACTAGAGTTTTAAGAACACAACTTTTTTTTTTATAAAATTTTTATATTAATATTTCCCATTCTTATCTTTCTCTTGAAAGATAAGGAAAAATAGTATTTCCTTCCAAACTCTTATTAATTAAAGTATCAAACACTCTGCGCAATTACACAACCACAAGAAACGAAGTCGAGTTAGTTAGCATTTAAATTTTAGGTAATAATCATTAATGTGGGGGTGGGAATAGATATGGTACGTAGAGGACTAAGTTTACTTTAGACACTTTCTGAGTCGTTAGCCTCGGTCCGTAGCAACATTTATAACCAACGCGAGTTAGCAGCTAAAATTTAAGTTCTAGCGTCTTAAGTTTATAATAATAATAATTAATGTGAAACTAGGTTAGGCAACATTACCAACCTCACTCTAACCATATGAATAGTGCATTAAAGGTTTGGGGGCAGACTAACTTCCTAGCCACTTTGGTAGAGCAATTCAAAAATAGTGCAGCAAATAAACTGAGTCTGATTGAGCAGGTTGTAATTGTTCAGATCTAGCTTAAGAAAAATTTGTTTATATTTGTTTTATTTAATAAACTAATCGTTGACTCATGCTATATACAATTCAAGTTACAATGGTGTTATGAACACAACTTTCTTTTGCAGTCCATTTGGCTATATTGGGAAAGTGATGAAAAGGTTTTGAAAAATTTTTTGATAGCTAGAGTTTTAAGAACAACACTTTTTTTTATATTAATATTTCCCATTTTTATCGTTCTCTTGAACGATAAGGAAAAATAGTATTTCCTTCTAAACACTTGTTAACTAAAGTATCAAACACTCTGGGCTATTACACAACCACAATAACGAAGTTGAGTTAGTTAGCATTTAAATTTTGGGTAATAATCATTAATGTGGGGGTGGGAATAGATATGGTACGTAGAGGACTTAGTTTACTTTAGAAACTTTGCGAGTTGTTAGCCTCAGTCCGTAGATGCATTTATAACCAACGCGAGTTAGCATCTAAAATTTAAGTTCTAGCGTCTAAAGTTTACAATAATAATAATTAATGTGAAACTAGGTTAGGCAATATTACCAACCTCACTCTAACCATATGAATAGCGCATTAAAGGTTTGGGGGTAGACTAGCTTCCTAGCTACTTCGGTAGAGCGATTCAAAAATACTGCAATAAATAAACTGAGTCTGATTGAACAGGTTGTAATTGTTCAGATCCAACTTAAGAAAAAATTTGTTTATATTTGTTTTATTTAATAAACTAATCGCTGACTCATGCTATATACAATTCAAGTAACAATGGTGTTATCAACACAACTTTCTTTTGCAGTCTATTTGGCTATATTGGGAAAGTGATGTAAAGGTTTTGAAAAATTTTGTGATTACTAGAGTTTAAAGAACACAACCTTTTTTTTAAAATTTTTATATTAATATTTCCCATTTTTATCTTTCTCTTGAAAGATAAGGAAAAAGAGTATTTCCTTCCAAACTCTTGTCAATTAAAGTATCAAACACTACGCACTATTACACAACCACAAGAAAGAAGTCAAGTTAGTTAGCATTTAAATTTTGGATAATAATCATTAATGTGGGGGTGGGAATAGATATGGTACGTAGAGGACTTAGTTTACTTTAGACACTTTGCGAGTTGTTAGCCTCAGTCCGTAGATGCATTTATAACCAACGCGAGTTAGCATAAAAAATTTAAGTTCTAGCGTCTAAAGTTTACAATTATAATAATTAATGTGAAACTAGGTTAGGCAACATTACCAACCTCACTCTAACCATATGAATAGCGCATTAAAGGTTTGGGGATAGACTAGCTTCCTAGCTACTTCGGTAGAGCGATTCAAAAATACTGCAATAAATAAACTGAGTCTGATTGAACAGGTTGTAATTGTTTAGATCCAACTTAAGAAAAAAAAATTTATATTTGTTTTATTTAATAAACTAATCGCTGACTCATGCTATATACAATTCAAGTAACAATGGTGTTATCAACACAACTTTCTTTTGCTGTCTATTTGGCTATATTGGGAAAGTGATGAAAAGGTTTTGAAAAAATTTGTGATTACTAGAGTTTAAAGAACACAACCTTTTTTTTTTTTTAAATTTTTATATTAATATTTCCCATCTTTATCTTTCTCTTGAAAGATAAGGAAAAAAAGTATTTCCTTCCAAAGTCTTGCTAATTAAAGTATCAAACGCTATGCACTATTACACGACCACAAGAATGAAGTCGAGTTAGTTAGCATTTAAATCTTAGGTAATAATCATTAATGTGGGATTGGGAATAGATATGGTACGTAGAGGACTTAGTTTACTTTAGACACTTTATGAGCCATTAGCCTCAGTCCGTAGCTGCATTTATAACCAGCGCGAGTTAGTATCTAAAATTTAAGTTCTAGCGTCTAAAGTTTATAATAATAATAATTAATGTGAAACTAGGTTAGACAACATTACCAACCGCACTCTAACCATATGAATAGCGCATTAAAGGTTTGGGGGCAGACTAGCTTCCGAGCTACTGTGGTAGAGCGATTCAAAAATAGTGCAGTAAATAAACTGAGTCTGATTGAACAGGTTTTAACTATTCAGAACCAGCTTAAGAAAAAATTTGTTTATATTCGTTTTATTTAATTAACTAGTCGTTGACTCATGCTATATACAATGCAAGTTACAATGGTGCTATGAACTCAACTTTCTTTTGCAGTCCATTTGGCTATATTGGGAAAGTGATGAAAAGGTTTTGAAAAAAATTGTGATAGCTAGAGTTTAAGAACAACACTTTTTTTTTTTATATTAATATTTCCCATTTTTATTGTTCTCTTGAAAGATAAGGAAAAATAGTATTTCCTTCTAAACTCTTGTTAACTAAAGTATCAAACACTCTGCGCTATTACACAACCACAATAACGAAGTTGAGTTAGTTAGCATTTAAAATTTAGGTAATAATCATTAATGTGGGGGTGGGAATAGATATGGTACGTGGAGGACATAGTTTACTTTATACACTTTGTGTGTCGTTAGCCTCAGTCTGTAGCTGCATTTATAACCAACGCGAGTTAGCATCTAAAATTTAAGTTCTAGCGTCTAAACTTTATAATAATAATAATTAATGTGAAACTAGGTTAGGCAATATTACCAACCTCACTCTAACCATATGAATAGCGCATTAAAGGTTTGGGCAGACTAGCGTCCAAGCTACTTTGGTAGAGCGATTCAAAAATAGTGCAGTAAATAAACTGAGTCTGATTGAACAGGTTGTAACTGTTCAGATCCAGCTTAAGAAAAAATTTGTTTATATTCGTTTTATTTAATAAACTAGTCGCTGACTCATGTTATATACAACGCAATTACAATGGTGTTATGAACACAACTTCCTTTTGCAGTCGATTTGGCTATATTGGGAAAGTGATGTAAAGGTTTTTAAAAAAATTCTGATTACTAGAGTTTTACGAACAAAATTTTTTTATTTTAATTTTTATATTAATATTTCCCATTTTTAACTTTCTCTTGAAAGATAAGGAAAAACAGTATTTCCTTCCAAACATTTGTTAATTAAAGTATCAAACACTATGCACTATTACACAACCACAAGAACGAAGTTGAGTTAGTTAGCATTTAAATTTTGGGTAATAATCATTAATGTCGGGGTGGGAATAGATATGGTACGTAGAGGACTTAGTTTACTTTAGACACTTTGTGAGTCGTTAGCCTCAGTCCGTAGCTGCATTTATAACCAACGCGAGTTAGCATCTAAAATTTAAGTTCTAGCGTCTAAAGTTTATAATAATAATAATTGATGTGAAACTAGGTTAGGCAACATTACCAACCTCACTCTAACCATTTGAATAGCGCGTTAATGGTTTGGGGGCAGACTAGCTTCCTAGCTACTTCGATAGAGCGATTCAAAAATAGTGCAGTAAACAAAATGTGTCTGATTGAAGTGGTTGTATTTTTCAGATCCAGGTTAAGAAAATATTTGTTTATATTCGTTTTATTTAATAAACTAGTCGTTGACTCATGCTTTATACAACGCAAGTAACAATGGTGTTGTCAACACAACTTTCTTTTGCAGTCGATTTGGCTATATTGGGAAAGTGATGAAAAGGTTTTGACAAAAATTGTGATTACTAGAGTTTTAAGAACACAATTTTTTTTAAAATTTTTATATTAATATTTCCCATTTTTATCTTTCTCTTGAAAGATAAGGAAAAACAGTATTTCCTTCCAAACACTTGTTAATTAAAGTATCTAACACTATGCACTATTACACAACCACAAGAACGAAGTTGAGTTAGTTAGCATTTAAATTTTGGGTAATAATCATTAATGTGGGGGTGGGAATAGATATGGTACGTAGAGGACTTAGTTTACTTTAGACACTTTGTGAATCGTTAGCCTCAGTCCGTAGCTGCATTTATGACCAACGCGAGTTAGCATCTAAAATTTAAGTTCTAGCGTCTAAAGTTTATAATAATAATAATTGATGTGAAACTAGGTTAGGCAACATTACCAACCTCACTCTAACCATTTGAATAGGGCGTTAATGGTTTGGGGGCAGACTAGCTTCCTAGCTACTTCGATAGAGTGATTCAAAAATAGTGATGTAAACAAAATGAGTCTGATTGAAGTGGTTGTAATTTTTCAGATCCAGGTTAAGAAAATATTTGTTTATATTCGTTTTATTTAATAAACTAGTCGCTGACTCATGCTATACACAATGCAAGTAACAATGGTGTTAAGAACACAGCTTTCTTTTGCAGTCCATTTGCCTATATTTGGAAAGTGATGAAAAGGTTTTGAAAAAATTTGTGATTACTAGAGTTTTAAGAACACAACCTTTTTTTTTAAAATTTTTATTTTAATATTTCCCATTTTTATCTTTCTCTTGAAAGATAAGGAAAAATAGTATTTCCTTCCAAACACTTGTTAATTAAAGTATCAAACACTATGCACTATTACACAACCACAAGAACGAAGTCGAGTTAGTTAGCATTTAAATTTTAGGTAATAATCATTAATGTGGGGGTGGGAATAGATATGGTACGTAGAGGACTTAGTTTACTTTAGACACTTTGTGAGTCATTATCCTTAGTCTGTTGCTGCATTTATAACAAGCGTGAATTAGCATCTAATATTTAAGTTCTAGCATCTAAAGTTTATAATAATAATAATTAATGTGAAACTAGGTTAGGCAACATTACCAAGCTCACTCTAACCATATGAATCGCGCGTTAATGGTTTGGGGGCAGACTAGCTTCCTAGCTACTTCGATATAGCAATTCAAAAATAGTGCAGTAAATAAATTGAGTCTGATTGAACAGGTTGTAATTGTTTAGATCCGGCTTAAGAAGAAATTTGTTTATATTCGTTTTGTTTAATAAACTAGTCGCTGACTTATGCTATATACAATGCAAGTAACAATGGTGTTATGAACACAACTTTCTTTTGCAGTCCATTTGGCTATATTGGGAAAGTGATGAAAAGGTTTTGAAAAAAGTTGTGATTGCTAGAGTTTTAAGAACATCACTTTTTTTTTGTTTTTAAATTTTTACATTAATATTTCCCATTTTTATCTTTCTCTTGAAAGATAAGGAAAAATAGTATTTCCTTCCAAACTCTTGTTAATTAAAGTATCAAACACTTTGCGCTATTACACAATCACAAGAACGAAGTCGAGTTAGTTAGCATTTAAATTTTCGGTAATAATCATTATTGAGGGGGTGGGAATAGATATGGTACGTAGAGGACTTAGTTTACTTTAGACACTTTGTGAGTCATTAGCCTTAGTCCGTAGTTGCATTTATAACCAACGCGAGTTAGCATCTAAAATTTAAGTTCTAGCGTCTAAAGTTTATAATAATAATAATTAATGAAACTAGGTTAGGCAACATTACCAACCTCACTCTAACCATATGAATATCGCATTAAAGGTTTGAGGGCAGACTAGCTTCCTAGCTACTTTGGTAGAAGGAGTCAAAAATAGTACAGTAAATAAAGTAAGTCTGATTGAACAGGTTGTAATTGTTCAGATCCACCTTAAGAAAAAATTTGTTTATATTCGTTTTATTTAATAAACTTGTCGCTGACTCATGCTATATACAATGCAAGTAACAATGGTGTTATGAACACAACTTTCTTTTGCAGTCCATTTGGCTATATTGGGAAAGTGATGAAAAGGTTTTGAAAAAAATTGTGATAGCTAGAGTTTTAAGAACATCACTTTTTTTTGTTTTTTAATTTTGATATTAATGTTTCCCATTTTATCTTTCTCTTGATAGATAAGGAAAAATAGTATTTCCTTCCAAACTCTTGTTAATTAAAGTATCAAACACTATGCACTATTACACAACCACAATAACGAAGTTGAGTTAGTTAGCATTTAAATTTTAGGTAATAATCATTAATGTGGGGGTGGGAATAGATATGGTATGTAGAGGACTTAGTTTACTTTAGACACTTTGTGAGTCGTTAGCCTCGGTCTGTAGCTGCATTTATAACGAACGCGAGTTAGCATCTAAAATTTAAGTTCTTGCGTCTAAAGTTTATAATAATAATAATTGATGTGAAACTAGGTTAGGCAACATTACCAACCTCACTCTAACCATTTGAATAGCGCGTTAATGGTTTGGGGGCAGACTAGCTTCCTAGCTACTTCGATAGAGCGATTCAAAAATAGTGCAGTAAATAAAACGAATCTGATTGAAGTGGTTGTAATTTTTCAGATCCAGCTTAAGAAAATATTTTTTTATATTCGTTTTATTTAATAAACTAGTCGCTGACTCATGCTATATACAATGCAAGTAACAATGGTGTTAAGAAGACAGCTTTCTTTTGCAGTCCATTTGGCTCTATTGGGAAAGTGATGAAAAGGTTTTGAAAAAATTTGTGATTTCTAGTGTTTTAAGAACACAACTTTTTTTTTTTTTTTTTTTTTTTTAATATTTCCCATTTTTATCTTTCTCTTGAAAGATAAGGAAAAATAGTATTTCCTTCCAAACTCTTGTTAATTAAAGTATCAAACACTATGCACTATTACACAACCACAAGAATGAAGTCGAGTTAGTTAGGATTTAAATTTTAGGTAATAATCATTAATGTGGGGGTGGGAATAGATATGGTACGTAGAGGACTTAGTTTACTTTAGACACTTTGTGAGTCATTAGCCTCAGTCCGTTGTTGCATTTATAACAAGCGCGAATTAGCATCTAAAATTTAAGTTCTAGTGTCTAAATTTTATAATAATAATAATTAATGTGAAACTAGGTTAGGCAACATTACCAACCTCACTCTAACCATATGAATAGGGCGTTAATGGTTTTGGGGCAGACTGGCTTCCTAGCTACTTCGATAGAGCGATTCAAAAATAGTGCAGTAAATAAACTGAGTCTGATTGAACAGGTTGTAATTGTTCAGATCCAGCTTAAGAAAAAATTTGTTTATATTTGTTTTATTTAATAAACTAGTAGCTGACTCATGCTATATACAATGCAAGTAACAATGGTGTTAGGACATATGTGGAATTTGTTATGAACATATATTATTTAGAATTGACTAATCCTTTGATAAAACGCACTTTACTTGTAATTGGGTAAATTTAGAATGGTTTAAATCTTCAAGCAACATTGTGTTCAATTCAAGAGTTTAAGCCATGCAAATCTATTCAAGAAACAAGTGAAGATGTATTTTAAAACTCGACAGATAGCATCTATCGAGGTTTAAAAGGAGCTTTTAGCTCGATGCTCGATAGCACCTCGACAGATAACCTTTCTATCGAGGTTTACAAAAATCAGATTTCCAGATCTATTTTTCGCGCATATCCAAGCTATTTGTGCAGGGTTTCTTTTCTCACAGCCCTAGACATATATAAGGATTATTTTAAAGGCCGTCACACAAGGAATTAGGGCATCCCTTCATGCATTATGTGGCCAGAGACAAAAGTTGAACTACTTCATCTTTCTCTTGAAGAAGCTGTTGCATTTGTACGCCATAGGATTTTGTAACCAAGGAGCTTCTTGATCTTCATTGTGTGGATGAACTGAAGAACTTTACAGCCAACATCTTTCTCAAGTTAGTGTTTAAGCAGTGTATTGGGATCCGCGCATCGATTGATTAGTCACGTACTAGGTGCCATGCATTGAAAGGAGAGATTGTCACTACATTACAAGTCCAATTGTGTATTGGGGTAAGGGTTCAACTATAGGTTGATATATGGTACTGAAATTCCTTTACTTGTAACCTCTTGTTTTGATAATAATGGATTCTCGAGAGTGGTGACCTTAGATTCAGCCGGTGTGATTTTGCTTCAGTGGTTTTCCCCATTCATAAACAAATCACCCGTGTCAAATTTAATTTCCACTGCTTTTAGTTATTTGGTGATTTATTTGTGCTACTACGCATATTACATGTTAAATTGACTTAATTAATTGACTTGATTAATTAATTGGTTAATTTACCCAAGGGGTCAATACATTCTTAGCCTATCAAGTGGTATTAGAGCAAGTACACTCTGATTAGGCTTAATCTTTACTGTGTGATCTATTGACCTCTGTTTGTCATGGACAGAGGACAATCGTTAATTATACCTTCTTTATTTGATGGCACTAACTATGCATACTAGAAAGTATGTATGAGAGTTTTCTTGTAATCTTTAAATGAGAAAGTGTGGCAAGCTGTGGATATAGGCTGGACCAAGCCAAAGGAAGTGTTGGCCGACTGAGATGCTGCAAATATCAAGGTAGCAAATTTCAACAGTAGGGCATTGAATGCTTTATTCAGTTTGGTCACAAATGAGGAGTTCAAGAAGATATCATTCATTGAAACTACAAAGGAAGCATGGACCATTCTCCAAACAACCCATAAGGGAACCAAGGCTGTTAAGGATTCGAAGTTTCAGAGGCTCACTACTAGCTTCGAAGAAATTAAGATGGAGGAGGATGAGTCATTTGATGAGTTTTATGCCAGGCTCAAGGACATAGTGAACTCAGCATTTAATCTTGGAGAAACCATTCCCGAACCCAAGATTGTGAGAAATGTGCTTACATCTCTGCCCGAGAGATTCCATGCTAAGATCACTGCAATTAAGGAGTCAAAGGTTATTGATAAAATTCCTTTGCTAGAGCTAGTTGGAAATATGTAAACCTATGAGTTGAGTTTGTCTAGGATCAAAAAGTTAAGCAAGAGTAAGAGCATGGCACTAAAGGCCAAGAGCAGTGACACAAATGAGTCTTCCGACGATGAAGATTCTAAAATGAAGTCTTACATCACTCGGTAGTTCAAGAAATTCATAAAAAATGCCAATTCAAAGGGTTTCGACAAGGACCATAGGCAATCAAGTTCTTCTCAGTTTAAGAGCCAAGACAAAGGGAAGAAGGATGCTAGGGATGGCGGTCAGTACACTGTTCCCTCAGGACCCAAGTGTTTCGGGTATCAAGGATTCGGTCGCATGAAACAAGAGTGCCCTACTTATCTCAAGTTCATTAGGAAAAGCAAGGCACTTGCTACTACCTTGAGCGACATTGAACCTGACGATGATTCTGAAAATGAGGATGACGGAATCCTAAATGCCTTCACTATCACTGTCAATCCTACTGAGGGTATTATAGAAGATGTGGTTGAAGAAGAATACTTGGTGGAGTCAAAGTTTGAAAAGATAGATGAGCAAGATGACATCCACACAACCTATGCTAAGTTATACAAGGACATAGTGAACTCATCATTTAATCTTGGGGAAACCATTCCCGAACCCAAGATTGTGAGAAAGGTGCTCAGATCTCTGCCTGAGAGATTCCATGCTAAGATCACTGTGATTAAGGAGTCAAACGATATTGATAAAATTCCTTTGATAGAGCTAGTTGGAAATATGTAAACCTATGAGTTGAGTTTGTCTAGGATCAAGAAGTTAAGCAAGAGTAAGAGCATGGCACTAAAGGCCAAGAGCAGTGACACAGATGAGTCTTCCAACGATGAAGATTCTAAAATGAAGTCCTACATCACTAGGCAATTCAAGAAATTCATGAAAAATGCCAATGCAAAGGATTTTGACAAGGACCGTAGGTAATCAAGTTCTTCTCAGTCTAAGAGCCAAAACAAAGGGAAGAAGGATGCTAGGAATGGCGGTTAGTACACTGTTCCCTCAGGACCCAAGTGTTTCGGGTATCAAGGATTCGGTCACATGAAACAAGAGTGCCCTACTTATCTCAAGTCCATTGGGAAAAGCAAGGCACTTGCTGCTACCTTGAGCGACACTGAGCCTGAGGATGATTCCGAAAATGAGGATGACAGAATCCTAAATGCCTTCACCGCCACTGTCAATCCTACTGAGGGGATTGTAGAAGATGTGGTTGAAGAAGAATACTTGGTGGAGTCAAAGTTTGAAAAGATAGATGAGCAAGATGGTATCCACACAACCTATGCAAAGTTATATAAGGTCTCGAAAAAGCATGAGAAGTTGTATAGGTTGGCCACCAAGAAGCTTAGTGATGTGGAGCTTGAATGAGAATAACTCTCCGCAAAGTTTGATGAAGCAAATCAGACCATTGGAGCATTGAGGTTTAAAAACAATTTCTTAGCTGAGAAGGTTAAGAAGCTTGAGGCAGAACTGTTCCAAGTTAAAGCTTAGTTGGAGAGGACCTCAAGTACAAAGCTTGATGAGATACTTAGTATGCAGAAATCCGCCTCCGATCGAACCATTTTACAGTATGATTTCTCTTCTCCTAATATTTCTTCTTCTAGTACTACTGTTTTTGTTTCTCCTGCTAACAATATTGAATCTGAGAATAATGATGCTAAAATTGTGATAGTTAGTGAGAACATAGACAAGGGTAAATCTATCTTAGGAGCACCCCCTAAGCTAGCTAGGAAAGAAACCAAAAACCCTAGGGCTAAGAAAAGTAATGCTCAAAAGTCCAAAGAGAAGAAGCAGCATCTCTGTCATCAATATGGAGTAGCTGGACATACTCGACAAATTGCTACAAGTGGCAAGCCACTCAATAGAGAAACAACATGGTCTCTTTAGGAAACTTGAGTCAGTTTTCATCCTTTCTTGCTCCTCTTGGAGATCTCCTCAAGACCCTCATGTTCCTTACGAATTTGAACGGTTGCAATTCTTTCCCCTCTCCGCTGGTTCAAGGATTTGCCAAAAGGAAAGGTTTTTCCAAGATGTAAAAGGAAAAAGGCTCCAAGTGAATTAGTCACTTTTTCTCTCTCTGCTCCTTTTGTTTTTGTTTTTGCATTACTTATGTGTTTTGCTTTCTTATTTTGAGACAATCTAGTTTTTATGCATTGCTTTGTTTGACATGTTTTTGTTTGTTTATTTTTCAGTTTTGTATTATTTTGCTTTCATTCATAAAAATAAAAAAATTGAAAAATTAGAAAAATACAAAAGTAATGTGTCTGTGTACATTGGTACTCATGTACCTTGAATGGCCAATGAAACAAAGTTTTCTAAACTTTGTATCTCTTGTAGCTTAAATTAGCATCTCTATGCAAAACTAAGCAAGTGAGCTTTGTGGCTTTTTGTTTGTGATGAGTAAAATTAAGTTATCTCTTTTACTTAACACTCGTATCACTCTTTTTGACAGGAATGACTAAAAAAATCCTAAAAGAAAGGCATAGATAATATCTCACCACTATTGCCCGCCAATCATGAAATAACACTTGTATGCTTCGGCATGGCAAAAGTGCAACGTCAAAAAGCTTAACATAATTGGGTATTTCTTTTCTCTCTCTTGTATGCCCATGAATGATATGCTTAATCAAAGAAAAATATGCAAAGAAAATTAAATCAAAATGCTTTAAAACATGATTGCAAGCTTGTATTCTAGGAGATGTGGGAGTTATAGGATGTATCTCGAAGGTGATAGTCCCCATCAAGCAGTTATGATCGTGTGTGAGTTAAATTGATTTACTCATATCTCAAACTATCATAACATATAGACATTTATGCAATCTTGCGATGTTTTCATACACAACTTGCAATATTCTTTACTACTTTTGATACATGTGCAAGTACACTGTGAGTTGGTCATCACAAGGTTTACATGTGTTAATGTATGCTCACTAAACTGTCTTAACTTGTTTTTGAAATATAAAATTGGTTAGACTTGTTTAGTGTGTGTGTGTGTGTGTGTGTGTGTGTGTGTGTTTAGATCTATGTGCTTACATTTTTCTTGATTGAGAGATGTTTTGAGAGATTAAGATGTTGTTTGGATCCTTGGTTGAGTTGCATATTTGATTACATTCCTGTTTATGTTTTTCTTTTCTTGAAAAACTGTTTTTAAAGCAATCTCGACAGCTCCTCGACACCTCTCAATGGCTAGGCTATTTATCGAGCTCTTCAGCTTCTTTTTATCGTAATCTTGATAGCTTCTTAATCCATCGGGAAAGTTTCTGTCTCCTCGATAGATGCTAAATAGCTCCTCGATCCATCGAGTCCTTTTCACTATAGAAACCTCTGGATAGTTGCTCCATAGCTGGATGTCTTCAAGCCTTTAAAGCTTAACACCGTTCGATCTATTGAGAATTAAGAGGTTCTATAAATAGGATCCACACTACTTTTCTTCATTTCTCCTCGATCTCTCTCGATTTTTTTTAATCTTTTCACCTCCCAAACACACTCTTCTCACTCCAAACTTCATCCTCAAGGGTGTTTCAACCTAGATCAAGTATTTCTTCATTGGTAAGGGTCTTAAATCCTTCATTCGTCATGCATTTCATGCATTTGACCTAACTTTTTGGATTTTTCAAAATTGATGAAGTTTTTGTGAAATTTTTAGGATGGGCTTTGTAAAATGGCTTTAAATCATCATGCATTGCATCACAATTGCATTATAACAATGTTCCATGCATTTTAGATGTGTGTTTACCTTATTGCAATGATTGTGTTTTGGTAGGTTTGGATTGAGCTAAGCCTATGATGTTTTTACTATTGCATATCACATACTCATGCACTTTCATGCATATGTACCTTACATTCTCTATATTCTTATATATTGATTGTGATGGGTGCTTTTCTGTGTGTCTCTCTTTCTACCTCTCTTCTTGTTTCGATTAATTGCTCTATGGCACCTAAACAAAAATCTACTCCGTCTTGGAACCCTCTTCGTTCTAAGGCATCCTCTTCTGATCCTACCCCTTCCCATGTTCAGTTCTATGATGATAAAGCCCCACAGGACTTTTCAGAGAACTTTTCTAGATGAGGCACTCATTCGGAACGCCAAGTCATTTTGTCAAATTTCTTCGACACTGATCTACCACTGTCATTCACAATAGGGGTTAGGAGTCACTGTGTGACATCCAGGTCACTTGTCCATCCGTGATCATACTGAAGTTCTACTCCAACATGCACAGATTAGATTATTTAGTATCTCTCTTTGTCACTCGTGCTCGAGGTACATGCATTGTGGTCACACCGGATATTGTATCTAAAGTGCTCCACGTCCCGAAGGTAGTGCATCTTGACTACCTCGGTTGTGATCGCTTTAAGATCGTGTCTAAAGACGAGCTAATGTCTCTTTTTTGTGAGCGTCCTTCTGATTAGGGCGATCATCAGTTCACTCCTTGTTCGGCCTTTGCTATAGGTCCTAGGTTTATTAACATGGTTATGACCTTTGTTTTACATCCTCTGTCTCACTATAAATCCATAACAGAGCCCTGTGCTCAGTTTTTGCTTTCCCTCGTAGAGCATTTCACTATAGACTTCCCCTCTCATTTTATTCTTTCCCTCATTGATGTCTATAGGGATACGACAACCCGTGATAAGCTCATTTTTCCTTCGGCTATCATGAGGATTCTTCGCCGCTTTTCTGTCTCCTTTGTTGTTTTTGACCACTTCCATGTCATGTGTGCCATAGACGCCGCTATCGTTAAATGGAACGAGGCGCAGTTACGTTTGAGGTGGCCCAAGACAACGATTCCTCTAGCTTCTACAGCTCCATCCACCTCCACTCCTTCTTCTTTTGCTAGCGGAGTGACTTTCGAGGACATCATGGCACAGCTTGTGAGCATGGATGCTTGCCTTGACACTCTCAGTGATGAGTTGTGTCACACCCGTGTTAGTCGTATTGCACGATGACAGGCTGTCACGGGTGGCTTCATTGCTTCTCCTCCTCCTACTCCAGTGGCTTCTAAGGATGAGGACAATGATGGTAATTTTGATGCTATTGATGCTGAGGATGATGGTTCTAGCATTTCTAGTACTGATGAGATGTCTACTTGATGTACTTACCCTTTGTCCCTTGTGACAAAAAAGGAGAGTAGTTTTGGATATGAGAGTAGTCATATACATAGGGGGAGAGTTAGTACTTAGGAGATTTTTGTTAGGGGGAGTGTATATTTTTGTTAAGGGATGTAGTGAGGACTTTATGTATCGTTTTCTTTTCTCTCTACTTTAGATACATTGTTCATGTACCTTAGATCTTGTGATCATGTTGTGATAGAAAACCTTGTATTTGTTGATATATATACATTTGAGGTTGTTATTACAGCTCTTTCTCTTATCTTTACATGTTTTGTTTCTTTTATCTCTTTATGCACATGCTTTCTATATATTGTATGCAATCTTTTGTTTTTGTTTCACACTAAGATGCCTTGATGAGTTTTGTTTAAAGTGTTTCAGAAATACAGGTTGTCAAAGTCTCTCTTGCCATGAACTTTCTTCTTGCAAAGTTTTTCAAGAGTTTGTGTTAGGATAGATTTTATTGTACTTAACAAGTGAGTATGAGTTGAGTGATTTATGACTTCTCTCATATGTTCATTTATTTTTTGTGGTTTTGTCACGGATTTCCAAAGGGGGAGATTGTTAGGACATATGTGATTCATGTTAGGAGCATATGTCAACATTTTATGTAATTGGCTAATCCTTTGACAAAACGCACTTTACTTGTATTTGGGTAGATCTAAGATGTGTTTAATACTTCAAGAAACAAGGTTTCAAGTTCAAGTGTTAAAGTCATGCAAGTCTATCCAAGATTCAAGTATTGAAGTGTAGGATTTTAAAGCTCGACAGCTAGTATCTATCGAGATTTAAAAGAGATTTTTCAGCCAGAGGCTCAACAGCTGCTCGACAGATAGGGTATCTGTCGAGATTTATGAAAAGCAGATTTTCATCCAATTTGTGAATGTATTTTTAGGCTTTCTTTTCTCACAATCCTAAACATATATAAGGATTATTTTAAGGGCCATCGAAGGTTGCGCGAGTATTAAGCAAAGTCTTGTTCATGCAAATTGTGACCAAAGACAGAATTTGCCCTAGTTCTTCTTTCTCTTGAAGAAGCTGCTGTATTTGTACACCATAGGGTTTTGTGATGAAGCAACTTCATGATCTTCATTGTGTGATGAACAGAAGAACTTTACAGCCAACATCCTCCTCAAGTTGGTGATCAAGTCGCGTATTAGGATCCGCGCATCAGATTGGTTAGTCACGTAGTAGGAGCCGTGCATTGAAAAGAAGAGATTGTCACTACAAAACAAGTTCAATTTTATACTGGGGTAAGGGTTCAATTGTAGGTTGGTATAAGGTACTGAGATTCCTTTACTTGTAACCGCTTGTTTTGATAATAGTGGATTCTCAGGAGTGGTGACCTTAAAATCACCTGGTGGGGTTTTTGCCTTGAAGGTTTTTCTCATTTGTAAACAAACCGTGTCAACTTTATTTTTTGCTGCATTATATTTTAGTTGGTGATTTGTTTGTGTTGCTACATACATTGCATGTTAATTTGATTAATTAATAAAATTGGGTAATTAATCAATTAATTCATCACAAATGGTCAATACATTCTTAACCTATCAACTGCCATTGAGGAATCTAAGGACATTGACCAAATTCCTTTGATAGAGTTGGTTGGCAACTTACAAACCTACGAATTGGGTTTGTCTAGGATCGGGAAATTAAGTAAGAGCAAGAGCATGTCACTGAAGGCTAAAAACGGTGACACCGAAGAGTCTTCTGATGATGAAGATTCTAAGATGAAATCCTATATCACAAGGCAGTTCAAAAAGTTTATAAAGAATGCGAATGCGAAAGGATTTGACACGGACCGAAAGCAATATAGTTTTTCACCATTCAAGACCCAAGATAAAGGGAAGAAGGATGCTAGGGATGACGGTTAGTACATTGTTCCCTCCAGACCAAAGTGTTTCGGTTGTCAAGATTTTGGACACATGAAACAAGAATGTCCAACATATCTCAAGACCATTGGGAAAAGCAAAGCCTTTGCTACTACCTTGAGTGACACCGAAATTGAGATGATTCAAATAATGATGACGAGGGAATGTTGAATGCCTTCACTGCCACAGTGAATCCTACTAAAGGGATTGTTGAAGAGGTAGATGAAGAAGAGGACTTGGGGGAGTCTAAGTTTGAGAATATGGATGAGCAGGATGACATCCATACAACCTATGCAAAACTATACAATGTCTCTGAAAAGCACGAGAAATTGTATAGGTTGGCCACCAAGAAGCTGAGTGATGAGGAACTCGATCGAGAAGAGCTCTCTACAAAGGTTGATGAAGCTAATCAGACCATTGGAGCATTGCAGTTTGAGAACAACTTCTTGGCTGAAAGGACAAAAAAGCTTGAAGAGGAGCTGCTCTAGGTTAAAGCTCATTTGGAGAGGACTTCCAATGCAAAGCTTGATGAGATGCATAGCGTTTAGAAATCTGCTTCTGATAGATCTAGTTTGGGGTATGATTTCTCTTCTCCTAATATTGCTTCTTCTAGTAATACTATGTTTGTTCCACCTGCTAATTATGTTGATTATGAGAAAAATGATGCTAAATTGGTTTAGCTAGTGAGAACATAGACAAGGGTAAATCTATCTTAGGAGCACACCCTAAGCTTGAAAAGAAATAGACTAAAAACTCTAGAACTAAGAAGGGTAATAGCCAAAAGTTTAAACAAAAGAAGCAGTATCTCTGTCATAACTATAGAGCTATAGGACATACTCGACCTAATTGCTACAAGTGGTTAACCACTCAATAGAGCAATAGTATGATCTCATTTGGAAACCAGAATTAGTTTCCATCCTTTCTTGCTCCTCTTGGAGATCTTCTTAAGGCCCTCATGTTCCTTTGAACTTGAACAGTTTCAATGCTTCTCCCACATCTCTGGTTCAAGGGTTCGCATAAAGGAAAGGTCCTTCCAAGGTGTGGAAGGAAAAAGGCTCAAAGTGATTCAGTCACTTTTTCTCTCTCCCTCTCTTTTTGTTTATGCATTACTTGTGTGTTTTGCTTTTTTGTTTTTGAGTCTATCTAGTTTTATGCTATGCTTTGTGTTAACATGTTTTTGTTTATTTGTTTTCAGTTTTGCTTTATTTTGTTTTTCATTAAAAAAATTAATTAAAAAAATCTGAAAAATACAAAAACAGTGTGTGTTTAGTGTACATTGGTACTTGTGTACCTTGGATGGCCATTGAAACAAAGTTTTCCAAACTTTGTATCTTTCATAGCTTAGGTGAGCATCTCAATGTACAACTAAGCAAGTGAGCTTTGTGGCTCATATTTGTGATGAGTAAAATTAAGTAATCTCTTGTACTTAACACTCGTATCACTCTTTTTGACAAGGACTAAAAATCCTAAGAGAAAGACATAAATAACCATCTCACCACTAAAGCCCGCCAATCATGTATAATATCGGTATGCTTTGGCATAGCAAAATTGTGATGTTTAAAGCTTAATATAATTGGGTATTTCTTCTCTCTCTATATATACCCATGCATGATATGCTCAAAAGAAAAAAAAATATGCAAAGAAAAATCAAAATCAAAATGTTTTTAAATATGGTTGCAAACATGTTTCTAGGAGATGTGGGAGTTATAGGATATACCTCGAAGGTGATAGTCCCCATCAAGCAGTTATGATTGTGTGTAAGTTAAATTGATTTTCTCATATCTCAAATTATCATAACATGAGACACTTATGTAATCTTGCGATATTTTCACACAGAACACACAAAATTCTTTGCTACTTTTGATACATGTACAGGTACAATGTGATTTGGCTATCACAAGAAATACACGTGTTAATGTATGCTCATTAAACTGTCTTGGCTTGTTTTTGAAATATAAAATTGGTTAGACTTATTTAGTGTATATGTGTGTTTGGATCTTAAATTCTTTACATTCTTCTTGTTGAGAGTGTTTTGAGAGCTTAACATGTTGTTTGGATCTTTGGTTGAGTAGCTTGCTTGATTGCATTCTTTTGTGTGTGTCTTTCTCCTCTTTGAAAACCTGTTTTTATCAAGCTCGATAGCTTCTTGACACCTCTCGACAGCTAGCTATCCATCAAGACCCTTGGACTTCTTTTTCTCGATAAATCTTATCGCATCTTCGATCCATCAAGCTATTTAGAATTTGTCTCGATAGTTTCTCGACAGATTCTCGATCAATTGGGAAAGTTTCTGTCTGGCCGGTAGCTTCTCGACAACTTTTTGATCCATCGAGGTTCTTTGCCATTGATAGATTCTTGGCAGCACCTTGATAGATTTATCTATCGAGAATTAGTGCTTGACAAATTCTCGATAGGTCTCGATCCATCGAGGCGCGTTTTCTTTAAATAGATCCAACGCATTTTCAGATATCATTTCTCTCGTTCTCTCTCGACAATTTTTGTCTTTTCACGTCCCAAAAACTTTTTTCTCACTCAAAACCTCCTACCCACGTGATTTTCGGCCTAGACCAAGCTCAAATCACTAGGTAAGTGTCCTTAATCCTTCTTTCTTCATGCATTACGCTTTTTAGACCTAGGTTTTGGGTTTTTGAAAAATATTTGGGGTTTTTGAGATCTTTGTGAAATTTTTGGGTTGGGTGTTGTTTAAATGATGATACATGATCATGCATTTCATTCCATTTGCATTTTCACAATATTTTCATGCATTTAGATGTGTGTTTTATATGTTGGAACCTTGTGTTTGCATTCCATTTGCATGTCACATACTCATGAATTGTTCATGCATGCGTACCTTTTCAGTTCCCTTTTTCTGGTCCTCTTGTTGATGGTGCTTCTCTCTCTCTCTCTCTCTCTCTCGGATAGTTTACGCAATGGCACCCAAGCGCAAATCTACTCCGTCTTGGAACCTTTTTAGTTCCGAGGCATCATCTTCCAATTCTACACCTCTCCATGTCAGGTTTCGTGATGAGAAGGCCTGTAAGGACTTCTTAGAGAACTTCTCCAAACATGGCATTCATTCAGAACACCACGATATTTTATCAGACTTCTCTAATACTGCTTTTCCGACTGTCATACATAAGCAGGGTTGGGAATCTCTATGTGAGATACCCGTGAGTTGTCCCTCTGTGATCATACAGGAGTTTTACTCCAATATGCACAGTTTCGATTCTTCTGTACCTCAGTTTATTACTCTTGTATAAGGTACATGTATAGTAATTAATTCCAAGCTTATCTCCGAAGTGCTACATGTTCTAAGGGAATTGCATCCTGATTACCCCGGTTGTCCATGTTTGCGAACTATGTCCAAAGACAAACTTTTGTCTTTCTTTTGTGAGACACCTTCTTCATGGGCTGAACGTCAAAACACCTTATGCTCGAGCTTTGCAAAAGGTCCGAGGTTCCTGAATATGGTGATGACATTTGTTCTACATCCCTTGTCTCACTATAATTCTATTACTGAGCCTCATGCTCGATTTTTGTTGTCCCTCTTAGAGAATCTTTCTATTGACTTTCCCTCTTATTTCATTTTCTACCTTATAGATGTCTATAAGGATACAGCGACCCATGATAAGTTTATCTTTCCTTCTACTATCACGAGGATCATTCGCCACTCCTTTGTCTTCTATCCCGAGTCTGACCACTTTCCTTTCATACGTGCCATTGACGTCGGTATTGTTTAACGGAGCAAGGCTCAGCTTCGACCAAAGCGGCCACGGACTGAGATGGTGACTCCTCTGTCCATCTTCGCTCCTTCTTCTTCTGCGGGTGGTGTGACGCTTAAGACCATCATGGTGCAGCTTAAGCGTATGGATGCTCGCCTTGATACTGTCACTATTGAGTTGTATTAGGTGAACACTCGTGTGGATCGTATTACACGACGTTAGGTTCAGATGGGTCACTCTCTATCTCCATAAGCTTCAGAGGATGAGGACGATAATGGCTCCGATGATGATGATGCTGATGAGGATGAGGATGCTAGCTCTTCTAGTGATGAGGAGATGCCATTTGTCATTCGTGAAAAAAGGGGGGAGTAGTTTTGGGTATGAGAGTAGTCATGTACTTAGGGGGAGAGTTAGCATAGGACCTTTTTGTTAGGGCGAGTGTGTTTTTTTTTTTAGGGATGTAGCGAGGATTTATGTTTCTTTTCTTTTCTTTTCTCTTTTAGATACATTATCTTTTTGTATATAGGTCTTGTGACCACTTAGTGATAACAAACATTGGTACATACTCACTCGTTGAAACACTTTATTCGCTCTAGTTCTTATAAGCCCTATCTATCATATCTAGTCTCTAACTTTACCATTGGAGACTCCGTGGCCGGCATCACACTAATGGCCACTTAGAGAAGATTCCATTCTTACTCTTGCAGGTATAGTGACGAAGTCCGTGCTGAGCTATCTGGACGAACCTACTTTAGTGACAATCTCAGCATTATCGGTAACATTGCTTAGAGTTACACCAGGTGCATTTTGAACCTAACTCATATGTGTGTGTGTGTGTGTGTGTGTGTGTGTGTGTGGGACAAGAGCAAGTTACACATGACGTAACTTTAGGCAATATTAAATAACTTTTTATCAAATTAATATCTTAAAAATCCCACCATTGGAATGCATGTTCTATCTATTCTTATCACATATGTCAAATTTCATACCAATCGAATATTATTTATTGTTCAATTCATAGACTCATATTTTATGTATAATTTTATAATACAAAATTTTAAAATTTAAATGTGTTATAGATGAGATGGTTTTCGATCTCAATTCATTTTGAAATTTCACAAGCATATAGAGAATAAGAAGTAATGTGATTTAACAATGAATTTGTCAAAATTTGTTTCTAATAAAAAATATTGAGTGATTAAATATGTTAATCACTTATTTACATACATACATACAATTATCTATCTATTTATCTATATATATATATATAAAAGTATTAAGAGTTCCCTAAACATTTAACTTTTTCAATTTTCTCACAACCATTCTCTTCTCTCACATTTATTTCTCTTTCCCAGTCATTTCTCTTTCCTAGTCACTCTCATCTCTCAATGTCATCTTGGCTCTCTCTTTCTCTCTCTCTAATAATGACTAAAGCAAGATTTAACTTATAGCAATATCTCATACTACAATGAAATGGTACATTCAACTGAAGAAGAAGAAACTAAAATTTCTTTTGATCTCATTATAAACAGTTTTTATATGCATTGCACTAGTTAATGACTAGTAATGAAATATTCTGGAATCTGTTTCCCTCAAATTCTCTCAAATTGAAGGAATGAAGAAGAAAAAAAAAAAAGACAGGGTTTGGGCTCGGCATGATAACTTGGATCATAGGGGGAAGATATGTGCGTGTGTGTATGTATATATGTTTTTTCATTTTAATGTTTAATGTTGGCAAGAAAAATGTGGTCACACCTTGTTTCTTTCTAATGGTATTTGGTTATGACTAGGAGTAGTAACTGGTTGGGTTTAGGATGCAAAAATTCTTTTCAAATCCAAACATTCTGAATCTTTTTATATCAAACCCTCTTAAATTTTAAGAGTCCTTTTTCAAACTTTCTAGAGTATATTTATAGCTCCCTAACCCATCTATCTAACCATGAGTCGAGTCAAACAAGTTGGATCAAATTGGTTTAATCTAAAATGGAAACATCTAATACAATGTTTATGTAATTTTAAGTATTAGTAAGCATTTTTGCACTAAACTACATAATATCGTAAGAGAGAAAAAGAGACACCTTTTTAATTAAAATTATTTCTTGCATATTTTTATAATATAATAATACTAATGACTAGGTTACCTTAGTAATTTAAATACATAACAGGGCCAGATTCAGGTATCTAATTACATATCAGTGTAAAATGCAAAAATCGTAAAGGATTTAAAATTTTGAATCCAAACACACCCAAATCCATTAAAAGAAAGTCCTAAACCATCACTAGCCACAACCCTTCACTCAAATTTCTTTTGCAGTCCATTTGGGTATATTGGGAAAGTGATGAAAAGGTTTTGAAAAAAATTGTGATTACTAGAGTTTTAAGAACACAACTTTTTTTTTTTTTTATAATTTTTATATTAATATTTCCCATTTTTATCTTTCTCTTGAAAGATAAGGAAAATAGTATTTCCTTCCAAACTCTTGTTAATTAAAGTATCAAACACTATGCACTATTACACAACCACAAAAACGAAGTCGAGTTAGTTAGCATTTAAATTTTAGGTAATAATCATTAATGTGGGGGTGGGAATAGATATGGTACGAAAAGGACTTAGTTTACTTTAGACACTTTGTCAGTCGTTAGCCTCAGTCTGTAGTTGCATTTATAACCAACGCGAGTTAGCAACTAAAATTTAAGTTCTAGCGTCTAAAGTTTATAATAATAATAATTAATGTGAAACTAGGTTAGGCAACATTACCAACCTCACTCTAACCATATGAATAGCGCATTAAATAAAGGTTTGTGGGCAGACTAGCTTCCTAGCTACTTCGGTAGAGCGATTCAAAAATAGTGCAATAAATAAATTGAGTTTGATTGAATAGGTTGTAATTGTTCAGATCCAACTTAAGAAAAAATTTGTTTATGTTCGTTTTATTTAATATACTAGTCATTGACTCATGCTATATACAGTGCAATTAACAATGGTTATACATATTCATTTATTGTTCATGAATAATGTATGATAAGAACTCTTGAAGTAACCACTGATTTGTATTTGTTACAAGGAAGATAGTTGAGAATGTTGTTTTTAAGACTTCTAGTGGCATTTCCTGAACGCCACTATAGACAGTTTTTTGTAGTGCATTAATCCAATGAGAGTGAACCCACTCTGATTCCACCTATTAATTTGTTTAGACTCTTGAAAACACAAATTGTTTAACCTAATTTAATAGCCAAGTTGTTACTTAGATCAATTTAGTAGATATAAGTTAAAAAATAATAAATCATATCTTGCACAGTGGAAAAGAACACAAACGATATGATGACCCTAGAAAACTTATGAAACAATTCAGTTTCAAGGTAAAAAACTTAGGGAGAATTTAACCTAAACAATTCACAATGCAACATTCACTAATAGAATGAAAGTCTTTACAATAGATTTAATCCACAGACTCTTCTATTCTGAATTTGTTGCACACAAACACCCTCTTTTGTGACTTTAAGATTCCACTCAAAACTTTAAATCATCAATTATGTATAATCTTGTTACAGCAACTTCAGATCTACAAGTTCTAAAGGTGCATAGATGGAATTTTGGTAGTGATTTTGAAAGGAGAAGGCACAACACCTTTTAATCTCAAAAGATAAACTCCAAAGTCATAATAAAATGTGCCTTAAGATTTCCTTTAAATAATAGGAAAATTAGATCTAAATTCTAATCACTTGATGGGCTTAATGAGCTATTGGGCTTTAATTAAATTCTGCAGATCTATATCTCGATTGGTTGAGCCTTCTTCTCAATCGATCAAACTTGGCATGTTTCGAATTCCTAAACCTGCAGTTTTCTTATTTTTGTGTTCTGATTTGCAGCACCTCAAGCATTGTCTAATCATACCTATAGATTTAGGAATCTATTTCTTGACAAATTTGCATTCACGGTTTGCCAATTGTTCTAAACTTTTAGAACCTAACATCATCAACTACTCTCTTTCCTTGTCCCATGGAAGGTATACTATAATTTTTTGAGAACTAGACTATTTTAGTCACTGGTGCCACATACTTTCTAGCAAAAGGTTCTCTCTCCCTCATCACAGTATGTTTTTGTACATTTATGTTTATGTAAACCTATAATTATAAAGGAATTAACAAACAGCTACTAACTACCAATTTTCATTATAATTATTAGGGATGGCAATTTTTCCCCGTCCTTCCCTGATTTGCCCTACGTGGGTTTTCACCATCCTACAAAGGTGGTGGGGCGGGAATGAAGCGAGATTCTAGCCTTACACCACAGGATGGGACGGGGATGGGTTTAGACTTTTTAGACCCAACTCACCCTGTCCCACCCCATCCTCGTTCCACCTTGTACTAATAAGGGTTAAATTGTAAATTTTTCATACCTAAAATCCTACTATTCAAACAAACATACCATCAATTTATTTTATTCTACCCAACAAGGCTTTTTGCCTCTTTTTTTTTTTTTTTTCTCTAGCAAGGTTAGAAATAAGGTATTAATTTTAACATTTTCTTTTGTCTTTATTATAAACAAATTTTTTTACTATTGAATAATTAATTTTTTATTATGAGATTTTTGTTTCTGTTGTGACATTATCTTGTTAAATACTTTAATAATATTATTCAATTTTTGCTAAAAATTAGTTTGATTTAATGAGATAAATTTATTTGTAATTTTTAAGTATATTTTTTTTAATGAAACAAATTTTATTAAAAACAATTGTAATATTTGGGAGTAAATTAACTAGAAGTAGAGTTTTACGGGATGAGGCAGAGGTTCGCAGAGCCCCAAGGGGTGTGGATGGGGCAAGAAAATTTTTCCCGTCATGTGGGACAGGGCGGGTATGGGGGGTAAAGATAAGATCATGTGGTGCGGGAGTGAAAACCCCATTCTTCGAACCTGCCCCATCCCATTGCCATCTCTAATAATTACTAATGGACCAAGACAACTCCGTACAGCCATGTAAATTAGGTACCGAGATAATGTAGACTTGATGTTTTGTGGTCCAAGTACGACTCGCTAACTATACTTCACTCGGGTGACCACATTTAGAAATGGCTGGATAAATTGATTCTGTAACAATGCAACCAACGAATACACAAAAAAGTGAAGAAACGTGAGAGGAAGGTGCCAAAACGTACTATATATATATATAAAGAAAAGAAAGGTGTGACTCTCAAATCCGCCTTAGAAATCAAATCACCTATTCTTTGCTTTAGATCATCATCATTTACTCTTTCGTCTCTCATTTCTTCTTTCATGGAGTTGGAAGGTATACTTCCATATTTTGAGAACAAGACTATTTTAGTCACTGGTGCCACAGGCTTTCTAGCAAAAGGTTCTCTCTCTCACCCTGGAAAAGCATATGTTAATGTTTGTGTAAAGCTAAAATTATAAACGACCCGTGCGTCACCCAAGTTGCTTGTATTCCACTTGGCTCCACTAATTTATAGTATATACTATATAGCACTACCTCCCTGTATTTCTTGTAACGATTGTGTGCCTGCATGTATTGAAGGATGTTGGTGTTAGTGATAAGTGATAACTTTGCTTGCATAAATTGACAGTTTTTGTGGAGAAAATACTCAGGGCTCAACCAAATGTGAAAAAACTCTATCTTCTTTTGAGAACTTCAGACAATAAGTCTGCTACACAACGTTTTCGGAATGAGGTACCCATTTAGTTCTTTTTAATTTTATAAGCAATAAAATGAATGCGCAGAACTATTGGTTTTTAGTTTTTACATGTAAAACACATGATTTCCTTCAGACTAAACTATAAATTACACTTCTAGGTTTAGGAAAACTTTTATTTTGGTCTCTAATGTTGAAAAACTAAAATGAGAACTAAATCAAAAGTTTTAAACATCAAGGATCAAATAAAAATGACCCTAAATTTAATTGGTTAATTTATATTTTAGTCTTGCTTTTAATTTGAGAATTATTTAATTTCCTTGGATTTAATTACATTATAATATTATTCACACTAAATAGGTTTGAATACTTTTTTTTTTTTTGGTAGTGTTTATTACACACAAATATTTTACATAATTTTACACACGCCCAAAAACAACTAAAATCTTGACTAAAAGTCATAATTTCAACCAATTTCTGGAGTACGTCAAATAGTTGTGCGTAATAATTTTAATCTTTTTTTTTAATGTATACTATTCTAAGAGCCTTGTGTTTAATCAGTCATATCTATTCGTTTATGTGTAGATACTAGGAAAGGACCTATTTAATGTACTAAGAAAGAGCATGGGTGCAAATCTAGAATCATTTATCTCTGAAAGGGTTACTCCTATCTCTGGTGACGTTTGTGATGAGAATTTAGGAATCAAAGATTGTACATTGAGAGAAGAGATGTGGAAAGAAATCGACATCGTCTTAAATTCTTCTGCTACAACGAACTTTGATGAAAGGTAACAATGAACAATGTGTGAGTAATCAAAAGAGTCATACGATAAAATATAAATCTTCTTCACTTTTTCTATTCCTTTCTTTCCTCTTTTAGATATGATGTTGCATTGGGCACCAACACATTTGGAGCTTTTCATGTTTTGAGCTTTGCGCAGAATTGTGTTAAATTGAAGGTGCTTCTCCATGTATCAACTGGTCAGTGTAGACTGGAACTCTGCCCTTATACACTAATTAGCTATTTTGAACGTCAAGTAATGATTGCTAGTGCAAAAAGAATTATATTTTTTTTTCATCTGCAATGCAAAATTATCCGTCATTGGAATATATAGTAAAACATGAGCACTCATCAATGAACTAGTTGTTGTTTCATAGCTTATGTGTGCAGCGAGAAGGGAGGGAACATACTAGAGAGCCCATTTTACATGGGAGACACGCTAAAAGGAACCTCAAAATTAGATATCAATGCCGAAAAAGAACTTGTGAAGGAATACCTGGATAGATTACGAGTACAAGGCGCCACGAATGAAGCAATCATATCCACCATGAAGGATTTTGGCATTGAAAGGTTTTTAAGAATCTAACATAATATGACCTGTTCAGCACTGTCTTTTTCTTGAATCTAACAAAGTTATGTTTCCTGACTATAATATTAAAAGTCATGAAGGAAACTTAGGTCCCATAGGTGTAGGTAGTCTGGTGCTTTGGGTGATGTAAAGAAGAATTTACGAAACCTTAGATCCATTCAAGCTTTGATCTGTTGAAGGAATTTACTAACCATTAGAATCCAATTAATCCATCAGGTTTTGTCAATGATCAGGGAAAAAAAACCTAGCTATAGGAGATGTTTTTAACGCCTTTGCAGAGATAATTAATCAGAAAGATGGTAGAAATTTAATAAGGGTAAACCTATTTAAAGAATAATATTTAAGGTACTATATCTAAGTTTTACCTGTGCTTAAATTTTGTGATTAATAATGAAGTCATTCTCTTACAAATTAATTATTTGACCCCTCTTACCACCGCACACTCTTGTTACAATGGTCACTCTACAAATATAAATACTTGTAGAGTGTGGGAGGTAAGGGCTGGAGTTCACGTCTCCAGAAAGGAGTTTCACATACATATACACTTAGATTAAATTAGAGTAGAATTTTATCTTGTATCAAAAAAAATTATTTGATCCCTCTTTTTAATTATATTTTTTGTTTTTATTAATTGCTAGGGCAAAACTATATGGATGGCCAAACACCTACACATATACGAAAGCAATGGGAGAAATGCTTTTAGGACAATTTAATCAGAATCTGCCCCTAGTCATCATACGACCCACCATGGTAACCAGTACTTACAAAGAACCATTTTCAGGTTGGATTGAAGGCACAAGGTAATCATAGTTTGTCATTAAATTATAGAAGCTCAGAATTTTGGGTAATCGAGGTTCAAGAAAATAACATTAAATTGATTTTTTTTTCTTTATTTTTTTTTTTTTCTTTTCGTGAGTAATTCATGTTTTGTTACAATTAATTTTCTTGTTACAGAACCATTGATGGAGTAATTTCTGCCTACGGTAAAGGAAAATTGGAATGCTTTACTGCCCATCCTAAGTCAATCTTAGATATAGTGAGTTAAACTCATTCTTCATTCTTTACGCCATAAGCACATGTAGACACACACCTATAGCTCTTGCTTCTATGGTTGTGTTTGTACATATTTATTCTTTTCAATAAGTATATATTCAATATGAAAATTTGAAATACATGCAGATACCAGTAGACATGGTGGTAAATTCTATGATTGTGGCCATGGTGGCTCATGCAAATAAGTCTTCTACGATCATCTTCCATGTTGGTTCATCATTGAGAAATCCAATGAAATTATATACTCTTCACGAATTCATCTTCCGGTACTTCACTAGAAATCCGTGGATTGGTAAAGATGGGAAATCAATCAAAGTCGGGAAGGGAATAGTGTTAAGCAGTATGGCTCAATTTCATGCATATATGGCTATTCGATATAAACTGCCATTGAAGGTTTGTTTTTAACTTAGTAACCAAGATTATAAACATGAAAAATGAAATTGTAAGGCATTTTAATTTGGTTCCCATATTTAGTAATAGTTTCTCATTTCCAAATTCACGGGGGAAAAAGTGTAAAACACTAAGATAGGAGCCTATTTTTATAGGCACCAAGATGAATTCTTTCCACTCTGCTTGGAAATTTGAAAGGAGAGGAGAGGATGGGAGAAGATAAGAGTGACAGGTAGAGGAGCAGAGGGGAGCGAAAAGGGGGAGTAGATATATTTTCCCCTTGGATGTTTTCAAAATTAAGAGAGAAGGGAGGAGATTCAATGTTATTGATCCTCTAATTATGTTGTAGAGTTGGAAGGAAAGGAAAGGAAAATACATAAAGAAATTAGTAATTATATCATTAATTTATTTAACTATATACTTAAGAAATATTAAGGACAAATTGAATCCCTTCCCCTTCAAATTAATTTTCACAAATTGAAGGGATTAAAAAAATGGTTTGAGAACCCCTTCAAATCCTCTCAAATCATTTCTCCATTCCCCAATAGTCTCCTCGTCTCTTCCAATCCAAACTTAGCATACATCTCTATCCCTTGTTTTAAGATTTAATAGAAAAATTGAAAACATTATACCGTGCAAAATATCATTTTTTATTAACGGGGCTCGCCATGGTAACTTGGAATGTCAAGGAAGATATGTGTTGTGTGTGCAAGCACATATGCACGTCTGCATATATATATATATATATATATATATATATATATATATATATATAATCTTTAATTTTCACAAGAGAAATGCGGTCAAGCCTTGTTTCTTGTATATATAAAATTGAAGTTATTTGACATTTGGTTGACCTTGTAATATTGCTTTAAATGTCTCACAATTTTACACATTATTTTACTTTCTATTTTTAATCAAATTTAAATTCTATTCTAAATATGAACCCTCCATTAAAATCTTCTATATTGTATTTTCTTTAAAAATTAAAATGTATAATATCTTCTTTTTTATTTTTTTTTTAAAAACCAAAATATATAATTTCATATACATATACAATAATAATAAATGTCTAATACAATAATATATAGATCCATTTACAATAAATAAATAACACATATTTAACCCAAGCCCTACCATTAAAATATACAATAAAATATCAAATAAATAAATAACACAAATCTCTCTCTCTCTCTCTCTCTCTCTCTCTCTCTCTCTCTCTCATGTTATCTATGCTATAATATCATTAATTTTATTTTCTGACTTTATTCTTTAAAGGTATTATTGTTAGCAAATGTAGTACTTTTCCAGTACTATCGGGACATGTATATTGATCGTATGAGGAAGGTCGCATTAGGTATGCGATTGGTTGAACTCTACAAACCATATGTATTCTTTACAGGAAGGTGGGTATTATTTATTTTAATGCTTAATTTTTCAGTCATATTATCCATGTGTCAACAGATAATAGCTTTTTAATTCAATACAGTTTTGATGATTCCAACACTGAAAAGCTACGAGTGGCAGCAAGAGAGAGTGATGCCGATGTGCATTTGTTTGACTTTGATCCAAAATGTATTGACTGGGAAGACTACATTATGAACACTCATATTCCTGGCTTGGTAAAGTACTCAATGAAACCATAACTTGAGGGATTATATGCCTTTATTTCTCAAAATGGTGTGTATTTTGGAATTTTCTTCCCCAATAAGGGAGCATTGGTTGCTGCCATTCTGTTTAGAAACAAACTTGAAGTGGATTATTAGTTCAGAGGTTTACTTACATTGTACTCATCAACGTATATTACATATTCAAGATTATTTAGTGTTTATGATTCAAATTATGCAAGAAATAAATGAATAGATGTGAGAAGCTGAATAAATGTAAGTTATAAATGAATTAAGTGTGAAAAGGGAATTAAATGGCTGTATGTGGAGGATATGTATCTCCATTATGTCTTTTATTGCAAATGTTTGAGGATTTGAATATGTGTAAACCCACTCACTTGTTTTCTTATGAACGGTTTTGATTTTTAGCTTGTGACATTTTCCCCCAAATTATTTAGTTTGTGACATTTTACCCAAATCAACCATGCCATATTTGATTATTTCCCCCTCAAAATTTGACTATATTGTTGTGGTTGTTAAGTATTACTGATAAAATCTAAAACAGAAAATATCTAAATCACAGAGAGAATTCTAAACTGAATGGTAAGCTTCTTACCGCTTAACCAAGAATGAAAAGGTATGTTTAACTAATACATTACTCTAATTTATATACAATTGAATAGAAAAAGATAAGAATGAAAAGAAGTGGGAAAAATGGTTACAAATCCTAACTAACTAACAAAAAAGCTAATCTACCAATAACATTAAGGCACGTGTCAATTAGTTGCTTCAATATGTTATGGAACTAGTGTGATCAGCACGTGCTCAACTAATCTTCCAACACAACATCATTTAATCTCTCTTTATTTCTTCTTTCTTCTTAACAGTCCCCCTCAAGACCACGGCTGCTTCTGATGTAGGAGCTGCTAGTGAGTCTTGGAAAGGTTCTGGATATTTGATAGAAGCACTAAAAACATTCAACAAGCCTAATCTTTTTAACAAATTCATGAAAGCTGGCAAGCCAAGGGCCTTTGTGAAAATATCTGCTAATTGATAATTGCTTGGAATGTGGAATGACTTTATCAATCCAACTTGAATATTTTTTTCCTTATTAATTAGGTGGCAATCCACCTTATTGTGTTTAGTTATTTCATGAAATACTTAGTTCTTTCATGAAATACTGGGTTGGATGCTATGTGCAAAGTTGCCTTATTATTGCAATAGAGTAGAGCTGCTTTATGATGCTGTATCTTGAAATCTTCAAGCTACTAGAATAACCAAGTTAGCTCACAACATGTGCTTGCCATTGAACAACATTCTACCTCAGCAAAAAATCAAGAAACTACTGTTTGTTTCTTAGACCTCCATGAAATCAAGCTGTTTCCCAAGAAAACACAATAGTCTGTTAAAGACTTTCTTGTGTTTGTACATCCTACCCAATCAGCATCACAAAATGCCTTCAATTGAAAATCAGAGTTAGCTAGAAAGTAAATTCCTTAACCAGAAGTGCCCTTTATCTACTGCAATATTCTCTGAGCTGCCAACATGTGCAGTTCTCTAGGTTCACTCAAAAATTAACTGAGCCTGTGTATTGCATAAGAAATGTCTGGTCTAGTCAAGGTCAAGTATATCATCCTCCCAATTAGCCTTATATACTGTCCTTAATTAGCTTTCCTTCATCATTGGAAAATCTCAAATGTTGCTTCATTGGTGTCTTTGCTAACTAGCTTACAACCAAGCATAGCTGAACCTTTGAGCACCTCCAAAGCATGCTTCCTTTGATTAAGACTAATCCCATTTTCATTTCTTGCTACTTCAAGTCCCAAAAAAATACTTCAAAGCACCAAAATATTTGATTCCAAACTTACTATCAAGCAACTTCCTTAACTTAGTCACACAATAAGGATCATTCCCTGTGATAAGAATATCATCAACATAAACCAAAAGGGTTATGAAAGATGATCCCTTTAAGTGGACAAAAAGTACATAATCTAGTTTAGATTGTATGAATCCATATTGCACAATGGTTGCAGATAACTTGGCATGCCATTGTCTAGAGGCTTGCTTCAAGCCATAAAGAGATTTCTAAGTCTGCATACTAGAGGTCTATTACTTGCTAAATAACAGTCCCCCTTGCTATGAAAACCCTGAGACAATTGCATATAAACTTCTTTATCAAGATCACCATAAAGAAACACATTATTAACATCTAGCTGATGCAATTGCCAATATTTTATAGCAACAATAGACAATAAAACCTTCACAGAAAAGAAAAAATAGCAACAAGAGAAAAAGTCTTTGAATAATCCACCAATTCCACCAATTCTACATTCCTCCCGTAGCTTCCTACTTCATGAATTTAAGTTAGTTTTTGTAGTTTTGTCCTTCTTTGTATTTTAGTTATCCTTCGTCTTTTAGTCTTTTACATTGGTTTCGTCCCTTTCTCTTACAACTACAAGATGAACATAGGAGGGTGTAAGAAGATCATGGAAGCTTATTAATGACATATATTGCTAAAATACTATATAAAATAACTGCAGAATATGGGATAGAACACAGAACAAGGTGCAACAAACTGATGGATATTATTATATTGAACAAGTTTTTTACAGGACTGGAAGACATAAACTGTAAAATATTACACAGACTGGCTGACTTTCTAAACTCTCTAACTCTTTCTTTTCTGCTTTCTCACTCTCATTCACTCTCTCTTTCTCTCTGCTGAACTATTGATACAAACAGCCTATTTATAGGCGAACATTTTACAAGAGGACGAAATAATTTATAGTAACAAAGTGTGAATTCTGATTTCTTGCTTTACAATTGTCGAAGGCTGGTGGAGGAATCAGTGCTAGCTGGCTTCTACAAAATTATCTTCTGACAATATGAATCATGGAACTAAAGGAAAGGACGAGTTATCATGCATGGAAGCTTGAAAGAAGTGTGACGGCAAAGTAGGAAGGGAGGCCAAGACAAGAGTGGGTCCAAAGTGGGTCCCACATTTTTTGTTTTTTATGTTTTGTGTTTTTTTTTTTTTTTTTTGCATATATCTTTTGTACATAATTTTCTCTAATCATCTCTTCCTTGGAACCATTCTTCACCAATGTCTGCATCTGGATCATGATTATGGTAATAGGGATCATCAAAGTCGAAAGTACTGGGCGTTTCCCAATGGTGTTGATAGGGCCATTGCTGTCAGCAAATATCTGGATCTGCTGGTACAATCTCTGGGAAGACTCCTTGATTGAGGGATTCTGCCATAGTGAGTGAATAGTGACAGGATATCCAAGATACATCCGTGTGTCTGTGAATAGTTCCGTCGGCATTTGTTACCCAATGAACCTTTGGAGGGTGGACAATTCCTTCTGCCTGAATATTATTTTTGGAATTTAACTTTGCAACTATACATGCTGAAGTAATTTTTTGACCAAATTGGGGGTGATCTGCTTTGTGATACTTGGACCATGGACCATTGACCATCATGAGCATCATTTTTCAAAATTTCATGCCAGAATTTGTTAAAATATTTATTGTCATGAAGAAAAGTGTATTAGTAGAATCGTGGTTCAAAGTGAATGCACAAGTAGTACTCATTGAGTAAGTACCACATGTAAAGTTAATGAACAACATTTCATCGTGTTATCCAAAATGCAAATAGGGTTTTCCATGGTTGCTCAATATCTGGAAAAATGGCAAGGAAATGGCTCTGGTTTTGTTTGAGGTAATTATGGAAGACTTGGATGATTCTTTTGGATCTGGCTTGGAGGGTTAGGGTTTTTATTTGGTCTTTTATGTCTGGGGGAATGGTTTCTATTATGTCCATGATATTATTGGAGGATGAAGTAGAAGGGTCAGAGGATGAAGAAGGGCCTGAGGATGAGGATGGATCTGTTATTGGGTATACACATAAGGGTGGAGGAATTATTGTGGTATGGAGGACTGGAGGCTTTCTAGAAAGATAGTCAGTGATAAGGTTATCTGTACCTTTGATGTGTTTGACTTGGAAGGACCATTGTGAAAATCAATTTGACCATCTGAGTAACTGGGGATGGGGGAGCATTTTTCTTTTGAACTGGAGCATTTTTGGGAAGGAAGACATATCCATCTCTACAAGAAAATTGTAACCAAGGAGGTGAAACTGGAACTTTTCAATACCATGTTTAACTGCCAGAATTTCTTTGAAAGTGGAATGATAATGGAGTTCTGAAAGCTTGAATGCACCGCTTTTGTATCCACAAATGCTTCTTTTTCCATTAATTTCTTCAAAGAGAGCTGCTGCCCAATACTCATCACTTGCATCTGTCTGTAAAATCCTTTTTCCTGTTCCTGGAATCTGCAAAGGGGGAAGCTTTTCTGCTAATTTTTTCAATTGTTGAACTGCTTCTGTATGAATTGAATTCCATGCTGGAGGAAATTTTTTCAATAGCTTGGACAAACAATCTCTGTGTCTGGAAATTTTTGGAATAAAGTCTGACATGTAGTTAACAATTCCAAGAAACTGCTGGATCTGTTTAGTGCTGGTGAGTGTATCAGGAAATTCACTAAGAGAGACTGCTATGTGGGGTTGCAGAGTGTACTTTCCATCTGAAATGTTTACTCCTAGGAAATCAATAGAGGATACTCCTATGATCATTTTCTTTTCTGAAAGCATTATCCCTTGAGCTTTTACTAAATTGTAAAATTCAGTAAGCAATTTTTCATGGGATTCTGCATCTTTTGAGAATAGGAGGATGTCATCTACATAGATCAGTGCATTTGACAACAGTGGTTGGAAAAGAGTTACCATTGCTTTTTGGAACTGGGATGGAGCATTTTTGAGGCCAAAAGGCATTACCGTCCATTGATAATGGTGGTCTGGAATGCAAAAAGCTGTCTTATATCTTTCTTTTGGATGGATTCCAAGTTGCCAAAATCCTGCTTTGAGATCAAACTTTGAAAATACTTTGGCATTGGAAAGATGCTGGAAAAGAGCACTTTTGTTTGGCAGTGAAAACTTGTCATCAGCAAGGAAATGATTAAGATCTTGGTAGTTGATTACCAATCTGAGCTTTCCTCAAACTTGTTCTGCATGCTTATTAACATAGAAGGCTTCACATGCCCATGGAGAAGTTGTGGGTTCAATGAGGTTTTCTAAGAGAAGGGTAGCTAACTCCTGCTTAGCTAGGGACAAGTGTTCTAGGTTCATACCTCTATGACTAGCTTTTGTAGGGTTAACATCTTCATTCTTTTTGAAGGAAATGGTTATGAAAAAGGCTGGGTTTTTTCATAGTGGTTTTGGGTTTTTGAGGAGGAATTTTGAGTGGGTGGCTGCACAGCATTCATTGATAATCTGGGCTTTCAAGGAATCAAAGGGGTTTATTGAAAACAAAGGTGGTACCTGGGTCCATGTGAGAAGGTGTTGTTTATGCAAGAGGCCTTTTGAGGACCATCTGAGGTTGGGTATCTGGTGAAGGAGGGGATCTCTGCCTGTGAGAGGGGATCCAAGGACTTGGTGTTTAATGGTAAGGGTTGGGAATATTCTAATGTGAATGAGTTTACTTTTCTGGGTAATCATAAATGTTTCTCCATTGGCTGCTCTGAACATCTGATGATGGAGTATCCAAAAATCTTTTGGTAAAATCTTAGGATGAAGGATTGTTGCTGCTGCTCCTGTGTCAAACAAGGCTATCATTGGAATGGGTCTGGAGTAGATATCAAGGAGGATGTGAACTTGGGCTATTAGTGTGGGAGGGGATTATTGGGGCTATAAGAGGCTGAGATGTGTATATGGTTTGGATTTCTGGGTCTGAATCATCAGTAATGCTTGAATCTGATTCATCTTCTGAGGTTGAATAAGCCATAGCTGCCAAGGCTTGAGGAGAATAATCATCATCAAGTGAAAAGAGTGATTCAACATCTGAAAATGGGGTATCATCTGCATGAATCTGGGCTTGCTCCAAAAGCTTTGCTGCTTTTGCTTTCTTTGGACAATTTTTTGCAAAATGACCGGGCTTTCTACATACAAAACAAACTTTTGAAGTTTTTTCTTTGAATTGCTTTCTTCTGAGAAACTTCCATTTCTTTTCTCTGAAAAACTTCTTCTTTGGATGAGAATGCTTCTTCTTCCAAAAATACTTTCTGTAATGATCTCTTTTCTTGGTTGGACAAGAACAAGTTTTATCATAGCACCTAATATGCAAATCTTTCTTTTTGCAATTGTCTTTGAGCTTGCTATGGATCTTGTAATCAAACCTGTAAAAGAATTCTGAGTCTACACCAATTTGGTCTTATACCTTTCCACTCAGCCATCTGGATTGTATTTGATCCTATAAATCCATTTGCTACCAATAGGTACCTTGCCAAAGGGTAATGTAACAACATCCCAAGTGTGAGTTGATTTTAAAGCAGTGATTTCTTTATCCATGGCATCTTTCTCCATTTAGATGATTGAATGGCTTGGTGAAAAGATTCAGGTTCAGTTGCAGAAGAGGAAGCAAGAACAAAGGAATGGTGAGAAGTAATAAGATGAGCATTAGAAACATGATGAGCAATATCATAAGGACCACCAGCAGTAGGTTTTGAAATAGAGTTACAAGAGTAATCTTGCAAATAAGAAAGAGGTTTATTACAACTAGATGATTTTCTAAGAGGAGAATCAGAGGGTGGATCAGGAGAAGAAGCTAATGGGAGAACAGATGGTGAGGCTACAGATCCAAAACTAGGACATTCAATAGAAGGTGTGCATACACTAGTATTTGCAGAATTTGGAAGTGATAAATGAGTGGAATATGAATCTGGTGATGAAAATGGAAGAATAGAAGTTGGGAAAATAGGAATAGAACAATCTAAATCAAAAAAAGAAGGAATGAAAGGGTCAGAAGAGGGATCATTTGAAGTCTCATTAGCAGAAGGAGGTACATCTTAGTGGACGCCATTGACGAATTTTTGAAGGTAAACAAGAATGTGAAGAAGACTTTGGAAGACAAGAAAACTTTTGGAAACGGACACGCTTAAAGCTATGATACCATGATAAAGTCTGAAACAGAAAATATCTAAATTGCAGAAAGAATTCTAGACTGAATGTTAAGATTCTTATTGCTTAACCGAGAATGAAAAAGTATACTTAAACTAATACATTACCCTGCTTCATAGACAATTGGGCAAAGGAAAGATAAGAATGAAAAGAAGCAGGAAAAACTATAACAAATTCTAGCTAACTAACAGAAAAGCTAATCTACCAATAACATTAAGGCACGTGTCAATTAGTTGCTTCAATCTGTTATGGAACCGGTGTGACCAGCACATGCTCAACTAATCTTCCAATACGATATCGTTTAATCTCTCCATTTCTTCTTTCTTCTTAACAATTACTAAAGTCATTTCGCTAGAGAGAGACACGCACACACTTAGAGACGAGAATAGGGGAGAAGTAAAGGTATTTGTCGATTAGGAGAGGTGACTTTATAGGAGGGAAAATTACAAAAATTAACTCCTTTTTATTAGGAAATTACTGAAATGAATAAACATGAATATGTACCAAAGCGTTATGGATTCACAGGCCATACACCCTATTTTTCTTGGTACACCTGACATTGACCGGTGTAGCCTAATATGTGAACCGAGATGTTTCAAGTGTAAACCCCTTGTATCAAATCCCATATCTGTAAGAAAAATAATGGTCTTATCAATCAATACAATATAGTATTGATAACTTTGTATTCCAACCTTATAATAGTATCATACAAATCCTTATAGTCCATTTGTTGGAAAAATCACTACAAAAAACGGGGTCTATAGCCGCGTTTCAAAAACGCGGCTATAGACCCCGAAAACGCGGCTTTGGACTTGAAGCCGCGTTTTCTATGGCCGCGTTTACAACCGCGGCCTAAGCGGCGCAGCAATAGACCCTGCGGGTCTGTAGCCGCGTTTTTAAAAACGCGGCTACAGACCATACCCGAAGCCGCGTTTTTGAACCATGGCTATAGGCTTCGGCTTATAGCCGCGTTTTAAAAACGCGGTTATAGGTTTTTTTAAAAACAAAAAAAAAATTTCTGGGTGTTGCTGCGCCCCAAGAAATTCAAAATTCAAAAAAAAAAAATCAAAATTAAACGAAAACCCAGAAAATTCAAAATCAAATACAAACCCAAAAATTTCAAAATCAAACACAACATACACACAATACAAACACACCCCAAAAATTCAAAATCAAACACAACATACTAACAATACAACCACAACTTGCTCCAAAATATAAGAACACAAACCCATAAATCTCATTTCCTTCAACAAAGCCAACCCAAATCTAACACTAAATCCATTCAAGGAACACAAGTACAAGCTCAGAAACACAAAAAAATAAGCTTAGGAATACAAACCCATTTAAACATAAGCACAATATCAGAGACACAATAGTACAAATTTAAAATTTTCAGCATTTTCTTACTAACTAAACATAAAATAAAAAATAAAAAAAACTAGATTTATAGAAAAATTAGTGCCTGAGATGAAGAAAAAAAAACAAAAAAGAGTTGTGCTGGAGTGAAGAAGAAAAAAAGATGCAGGAACTCCAAAGAAACAAAGAAAAAAAAAAAAAAGAGTTACGTTGGAAAAATGAAGGAAGAAAGAAAAGGAAAAAAAAAAAGAAGAAGAACCTGAAGAGTTAGTGAAGAAGGAAGAAAAAAAAAAAAAGAAGAGGAAAGAGAGAAGAACCTGAAGCTGAGTGAAGAATGAAGAAAGAAAAAAAAAAAAAAAAAATATAAAGGAACTTATAGCTGAAAGTGGGGTAGGTGAGGATGCAGGTGGGAAAGAGAGGGGCACGTGGGAGTTTTTTTTTTTTTTTTTTTTTGTGGGCCGCGTATTTTAAAACATAGCCAGGGGGGGGCCTATAGCCGCGGTTTTTTTTTTTTTTTTTTTTTTTTTTGTGAGCCGCGTATTTTAAAACATAGCCAGAGGGGGGCCTATAGCCGCGTTTTCCAAAAACGCGGCTATAGGCCCCCACTGGCTGCATGCTCAGGTCTTCCTTTTTAGAAATTTATTCGGATAGGGGACCTATAGCCGCGTTTTTAAAAACGCGGCTATAGGTCCCCCTCTGGATGCGTTTCCAAACGCAGCTCCAGGCAGCCAGAGGGCACCTATAGCCGCGTTTTCCAAAAACGCAGCTATAGGTCCCCCTCTGGCTGCGTTTTCAAACGCAGCTCCAAACCCCACTTTTTAAAAAATTTTATTCGGTTGGAACTGCGTTTGAAAACACAGCCAGAGGGGATCTATAGCCGCGTTTTCCAAAAACGCGGCTATAGATCAGCTATAGCCGCGTTTTTTTATAAACGCGGCTAAAAAACGCGGCTATAGCGCGCGTTTTTTGTAGTGAATGGAATAATAGAAAATGAGAATTTTCTATTATTTGGTGCGATGAAAATGAAGAATGATGGAAAAGTGGGTGGATGGAATTTTCCACCCATGCCCACCAAAAACTATCCTTTTAAATTGGGAGGAAAAAGTGGAGAGAAATTGTTTTTTACATGGAATTTACTATTTTTTTCTTGTAATTTTAATCTTTTCTATTATCTCTTTTATGTAATAAGAGTATAATATTAAATTAATTCAAATCACATATTCTATCATTTCACTTTTAGTCCTCTTTATCAAATTCATATTAGAGAAAATTATATATATATATATATATATAGAGAGAGAGAGAGAGAGAGAGAGAGAGAGAGAGAGAGAGAGAGAGAGAGAGAGAGAGTTACGTTCAAGTTACAACTGGTGTAACTTTAAGCAAGTTACACTAATCAATATTTTTTAATTAGGTGTAGATTTTGACAAATCAACCATTGGATTACATTATTTTTGTATATTCTCAATTCTTACAAAATTTTAAGATTATCAAATATCAATAATCTTGTCATCTATCAATCATATAAATTTAAGTTTTTGTAATTTAAAATAATACATAAAAAATAAGTTTATAAATCGAATGGTATACAACATCTAATTGGTATGAAAATTGGCATGCATGTTTAAAATATATAGAACATGTAATCCAATGGTAGAATTTTCAAAATATAAATCCACTAACAAGTTATTAGGTGATGTAACTCTAAGCAATGTTATATATATATATATATATATATTCTAACATTTCTATATTTCTACCTTCTTACATTTCTATTTTACTAATCAAAATGAGATTTTATTGTCAACTGGTAGTTAGATCTTAGAAGTGGTTACAATACATATCAAATGCCAAATTGAAAGCTGGCTTCTAGAAAACCATACCAAACACAGCCGTCAAAATCCGCTAGTTTTAGATTTCAAATATGTTGTGAATGTGGTTGTGTGGTAAATGAAAGTGTAAGACTTAGTAGTGAAATGTCAAAATGAGGACGATGGCAATTGCCTCATGTTAAACATGAAAAACGTGACGTTATCAAATTTGTACAATTTTTCAAAAGAAGCGGAGACCTTTAACTCAACTGCCTCCACATTTCAGTATAATTCCTTTCGAAGACAAGTAAAAATACATGAACTTTCCTATAAAGATTCTCAATGGACCAGACAATAGATGGCCAAACAACAAATGTAGAAAGCCTTGACCTTTAGCAAAAACAATAAATAAACAAATAAAGCCACCTAAGTCTACTCGTGGTTTGTCAAAGGAACCCTATCCGTTTCTTTTTTAGTCAAAAAGAGTTTTGAAATAGGAGGGATATAAAAACCCATACACAAAAAAAAACAAAAACTTACACATAATTTTATATATGAGAAAAATTACAATTTACAACCTTAAATTATACCTCATAGTACACTTCGCACCCTAAAATTTTTAAATATATGTTTTACACCATAAACTATGACTTTCATTACACTTTGCAGTTTGCATCCTAATATTAAATTTGCTGTTAACTTAGTTGAAAATTCAAAGTTTAAAGTCTAAAGAGTAATTAAGAGTATAATTTAGGGTGGTAAATTGTAATTTATCTTTTATTTTTAAAGTATTGAAAAGATAGGTAATGAGATATCTTCACATGATGTCATATTTTTCTATCTAAGTTAATAGTATACTTAATGACAGGGTGTAAAGTGTACAAAGACCATATAGTTTAGAGTATAAAGCGTATATTCGAAAAGTTTAGGATATAAAGTGTAATTAAGTGTATAATTAAGAGTGGTAAAATGTAATCTCTCCTTTTATATGTGTGTGTACGCGCGCGCACGCGTGTGTGTAATCTCTCCAATTATTGGATTACATATTCAGATATTCTCTATATTCTTATCATGCATACCAAATTTCATATTAATCAGATATTATTTACTATTTGATCCAATACCCATAATTTGTGCATAATTTTAAATTATAAAAACTTGCTCTTTAAATATTTTATCGATGAACTAGTTATTGATCTATGATTGTGTTGAAATTTGGCAAGTAAGGAGAATGTAAAAAGATAATGTAATTTAGTGATTGATTTGTTAAAATTTGCATCTAATAAAATAATATTATATATATATGTAGTTTGGTAAGGCTAAAACCAAAAATCAATGAAAAGTGAAAAATATTTTCTACTATTCCCTTATGCTTTCACTCCCTCCATTCTTTTGTGCTACAACTGTCGTTACCATCAGTATCCTCATAATCACTATTATTGTCAGCACACTACCACTGCCATTATTGTGCCATCACACCATTGTCACTTCTATCACTGTTGTCACCACCACCAATACTTCCTCTGCCACACCATCTTTGCCACCTCCAAAACTACCACTTTTGTTACCACTTTGCCTCCATGAACTCTCTCTCTCTCTCTCTCTCTCTCTCTCTCTCTCTCTATATATATATATATATATATATATATATATTGAAATGCAACTTTTCAAGTCCAAATGACCACTAACCCCTAATAGCATGTAATAAGGCTTGGTTTTTCTATTGCTAACCGTAAAAAAATTGTCGTGCATCAAGACTATAAAGTGTGTTTTGATGAGTTATTTTCTGCCTCACTGGCTTATTATGATTAAAAATAAAATTGGTTGAAAATAACTTCTATCTAAAAAATATGAGATTTTAAAAATAAAATATACGTAAATTGAATAAATTAAAAGACAAATTTTAGCTACAAAATTGGTTGTAGTCTTAGGCTACAATCCTACTCAATAAAATAGACATTACTACATATTTTGTAAATCTAACTGTTGAATTACATGTTCTTTATGCTCTTAATAAACAAGCCAAATTTTGTATCAATCGGATATTATTTACTATCTGTTCTATAAGCTTATATTTTATGTATAATTTTAAATTATAAAAACTTGCAATTGAAACAATTTATTGATATCATAGTTATTGATCTTTAATTTTCAAGAAATTTTGTAAGTATGGAAAGTATAAGAAAAAGATGTAGTCTAATGGTAAATTTGTCAAAATTCACCTTTAATAAAAATATATTGAGTAAAGTTGTAATCTAAGACTACAACTAATTTTGTAACTAAATTTGATCCTAAAATAATAAACTAATAAGCATTGTTTAATTAAGTGCTAATTTCAAACTACAATTTTTCAAAATATAGTTTTATTATATTCATTTTTTGATGAAAATTTTATTTTAAAAAAAATTCATTTTTAAAAGGATGAAAAATAAACTAAACCAAACATTCATCAAAAAAGCGTATGTCCCACACAAGCACAAGCTAGGACAAACAGACTCTCTATATGAGATTGAATAGGATTGGAAGCGGAGAGAGTCCATTTCAAGATTTTTTTTAATCTGACAATATATATGAGGTCATATCATTTAAAATTTGATTTAGCTAACGAGTGTCATAGTGCATTGATTAAGGTTGATTTGTTTATTATAATTGATAAGCTTTTTTGGAAAGTCACATTAAATTCAATTAAAAAGATATTTGTTCTCATCTATATATATATATATATATATATTATTAGTTTTTGTTACTTTTCCAATGCAATAAGGCTCGCTCAATTATTTCTTAGTGAAAATGTATTCCATTATTTATTTGCTTTTGCTATTTCTCAAAGTGGTAATACTGTTCAATTTTTTTTTTTTTTCTAATGAGTGCGTTCAAACACCCATTTAATATTTATAATATTTAATTTAAATTATAAAATTGATGCATCTTAAAATCAAGGTGGTTGATACCGTACTAGTATGTATACTAGTATTGAAATGTCAACGTTTTGTACCAATTTAAATACTAGCGATACCGGCCATACTGGCCAATTTCAAGTGTGTAATGGCCGATATAAAAAAAGCTTTTTATTTCTTTTAAGTTTTGTAATTTTTGAATTTTAGTAAGGGAAAAATGTTAAATTATTTACATTAACTTATTAATATTATTTATTTTCTTAGTATGAAATGAACAATTACGTTTTTTATTTTTTATATTGTGTGTTTTTTCTTCTAATTGGTGCTAAAGTCTAAAATTATAAATAATTTATTCTGAATTGAAGTAATATTTTATGGTAAACTTTTATATTTATTATAATATATATATATAAATATAAAAAATAACAGTAAGCTAAAAATAATACACCGGTATTGACTGGTAAAAAAATATATTGTTCTACTGATCAAATTGATACAACATTCAATACAAAATTGACTCCCTTAGTTGAAATTGTCTTTTAAAAATTATATGTATTTTCCTTAAATAAAAAGTATCTTCGTACACATGGGAATGAGTAAGATCTGATTAAGTTGGTCTAACATGTATCAAAGGATTACTTTAGAGCCTTCAAAGGGTACCTATCGACATTCCATAAAAACAAAAAGGGTACACATCGACATCGTACTCAGCTAGCTAGCATAATTAATTGTCAAAGTGGTGCCCATTTTTAAACGGCTCAACTTGTAAATGGACCATAGAGGACACAGCAATATCTCAGTATTTCAAACAATGATCGCAAAGATTTTTTGTTTTCTAAAAGCACTATTTGTGTGCTATGTATTTCTCAATATTTAAAACGTGGATAACATGTCAAAGTACGACTAAAAGGCACCAAGAAAGGTCGGCCACAAAAGTGTCCACAGCTACTCCTTTGACTCTCACCGTCACATCATACATAAAAACATGGAAATGTGCACTTTGAAATTACTTTCAAGCACGCAAATTGTACTAAATATTGGATTTAGCTCACTTCGATTCTTTGCCATGTTGGGGAGAACAGGAAGATCGAGCAAAGAGACAAGGGTTGGCCCATGAGACAGATGGTAATTCTTATCCTTAACCTAAAACGGAAGGCCAAAGTGACTTTTACCGCCGCACTTTTCGAACCTAAAGCTAAAAAGCCAAAAGTCATGTTTCTTACATTACATATTTTATTAGAGATTAAGTTCTTCATATTATGTATTTTATTAGAGATTAAATTTTATATGAATGTGGTGTAAAATTTAAATTTTATACATTCTAATTTAAAAATAAGTATAATTATAGTATCACACCTAAATAATTCTAATATTTATCTATAAATTCAATCAAATTGAATGTTTATTAAAATGTTATTAGGTGTGATAGGATGCATTAAATTTTAAGTAAAAAATTGAATTGACAATCTCTTATTAAATAGTGTAAAATATGGATTTTATACTCTAGTCTTACCAAATTCGAAATCAATTTATTTTTTATATATAACCTTTCAAATTGATGTGTCTTGACTCTTGAATCATAAAAAATAATTTAAATATTTATTTATTAGATGTGTAAATGGAACATTGTCACTATTAGTTTGTAAGTTCTTATGCAGTAAAATTTGAAACATTTTTGAAAATTTCCAAGAAATAAAAATCTATTGACACTTGTTGTTGCAAAAGTAAACTATTGTGCTAAATATTGGATTTAGCTCACTTCGATTCTTTCCCATATTGGGGAGAACAGGAAGATCGAGCAAAGAGACAAGGGTTGGCCCATGAGACAGATGGGAATTCTTGTCCTTAGCCTAAAACAGAAGGCCGAAGAAAGAGAAAAAAACGCAAGAAACATATGTTTCGTACAAATACAAAGTGACTTTTACGGCCACACTTTTCGAACCTAAAGCTAAAAAAACCAAAAGTCATGTTCCTTACATTACATATTTTATCAGAGATTAAGTTCCTTATATCACATATTTTATTAGAGATTAAATTTTATATGCATGTGATTGTTAAATTTAAGTTTTAGTGATCTTGTAGGTTGATCTGGGTTTTTTTTTTTGGTATGTTCTTCATGTTCAAGACAAATACCACTTTTTGATCTTCTTTCTCTTGAACTTTTGTGCTATTTTTTTTTTGTTTTGGGAGGAGAGAGACATAAAACTTGAGCAAAAATACTTATTTACCCTTAATTTTAACAAAGGTGGGTTACGGAGTATAAACGGAAGGAATGATGAGAATCAACAAGCATTCAAGGATCCATTGCATGTTCTAGTTGGGCTTATTACAAGAGCAAGACCCAAGAAGATCAAAGAAACACTTAATGGTCTGATTCAAGAGATTTGGCTGATTTTAATGCAGGACATTTCAAGCTTGGCCCAAAGGAAGATGAAAACGTAATAAATTTAACTCAAACTATTGATGGCTGATTTGGCTTAATTGAGAGTGATTTATAGCGTGGATTAGTGGCTGATTGACTTTCCAGCTCTATATCAGTTAATGGAGATTTTTTCCTATTCTGGAGCTGTTATTTCAGACCAAATCTACCTAAATTTTGGGCTTTTATTATTTAGAATGTTTTCTAGGTATTTTCCTTGTTTTTAGGTGCATTTAATACTTTTTAGGTTAAATTTGATTCATGATATGGTAAGGTATCAATTAGGAGTTATTTTAGAATATTTTTTTTGTCTGTCAAGTTTTGTGGAGCCCTTAAATAGGCTCTGAAGTCTGTAAATGTTTTTCATATAATATTATTGAATAAAAATCAGAAAAGTTGAAGCTTTGCCCTTCTTTTGGTTCTTCAAGAACTGTAAACTTATCAGGGATTCTTCCTTATGGCGTTCAAACTTTATACTTTCGGTTCGT